>NC_081317.1:21650000-22275000 GCF_026419965.1 Kogia breviceps
AAAAAGAAATGACAAAAAAATATGTTACAGACAAAGGAGTAAGGTAAAAACCTACAAGACCAAATACATGAAGATGAAATAGGCAACCTACCGGAAAATGAATTCAGAGTATGATAGTAAACATGAGCCAAAATCTCTGAAACAGAATGGAGAAAATACAAGAAACATTTAACAAGGATCTAGAAAAACTAAAGAGCAAACAAACAGTGATGAACAACAAAATAACTGAAATTAAAAATACTCTAGAAGGAATCAACAGCACAATAACTGAGGCAGAAGAATGGATAAATGAGCTGGAAGACAAAATGGTGTAAATAACTGCCAGGGAGCAGAATAAAGAAAAAAGAATGAAAAGAATTGAGGACTGTCTCAGAGACATCTGGGACAACACTGAATGCACGAACATTCAAATTATAGGGGTCCCAGAAGAAGAAGAGAAAAAGAAAGGGTCTGAGAAAATACTTGAAGAGATTATAGTTGAAAACTTCCCCAACATGGAAAAGGAAATAGTCAATCAAGTGCAGGAAGTGCAGAGGGTCCCATACAGGATAAATCCAAGGAGAAACATGCTGAGACACATATTAATCAAACTAAGAAAAATTAAACACAAAGAAAAAATATTAAAAGCATCAACGAAAAAGCAACAAAAAACATACAAGGGAATCCCCATAAGGTTAACAGCTGATCATTCAGCAGAAATTCTGCAAGCCAGAAGGGAGTGGCAGAACATATTTAAAGTGATGACAGGGAAGAAACTACAACCAAGATTACCCAGCAAGGATCTCATTCAGATCCTTTTTGACCCACTTCCTAGAGAAATGGAAATAAAAACAAAAATAAACAAATGGGACCTAATGAAACTTAAAAGTTCTGCACAGCAAAGGAAGCCATAAACAAGATGAAAAGACAACCCACAGAATAGGAGAAAATATTTGCAAACAAAGCAACTGACAAAGGATTAATCTCCAAAATTTACAAGCAGCTTATGCAGCTCAAAAGCAAAAAAGCAAAGAACCCAATCCAAAAATGGGCAGAAGACCTAAGTAGACATTTCTCCAAAGAAGATATACAGATTGCCAACAAACACATGAAAGGATGCTCAACATCACTAATCATTAGAGAAATGCAAATCAAAACTACAATGAGATATCATCTCCCACCGGTCAGAATGGCCATCATCAAAAAATCTAGAAACAATAAATGCTGGAGAGGGTGTGGAGAAAAGGGAAACCTCTCACACTGTTGGTGGGAATGTAAACTGATACAGACACTATGGAGAACAGTATGGAGGTTCCTTAAAAAAACAAAAATAGAACTACCATATGACCCAGCAATCCCACTACTGGGCATATACCCTGAGAAAACCATAATTCAGAAAGAGTCATGTACCACAATGTTCATTGCAGCTCTATTTACAATAGCCAGGACAGGGAAGCAACCTAAGTGTCCATCAACAGATGAATGGATAAAGAAGATGTGGCACATATATACAATGGAATATTACTCAGCCAGAAAAAGAAACGAAACTGAGTTATTTGTAGTGAGGTGGATGGACCTACAGACTGTCATACAGAGTGAAGTAAGTCAGAAAGAGACAAATACTGTAGGCTAACACGTATATATGGAATCTAAAAAAAAAGAAGAAGAAAGACGCAGACGTAGAGAATGGACTTGAGGACATGGGGAGTGGGAAGCGTAAGCTGGGACGAAGTGAGAGAGTAGTATTGACATATATACGCTACCAAATGTAAAATAGATAGCTAGTGGGAAGCAGCCACATAGCATAGGGAGATCAGTTCGGTGTTTTGTGACCACCTAGAGGGGTGGGATAGGGAGAGTGGGAGGGAGACACAAGAGGGAGGAGATATGGTGATATATGTATATGTATAGCTGATTCACTTTGTTATATAGCAGAAACTAACACACCATTGTAAAACAATTACACTGCAATAAAGATGTTAAAAATGTTTAAATATATATATATATATATATATATATATATATATACTTTATTTATTTGGCTGTGTCAGGTCTTAGTTGCTCACACAGGATCTCCATTGCAGCATGCGGGATCTTTTTGTTGTGGTGCGTGGGCTTCTCTAGTTGCAGCATGTGGGCTTCTCTCTTGTTGTGGTGCATGGGCTCAGTAGTTGTGGCACGTGGGCTCTCTAGTTGTGGTGCTTGGGCTCTAGAGTACACAGGCTCAGTAGTTGTGGTGCTCAGGCTTAGTTGCCCCACGGCATGTGGGATCTTAGTTCCCCAACCAGGGATCAAACCTACGTCCCCTGCATTGGAAGGCAGATTCTCAACCACTGGACCATCAGGGAAGTCCCCGTTTATTTATATTTTGAAATAATTGATTTGGATCTTTTCCTTTTATGGATTTACATGTAAAATTTTACCAGCCAAAATACTATTTCAAAGATAAACAAATCTCAGTTCCTTATAAGCAGAAGCTAAAAAGAAAGTCATCTTGAAAGCATCTGAAGGCCATTCTGAAGCATATAAACTTTTTAAAGGGCTACCAGATATAGTTATGCTCAAGGTGGTCCAGTATTAATGTCATTAATATTAATCCTCCATAGACAGTAACAACTAATTGTGATTTTTAAAAGGAGCTCCAACTCAGTTGTACTAAAATATCTTTACGCTGGTTCAATGTCAGCTTTGTGATCACTTTTGAGCCCTGAAATGGAAAAGTCGAAAGAAATGTGCTGCTCCAATTGGAACTTATTACCAAGTCCCTAGAGCTGCTGATATTTTTATCATTCAAGCAGTTTTCAGTGTTATAATAATAATTACAACCTTTGGGTCCCACAGACTGTATTTCCAAGGAGTGCAGTAAAGGGGAATCAGTATTTATCTCTAGGATATCACTGATTCTCTGTTACTAGCTCCTTTGTTTCTGAAGTCCCCAGCAAACTTGTTTCATTCTGACAGTGTGTGAATAACAAAGGCTGTTCCAAAATTATAAGTGATGATTTGAAATTAAGTTGCTTTGCACTGTAGCAAGTCTATCTAGTTTGTTCTGTGGCAGGCTATGCTCTGGAGAGGAGAAATGAAAGAGAGAACATTCTGAAGGGTAAAAGGATGTGTTCCTCTGAAAGGGGAACTGAATGACACAGTGACATCCAGGCTACACATATTAAACCTGGTTACGTATATGCATATGCCACCTGGTTTTCACTTACAATAAAAAAAAAAAAGAAGACATATAGAGTATATTGCTTGCTTAGACATTGACTAAATTAACAAAAACCAAAACTTACTATACCCCCCAACCAAAGAAGGAATATTTGTATACTCATGAGGGATTTACTTTCGATATGAGGAAAGAATTACATCATGTGATCAAACATAGAATACATGACCTTTAAGCCCGTGAAATTATTTTATCATTATAGCAGCAGCATGACTCATAAAGTTACATGTTTCTCTTTTTGCTTCTTTTTTTTATTGTTTAGGTCTCAGTTTAAATATTACCTCTTAAGTGAGGCCTGCTTAGACCATCAAGTCTAAAGTCACTTGGTTTTAATTTTCTGCCAAGTACTTATTATATCTGATTTTTTAAACTTATCACTTTACCTCTATACTTTTGGGCTCCCCCACTTTAGAATGAAAGGGCTATTTCGTGAATGCAGGAACCTTGTCTGTCTACTGCTACAGCCTCAACACCTAAAATTAAGCTCGACATGCCATAAATATTTATTGACTAGAAAAATGAATTAATGGATATGCATGGCTGAGTTGCTTTGCTGTGCACTTGAACCTATCACAACATTGTTAATAGGCTATACTCCAATATAAAAGAAAAAGTTAATAAAAACAAAGAAACAATAAATAAAAGTAATCAGTTAACCTTAAAAAACAAAAGAATGAATTAATGAATGAGCATTGAAAAATAAGCAAACTTCCCATTTTATTATGTAAACCTAACACAATCCTCACACCAAAACCAGAATTAGCACATACAGAAAGAATACTGGCCAGAACAAATTTATTAATGAAAATAGGTGTGAAAATTCTAAATAAAACACTAGAATAATAAATAAAACTGCAAATTAATAGAATTTAATACCACCATGACCAAGTAGGGTTTCTCTCAAGGTTTTGGTACTTTTTTTACTTTAAAAAAATATTATCAAAGTAAACAGATGTGATTTAATTCTTCATAATAGGATAGAAGCACAGAAAATTAAAAGTGAATGTCTTTTATAAATTCTTACTCCTAAATCTCATCCCACTTTCTATATTTGCTCCATTACCCCTACCCCTCGACTTCCCAACTTCGGCCAGATACACTGATATTGCCAAGGTTAATAACATTTTATCCCTTTCAGTTATCATAAATAATACTTCTATGCTCTGTGGCAAAAGGAAAGATTGGTTCAACACAAAATCAGAGTGCTAGACAGTGGTCAGATCATTCAAGGCATAAATAACTTTTAGTCTAAATTTTAATATAGATCTGAAAGTTCTAGTCAATGTTGCAAGATGAAAAATAGATATAAAAGGTATAACTCTGAAAAAGGATCAGAGAAATTTAAAATTATTTGTTAAAACTACAGGTAAAGGTATAAATCACATACCTAGTAGTTCAATCATATTTATTTTATCTAAATCTTCTAACCTTATTTATTTTCTGTCTACTTAATGTTACCAACTGGTAGTGTTGCGTGAAAATTCCTGATATACTTTTTGTTTCTTTCCATTTCATTTTGTATTTCTAATAGTCTTTATTTATGCATTTTGTACAGTTACATAGAACATGAAGTTCTAATGATCCCATTTGAATACAAAAATATGTCTTGCATTTATTATTTAACAATGGAGATATTTTTGTCTCATTTACTTCAATTTTTAATCTACTACATAGTGTTCTAGTATTTGAGTGACTCATACTTTATTTTAACCAGTCACCCATCAATCAAGGGCATATATCGGACCTTTGCCCTTGCTGTTCTGTTTGCCTGAAATGTTCTACTCTCAGTTATCTGCGTGATTGACTCACTTCCTTCAGATTTCTGGTCAAATGCCATTTTATTAAGGATGCATTTTCTGGCTGCTGCCCACTAAGATAGTGTGCATGTGCACACATATGTGAGCACACACATACACAAACACTGTTACTCTTTAGTTCCTTTATCAAACATAAATATACACACAGTAGAAACACTTTTATCCAATGAAGTCAAGACTATCAGTGGTGGTTTAATCAAAAAAGTAATAAAATAGGAAATAATAAAAAATTATATATTTTTGAACATATTTTAACAATTTAATTTTAACTTAAAATCTTTTTTCTGGGTGTGAGTTTATTTATTAGCGTTTCATGTTGCTTTTCTTGAATAAACTACATACAAAGTGCATTTTCCATGCTTTTCATTTAAAGCAAGCCTGTAATTTTTAAAACATTATTTATGCCTCAGTAAATGAAGACTTAAACAATTTTGAAGCAATCTCATCACAAAATCCTTCTTGATATTTCAGTTTTCCCCCGATGATTTTTAGTTGTTTCTCCCACAGCTAATTTGATAGCATTTTTTTTTAAAAGAAGTCAACTTTATCAAGTCTTTCCAAAGCATTCACATAAGTGATGGCTTCTTTTGCACTCAGTTTTTAATTAGTTTATATAACATTTAATTTAATTACTTCAATATATTAATACCCACAATTGGCATAAAAAGGCTTAAAATAAATACAACTGACTTTTGGTAAGCATGAAACTCACCTGGTAGAAGCCGTCATGTGGATGCCATAGGTATGCATTGTGTGTTTTACAAGAAGAGTGAAGATTGTTGGTTAATCTTATGAGTCAGTTAAGTGGCTATTTGGTTAAGAAAGCATCTATTTTGAGTGGAGGTATGTGTTTATGTGTGTATATGTTAGTATACGCAGAGAAACTTTCTGGTTGAAAATTCAAGAAATTGCTAACAATAGTTGCCTCTGAGGAGGATGACTGGAGTAAGATTTGGGAGAGGGAATGACATCTCATTGTACTGTTTGAATTTTTTGCCACATGCATATATTACTTTTCTCATTAAAAATACTTTCAGAAATTATCTGTGTTTATCACATTTCAGACTATTGTTTTTGCTTGTTAGGCGTTCCTTCTACCTCTTCTGGTGAGAGATCCTGAATCTCTTGCCTCTGGCCCAGGTGAGGCAAATCAGAGTTCCATCTCCTATGGACAGTGATTGGTAGAGGGAAGAGCAAATGACCAAGGCCAATAATGACTAGGCTAATCAGTTTCTTCCTGGTGTTTTTTCCTAAATGAAGCATCTTTCTGGTGAAGAAGCTGTAAGAAGAGAGCTCTGTTCCTACTTAGGAGGTAGAAAGCCTCAAAAGACCATTACTCCCATTCTAACTACACAAAAAAGCCAGATAATAGATAAAATCTTAATTTTTTTGAGTCTATCACAGAGCTCAAGACATAAGGCAATGAAGTAAACTGAATTCCAAAGAGTGACAAGCTACTCCAAAGAGAGATGGAACCTACAAACTCTCTCACCTGTGGAAGATCATGGGAGAAAAAGGTTACCAAAATAAAAACAGGTAAGAAGAAACTGGCTAAAATGTTAACAAATTCTTGAGGGCCAAGTGTGATCTAGTATCATTTTGAAATGACTAGAATCCCCAGACACAAGAAAAGTTTGCACTCACTAGCAAACTCTATTCCTTGGCCTCCACTGGGTACTCACAAGAAAGACTGGGGGCAGGATAGGAAAGTTGTGAGAGGCTCCCCACAGGAGGTACAGGCATGAAGAAAGTGATCAGCTGCTACTGGGGGTCAGGCACAAAATCCCACCCAATTTCCCAGACCCTTCTCTCAAAGGAAACAAAAGCCTTAAGCCACTGGGCAGGGACAGCAAACTTTCACCCCCAGAGCCAGGCAAAATTCTGTGGCCTGTGGGATAGGAGTAGAAGCAAAACCAGTCTAGCACCAAGTACAAGTAATATCCATCTACTATTGGTAGCAAGGGGCAAGAGTGTGGCAAGAGACCCTATCTGTGGCACAAGTATACAGGAACTGCTGAAAGCTGAGAGTGAAGCAAGAAAACAGATAAATTTTCTAGGATGCCAGGCCCTATTATAAGCATAAGGTAATAGCAACCAACTGCTGGAGGAATAAGAAGACTGTGGAGCAGTGAAGGTAATGAAACAACAAACCCCAAACAGCTCAATTCGTGACTAGGTTGACTAAACTCTCACAATATTAGTATGACAAAAGAAGAGGTAGGGCTTCCCTGGTGGCGCAGTGGTTGAGAATCCGCCTGCGGATGCAGGAGACACGGGTTCGTGCCCTGGTCCGGGAAGATCCCACATGCCGCGGAGCAACTAAGCCCGTGAGCCATGGCCGCTGAGCCTGTGCGTCCGGAGCCTGTGCTCCGCAACGGGAGAGGCCACAACAGTGAGAGGCCCGCATACCGCAAAAAAAAAAAAAAAAAAAAAAAAAAAAAGAAGAGGTAAAAGAGGAAATCAAAAAGTACTTAAAAACAAATGACAATGGAGACACGACGACCCAAAACCTATGGGATACAGCAAAAGCAGTTCTAAGAGGGAAGTTTATAGCAACACAATCATACCTTAAGAAACAGGAAACATCTCAAATAAACAGCCTAACTTTACCTAAAGCAATTAGAGAAAGAAGAACAAAAAAACCCCCAAATTTAGCAGAAGGAAAGCAATCATAAAGATCAGATCAGAAATAAATGAAAAAGAAAGGAAGGAAACAATAGCAAAGATCAATAAAAGTAAAAGCTGGTTCTTTGAGAAGATAAATAAAATTGATAAACCATTAGCCACACTCATCAAGAAAAAAAGGGAGAAGACTCAAATCAATAGAATTAGAAATGAAAAAGGAGATGTAACAACTGACACTGCAGAAATACAAATGATTATTAGAGATTACTACAAGCGACTCTATGCCAATAAAATGGACAACCTGGAAGAAATGGACAAATTCTTAGAAATGCACAAGCTGCCGAGACTGAACCAGGAAGAAATAGAAAATATGAACAGACAAATCACAAGCACTGAAATCGAAACTGTGATTAAAAATCTTCCAACAAACAAAAGCCCAGGACCAGATGGCTTCACAGGCGAATTCTATCAAACATTTAGAGAAGAGCTAACACCTATCCTTCTCAAACTCTTCCAAAAGATAGCAGAGGGAGGAACACTCCCAAACTCATTCTATGAGGCCACCATCACCCTGATACCAAAAGCAGACAAAGACGTCACAAAGAAAGAAAACTACAGGCCAATATCACTGATGAACATAGATGCAAAACTCCTCAACAAAATACTAGCAAACAGAATCCAACAGCACATTAAAAGGATCATACACCATGATCAAATGGGGTTTATTCCAGGAATGCAAGGATTCTTCAATATACGCAAATCAATCAACGTGATACACCATATCAACAAACTGAAGGAGAAAAACCATGTGATCATCTCAATAGATGCAGAGAAAGCTTTTGACAAAATTCAACACCCATTTATGATAAAAACCCTGCAGAAAGTAGGCATAGAGGGAACTTTCCTCCACATAATAAACGCCACATATGACAAACCCACAGCCAGCATTGTTCTCAATGGTGAAAAACTGAAAGCATTTCCACTAAGATCAGGAACAAGACAAGGTTGCCCACTCTCACCACTCTTATTCAACCTAGTTTTGGAAGTTCTAGCCACAGCAATCAGAGAAGAAAAGAAATAAAAGGAATCCAAATAGGAAAAGAAGAAGTAAAGCTGTCACTGTTTGCAGATGACATGATACTATACATAGAGAATCCTAAGGATGCTACCAGAAAACTACTAGAGCTCATCAATGAATTTGGTAAAGTAGCAGGATACAAAATTAATGCACAGAAATCTCTGGCATTCTTATACACTAATGATGAAAAATCTGAGAGTGAAATTAAGAAAACATTCCCATTTACCATTGCAACAAAAAGAATAAAATATCTAGGAATAAACCTACCTAAGGAGACAAAAGACTTGTATGCAGAAAACTATAAGACACTGATGAAAGAAATTAAAGATGATACAAATAGGTGGAGAAATATACCATGTTCTTGGATTGGAAGAATCAACATGGTGAAAATGACTCTACTACCCAAAGCAATCTACAGATTCAATGCAATCCCTATCAAATTACCACTGGCATTTTTTACAGAACTAGAACAAAAAATCTCACAATTTGTATGGAAACACAAAAGACCCTGAATAGCCAAAGCAATCTTGAGAACGAAAAATGCAGCTGGAGGAATCAGGCTCCCTGACTTCAGACTATACTACAAGGCCACAGTAATCAAGACAGTATGGTACTGGCACAAAAACAGAAATATAGATCAATGGAACAGGATAGAAAGCCCAGAGATAAACCCACACACATATGGTCACCTTATCTTTGATAAAGGAGGGAAGGATATACAGTGGAGAAAAGACAGCCTCTTCAATAAGTGGTGCTGGGAAAACTGGACAGCTACCTGTAAAAGTATGAAATTAGAACACTCTCTAACACCACACACAAAAATAAACTCAAAATGGGTTAAAGACCTAAATGTAAGGCCAGACACTATCAATCTCTTAGAGGAAAACATAGGCAGAACACCCTATGATATAAATCACAGCAAGATCCTTTTTGACCCATCTCCTAGAGAAATGGAAATAAAAACAAAAATAAACAAATGGGATCTAATGAAACTTAAAAGCTTTTGCACAGCAAAGGATACCATAAACAAGACCAAAAGACAACCCTCAGAATGGGAGAAAATATTTGCAAATGAAGCAACTGACAAAGGATTAATATCCAAAATTTATAAGCAACTCAGGCAGCTCAATAACAGAAAAACAAACAACCCAATCCAAAAATGGGCAGAAGAACTAAATAGACATTTCTCCAAAGAAGATATACAGATTGCCAACAAACACATGAAAGGATGCTCAACATCATTAATCATTAGAGAAATGCAAATCAAAACTACAATGAGATATCATCTCACACCAGTCAGATTGGCCATCATCAAAAACTCTAGAAACAATAAATGCTGGAGAGGGTGTGGAGAAAAGGGAACACTCTTGCACTGCTGGTGGGAATGTAAATTGATACAGCCACTATGGAGAACAGTATGGAGGTTCCTTAAAAAACTACAAATAGAACTACCATATGACCCTGCAATCCCACTACTGGGCATATACCCTGAGAAAACCATAATTCAAAAAGAGTCATGTACCAAAATGTTCATTGCAGCTCTATTTATGATAGCCAGGACAGGGAAGCAACCTAAGTGTCCATCAACAGATGAATGGATAAAGAAGATGTGGCACATATATACAATGGAATATTACTCAGCCATAAAAAGAAATGAAACTGAGTTATTTGTAGTGAGGTGGATAGACCTGGAATCTGTCATACAGAGTGAAGTAAGTCAGAAGGACAAAAACAAATACCGTATGCTAACACATATATATGGAATCTAAAAAAAAAAAATGTCATGAAGAGATTAGTGGTAGGAGGGAATAAAACACAGACCTACTAGAGCATGGACTTGAGGATATGGGGAGGGGGAAGGGTAAGCTGTGACGATGTGAGAGAGTGGCAGGGACATATACACACTACCAAATGTAAATTAGATAGCTAGTGGGAAGCTACAGCATAGCACAGGGAGTTCACCTCTGTACTTAGTGACCACCTAGAGGGGTGGGATAGGGAGGGTGGGTGACAAAAGAGGGAAGAGTTATGGGAACATATGTATATGTATAACTGATTCACTTTGTTGTAAAAGAGAAACTAACACACTATTGTAAAACAGTTATACTCAAATAAAGATGTTAAAAAAAATAAAATTAAATTTAAAAAAAAAGATAGCTAGTGGGAAGCTGCTGCATAGCACAGGGAGTTCACCTCTGTGCTTTGTGACCACCCAGAGGGGTGGGATAGGGAGGGTGGGAGGGAGGGTGATGCAAGAGGGAAGAGATATGGGAACATATGTATAACTGATTCACTTTGTTGTAAAGGAGAAACTAACACACTATTGTAAAACAGTTATAATCCAATAAAGATGTTAAAAAAAAAAAAAGAAGAGGTATACTCATTGCTGGGTTTAAATACTGTTAACTCAGTCTCTTCTGCCTTGCTATACACACTTTCTAGCATTCAATAATTTTAAAAAATGATGAGTTATACAAAGATCAAGAAATAAACAACCTATTGCCCAGAGATAAAGCTAATTAACTAACAAATTAGCTAACAAACAGAGATAACCCAGATGTTGAAACTATCAGATAGAGAGTTTAAAACATCTATGATTAATATGTTAAAGGATCTAGTAAAAAAAAAAAAGGTGAACAACATGCATAAACAGATGGTAAAGTTCATTAGGGAGATAGAAACTATAAAAAACAGTCAACTGCATATGCTAAGGAAAAAACATGAAAGGAATGAAGAATTCCTTCAATTGTCTTGGTGGCAGATTGTATATAGCTAAGGAAAGAATCAGTGAATTATGTCAGTAGAATTGTCCAAACTGAAACATCTTGAGAAAAAAAAATAGAGAAAAGACCATCCAGAGTTGCGATATCAAACAGCCTGATAAATGTATAATTGGAGTGACAGAAGAAGAATAGAGAACAAAGCAGAAGAAATACTTGTTGAGCTAATGGCCAAGAATTTTTCAAAATTAATGAAAGACAACAAGACATAGATCCAAGAAGCCCAGAAAAACCACAAGCAGGATTAAAACAAAACAAACAAATCTTCCCAGACACCTCAGAGTCAAACTTCTGAGAATAAGAAGTTAAAGAGGAAATCTTGAAGGCAATCAGAAGGAAAAAATTACATGCAGAGAGTCAAAGATAAGCATTATAACAATCTTTAATGAAAAAAGAATTACAGCATACTTAGAATTTCAGCCCAGAATTTCATGCCTCATGAAAATATCTTTCAAAAATAAAAAAAAGGCAAACTGAAGATTATTTTCAGACAAACAAAAACTGAAACAATTTATTGTCAGAAGTCCTGCACATTAAGGAATGCTAAAGAAGTTCCTCAGGCAGAAGTATGATACCAGATGGAAATTTAGATCTATACAAAGAAATGAAGAGCATCAGACATGAGAAAAATTATGATAAACGCATATGAAAGACACTTTTCTTATTTTTAATCACATTAAAAGAAGCTTTAAGGCCGTTAAGTCTACAACTTCTGTTCAGCTTCATTAGAGAAGTCTGTAAGAAAAAAATTCAATAAAGAGTACAGAAGCAGAGATGAGAGATGGAAGGGGAACACATACGAACAGCATTCAAATCCTTCATTTTGGTGAACCCTAAGACAAACGCCATTCCTGTCTTTCCCATGATTTTGTAATCTGCTTGAGCTAGCATGAGTTGGGTTTCTGTCACTCTTGACCAAAGATTGTCCAACTTGCCATCTTCTTTGATTTATACTTGTGCCAAGGTGACTCTGGTGAGACTGGACCCCAAGATTTTTGAATATTCAGTAAAAACAGCCTGAAAAGGACTAAGTTTTACATAGACTAAGAGATGACCCAAATGTTGAAACTGTCAGATGACCAAACTTAACCCAAATTAAGTAGTGATTTCCCCAAAATGACTTTTTTTTAGGATTTAGAAAGTTTACTAAAGACATTGTGTGTTTGTGTCTTATTGAGTCCATAGAGCCAGATCACATGTCTGTGACTTGGTTTCCCTGCAGGTAATACATATCCCACTGACAATTATCTTAGGTAAAAGTTGTATTTTTGAGGAAGAAACTAGAAGTCATGGAGAACTTAAGTGGGTCTTGGAATGAAGTAGGAGGAAAAATGACCCTTCTTTCTGAGGCTAGAGAGCCAGTTCAGCTTGAACTCAGGCATGGAGGTACCAGTAGTAGAACTGTGAACTAACCCCCCAACAATGGAGGCAGTACATGAGCGAAGCAAGAAGTTGGCCCTGTCATGAAGAAACCTTAGGATGGAGTTGGGCTTGTGGGATGGTTATAAGTTTTCAATATTGCACTACTCTTCCATGATCCCTGAACCATTAGACATGTCCCATTAAAAGTTATAGACTGATCTCTGAACTGTGGTGAATTACACAATTTCCAAAGTGTGTTCTACACATTGGAAAAGTGGCCCTTAGCCTGAGGGTCTACTGGTGATAGCAGGTTTGATCTCAAAGAAGGAATTCTGTAGCCCGTGGCTCAGCTATATGAGTTGTAGGCAGCAGAGTCTGCAGCAAGGCAAATTCAGGAGGAGACCACATGGAAGATCATGAGGGGCCAGTTCCTGAGCACACATGAGGCAACACCCTGGAGAATGCTTAGAAAGTGATGAGGAATATATTTCCCTATGCTGAGTGCCCTGGAGGCAGAGCTTGAGATAGGAACTTGAAGGAAGATAATTTATTTGGGAGATGATCCCAGGGAACAAGAGGGAGGGAGAGATAGAGTGAGACAGAGCAGGCTTATGTGGATAGCAGGGTACAAATGATTTTAAACAATATGGTTTTTTTCTCTTTCTTTTGCCCAGATCATTTTCCCTCACTATCCAAGTAGCAGGAAGAGATTTTTCTTCACACATACACACACACACACACACACACACACACACACACACACGGGTTGAATTATTTGGATTTTGAGCTCTTGAGTAATCTTTTATAAAATCTAGCAGAGACAATAATCTTGAAAGTCATGGTTTTCAACTTCATGACCCTGATGCTTTAGAAAGGAATAAAAATTTGACTTTAAAAAATAAGGGGAAAGGGCTTCCCTGGTGGCGCAGTGGTTGAGAGTCCGCCTGCTGATGCAGGGGACACGGGTTCGTGCCCCGGTCTGGGAAGATCCCACATGCCGCGGAGCAGCTGGGCCTGTGAGCCACGGCCGCTGAGCCTGCGCGTCCGGAGCCTGTGCTCCGCAATGGGAGAGGCCACAACAGTGAGAGGTCCGCGTACCGCAAAAAAATAAATAAATAAAATAAGGGGAAAGCGGGAGGACTCAGAGCATAGAATTCCTAAAAACTTTTTAGTCAATTTGGGATCAATGAGGTTAACATAAGAGCTATTTTTCCACCTAAAGAGATTAAAGTTTGACTGACTAGATGAGAAGGGAGAGGGTGTGACTAAACCCTAGGTACTGCCTAAGTCCTTGTGAGGGTTTCTAAAACAGTGCCTGCTGGTGGTGGGATAAGAGGAGGCCCAGGGAAAGGAACCTCTGACAGGGTTTAAAAGACTCCAGAATCCAGAAGATGCAAGCCTCATAAAAAAGCCAAGAGTACAACGTGGGGCCTTAAAGAAATGGGAAGATGGGTCTGAGGTCAGCCAGCCTCACCTTAATCCTACTCTCTCCAGTGTAAACTGGGAAAATTAGGTCAGAGGTCCTGAGTGCTCAAGGGTGTGGCACATGGAAGTGCTGAGTTTGGGTCAATGTTCCAAAAAGGGCTCGGAGTTAGTGTAAGAGGATGTAGGATGTATAGATGGCCTCATCCAAGGTCAAGTCCCCTTCCCAGGGGACTTGACCAGGGGACTTACCCAATGCTGATCAATTTGGGGACATAAAGACCCAGCCAACTCACTCCAACTTAGGACA
The DNA here is from genome assembly GCF_026419965.1 of Kogia breviceps. Lineage (NCBI taxonomy): Eukaryota > Metazoa > Chordata > Mammalia > Artiodactyla > Physeteridae > Kogia > Kogia breviceps. The sequence continues at coordinate 21,664,597 of NC_081317.1, forward strand.
ATTCTGATGGGTCATCCCAATTTCAGATGGGAACATATTGGTAGCTGAGGCTTCCACTGAGATTACTTCACAGTCTAACTTCTTTTTCTGTTCAACCTTGCTTCCTTCCTTTCCCCTTCATAGATGTGGCACCAAGAGGACTCCCTAATAAACCTCCTGCATGCTAATCTCCATCTGAGTCAGCTTCCTGGGGAACCCAACCTGCAAGTCTTCCAGCCTGCTTTGGGTGTGAAAGACTTTGTAAATCAGGTTAAGAGTTTCAGCATTACTCTGAGGAACAGGAGGAGTCATTGAAAAGTTTTAAGAAGGGCTGATGTGATCAGCTGTCGGTATCAAGTCCCCTAGAGTGGACCAAAGAGGGCTTGATTGGAGGCAGAAACACCGTACATGTGACTACTGAATCACACAGACAAAAGGTGATAATGCCATGAATTTGGAGATGAGACAATAGAGATGGAGGTAAGTTGACAAATTCTAGAAATACTTAGGAGGTTCAATCAAAAGGACTAATTGATTCTATGTGGGAGTGAAGGAGTGGGAAGAGTCAGAAATGATGTCCAGGTTTCTGGATTTTGAGCAACTAGTGATGCTATCACTGATCCCAATTCAAGACACAGCTCTCAAAAAAAGAGGAGGACACTTCCCACTTCCTATGGCATCTGAGCAGTCCTGTAATTGGGTAAGCAACCCAATAATCTCTTAGGTCCTGTATATTGCAACTTTCTCCCACTCACTCCTGATAGACTGTATAGCCAGGCATCCCACTTCCAATGCCTAACCACCACGAAAGGAAAGATGGAGTATTGGGACCAAATATTTGTGCCGCCAAAACATATATATAAATATTTATGCCTAGAAGAGAACATAAATTTAACACATGAAAACATTGAGGAGAAGTAATACAGAATAGAGGTTAAAAGTATGCATTTGGAATTTAGACTGAGTTCAAATCGTGGATTTACCAGTTATGACTTATCAATTTGGGTAAGTTATTAACTTCTCTGTGCCTCTACTTCCTTTATCTACATAATATGGATAATGATGGTACCTACCCTAAAGGATTGTTGCAAACATCAAATAAGTTAGTACAAGTAAGATGTTTACGACCATGCCTGGCATATAGTAATCATTTAATAAATGCTATCAATTATCATTCCACTAGAATGCAAATTCTGTGAAGATAGGAATTTGTCCTTTTTTTTTTCCTGATGAATCCTCAATATTTGGAATAGGGTCTGGTAACTAATAAATAGAGTCATATATTTGTCAGGTGAATGAAATCCCTGAGAAGAGAGTACTAGTTGCCTGTCTCAACACGAACTCTTCCCTCCCTCCTTAGTAACAGAATCCAGATTTTTGTGTGGTCATGTTACCACCTGGAATTATGTCTGCAACTTCTCTTGCAGCTACTTTTGGTCAATGAAGTGTAAACTGAAATGTTTTGTGGAACATGAAGGCCACATAAAGAAAACGATCCCATCTGGAAGTGGCCTTTTATTGTCCTCATGCCCTTTTTCCTTCTGATCTACAACTAGGACAAGATGCCATCCTGAATCATAAGGTACCTTGAGGATGGAAGCCATGTGCTAAGATGTTGGACAGAAATATAGTAGCTTGAAGCTCTTATGTTATCAGAGAGCTGCTGAGCCAACCCAGGAATGCCTACCTCCAAGACGTTTTTTATATGAGAAATACATTTTTGTATTTTTGAGCCATCACTGTTTTTAGGGCTTTTGGGTAAATGCTGTCAAACTAATCCTAACGAATACATTTGTCAAACTGATGATTTTAAACTACAGTAATAAGGCCAATCATTCAATCTCCGAGTCCTATTCAACAATCTTTAACAGCAGCATAGTATGAGAAAGATGGAAGATCAGAGATGGAATGGCCAAGAATAAAGACTCTTCTTATAGGGCTTAAGGGTTACTTTTTTTAATATCATGCATTACAGGGAGAAGAGGATTACTTCACACAGTCAGGAAAGCCTGCAGAATAGGATTTTGAAAACCAATTTACAGAAGGTACAGCAGTATTTAGTTAAATAGTCTGAATAGGCCATTTTACACTTTAGGACTTTTTATATGAATTTAATAGGAGACATACTTTTTTTTAACATCTTTATTGGAGTATAACTGTTTTACAATAGTGTGTTAGTTTCTCCTTTACAACAAAGTGAATCAGTTATACATATACATATGTTCCCATATCTCTTCCCTCTTGCATCACCCTCCCTCCCACCCTCCCTATCCCACCCCTCTGGGTGGTCACAAAGCACAGAGGTGAACTCCCTGTGCTATGCAGCAGCTTCCCACTAGCTATCTAATTTACATTTGGTAGTGTGTATATGTCCCTGCCACTCTCTCCATTGTCACCGCTTACCCTTCCCCCTCCCCATATCCTCAAGTCCATGCTCTAGTAGGTCTGTGTTTTATTCCCATCCTACCACTAATCTCTTCATGACATTTTTTTTTCTTAGATTCCATATATATGTGTTAGAATACGGTATTTGTTTTTCTCCTTCTGACTTACTTCACTCTGTATGACAGACTCCAGGTCTATCCACCTCACTACAAATAACTCAGTTTCATTTCTTTTTATGGCTGAGTAATATTCCATTGTATATATGTGCCACATCTTCTTTATTCATTCATCTGTTGATGGACACTTAGGTTGCTTCCATGTCCTGGCTATCATAAATAGAGCTGCAATGAACATTTTGGTACATGACTCTTTTTGAATTATGGTTTTCTCAGGGTATATGCCCAGTAGTGGGACTGCAGGGTCATATGGTAGTTCTATTTGTAGTTTTTTAAGGAACCTCCATACTGTTCTCCATAGTGGCTGTATCAATTTACATTCCCACCAGCAGTGCAAGAGGGTTCCCTTTTCTCCACACCCTCTCCAGCATTTATTGTTTCTAGAGTTTTTGATGATGGCCAATCTGACCGGTGTGAGATGATATCTCATTGTAGTTTTCATTTGCATTTCTCTAATGATTAATGATGTTGAGCATTCTTTCATGTGTTTGTTGGCAATCTGTATATCTTCTTTGGAGAAATGTCTGTTTAGTTCTTCTGCCCATTTTTGGATTGGGTTGTTTGTTTTTCTGTTATTGAGCTGCCTGAGTTGCTTATAAATTTTGGATATTAATCCTTTGTCAGTTGCTTCATTTGCAAATATTTTCTCCCATTCTGAGGGTTGTCTTTTGGTCTTCTTTATGGTATCCTTTGCTGTGCAAAAGCTTTTAAGTTTCATTAGGTCCCATTTGTTTATTTTTGTTTTTATTTCCATTTCTCTAGGAGATGGGTCAAAAAGGATCTTGCTGTGATTTATATCATAGGGTGTTCTGCCTATGTTTTCCTCTAAGAGATTGATAGTGTCTGGCCTTACATTTAGGTCTTTAACCCATTTTGAGTTTATTTTTGTGTGTGGTGTTAGAGAGTGTTCTAATTTCATACTTTTACAGGTAGCTGTCCAGTTTTCCCAGCACCACTTATTGAAGAGGCTGTCTTTTCTCCACTGTATATCCTTCCCTCCTTTATCAAAGATAAGGTGACCATATGTGTGTGGGTTTATCTCTGGGCTTTCTATCCTGTTCCATTGATCTATATTTCTGTTTTTGTGCCAGTACCATACTGTCTTGATTACTGTGGCCTTGTAGTATAGTCTGAAGTCAGGGAGCCTGATTCCTCCAGCTGCATTTTTCGTTCTCAATATTGCTTTGGCTATTCAGGGTCTTTTGTGTTTCCATACAAATTGTGAGATTTTTTGTTCTAGTTCTGTAAAACATGCCAGTGGTAATTTGATAGGGATTGCATTGAATCTGTAGATTGCTTTGGGTAGTAGAGTCATTTTCACCATGTTGATTCTTCCAATCCAAGAACATGGTATATTTCTCCACCTATTTGTATCATCTTTAATTTCTTTCATCAGTGAAAGATAGATATAGCTATTCTTGTTTCAAAAAGTCTTTTTGGTGGCCCTCCCCATTTCCTGATTCAGGGGACTCTTCCTCTCCTGGCCATTCTGCCCAAGCAGAACCCAGTCTCATATCTTCCCCCACATTCCCTCTTTTTCCTCTTCCATTACAATCAACTTTTCTCTCATGACCTACTGCCACTCCACCTTCTCCAGATAAACAAATTCTTCTCTTTGACTAAGGTAGCAAGGCTGGTCCTGTCAGCCTGGCCTTCAACTGACACACATGCTTTTTGAGTCCCATCTTCTACTCCAAGCAGTTTTGAGGCATTTTTCCCTCCTTAAGTTTCCTCTCTTAGAAATTTGGGTGCCAGTTATTAGTTGAATATTTTCCCCACCTTATTACAAACTTTCCCCAGGGTTAGAGGCGGGCCTGGAACAAACAGGATAGACTTGCTTTCCTCATCCATGTCAGCTCAGCTACCAGACTGCTTCTTCCCCTCTGTGCTTGCTCTACTGTGAACTGTGGAGAAGAGGGAGGAAAGGGAAGGAACAGATACGGTAGGGCTGTTAAGAAAGGCACTCAGGGGAAGTCAGTGCTTATGACTTGAGAAAGAAAAAACTAAAACTACAAAAAAGAATCAGAAAGTACGGTGCTCCTCCTGCTGCATGCGACCCCCTTTCTTTCCCTCTCACTTCTTTCTCAAGCAGGATTTGTGGTCCTGAAATCTGGAATCTGGTGCCCTTGGGTTCGGGTGGATTCTAGTCTGACCCTTACTTTCATTAAAATGTTGATATTTTGTTCATCATGACTTTTTTCATATTAATTTTTTAAATAACAACTTTAGTAAAACATAATTCACATACCATAAAATTCATCCTTTTAAAGTGTACAATTCAGTGGTTTTTCAGTATATTTACATTTGTGTAACCATCATCACTATTGGATTTTAGAACATGTTCACCACCCAAAGCATTCATTTTAATTTTTAAAATATTACTTAGAATATTATTTATCATGATTACTGAGTTTTTTGACCCCCTCCTTAAATTCTGCCCAAGGTGACCAAGGAAAGCACTTCATTCATCTGACCCTAGTCTTGGCCCTGCTAGGCTCCACTGATAGATGAAATTTGGGGCATCTCTTATCTTTAGTGACTCTACTGGACAAAGGTACTCCTCAGCATAGCAGGCAAAGGTAAAAGCATCTGTTGAGGAAGGAAATGGGAGTCATGTTCACTGACTGCTTGCTCTGGGCCATGCGTTTAGTATATGCATACTACTTAATTTTTATAACTATGCACAGTAGTCATTACTGTACTATTTTACAGATGGGGAAGCTGAGACTCAGAGAGTTTGAGAAACTTGCCCAGGGTCACACAGTTAAAGATGGAGCCAAGATTTTCAGAGAGATCTATTTGATTTTAGATTATGAGTTCTTTCCCGTTGTTCTTCTTTTTGATCAGTAAGCAGAATAAACATGAGATCAAAGAAGGCAGAAAGGAAATAACAGATAAATTCAAGGGGTTCAGAAAATTATTTTCTGTAAGGTCTGTTTTGGGAAGATAAAAAGGGTGGGATAGTTCCTATTTCTTCTAAGAAATAGGTTTTCTAAGCACACAGCTTCATAATTTGGGAAGACCAATGTTTGTCTTCTTAGGACAAAGGTTGATGCAGAAAAATGCTTTCTACACCACCTGATATTTTTAGTCCATTATCCATTATGAATGTGTATTTCACAAGTCTTATAAAGGTCATGATTGTTCATCTTCCAGTTTTCATTGAAACTAATGTAGCATGTTTATCATTTCCCCAAGTTCCACATTATGTTGTAGTAGATCTTCATCTTTTTCTAATTAATTTCATAAAGAATGCTTATTTAGTTCAGATGCTATGTTCATGGTTGTACAGATGGAGCTCAATAAAGACAGACCCACCTACAAAAGGTTAAAGTCTCAAATGGGTGGTTCAGAGAACCTCAAGCTGGCAAAAAAATACAATCATAATGCCGTTTCACATTGAGCAGGATTCTAACCCTTTCTGGGCCTTAGATTCCTCATCTCTAAAATAAGAGAGGACTGGACCAGAGAAGTATTTCTCAGAGGAAAAAACAGTAACATCCAAGTTATCTAAGGAGCACTGAACCACTCTCTCATCCCCACTCTCAATCAAGGTCTAAGATTCTGTTAGTTATCACCCCCCCCCCCATTATCCTAAATGAGAACCACTAGCTAGCGTATCTCTGATCTAAACATTCTTTGGGCCTACAAATTTCCAGGACAGAGGTGAATAAAATATTAATACTGTATATAAACAAAGAGGCTGGTATGTAGCCTCAGAGATGTGGCTCAGACTCAGGGATGCTAAGAGGGTGAACACACAAAACCTCAGTGTGGGGAACTTCCTTGGTGGTCCAGTGGTTAAGAATCCGCCTTCCAATGCAGGGGATGCAGGTCTGATCCCTGGTCAGGGAACTAAGATCCCACATGCCATGGGGCAACTAATCCTGCGTGCTGCAACTACTGAGCCTACAAGCCACAACTAGAGAGAAGCCCGCACACTGCAAATAAGAGCCTGTGCACTGCAACGAAAGATCCCGCGTGCTGCGACTAAGACCCAACGCAACCAAATAAATAAATAAATAAATGAATAAATAAATATTAAAAGAAAAACCCTCAAGGTGAACATTCTTGGGTATACCCTTTTCACCTGAATTCCAAGAAAGCACGTTGAAGGCCATGCCTAGTGCATAACTGAGGAAGCACTGTGTTGGAATCTCACTGCCCACTTGTGTCTTAGGCATGACTAACCCAAAGGGAGGGGACTGAAGGTCTTCTTTTATTCATATTCAACCTGCTCTGAGCCAGCACTCAGTGTATCTTCCTGGTACCTGGCGACAATGGAAACAGGATAAGCAGGTCAGATAGAAAAACTGCATAATGGTGACTTGGCGTTCCTTCTTGTAGGGTCTTACTGTTACATAGGACCTACAGCACACACCTACTAACCATACATACACACGTGTCATAAACATGTGTACACTGGTCTATATGCCAACACAGTAGAGCTCCATCCAGTACATATACCCTGTCCTGATACACACACACACACACACACCCTTCTCTTACACTTGTCCAAACATAAACATATAACCTGTCCATACACAAATAACTTAAAAAAACATATTCTAGCGCTTTCCTGGTGGCGCAGTGGTTGGGAGTCCGCCTGCTGATGCAGGGGACGCGGGTTCATGCCCCGGTCCAGGAAGGTCCCACATGCCGCGGAGTGGCTGGGCCCATGAGCCATGGCCGCTGAGCCTGTGCGTCCGGAGCCTGTGCCCCGCAGCGGGAGAGGCCACAGCAGTGAGAGGCCCGCGTACCGAAAAAAAAAAAAAAAAAAAAAAAAAAAAAAATTCTATGCATAAATAAGCATAAATGTCCCAAAGGTAGCTTCCTCTTTCTCTCTTTCTCTCTCTCTCTCTCTCTCTCTCTCTCTCTCTCATACACACACACACTAAATCCAATCCCACACCTCTAAATATCCTGTCACATACATCCACATACTTTGTCCCTACCACTTTACCCCACACCATACACTTGGCTACCACCAACCTTATTCCCATACACACACAAACATGCTCACAATCAGTCCATTCACACTGACTTTTTCCTCTTTTATGTTACACAATTAGGGGCCCACACCATACTCAACTCCACCCTCATATAGACCTTAACCACATATACATCTACAACCTTTGTTTTACCATCCTATCCACATCACATACTTGGCTTCCGCCAATCATCCTTATTTTTGCGTACACACACACACAGCCTCTACTCAGCCTTCACATCTGACACACACGTCCCGAGCCATCCCATACTCCCTCTCTTGGCCCCAGGGACATCACATAGCTTGCCCCCACTCTCCTTTAACTCTTTCTCTCCCACCTCCAGACCCTCCTGCCCACCAGCACCAGAGGCACTGCTCAGATACACACAGTAACGCTACCCCAAATATCCTGTCCTTTCCCTCACACATTACAACATTAAAAGAATTGGGAGATATATAAGGATTCCAGGATTATTGGGGGAAATGGTTATGCTTACTACACCTACAGATACTTTTTTCTTTCATGTTGAGGAACTAGCTTGGGATTCCATTAGTGACTGTAATTTCGGGTAACACGTAACATTTCCCCCATGGACATGTAGTCAGTTACCACACATTTTCAATTATTACACTGTGATCTTTTTGAAAAAGGCCAAGGAAAGCCTGGCCACATATAGACACAGAAACACATAAATCAAAGATAAACTGAAAAATTAAGGGCTTTTTACTTTCCATTGACAGGAAATACTTCCTTATCTTTATGCCCTACAAGATCTGAAACCAAAAGTAGTTGGCACATCATTAATATGTGCATGCAACCCTTATACCTGCTAGGTCCCAGAAGAGGATTCAGCAACATAGGCAACTTTCAAGCTTGAAAAAAAAAGTGTGTGTGGAGAGAGTGCATTAGCCTCCTTGAATCTTAGGGTTAGAAGTAGTCTAATAATTAATTCTCACTGCAGTCCAGAAATTCTGTCTGTGGCAGCAGCTCCTTACCAGGTGAGAATTCGGCTTCCTCCTGAACAGTTGAGCAGCTCTTGACTTCTCAACGCTACCACTTTGACCTCTGATAGTAGGGAATTTTGGGCAGCGTTGAAGTAAAAATGATTTTCCTAAATGTTAACGCTGTTGGCCATAGTCCTCCCCTCTGGAATAAAATAGAACACTCTGTTCCATCTAATCTAGCAAACAGTCTGTAGGGAATTTATTCTTTAACTCATTCAACAAATATTTATTGAACTCCACTGGGTGCCATGCACTATAGTAGCATGGGGAACTATGCTGGGGAAATAATGGTGAGAAAATGAGTCATAATCTCTGTTGCAAAATCTAATAAGCATGACTTCTCTGGGAGTACTTGGCAGTGAAATTGTGAAAGAGAACCTGAATAAATGTAAAGAATTAGTAATGTGACTTGGGAAAGATAGGTGATTGTTCAGTTAAACTCAGGATCCGCTAGTCGATCCTGCTCTCTTGATGAAATGGGAACTAGAGAGAGGAGGTAGAAATTGCAGGAGTCAGAATCTGACATTAGACAAATCCAGGAGACAGTTTTGGTTCCAGAAAATAAAACTGAAGAGATGCCAATGGACTCCAAGGAGGTTAGATGGTAAGCATATCTTGAATGTCTGGGGCAGCCCAGGATCTATGCGTGCCCATGATGCTAGGCTTCCAAGATAAAATACAGGACATTCAAACAAATTTGAATTTCAGCTAGATAACAAATAAAATTTTTAGCATAAGTACCTGTCATGCAATACTTGGAACATATACTAAAAAATGATCCATTGTTTATCTAAAATTCTAATGTAACTGGACATCTTGTATTTTTATTTGCCAAATCTGGCAACCTCACATGATGCCACTGATGGGTGAGGAAGACAAGGTTCTCCAGTTTATGTAACTGGCCTCTCAGTGCACTAGTAAACAGAAAGTAAATGGAGCCAAACAAGAAGCCAGGAACCCCAGAGATTTCCAATGGGTAGAAAGAGACAGAAGGAGGAGGTCAGAAACAAGGGATTGGCAAGTGATAATGAAGCTACAGACAATGACCTAGGGCTCATTTCTTGTTGCCAAACCAAAATCTACCTCAGGTCATGTGCATATCTTAATTTAACATTTGGGGCAGCTAAAAATGAGGTGGAAAGGAGCCAGAAGCTATAGCCTCTCTTAACTGTGCTAATAGCATTTTTTGGCTGAGTTCCAGTTCACTTTAGGATTAATCTGTAATCTGAAAGTTTATTCTTTTCTAGCTATCGGTGTAGCTGACATTGTTTGCTGCATCATTTTCATAGCAAAACTTCTTTTTAGAAAACTCTAACTGGTCTAAGAAGAAAAGAATGTTTTCTATACCCAACACTGGCTACATAATTTGTGAGGCTCAGTGAAAAATAAAAATGCAGGTGCCCTTGTTCAAAATTGTTGTGAATTTCAAGTGAGAGACATTAAACCAAGCATGGAGTCCTTCTAAGTGTAGATCATACATCCACGAAGGCAGTACTTTCAGTACCTTAATCATGATAGAGAAAATCTGTGTACTTATAGCTAGGGACAGTTATGGAAGAAGTTTGGACTCATTTTAGAACTCACAGGGATAAAATAAACTGGGCAGAAACAGGGGACACAGGTAGGACAGACTGACCTTGGAATGGGTGAACTCATCTAGCAGGTCTCCTCCTCCTTGTTCCCTTCCAAGTTGTTGGTTTTTTTTTTTAACACTTTCATCTGACATGATTTATTTATAGTTTTATTACCTGTCACTGTCCTTCCCTCTTCATCTACCTCTGTTCTGCCTCCCCATAGAAAATCATGTTTCCCATACGACCAGACAACACACAGTAGAGTAAGACAATTCCTTCCTTTGATCTGGACCCTACTTTCAATCACAGTCTAATAATATGTTAGCCTTTTCAACAGCTGCTTCATGCTTTGGACTTATATTAAGCTAAGATTCAATTAAAACCTTTCAATCTAATCCACATGACCCAATCTAAGTCAGGACCTGAGTTTCTAAAAATTCCCTTTAAATTTAACATGTCAGACTTTAAATCTGCGTGATTTAAATTTCAGTTTGTTGGTTTCATATAGCATTTCAGCCAACTGAGATCACTTTGGAAATTGATTCTGTCATCTATGGTCTTAGCTGCCCTTCCTGGCTTTGATCCACCTGTAGATTTGGCAATTCTACTATCCATGTCTTCATACACATCTTTGTTTAAAATGCCAGACAGGGCAGGGCCAAAGACAGACAGGATCCTCCACAAGAGGCTTGTTCCAGAGTGACACAGAGACAATAATACTATTCCTCTAGGTATGGTTCTGTCAAGCATGGGAGGAAGTATGTGAGGAATCGTAAGAGGGGCTTATTTGACATTCCTTGAGAAGTGAGCAGTGTGAAGAGTTATTTGAAATATTTTCTAAGGGAAAGTGTTAGAAACCCAAGAATCACCAGCAGAAATATTTAGATGCACAAAGAGATAGCTGTAGGCATAAGACAAATTAAGAAGGGAAAAAAAATAGGGAGACAAAAGAAAAAGTGATTGGGCAAAAAGGAAGGATGAGGATCAAAAGGAAGGATGCAGAGAGATCAAGAGGGAAAGATGGAGAGAGACCTCAGTGATATCCGTTTTAAAAGTCATGTGACCTTGTTTAAAGATTTATCACTTCCTGCCTCTGAATGCAAAATGAGGCTAATAGCCAGTCCTTAAATAACCTCACCTCTCTGATGAGTATAATAAGTGGACTTATGGGCCACATCAGATAAAAATCAGGATTTCCCGCAGCTAATCCAAACTGACGTGGAACTATTTGAGGTTTGGATTCTACTTGATACAAGTGGTCATATTCCTCTCTTATGAAAAATGGAATTAACATGCTTCTGATTTGAATGAAATACTGCCAGGAAAATCAGCTGAGAATAATTGAGAAATTATTCCCGTGACTACTCCTATTAATAACCATTGCCCTCAGTGAAAGTTAAAGAGTTGAAAAATTTTCTTTGACTTTCCTCTCCTGTATTTGGTAGTAAGGCACTTCTGATTAAATGATATAGAATATTTTATTCTTGTCAGTTTTTTAAGGATTCTGCCAAGAAGAGGATTAAAATTAAGAGCTAATTTTATTTTTACTGCAATGCCATCATCAGAATAGGTGAGCAGGACTCCCCTTTACCCACATTCACACATGCTCAGCCATGCCACCCATTTCCAACTTCATGTGCTCTCACTCTTCCATGGTGTGGCCCATGATGTTCTTCTGTTTGGAATGCCTTTTCTCCTTTACCTGCTTGGCTAATTGCTTCTCATCTTTTAAAGGATGAGTTCAAGCATCACCTCCCTAGAAACATTTCCTAATCACTCAGTTGAGTTAAGGAATATAGATGTCCTACCTGGGCTCCTGGATGTAGTAACAAAGTCTCTCTTTCCTCTACTAGACAGTATTAAGGCAGGAACTGATTATTATTCATCACTAAATCCTCAATAATTAATATAGGATGTGGAACATTCTGGGTGCTCAGTAAATGTTTATATAAAAGGAGGACAGGGAAGAAGAGAAGAGAGGAAGAAGAAAGGGAAGGAGATGGGAATAGATTATAAAATCTCATCCTATGGAATGGCTTTTATAGTATAGTACCTGAAAAGAGTAGGTGACCTTTAAAAGACTCTTCTAGTCTTAGCGTTTTAGCCTGTCTTTTCATTGACAGGTTTTCATCTATCTGAATTGTGTGATGACCTATGATTCAAAGAGAAGACAGATGACCATTTGGCAGAGCTGTCCTGAAGATATTCAAGTCCACTGATGAGTTCAAGGAAATCTTCAAGTTTCTGATGAATGTTCAAGTGCACTTTGTGATGATATTGATAACCAGTGTGTTATAATGAAAAAAGAATATGTTGATTAGTTTCAAGCAATAGAAGATAAATTTTAAATATGTAATGAAGTAGTTGAGGCTGACAGAACAATTATCCATCAGAGAAATAGAGCACAACTTTATCTGAGTGAATCTGGAATATAATAAACTTCTGAGGAGTAGTTTCAACCAGAGGCCAAAGACATGCTACCCAAGATCTCATCAGCATTTCTCAGCCTCTGCTTCTTTCTACCCTAAATGTAGCACATACTACGTTAGCAGATGTACTCCAAAGGGGAGGTTGACACATCTGTACATTAGTGCATATTAGTGCATTTTGACTCCCAGAGAAATAGTAAAGTTATTTTTTATCAAGAGTTTTGGGAGCCTTTCTTCTAATAAATATGGCTGCACATTGTCCCTAAGTGATTCCTTAATTATAGAAAAATATAAAACTCCCAACAAGGACTCAGAGTCATACTGTCATTTCCTGCTCTGTCATAAGACTAGGTAATTTTTTTCTGGATTCTACTTCTGGAGATTGAGATGAAATTCAGAGTTGTAACACGTGGGTTTTCAATACCACTGAAATATCTTTAAAATCAATGCATTAATATGCCAAAAACTTAAAAGCCCTTTGGAGGAGAAAACACTATGAAAAGAAATACTCAGAGACCACACCCTCCATCCAAGTTCCTGCACAGTTACACGCCTTTGATGTATCAGAGTAAGGAAGATATTTGAATGTCTCGGACTGACCTCTCTCCTAAAGATACTACATGTTTGCATCTCCAAAGGTCCTACTTTACATTTATACTGGAACAGCCCATCAAACTGTGAATTTAAAAAACTAAAATCTCAATTCTTAATTCCTGTTCCTAAAAATATTTCCCCTTTTCTGACTTACTTCTATCAATGGTGTCCCTGAAGAAATGCTCAAAGAGGATGTTTCCCAGGTGAAGCAAAGGCCTAGTGAACAAGGACCTACCTGGTCTAGAAGCTTCTGAGATGCAAGTAGAGAGGGAGACAATAATGATACTGAGAGTTAACTGATGGAGTAAGGCCCATGAGGAGGTGGAGAGGGATAAAATTCACAGCACAGGTAGCTTCGGCTTTAGATTAGCTCTTGATCAGAGGATTAGCTTTAGACCAGGGGAAGGAGGAAAGGATGTGAACAGATGAAGGTAATTTTGCATACTGGAGATGAGGAACAGAAACTTAAGTAATTACTCTTTAATACTTTTTATTTTCTCAATAATTAATATAGGACGTGGAACATAGTGGGTGCTCAATAAATGTTTATATGAGAGGGAAGAAGAGAAGAGAGGAAGAAGAAAGGGAAGGAGATAGGAATAGATTATAAAATCTCATCCTATGGAATGGCTTCAAATGAGGCCATCTTGTAAGAGTGAAGAAATAGGGTGGGACACAGAAGCAGTAGAGAGTTTGAAGAGAATAGAGAAGTCTGAAATAACTGCTATGGGGAAATAGAAAAGAGAGCTGACCAGTGATGTGTCATGGAAGTCCCAGCTGTTTTTCCAGGTAGATTGGGTAAAAGTTTAAGGGGACAAAAGAACAGATACTTCTGTCAACACAGTAATTGATCTGAAGGGCTAAGAATTTAGGTTGGATAGGAAAGAGACAAATAGACTGGAAGAAAATGGAAGAATCAAGTACTGGGAGGTCTTGTTAGGATCAAAGAGGTCTAGAAGGAGCAAGGCATGAGAGAAATGTAAGATTGAAGCCACAGAGTAAGATACTAGAGTTTAAGATTCTGGAGGTAGAGTAGTTTGGAGAAATTGATCAGATCCAAAATTTGTTTGTGAATGGGGGTGACTAAAGTTACATGGAGGTAATGGGGTTGAGAAGGTCAAGAAGCTGTTGGATAGGTCATCCATATGGACACTGTGGTCACCCATGGTGACTGTGGGACTGGAGGTGGATCAGGGGTCAGAGGTAAATGTGGGGAAGGGACACAAGAAAGATGGTATTTTGAGTCACGGAAGGGTGATGTGATATAGGGAGCCTGAAATTCAACAGAGGAAAATTATTTACTTGAGGTTATAGGAGTAATGGTCTGTAAATGACATTGGGATGTAAGAATGCTGCTCTTTCTTCTGGGTCTTGTGGTAGATGGAATATGGAAAGGGCAGTAGGGGAAATAATGTCCTTAGGGGAGAACCTATGTCATTTACAATAGGAGGAAAATGTCAAAGATGTAGAGGACTTTAGTTATTACGGTCCAGGGGTGGGAGTGAGGGGAAAGTGGGAAGCTGATCTTGGAAGTGGGAGTAGAGTATGAAAGACCACATCCTCCAGGGAACTTTTCCCCTCATTCCCCTTAACCCTCATTCTCTGCACTTCTAAAAATTAATGTCTTCAAGTACAGAAACTGAATGGCATTCCTCAGCATTCAGATTGTCTGAGTCATTGTAGAATGCTGCCTTCCAAGTATCCTCCTAGATTCTGATGAGGTTACATACTCCCCTGAGTTCAGACTTTGTGAATATCCCAGCTTTCCTCAGCTGGCCCAGCAAGTTGAGAACGATCAAGGGTAGGTAGTCAGTGCATGCTCTGACTGAAAGAAGCCTTAGTAATCCCAACATGTCCTGATTCCTGCTTTTTTTTTTTTTTTTTTTAATGGCAGGGTAAATGCCAGAGGAACACTTACCAGCAGATTCTCTGCTGTATCCTTTCTAAGGACTCAGGCCTTCAGCATCAAAAGCAAGCATACTCTTAGGATTTAGGCATGAGCTCATAGACAGGGGTAGCTCTTTTGCCTTTTCTTCTGCAAAATCCTCTCCATCAGGTACTCCAAGTCCAGGTGAAGCCATTTGGTCGCTGACACAAGTTGCATATACTGTTCACAGCAGCAGACTGAAGTAAAGGCCATGGGCTAGAAATTCCAGAAGATGGTTGGGCCATGACCATCAAACTAACAATGCCAAGATGGCTGGTGATCAGGAATTCACAGACATTCTGACATTAGTGGGCTTAGATGTCCCACCTGGCAGAGAGGGGAACTTGAGTTCTCTTATATGATCAGGCAGGAGATCTACAGGCAGAAAACTGCCTTTCACATTGAACATCTTCTATCTGCTTTTATGGTCTTTCCTCCCAGTTACAATGGTCTGTCTCAAGACAAGGTTTCCTATCTTGAGGACCTGAGGCTGGGTATATCTCAGAACCAGATGGTGCAAGTTCTAGGTACTGGCTCCTCTCCACCTACCCTGTTATACTGCAGTTAACTGGGCCATTCTCAGCTTTGTTCTAGGATATGACAACTTATCATATGGAGAAAAGATCATTACTACTAATAATAGACATTTATGAGAACTTATTATGTACCAGACACTTTATGCATATAAATAGACTCATTTAATCACCTCAATAACCTTATCAGCTTGGCCTTATTGGCCCCATTTTTTAGATAAGGAAACAGAATTTAACTATACCCAAGATCACAAAGCTAGTAAGTAAGCAGTTGACTCATTCTTCAAAATCAAACAGTCTGAATATGGAGGCCTTGCTCTTAACCAGTACGTTATACCAACTTGCTTATTTTATAAAGATAGAGAAAACATACAGATGACCAACAGACTCCTGAAAAGATGCTCAACATCCCTAATCATTAGAGAAATGTAAAACAAAACCACAATGAGATATCATCTCACACCTGTCAGAATGGCCATCATCAAAAATACCACAAATAACAAATGTTGGAAAGGGTGTGGAGGAAAGAGAACCCTTGTACACTGTTGGTGGGAATGTAAATTGGTGCAGCCACTGTGGAAAACAGTATGGAGGTTCCTCAAACAACTAAAAAAGAACTGTCATATGATCTAACAATTCCACTCCTGGGTATATATCTGAAGAAAATAAAAACACTAATTCAAAAAGATACATGCACCCCAGTATTCATAGCAACATTATTTATAACAGCCAAGACACGGAAGCAACCTAAGTGTCCATCAACAGATGAATGGATAAAGAAGATGTGGAATACATACATATATATATATATATATATATATATATATATATAATGGATACTGCTCAGCCATAAAAAGAATGAAATTTTGCCATTTATATCAACATGGACAAACTTGTAAGGGATTACGCTTAGTGAAGTAAGTCAGACAGAGAAAGACTAATACTGAATGTTATCGCTTATATGTGAAATCTAAAAAATAAAACAAACTAGTGAGTATAACAAAAAAGAAACAGACTCACACATATAGAAAACAAACTAGTGGTTACTGGTGGGGAGAGGGAAGTGGGGAGGGGCAAGACAGGGGTAGGGGATTAAGAGGTACAAAATACTATGTGTAAAATAAAGGATAGGACTTCCCTGGCGGCCCAATCGTTAAGACTCCACTCTTCCAATGCAGGGGGCACGGGTTCAATCCCTAGTTGGGGAACTAAGATCCCACATGCTATGTGGCGTGGCCAAATAAAAGGGTATATTGTACAGCACAGAGAGTATAGCCAAAGCCAATGTTTTATAATAACTATAAACGGAGTACAATCTTTTATTGTGAATCACTATGTTGTGCACCTGAAGTTTATATAATATTGTAAATCAACTATACCTCAAAAAGAGAGAGGTAGGGACAGTGTGTGGTTGCTGCAGATTGTACATTTCACTAAAAGAGAACTCTCCACAGATGGAATGGGTGCCTAAGTGAGGGGGTAAAATTCCTCAAGCAATGTGTCGGTATCAAGGACACCACAATGGGACTTCAAATCACGGATGGATGGTAGGAGACAGTCAATTTAACAGAGAGTGCTGAGGTTGAAACTTAGGTGAACCTTCCAATGCCATTTGAGTGGACCCATTGGATGCTAGCTCTTCCATACACACACATGTAGGATTATCACATCCAACAAAACTGGGGACACCCATCACTTCAGAGTGAACAATATGTTCTTTCATTCAAATGAGACATCTCTTCCGATGAAACACATACTGAAAAAATCGCAGGGGTGAGATTTCAAGCCACAAATAACCAAGTGCATACCTGTTTCATGCCTGAACTTGTGTCATTAGCCAGTAAACCCAGGGTACAAAATTGTTAATTGTCTTTACTGACAAGTGCACCCTGGTGGGGGGCAGGGAGGATAGAGGGGAAGGAGAGGAAAGGAAGTGATCATGTATCAGCCAGGTCCAGTGCTATCTGCTTTTTAGACAAAATTTCATTGAATCCTCACAGAAAC
Source organism: Kogia breviceps (assembly GCF_026419965.1). NCBI lineage: Eukaryota > Metazoa > Chordata > Mammalia > Artiodactyla > Physeteridae > Kogia > Kogia breviceps. Next base: position 21,682,193 of record NC_081317.1, read on the forward strand.
TCCATTACATAAACATTATTATCTCCACCTTACAGATTAGGAAACTGGGAATCAGTCACATGACTAATAAGGGATGGAACCGGGACTTCAAAGCTGCTGGATTTTTACTGTAGCATTCTCATACTCGTGTACAGGTGGGAGGGATGGCAACTTCCACAAGGGCTTAATGAACAAAAGGAGAAGCTGAAGCTGAAGTCAGTATAAGTAATGTTTGGTATGCCCAGAGCTATTATATCCTTGATTCACTTGGCTTGAACTGAATATGAAGAGAAGCCAGGGCTCTGTGCCTTTCAACCATATCTTCCCTCTTGTCCTAGATGCAGGCTCCGCAGGGCTTGCTGCCAGTTCACCTTTCTGCTTCCAACCTCTGGAAGCCAAACTGGGTATAACCGCAGCCTGACAGAACTAAATAAAAACCCAATCCTCTTATTGTACAGACCAAGAGACTGAAGCCCAGAGAGAGGTAAGGACTTATTCAAGAGCAGGCAAGAGTTAGCATCAAAGTCACGACTGGAACCTGGACCTCTTTTCCGGACAGGTTTTTTAGGTAACAACAAGGCTGGCCCTGGAAAATTAGCGATTCTATGCCACATCTCCTTAAATCCTGTGTTCAAGTCTAATTATATCTTTCTGGGGATTTACCATATGAAAATGTCAGTGAGGATGAAGAGGATACATTGTATTTACGTTCAGGAGACATATTTATTTGGGAGATAAACATCAATAGGACTAATGTGAAGAGTGACTGGGTAGAAACCAAGGGATCCATTATGCAGTCCAAACCCCAAGTAAGAAATGTATCAGGACCTTCAGAAAATCCCTGGCCCTCGGTTGGGGCCCTGGTGTGGATGGACAGTGATATTCACTCTGTACCTTGCTCTGTAAAGCCCGTGCTTTTCCACACAGTTTGTGTTCCCACTCTGGTTTATAACTCCCTGACCTTCCCATCAGAGGATTACAATCAGAGAATGTGGATCTGCTTCTTTGGGGAGAGTGAGAAAACTGTGCCCATCCTCTGGGTCCCTAGCCTCCTGTCTCAGTGAGCAGAACATGGGCTAGATTTCTGCCCTGACTCACCTCCTCCAGGCACTCCTCTACATAGCCCAAGTTGCACGATCATACTGGGCAGTGGCTCTTTCTGTCCCTCCTCCAAAGAGCCCATCCGTGTACTTTCAATTGCCCACAGAACCTTACCAACCAAGTGTGGGTGTAGGCCAGGGTGTTACTCAGGCAGATGCAACTCTGATGGGAATTACTCAGTTTTAAGTGAACTTTGCTGTACTTATTGCTGAGTTAGAGTCTGACAAAAACCCACTTCAGCTCCTGATGTTGGGATTTTTTAGACTTTCCTAAATTGGAAGTTGGCATATGATTCCTAGCACCTTCTTATTGAAGTAGTATCTGGCACACATAGCTCAAATGATGTCTGGTGAGTGAAGGAAAGAAAATGGGAAGAAGGAAAAGAGGGAGGGAGGGAAGAGCAGGGATGGAGAATCCTCTGTGACAAAGATCATGTCTATGTGATGAAGAGTACAGAATTCCCGGATCAGCCTTGGGCCATGCTGTATCCAGATGGCTGATGCATGATTAATTGGGTTGAATGGTATGTCTAAGTGACAATGACCTGCATATGTCTCTCCCGCTACCCCCAGTCTGCAGGTCTGCAATTGCCAGACAAAGCTTGAGTGGATGTGTTCAGCACCTGAGAGACAGGAGCACATCACTTAATAATACACTTTCTGTGCATGATACTTTGCTTGACTAGTGAGTACTTACGGCCTCCTGAAAGGTGGGTTCCTCCCAAACACGGTGGGTTGCTCTCAACCACAGCATCAACTACCGAATGGAGAGAATTTCTAGAGTCAGGGTGACCAGAGCTGATTATGAGATACCTGGAAAACCCCTTTTGGGGGCAGAATGATATGCTGAGAGAGTACAGAGGAGAGACTCTTTATAGCAGGGAGAAGCCATGCCAAGGGGCTCAGCCCTGAGGGAAATCGTCAGTGGCATTGTTGACATGCCATTCTGAGGAAATCAGGGTGTTCACTCTTCACAAAGAAAGCTCCAGTGCTTTGCTTTATGGGATGACGAAATGAGTTCTCGTTCACCTCATTACTGGCACTATGATCAACATTATTTGCAGTAATGACACCAACGCCAGCAAGTAGTTATTGGGTGCCTACTCTATAAAACTGTCAGCAGGATCTCTGGGCTTAGCTTCTGAAAGCCTTGCTTTTCTTCTTCTTCTTTTTTTTTTTTGCGGTACGCGGGCCGCTCACCGGAGCACAGGCTCCGGACGCGCAGGCTCAGCGGCCATGGCTCACGGGCCCAGCCACTCCGCAGCATGTGGGATCTTCCCGGACCGGGGCACGAACCCGTGTCCCCTGCATCAGCAGGTGGACTCTCAACCACTGCGCCACCAGGGAAGCCCTAGCCCTGCTCTTCTTAAAAACCCTTATACAGAGAGCCTTAAGATTAGTAATGTTGTTAATTTAAGATTTAGAGATTAAAGCAAGTGGGTTTCCATTGACTCTTTGAACAAAAAAGAAAATCCATGTCCCAGGTTTGAAAGATACCAAAGTATAGATGGAGAAAAGTAAGTCTCCCTCCTACCTCTGTCATTTAGCCTCCCTATTCTCCTCAAAGTACTTACTATTTATGGGAAATTTTATCGGATGAGAAGGGTTCTAGCTGGACAATAAAAACCTTGTCAAAATCTCTGCGATGCCACTCACATGTTTTTTGGCCAGGAAAAAGTCCTAATGATTATTGACTGCTGTCCCCTCCTAGGGAAGCAGAAATTCAGAATGCCACTTAAGACAGGAAGGACCCCAATACTGTTGATCTCAATGTTAGTTGACATGAGTATCTGTTGTTGTTACTGACAATGGCAGAACCAAAATCCCAAGTGTTGAAGCTAAGAAAAAAATCTCAGAAATCCCATGGAGATATGGCTCCTCTCAAGCCACGCATCCAGTGGCTCTAGTTTACACTCCTGATAATTTATTCAGGCTGCATAGATTCTTCCTGATGGGAAAATGTAAAGTGGCCCAGGTCCAAAGAGAGTTCTTTTGTAGTACAGCTCCTGTATTTAAATTTCATTTTAATTTTTACTTTTATTGAAGTAATTTATGGATATGGTAACATATGAAATAGCTCTGCTTATGATGAAAAACAATAGTCTCCCACACTATCCCACTCTATCCCTGCTTCTGTTCTCAGGAGGCAGCCTCTTTAGAGTTTAGAACTTTTATTGGTTACCTCCATCAGGTTATATATACATTCTTAAACTTCTACTTCTTGATTTATCAATTTTAACTATTTGGCTCACTATTCCCTTGAATAATTTTACACTATGATTTTTGGTTCTTTTATTGATTATATGCTTTATGGATTATATGTTGAATTTTAAATAATATGCTTAAACATCCATTTCTTACTCCATCAACTTTTTTTTTTGTGTGTGTGTGTGGTATGTGGGCCTCTCACTGTTGTGGCCTCTCCTGTTGCAGAACACAGGCTCCGGACGCACAGTCTCAGTGGTCATGGCTCACAGGCCCAGCTGCTCCATGGCATGTGGGATCTTCCCGGACCAGGGCACGAACCCGTGTCCCCTGCATTGGCAGGCGGATTCTCAACCACTGCGCCACCAAGGAAGCCCTCCATCAACTTTTGACAGGGTCTCTTGACTCCCTACTTAACGTGAGAATGTTAATTCCCATACACTCTTTTCCCCTCCCTTGTGCCACCACTGTCAACAGATTTTTATTTTTATTTCATTAAGGTGTTAATGTATGCATTCTGCCTGCAACAACAACCAAGACTTCCTTGGTTTGTCCAAGATGAATCTAAAAGCTGTAAACCAATCAACAACAACTACATTAGTATGACAATGTAAATATTGTCCAATGCTGGGCCAGGTAGCATATTAGGATTACATTTTCTCCTCTGGTGTCGGGATCCCTCAGTGGTATAAGACAAACTGTTCCTAACATCAAGGCCAAACCAAGGCATCTATTTTCTTATACTATCAACCAACTAAAATTATGCTACATTTTAGTTTGTTTCTTATTTACCTTAAATCATATTTGTCTTATATTAATATTGCTATTCCAGCTTCTACAGGATTAGTAGTTAAATGACCTATTTCCATTCACCTATTTTCATCCTTTTTGGATAGTTTTGTTTTAGATGTGTCTCCCAGACACACAGAGTTAGATTTTTAAAAATTTTTTATTTTATTTATTTATTTTTGGCTGTGTTGGGTCTTCGTTGCTGCACAAGGGCTTTCTCTAGTTGCAGCAAGTGGGGGATACTCTTCGTTGTGATGCACGGGCTTCTCATTGCAGTGGCTTCTCTTGTTGAGGAGCACACGGGCTCTAGGTGCACGGGCTTCAGTAGTTGTGGCACGTGGGCTCAGTAGTTGTGGCTCAGAGGCTCTAGAACACAGGCTCAGTAGTTGTGGCGCACAGGCTTAGTTGCTCCGTGGCATGTGGGGTCTTCCTAGACCAGGGCTTGAACCCGTGTCCCCTGCATTGGCAGGCGGATTCTTAACCACTGTGCCACCAGGGAAGTCCGAGATAGATTTTTTTTAATTTTCGAGATAGATTTTTTTAATACCCAATTTTTGTCTTTATTTAGGTGAGTTTTATTCATTTATATGTTTTGTGACTGATGATGTATTTTAACTTAATTTTACTATCTTAATTTGTATTTTCTGTTTACTATCATTTTTCTTGGTTTTTTTTCTCTATTTTCATGCCTTCATACAATTTCTGTTTTTCACTTCTTTGTTTCTCCTCTATTAATTAATTAAATATGATTATAGATAATATTTCCACTCTTAAATTTAAAAATTATTTACATAATCAATTATAAATTTTTCTTCTAAAGTTCTTTTTTCTTCCACATCTTTACTGGAGTATAAATGCTTTACAATGTTGTGTTAGTTTCAGCTGTACAACAAACTGAATCAGCTGTAAGTATACATATATCCCCATATCCTCTCCCTCTTCATCCTCCCACCTACCCTCCCTATCTCACCCCTCTAGGTCTTCACAAAGCATCGAGTTGATCTTGTCTTATGCAGCAGCTTCCCACTAGCCATCCATTTTACATTTGGTAGTGTATATATGTCAATGCTACTCTCTCACTTCATCCCAGCTTCCCCTTCCCCCACGTCAAGTCTGTTCTCTACATCTGCATCTTTATTCCTGCCCTGCCACTATATTCATCAGTCCCACTTTTTAAAATTCCATATGTATGTGTTAGCATATGGTATTTGTTTTTCTCTTTCTGACTTACTTCACTCTGTAAGACAGTCTCTAGGTCCATCCACCTCACTACAAATAATTCAATTTTGTTCCTTTTTATGGCTGAGTAATATTCCATTGTATATATATGTGCCATGTCTTCTTTATCCATTCATCTGTTGATGGACATTTAGGTTGCTTTCATGTCCTGGCTGTTGTAAATAGTGCTGCAATGAACATTGTGGTAAATGACTCTTTTGAATTATGGTTTTCTCAGGGTATATGCCTAGTAGTGGGATTGCTGGGTCATATGGTAGTTCTATTTTTAGTTTTTTAAGGAACCTCCATACTGTTCTCCATAGTGGCTGTATCAATTTTCTTGTAAAGTTTATAATAATTCAGTATTTCTATTATACTCCTAACCCAATTACAGATCTTAGGATGCTAGACCCATTGAATACCAGCTCCATCATCTTACCATTATTTAGAGCTATAGTTTTAACTCTATTTAAAAATACACAGAAATTAGGGTTGTGTTTTTTACCGGAAATAAACTTATTGACATATCTTATTCATGGTTTTTCATATCTCACGTCTTCTCTCTGTCCATATTTTTCCTTGCTAAATTACATCTTTAATAGCTCTTAATTTAATGGGGTTCTATGGATGATAAGTTCTTTTGGGTTTGCATAATTGAACATACCTTTTCCCCCTCTAAGTAGTGAATAATAGTTTGTCTGTATAAAAAATTCTGTACAGATGCATATTTTTCAACAACCCCATCATTACTGTTTTCTGATTTCTACTGCTGCTGATATTAAATCTGCTCTTGATATGTCACTACTCTGTAGATAATAATTCATTTCTTTCCTGGAAGATTTTAAGATTATGTCTTCAGGGACCTTCAAGATTGTGGAAGAGTAAGACGTGGAGATCACCTTCCCACAAATACATCAAAAATACATATGTATGTGGAACAACTCCTACAGAACACCTACGGAACACTGGCAGAAGACCTCAGAATTCCCAAAAGGCAGGAAACTTCCCACATACCTGGATAGGGCAAAAGAAAAAAGAAAAAACAGAGACAAAAGAATAGAGATGGAACCTGCACCTCTGGGAGGGAGCTGTGAAGGAGGGAAAGTTTCCACACAATAAGAAGCCCCTTAACTGGCAGAGACTGTGGGTGGTCAGGGGGGGAGGAGAGTTCAGCAAGAGGGGTGCAGAGGGCAAAGTGGAGAGACCCCTGCACAGAGGATCAGTGCTGACCAGCACTCACCAGACTGAGAGGCTTGTCTGCTCACCCGCCAGGGTGGGTGGGGGCTGGGAGCTGAGGCTCCAGCTTCAGAGGTCAGATCCCAGGGAGAGGACTAGGGGTGGCTACGTGAACACAGCCTGAAGGGGGCTACTGCACCACAGCTAGCCGGGAGGGAATTTGGAAAAAAGTCTGGAACTGCCAAATAGGCAAGAGTCCATTGTTTTGGGGTGTGCAAGGAGACGGGATTCAGAGTGCTGCCTAAATGAGCTCCAGAGATGGGCACGAGCCACGGCTATTAGCCCGGACACCAGAGACGGGCATGAAATGCTAAGGCTGCTACTGCTGCCACCAAGAAGCCTGTGTGCGAGCACAGGTCACTATCCACACCTCCCCTCCCGGAGCCTATGCAGCCCGCCTCTGCCAGGGTCCCGTGATCCAGGGACAACTTCCCCGGGAGAACACACAGTACACCTCTCAGGCTGTTGCAATGTCATGTTGGCCTCTGCGGCTGCAGGATCGTCCCACATTCCGTACCCCTCCCTCCCCCTGGCCTGAGTGAGTCAGAGCCCCCTAATCAGCTGCTAATTTAACCCCCTCCTGTCTGGGAAAAGAACACACGCCCTCAGGTGACCTACACGCAGAGGCGGGGCCAAATCCAAAGCTAAACCCTAGGAGCTGTGCGAACAAGAAGAGGAAGGGGGCTTCCCTGGTGGCGCAGTGGTTGAGAATCCGCCTGCCAATGCAGGGGACACGGGTTCGTGCCCTGGTCCGGGAAGATCTCACATGCCGTGCAGCGGCTGGGCCCGTGAGCCATGGCCACTGAGCCTGCGCTCCGCAACGGGAGAGGCCACAACAGTGAGAGGCCCGCATACCGCAAAAAAAAAAAAAAAAAAAAAAAAGAAGAGGAAGGGAAATCTCTCCCAGCAGCCTCAGGAGCAGCAGATGAAATCTCTACAATCAACTTGATGTACCCTGCATCTGTGGAATACCTGAATAGACAAAGAATCATCCCAAAATTGAGGCAGTGGACATTGGGAGCAACTGTAGATTTGGTGTTTGCTTTCTGCAGCTGATTTGTTTCTGGTTTTATGTTTATCTTAGTTTAGTATTTAGAGCTTATTATCATTGGTAGATTTGTTTGTTGCTTTGGTTGCTCTCTTCCTTTATTTTTTATATATACATTATTTCCTTTTTCTCTTTTTGTGAGTGTGTATGCTTCTTTGTGTGATTTTGTCTGTATAGCTTTGCTTTTACCATTTGTCCTAGGGTTCTGTCTGTCCATTTATTGTTTCTTTTTTTTGTATAGTTTTTAGTGCTTGTTATAATTGGTGCATTTTTTTTTTTTGCTTTGCTTGTTCTCTTCTTTCTTTTTCATTTGTTTTTATATTTAATACTATTTTTTTATTTTTAAACTTAATAACATTATTTATTTTATTTTTTTCTTTTCTTTCTTTCTTTTTTCCTCCCTTTTCTTCTGAGCGACATGGCTGACAGGGTCTTGGTGCTCTGGCCAGGTGCCAGGCCTGAGCCTCTAAGGTGGGAGAGCTGAGTTCAGGACATTGGTCCACCAGAGACCTCCCGGCCCCACGTAATATCAAACAGTGAAAGCTCTTCCAGAGATCTCCATCTCAACACTAATATCCAGCTCCACTCAATGACCAGCAAGCTACAGTGCTGGACACGCCATGCCAAACAACTAGCAAGACAGGAACACAACCACACCCCTTAGCAGAGAGGCTGCCTAAAATCAAAATAAGTTCACAGACACCCCAAAATACACCACCGGACACGGTGCTGCCCATCAGAAAGACAAGATCCAGCCTCATCCACCAGAACACAGGCACCAGTCTCCTCCACCAGGAAGCCTACACAACCCACTGAACCAACCTCACCCACTGGAGGCAGACACCAAAAACAACGGGAACTACAAACCTGCAGCCTGCGAAAAGGAGACCCCAAACACAATAAATTAAGCAAAATGAGAAGACAGAGAAACACACAGCAGATGAAGGAGCAAGGTAAAAACCCACCAGACCAAAAAAATGAAGAGGAAATAGGCATTCTAACTGAAAAAGAATTCAGAGTAATGATAGTAAAGATGATCCAAAATCTTGGAAACAGAATGGACAAAATACAAGAAACTTTTAACAAGGACCTAGGAGAACTAAAGAGCAAACAAACAATGATGAACAACACAATAAATGAAATTAAAATTCTCTAGAAGGAATCAATAGCAGAATAACTGAGGCAGAAGAATGGATAAGTGACCTGGAAGATAAAATAGTGGAAGTAACTACACAGAGCAGAATAAAGAAAAAAGAATGAAAAGAATTGAGGACACTCTCAAAGACCTCTGGGAAAACATTAAACACACCAACATGCGAATTATAGGGGTCCCAGAAGAAGAAGAGAAAAAGAAAGGGACTGAGAAAATATTTGAAGAGATTATAGTTGAAAACTTCCCTAATATGGGAAAGGAAATAGTCAATCAAGTTCAGGAAGCAGAGAGAGTCCCATACAGGATAAATCCAAGGAGAAACATGCCAAGACACATGTTAATCAAACTGTCAAAAATTAAATACAAAGAAAAAATATTAAAAGCAGCAAGAGAAAAGCAACAAATAACACACAAGGGAATCCCCATAAGGTTAACAGATGATCTTTCAGCAGAAACTCTGCAAGCCAGAAGGCTGTGGCAGGACATATTTAAAGTGATGAAAGGGAAAAACCAACAACCAAGATTACGCTACCCAGCAAGGATCTCATTCAGATTCAATGGAGAAATTAAAACCTTTACAGATAAGCAAAAGTTAAGAGAATTCAGCACCACCAAACTAGCTTTACAGCAAATGCTAAAGGAACTTCTCTAGGCAGGAAACACAAGAGAAGGAAAAGACCTGCAATAACAAACCCAAAACAATTAAGAAAATGGTAATAGGAACATATATATTGATAATTACTTTAAATGTAAATGGATTAAATGCTCCAACCAAAAGACATACTGACTGAATGGATACAAAAATGAGACCTGTATATATGCTGTGTACAAGAGACCCGCTTCAGACCTAGGGACACATACAGACAGAAAGTGAGGGGATGGAAAAAGATATTCCACGTAAATGGAAATGAAAAGAGAGCTGGAGCAGCAATTCTCATATCAGACAAAATAGACTTTAAAATAAAGACTGTTAAAGGAGACAAAGGAGGACATTACTTAATGATCAAGGGATTAATCCAAGAAGATATAGCAATTGTAAATATTTATGCACCCAACATAGGAGTACCTCAATACATAAGGCAGATGCTAACAGCCATAAAAGTGGAAATTGACAGTAACACAATAATAGAAGGGGACTTTAACACACCCCTTTTACCAATGGACAGATCATCCAAAATGAAAATAAATAAGGAAACACAAGCTTTAAATGATACATTAAACAAGATGGACTTAGTTGATATTTATAGGACATTCCATCCAAAAACAACAGAATATACTTTCTTCTCAAGTGCTCATGGAACATTCTCCAGGATAGACCATATCTTGGGTCACAAATCAAGCCTTGGTAAATTTAAGAAAACTGAAATCGTATGAAGTATCTTTTCCAACCACAACGCTATGAGATTAGACATCAATTACAGGAAATAAGTCTTTAAAAAATACAAACACATGGAGGCTAAACAATACACTACTGATTAACCAAGAGATCACTGAAGAAATCAAAGAGGAAATCAAAACATACCTGGAAACAAATGACGATGAAAACACAACGACACAAAACCTATGGGATGCAACAAAAGCAGTTCTAAGAGGGAAGTTTATAGCAATACAATCCTACCTCAAGAAACAAGAAACATCTCAAATAAACAACCTAACCTTACACCTAAAGCAATTAGAGAAAGAAGAACAAAAAACACCCCCAAATTTAGCAGAAGGAAAGAAATCATAAAGATCAGATCAGAAATAAATGAAAAAGAAATGAAGGAAACAATAGCAAAGATCAATAAAAGTAAAAGCTAGTTCTTTGAGAAGATAAATAAAGTTGATAAACCATTAGCCAGACTCATCAACAAAAAAAGGGAGAAAACTCAAATCAACAGAGTTAGAAATGAAAAAGAAGTAACAACTGATACTGAAGAAATAAAAAGGATCATGAGAGAGTACTACAAGCAACTATATGCCAATAAAATGGACAACTGGAAGAAATGGACAAATTCTTAGAAAAGCACAACCTTCCAAGACTGAACCAGGAAGAAATAGAAAATATGAACAGACCAATCTCAAGCACTGAAATTGAAACTATGATTAAAAATCTTTTTTTTTTTTTTTTTTTTTTTTTTGCGGGACGCGGGCCTCTCACTGTTGTGGCCTCTCCCGTTGCAGAGCACAGGCTCCGGACACACAGGCTCAGCGGCCATGGCTCACGGGCCCAGCCGCTCCGCGGCATGTGGGATCTTCCCAGACTGGGGCACAAACCCGTGTCCCCTGCATCGTCAGGCGGATTCTCAACAACTACGCCACCAGGGAAGGGAAGCCCCTAAAAATCTTCCAACAAACAAAAGCCCAGGACCAGATGGCTTCACAGACAAATTCTATCAGACATTTAGAGAAGAGCTAACTTTGCTTCTCAAACTCTTTCAAAATATAGCAGAGGGAGGAACACTCCCAAACTCATTCTATGAAGCCACCATCACCCTGATATCAAAACCAGACAAAGATGTCACAAAGAAAGAAAACTAGGTCAATACCAGTGATGAACATAGATGCGAAATTCCTCAAAAAACTACTAGCAAACAGAATCCAAAAGCACATTAAAAGGATCATACACCATGATCAAGTGGAGTTTATCCAAGGAATGAAAGGATTCTTCAATATAGCAAATCAATCAATGTGATACACCATATTAACAAATTGAAGGAGAAAAACCATATGATCATCTCAATAGATGCAGAAAAAGCTTTCAACAAAATTCAACACCCATTTATGATAAAAACTCACCAGAAAGTAGGCATGGGGGAACCTACTTCAACATAATAAAGGCCATATATGACAAACCCACAGCCAACACTGCTCTCAGTGGTGAAAATCTGAAACCATTTCCACTAAGATCAGGAACAAGACAAGGTTGCCACTGTCACCACTATTATTCAACATAGTTTTGGAAGTTTTAGCCACAGCAATTAGAGATGAGAAAGAAATAAAAGGAATCCAGATTGGAAAAGAAGAAGTAAAACTGTCACTGTTTGCGGATGACATGATACTATACATAGAGAACCCCAGAGATGCTACCAGAAAACTACTAGAGCTAATCAATGAATTTGATAAAATTTCAGGATACAAAATTAATGCACGGAAATCTCTTGCATTCCTATACACTAATGATGAAAAATATGAAGGAGAAATTAAGGAAACACTCCCATTTACCACTGCAACAAAAAGAATAAAATAGGGCTTCCCTGGTGGTGCAGTGGTTGAGAGCCTGCCTGCTAATGCAGGGGACAGGGGTTCGTGCCCCGGTCTGAGAAGATCCCACATGCCACGGAGCAGCTAGGCCCATAAGCCATGGTCGCTGAGCCTGCGCGTCCGGAGCCTGTGCTCTGCAACGGCAGAGGCCACACCAGTGAGAGGCCCGCATACCGAAAAATAATTTAAAAAAAAAGAATAAAATACCTAGGAATAAACCTACCTAAGGAGACAAAAGACCTGTATGCAGAAAACTATAAGACACTGTTGAAAGAAATTAAAGATGATAAAAACAGATAGAGGGATATACCATGTTCTCGGATTGGAAGAATCAACCTTGTGAAAATGACTATATTACCCAAAGCAATCTACAGATTCAATGCAATCCCTATCAAACTACCAATGGCATTTTTCAAAGAACTAGAACAAAAAAATTCACATTTTATATGGAAATACAAAAGACCCCGAACAGCCAAAGCAATCTTGAGAAAGAAAAACGGAGCTGGAGGAATCAGGCTACCTGACTTCAGACTATACTACAAAGCTACAGTAATCAAGACAGTATGGTACTGACACAAAAACAGAAACATAGATCAATGGAACAGGACAGAAATCCCAGAGATAAACCCACGCACATATGGTCACCTTACCTTTGATAAAGGAGCCAAGAATATACAATGGAGAAAAGACAGCTTCTTCAATAAGGAGTGCTGGGAAAATTGGTACATGTAAAAGAATGAAATTAGAACACTCCCTAACACCATACACAAAAATAAACTCAAAATGGATTAAAGACCTAAATATGAGGGAAGACACTATAAAACTTTTAGAGGAAAACATAGGCAGAACACTCAATGACATAAATCACAGCAAGATCCTTTTTGACCCACCTGCTAGAGAAATGGAAATAAAAACAAAAATAAACAAATGGGACCTAATGAAACTTAAAAAGCTTTTGCACAGCAAAGGAAACCAGAAACAAGATGAAAAGAGAACCCTCAGAATGGGAGAAATTATTTGCAAACAAAGCAAGTGACAAAGGATTAATATCCAAAATATACAAGCAGCTCATGCAGCTCAATATCAAAAAAAACAAACAACCAAATCCAAAAATGAGCAGAAGACCGAAATAGACATTTCTCCAAAGAAGATATATAGATTGCCAACAAACACTTGAAAGGATGCTCAACATTACTAATCATTAGAGAAATGCAAATTAAAACTACAATGAGGTATCACCTCACACCGCTCAGAATGGCCATCATCAAAAAATCTAGAAACAACAAATGCTGGAGAGGGTGTGGAGAAAAGGGAACCCTCTTGCACTGTTGGTGGGAATGTAAATGGAAACAGCCACTATGAAGAGTGGTATGTATAGAGGTTCCTTAAAAAACTAAAAATAGAACTACCATACAAAGCAGCAATCCCACTACTGGGTATATACCCTGAGAAAACAATAATGCAAAAAGAGTCATGTACCATAATGTTCATTGCAGCTCTACGATAGCCACGAGATGGAAGCAACCTAAGTGTCCAATGACCAATGAATGGATAATGAAGATGTGGCACATATATACAATGGAATATTACTCAGCCATAAAAAGAAACGAAATTGAGTTATTTGTAGTCAGGTGGATGGACCTAGAGACTCTCATACAGAGTGAAGTAAGTCAGAAAGAGAAAAACAAATACCATATGCTAAAACATATATATGGAATCTTAAAAAAAAAAAAAAGGTTGTGATGAACCTAGGGGCAGGACAGGAATAAAGATGCAGATGTAGAGAATAGTCTTGAGGACACGGGGAGGGGGAAGGGTATGCTGGGATGAAGTGAGAGAGTGGCATTGACATATATACACTACCAAATGTAAAACAGATAGCTAATGGGAAGCAGCCACATAGCACAGGGAGATCAGTTTGGTGCTTTGTGTCCACCTAGAGGGGTGGGAGGGAGATGCAAGAGGGAGGGGATATGAGGATATATGTATACATATAGCTGATTCATTTTGTTATACAGCAGCAAATAACACAACATTGTAAAGCAATTATACTCCAAAAAAGATGTTAAAAAAAAAGATTATGTCTTCATCCTTGATGTTCTCCAGTTTTATTATAATATAGTTTGGTAATTTTATTTATCCTCCTTGGTACTGAAAATACACATTTAATCTGAGTGAGGGCATAGATTTTATTTTGTTCACTGTTTTATTCCTCGTGCCTGGCACAAAACAGGCAACCAACAAATATTTCTTAAATAAATCAATGTCTTTCTTCAGTTTTTAGAAATTCTCAGCCATTCTTGCTTCAAATATTTCTTCTCTAACCTACTTCCATTCCCCTTCTGGAACTTTTATTAGACAATTGTTGGAGCCTCAAAAATCTATCCTCCATGTCTTTTAATGCTCTATCAATTTTAATCTGTCTCTACCTGGCATACCAAGTTCCCCAGTAATGTCTGCATTCCTAAGTTTTCAATTGTTTCCAGTTTTGAGAGTATACTTGACTACAACACTTTTTTATTCCAGTGATTAAACTTCATTGAGGTATAATTTATATATTATAAAATTCCCCCATTTTAAGTGTACAGTTTGAAGATTTTTGGTAAATTTAGAGTTGCAGATGCCTCCCCACAATGCAGTTTTACAACATTTCCATCACTCCAAAAAAATCCCTTTTACTCATTTGTAGTCAATCCTTATTTCCACTCTCAGTCCTCGGCCATCACCAATCTACTTTGTGCCTCTATAGATTTGTTTTTTCTTTTTCTTTCCTTTTTTTTTTCTTTTTGACATTTCATATAAATGGAATCATACAATCTATGGTGTTTTGCATCTGGCTTTCATCTAACATAATGCTTTTCATCTTTGTTGTTATATATATCACTTCATACCTTTTTCAAATGATTATATTTTTTATTTCCAAGATTTTGAATTGGTTCTTTCAGTTATCCAATGTTCTAGTTTCATTTCTACCTATTTTATTTACAATCCTATGACCTTTTAAATGGAAATGATGCCCTAATTTATATTTTTTAACATCCTCAACATATTTATGGTTAAGGTCTTATCAGACCATTCTATAAAGTATTTATCTGTATTGAATTCCTATTCTAATTATAGATTTTATTGGCTTATCTTGTTAGCAATAAATTTGTGTCTTGAGATTTTGCTTCATTTTAAGTGCAAATTTGTTTTTTATCTTATGGCTTTTGCTCTCTCTCTCAACCTTTCTCACCTTTGTTTGCCTATCAGTTTTTTAATTACGTTCACTCAGGCCTTTGTATCCCTAATTCAGAACCTGGTCTCATAATAGTGAATCAGAGGTGATATTAAGGATAGGGCAGATTTTGTCATATACCATTGGATGTCTTGGCTTACCTCCTGGTTGCAAGGCTATGATCTTGACCTTGGCCTCCTTTGGCTTGCAGTTCACTAGAAGTTATGGTCTCAGGCAGCAGTTAGCAGTAGTTCATTTTCATTCTCTTTTCATAGTGTTGAAGGTGCCCCACGACCACTCGGGGCTCTGAGTTATGTGTCTGGTTCCACTCTCCTGTCTCATTTGAGCATTTTAAATCCTTTTCACTTTATAAAAGCCAACTCCCTGCTGCCCCAGCTTCAGTTCTTTTCACTGTTTTGAGTTTCTAATCCTTCGGGGATTTTGAATATATTTATCTGGTATTTGAGCCTAGTTATACCTTTTGCTTTTCTTTCTCCATATTTCATTTGTATTATTGCTGTGGATGGAGCAAGTGAGCTTTCATGGCATAGATCCACCGCACCACCTTGAAAGTCTATTTGCTTCATATCTGGGTCATGACTCTCTTCTATATTTCTTAATTCTTCTAGAATTTCTAGTGGCTTTTCTTTCTTCTTTACTTATTTGTATTTACATTTTCTTCAAATTTTCCAGGTTGTAAAAAATACTTCCTTTAATATTGGGTTCCCTTTATTTCTGTAAGCTTTCCTCCAAGAGCCCTTAATCTTCAAGCTTCAATCTGGAACAGTTGCTCCATAGACTTGTTAATTAGCCTCATCCTGGAACTTCCTTCCACTGCTTTTTTGAGTTAGAGTGTTATACTCTTTTCTGGATCTCATATCTCATCTTTGTGGTCTGTTCTCTAATTTTGCTGGAGTACTCCCTCAAGTAAGTTCTAAAAACAGGTACTTGGAAGGTGAATTTTTATTTTTGTGTGTCTAAAAGATCTGTTTTCCTCCCTTATCCTTGGTTAATAGTTTGCTTAGTGTTGGATTATACTTTGAAAACAATCTTCTCTCAGAACATAAAAATTCTGGAAAGACTTTATGTGGAGGGACATGTTCTGGAAGATGTCCCAGTGATATTCAGGATCAGAAATAAGTGAGCAGTTCCTTAGGCTTCTGGAGGTTTGTCTTTATGTCTGCTTCAGGTGTGTGTGTACATTAGAAGGGGACAGGTCAGGCTGACAAATGTCTCTGTGGGGAGAGTTCAGGTTTTGAATAGTCTGGAGAGGTTGGCTAGGTTCATTTTAGGACAGAGACAAAACACCTGGAGATGGGCATCTCTGGATTTAACTGGCTTTTCTTGGTTAGAACAGTTCCCCTCTGAATTCTTCATTTTCTGGGGCCAGCTCTGGATGGCTGGGAGAAAGATTTGGGCGGGGGGCGCATAATCAAGCTCAGATGCAGAGTATCTGCATGCTTCCTGTACCAGATGGTGCCCAATCATCACTGGGGCTGGACTGCTGAGATACCTGTGAGTCCTTAAACACAGATCAACAGTTAAGCCAGTTCTTACTATATTGCATCCAGGAATATCCATGTCTGTGATTCCTGTGAAGCTAGATTTTTGGCATAGATCAGGAGGATGTCCCAATAACAGTAAGTAAGTGATGTGGTGTCATAATTAGCACTTGAGCTGTGAAGTCATGTTTCCAGGGTCTTCCTGGCTCTGGTGTTTATCTGCTGTGTGACCTGGAGCAAGTTACCTGCCTTCAGTTTCTTTTTCTGCAAAATGTGATTAATAGTACTACTTATCTCATGGATTTGCTGTGAGGCTTAAACGAGACATCCTATAAAGTACTCAGCACAGTGCCATTATAGAATAAGTATGTAATAGATTAGCCGTTATTAATAGCTATTAGTTCAGGAGCTCCTTCTGGATCCTTACCATTAGCCACTGGAAGATGATGGTGGGAGGGTTATCCAATAGTCCAAATAGTATAAAGATGCTCTCAAAAGCCAAGGTATAACATGGGACCTGGAGAGCTGTGTTTGTTCATTGCTTTAATTGTAGGTGCCCCAAAGATCCAGCTTCATGAACACCCATGTTCTGGGGTTGGTCCAAAGGTTGGCCATCAGTGAAACTGTGTACCTGTCTTAGATGGTGAGCCCAAAAAAGTTGCAGTAATCCTGAGCCAAGCAGAATTTCCCATTCCTCACAGAAGAGCTCCAGGATTGCCATTGATTTGAGGAGTGCCCAGGTTTGGAAAAGGCATACAGCAGTGTAATGGGAATATTTTTCACAGTCATATACATTCATTTGTGCAAAGTGGAAATGATTTCCTTATAACTCAACTTACTTTAGCTCTGAAGTCTTTATTTCACTGATGATTGAAAACCTAACCCTGTAATCCAATGTAATCTCAATGTTTTTTGGATAAAGGTCAAGTTAATATTTTCTCCCTTCACATCCTTCTGTCCCTTCTTAGCAGTAATCTATGTTCTGAAAGTTCTAAACGATCCAAGTCCTGGGTGGTCGATCATCCTGACTTTGAAGGTTCACAGTCATTGCAAACCACCTAGGTGGTTTCTGCTGAGAAGAACAATCCCTGTTGTTCAGGGATTGTTCTCAGCAGAGAAGAACAGGGAAATCCCTGTTTCCCTTGGTGGCTCACCAGTCACTAGGACATCACAAGTCACTCTAAATCCATCTTATCCTGACCTCTCCAGGCCTACTGGCCTCACTTTCATTTTTGTCTTCCTACTGCAGGTATGAGAACATTTTCATCTTGATTTTTAAAAATTGTGGTAAAATATACATAACATAAAAATTTCCATTTCCACCATTTTTACGTGTACAATTCAGTGGCATCATTGTTCATATTCACATTGCTGTGCAACTATCACCACTATCCATTACCATGACTTTTTCATCATCCCAAACTGAAACCCAGTACCTATTAAATAATAACTCTCCATTCTCCCCTCCCCCAAGCCCCTGATAACCACTATTCTACTTTCTGTCTATTCTAGGCAAATCACATAAATGGAATCATACAGTATTTGTCTTTTTGCTTCTGGCTTATTTCGCTTAGCATAATGTTTTAGAGGTTCATTCCTATTGTAGTGAGTATCAGAATTCCATTCATTTTTAAGGCTGAGTAATATTCCATTGTATGCATATACCACATTTTACTTACCTATTCATTTGTCAATGGATATTTGTGTTGTTTCCACCTTTTGGCTATTGTGAATAATGCTGCTATGAACATTGTTATAGAAATATACGTTTGAGTTTTTGCTTTTAATTTTTTTTTTTTTTTTTTTTTTGCTGTGTTGGCTCATTGTTGAGCTGCACACAGGTTTTCTTTAGTTGCAGCGAGCGGGGGCTACTCTTTGTTGCAGTGTGCAGGCTTCTCATTGCGATGGCTTCTCTTGCCTCCGAGCACAAGCTCTAGGTGCGGGGCTTCAGTAATTGTGGCATGCAGGCTCTAAAACGCAGGCTCAGTAGTTGTGGTGAATAGGCTTAGTTGCTCCACGGCATGTGGGATCTTCCCGGACCAGGGCTCAAACCAGTGTCCCCTGCATTGTCAGGCAGATTCTTAACCACTGTGCCACCAGGGAAGTCCCTAGCTTTTCATTCTTTTGAATATACAGCTAGAAGTGAAATTTAAGGAACTGTCACACTGTAGCTTAGGAATTTTGAAGGTTCTCCCACACCATGCAGGGGTGTGCAGGACTCTGAGAAGCTGCCTAAGGCCCATTTACCTGGTGATCTCATTTAGCCAGTGCTCCTCCTCAGCTCAGATGCTTTCCTAGAGACTAAGGCTTCACCACAAGCTGTGCCATCTCACCAGGCACCACTCTGGGGAGCTTGATGATGGTTCTCCTGCTCTGAGAGCCCCCTAAACCTTAGCGGAATAGCTGATATGTTTTGCCCATTTTCCTCTTGGGATTCAGTCTCTAAAGAGCATAAAGGACAGAAACTACAACCATGAAGCCAAGTTTCTTTCATGTTCTCTCCAATTCTTTCTCCTGCCATGTCCTGGAAATTTTGCTTCCTTTTACCTCAGAAAACTGCTCTTACATCATCCTATATTGTTCCAAAGTTGATAATTATGGTATAAACTTTATATCTGGATTTTGGCTTTTGATTTTCAAAGCCAAGATTCTGAACTTAAACATACTTTCACTTTCAAACAGCCCAACTCTTGCAATTTAAAAGTCTCTACTTGCACTTATTGTCTCTGCTATCAATTTCAACAGCTTACTTTAGAATTGACAGCCAAGAATTTAACTTTTTGTTCCTGGCTCTGTAGGCAATACCTTTAGAAACTATTGCTGCTACCCAACTGATGGGAAGAGGGTAGCTGTTCAAAAAAGCACAGTGTCAAAAGGAAAACAACCTTCAATATCTTAAAATATTTTATACCTGATAGCTTATTAGCTATAATACAGATCATGGACACAAAGTCTTAAGAGTTTCTGGGGGTATGAAACCAGTCAGCCAGAGAAAGGCCTAAGATAGTTTCTGAAAACCAGAATATAACAGAACATCAGAGAGCTCAGGGAACTGATAATGCAGAATAACAGGATTCTCATGCACCCTGGGACGGGGATCCTAAGCAAATACAAGTGTTAAGGGCTGGTACTGGTGACTGACTTTGACATATTCTCTATGGGGCTGGCTAAATTGAAAGGGCCAGGAACAGGGTAACACACATAGTGTGCAAGTGATCCACCTTATACCCTAAAGTGTTCCTGGTACTCTTGTGTACAGCATGTCAGCCTATAAATTCCCCCAAGGAGACTCAGCAGGACCATGTACTTTTGATGCAATTATCCTTTGATTATCTAAAAGCACTTAGTTGGTCATTATTGGGAAGGAATTTTCTCAGTAGATGTGTGTGTGTGTGTGTGTGTGTGTGTGAGAGAGAGAGAGAGAGAGAGAGAGAGAGAGAGAGAGAGAGAGAGAGAGAGAGAGAGAGAGATTTTTAAATACAATTTGTTTTGCTTATTATATATACAGAGGAACAACAAAGCCCACTTCTGAATCCCACAAACACAACCACAGAAAACAACCATAACATTGCTGACTGTTAACAAAGGTTGATTAAACAAAGCTTTGTGATTTGAGATTCAGGGTTCATTGAATTCTAGTCTTTATCCTTGCCCTTGAGTAGCTGTGGCTTTGACTAGGTCATGTCTCTTTCTGTGTTCATGTTCCTTCCTTCACTTGCAAAATGAGGTTAATTATAGGGACCAGCCTCACTCCCAAAGTGGTTTGTGGTTGTTGACTATTTTAATTAGCAAGTCTTTTAGTACCAAGAATCATCAGCATAAATCATCTATACTCTTTATTGGTAATTGTATGGGTAGAGATGTAAATGTCACATTTCAGAAGTTGTTTTTTTGTTTGTTTGTTTGAATTTATTTGGCTATGCTGTGTCTTAGTTGCAGCATGCAGGATCTTCGTTTTGGCATGCAGGATCTTTTTTTTTTTTTTTTTTTTAGTTACGGCATGGGGAATCTTTAGTTGTGGCATGCAGGATCTAGTTCCCTGACCATGGATTGAACCCGGGCCCCCAGCATTGAGAGTGTGGAGTCTTAGCCACTGGACCACCAGGAAATTCTCGCATTTCAGAAGTTTTTGACAAAAGGAAATCATGTAAGGGTCAGTCTCTTTCAACAAGTGCCAGTTCACAAGAAATAAATGTTTCTGATGTTGTACAGACATTTAGATACCTCTCCATGAATGTCCTTCTAGTTAAATAAAATCGTAACTAGATTTTAACTCAGGATGCTGAAAGGAAATGCAAGTTAACTTCATCATCTTCTTAGGTCTTTGCCATTCTTATAATGTCTCCTTTGGCTTCTGTGAATCCTACCAGGCTCTTTGCTTCCAAACTTCTCCATGTTTGTAGAACACAGGTCATAAAAACGGGGACTGTTTTTCCCAAGCAGAAAGAAGCTCACAATCTTCTTAAAGTTAATGGGCACCCGTGTGACTGTCCTGTATCATGTGATATCAGAATGGCTAATTACTCACTGGCCTTCAGACAATGTTCTC
Organism: Kogia breviceps; assembly: GCF_026419965.1. Classification (NCBI taxonomy): domain Eukaryota; kingdom Metazoa; phylum Chordata; class Mammalia; order Artiodactyla; family Physeteridae; genus Kogia; species Kogia breviceps. The sequence goes on from NC_081317.1 coordinate 21,703,432, forward strand.
CTAGCACTTATTTGTGCCATCTGAAGGCTCACAGGGTATCCAACACAGGAGGAACATTATATGCCAGCACCCTGCTGGTGCTTGTGCACCCCTGATCTCACCTATTTCCACAACAACCCTAAGAGTATTTTACACTTGAAGAAATTTAATATTAGAGTTTAAGAACCTTCCTCCTATGACCACATAGCTATAAAGTGACAGAACCAGGACTCAGACTCAGACTTCTATGACACCAAGCCCAGGATTTTCCTGAGATGATATATGAAAAGTATTCAGAACAGTCTCTGATTCACAGCAAGTTCCATTTAATATTGGCAATTCTTTAAGTCATTATGAGACATTCCAGTGTTTCTCAAAAGAACACTCCCTCTTTCTTCTGAAAATGATTCCCATATGCCAATCATGGGGAAATGGCTGAAGATGACTTTCTTCACAGATCTCATTCATACTAGGAACTTGAGAACAGATATTGTCCAATTTATAAGTAAGGAGATCCTATTTCCCACTTTAAAAGACAGTTTTTAGAAGTCGTTTGAGATTATATCTTCCTCCTATATTTTGCCCTCCCTCTGACCTTTCCATCAGATGTGAAGTTGCTGACATTTTCTTGAAGTCCCCAGGGGACACTGGGCCGACTGTCATAGGTTCACCTCTTTCTTAAACCTTATGAAGACATGATCACATCTTGTGACTTGTGCTGTGTGTGCCTCTAAAGCATTTAGCACAGATACACAAATTTATGAATAAGGCAGACTTGTTCGCTCTTTGCTTGGGGGAGATACGAAAAGCCATGTGAGCGGCACATAAGAAAGACTCGAGTGTTTTCACCACAAAAAAGACACGATAATTATGGGACATGATAGATGTGTTAGCTACCGCCCCGGTGATAATCACATTGCATTATATAAGTGTATCAAATCAACATGCTGTATACCTTAAACATACAAAATGTTAGATGTCAGTTGTACCTCAATTAAGAGAAGAATCAAGAGGATTTTATTGATCTATAAGCTACTCTGCATAAAACTTCAATTTCTAATTAACATTCTAACACTGCTGATTTTTTACACACCAGAAAGGGGGCATAGAGTTCCTCCTCTAAAGGAAAATATGAAATACGGACTTATCTTTTACATAAATGGTGTACCTCTCCAGCAGCCATACTGATAGCCACTTGAGTTCCCCCAAAACTACACCTGTTTTGCTGCTAAGTGTAGCTAACTATTGAAGTTCAAGTATGTGTGAAACTAGTTTAATTTTTATGTTGAATTCAGCTCATATTCTAATGGATAAGAATGAAAAAAAGTAGTTGGGGTTATAGGAGGAGCCATTAGGAAACTCTAAGGAAATGAGGACGGAAAATGAGAAAGTAGATGCAGGGAGAGAAAATCTCCAGAACTCCCTTTCCTCCTCTTGTAAAATCCTGAGTATGTTTACACAAAATGTAGTTTATAATTAGGATGACAATACTCCCTGGTTGCCTGGGATAGCCTCCATTTGTTCTTACTGCCCTGGCATGATTATTAGTTTTCTTCTTTAATTCTTAGAAGTATCAGGTTTAGAGAATAAATTATATGGTCACTTTATTTATAATCTAATCTCCAAAGTTCTGGTTTCATGCCTATATAGTATTTTTCAACTGTCAAGGATTAGATTTCAGCAAGTCAAAATTTTTATTTATGTTTAACCTTCCTTACACACAAAGGAGTATAGAAATGTTGGCACCATTCAAAGAAGGTTTGATAAACATTCCAGAATTAGTTAAATTAACAGAAGATAAATAGCTTTAGCAGAACTTTTGAGATCATGTACTGACTTTTAATACAAAATGGTTTGTTTGGGCTTCCCTGGTGGCGCAGTGGTTGAGAGTCTGCCTGCTGATGCAGGGGACACGGGTTCATGGCCCGATCTGGGAAGATCCCACATGCCGCGGAGCGGCTGGGCCTGTGAGCCATGGCCGCTGAGCCTGCGTGTCCAGAGCCTGTGCTCCGCAACAGGAGAGGCCACAACAGTGAGAGGCCCACGTACAGCAAAAGAAAAAAAAAAAAAAAGGTTTGTTTTCTTAGATTGTCATATGAAATTCAAAGTCAGATTCTGTACAGGGTTATTTAGAATGTCTTTTTTTTTTTGGTCATGCCTTCTGCCTTCACACCTGATTGGTTGAGGTAGGATGGTATAAGAGTGGGCAATAGTCCTATTCTGTAAAATAGATATGTCTGCTGGGATAGACTGGTATTGGATCGAAGCCCAGCCAGACAGTGTAGCTCAGAAACAAAAAAAATGTAAGTAGTAGTAGACAGACTACTTCAACATCCTTATTGGACCAGACCTACCTGCCTGGCAACAGCTCGTTATTGTTAGGTAGTCCTCACAAGACAGTTAAATATTTCAGCATTCACACTTTAACCTAAGGTAGTTTTACCAAACAGCCAGATCAAATTATTTTTGACTAAGAGGAACCTCTGTACATATCAAAACTCATGGGGTGATTATATCATGATACTTCTTAAACTTCCTCAATTCTGAATTTAGTGGAAGCCTCTATAATCAGTGGAAATCAGAAACAGGCCACCTGAAGCTTGAAGAAGCAAGTATTTCTTAGTTTTCTAACCAGAATTTTTGACTATTTACTTAGAAATTTCTCAAAGGATGAATGTGCCCTTAAGATTTTACATCCAATTCTGATGTGTGGGTTTTTTCCCCATACCAGGCAATTTTCTGACACCAAGATGGGTGTTCTACAATTCAATAAAATTCTGAAACTATATACACAGAAAGAGCATCAGATCTCACAGGTTAAGGGCTCAGTCCTACAAGACTGCCTCCCACTATCACCACTACAGATGCCAATCGCAAGTCCAGGTTGTCACCAGTGATTCTGACCACCTTGCTATAGATTGGAGGGCGTCCAAGAACCTTCTCCTTGGGTTTGATCAAATTGCTTGATGGACTCACAGAATTCACAGAAACATTTTACTTACTGGATTACCAGTTTATTATAACAGGATATAACTTAGGAACAGCCAGATGGAAGAGATGCATAGGTCAGGATACAGGGAAAGGGATGATCTCTCAGAGAATGCTGCTCTTCCAGAATCTCCACATGTTCACCAATATGGAAGCTCTCCAAACTCTATCCTTTTGGGGGTTTATGGAGGCCTCATTACATAGGCATGCTTGATTAAATCATTAGCCATTGGTGATTGGACTCAATCTCCAGTCCCTCTTCTCTCCCAGGAGGTAGCAGGGGTTGTGGGGGGTGGGAGGAGGTGGAGGGGATGGATGGAACTGAAAGTTTCAACCTTCAAATCCCATGGTTGGCTCCACTGTTGTGCTTTCTAAAAGTCACCCCATTGACATAACAAAAGATAACCTTGATCTCTCTCATCACAGGAAATCCCAAGGGCTTTAGGAGCTCTGTGCCTGGAACAAAGACAAAGACTAAATATATATTTCTTTTAATAAATCACAATATCACAGCCACATTCCTTCTGGAATATTTCCCAGGTATATATTTCCTTTGGGAAGAGTTATACTCTCCCCAGCTTCCTCTCATCTCAGGCATTATTATATGTATAGGCAATCCAATTAACTTTTTCATAGCATTTTTCAATACTCTCCCTAGACTCTTAGACAATTGTACCCTAGTACCACAGACAGTTTCTCTAAGTCTATATTTGTCAATATTCTCCCTTTGCTGCTTACATAGAAACAACCCATCATTTGTTTTACATAAATACAGAAAAGAAGAAATGACATAATTATGGGGTAGGGGGGAGTCAAAAGAAGGAAAATGAGGAACAGAAGTAAAAAGGAAAAAAAATTTAAGGAAAAGAGGAATAAGAGACAAAAACATAGGGGGGAAAAGATGCAAGAAGATAGGCAATAAAAGCCTCAATAAAATTTAAGTTAAACCCTTAAGAAAGGGTTAAGAAAGGTAAACCCTTTAAGAAAGTTGCTCTTGGGACTTCCCTGGTGGTGCAGTAGTTAAGAATCTGCCTGCCAATGCAGGGGACATGGGTTTGAGCCCTGCTCTGGGAAGCTCCCACATGCTGCAGAACAACTAAGCCCATGTGCCACACTACTGAGGCTGTGCTCTAGAGCCTGTGAGTCACAACTACTGAAGCCCACTCACCTAGAGCCTGTGCTCCACAACAAGAGAAGCCACCGCAATGAGAAGCCTGTGCACCGCAATGAAGAGTAGCCCCCACTCGCTGCAACTAGAGAAAGCCTGCAAGCAGCAACAAAGACCCAATGCAGCCAAAAATAAATAAGTAAATAAATTTATTTTTAAAAAGTTGCTCTCAAAATCTAAAGTCAAAGCAATGTTGAGGAAGAACAAAGCTGCAGCCATCACACTTCCCGACTTCAAACTATCTCCCAAAGGAAGAGAGGTCCAAGCCCCACATCAAGCTCCCCAGGCTGAGGGTCCTGCACCTAGAAGGCAAGCCCCCAGAACATTTGGCTTTGCAGGCCAGTGGGGCTTACTTTTGGGAGAGCCAGAAGGCTGTGGGAAATAGTCTCCACTCTTAAAAGACATGCACAAAATCTCACAAGCTCTGGGATCCAGGGCAGAGCAGTAATTTGAAAGGAGCCTGGGTCAGACCCACATGCTGATCTTGGAGAGCCTCCTGGAGAGACAAGAAGCAACTAGAGCTCACCCTGGGGATGCAGACTCTGGCAATTTTGGGGAGCTTGGTCTACCACAAAGACATTGGTGCTGGCAAGCACCATTTTGGAATCCTCCTTCTAGCTTATTAGTGCTGAGAACTGGCTCAGTCCACCAGCCTGTCAGTACCAGTACTGGGACACCTCAGTCCAAGCAACTAGCCTGGCAGTGACACAGCCCCACCCACCAAGCTGTCTGCCTTAAGACTTCCTGAACCCATAGCCTCCCCAGGACCCAGCCCTGTCCACCAAAGGACCCAGGACACAGCCCCATACACCAGTGCACAGGCACTAGCCTCAGGGCCCAGAAGGCCCTGCAGCCAGAGACCCTAAACCTGGCTCCACCCACCAGAGTGACAGCACTATCCCCAGGACCAGCCTCATCCACCAGTTGGTGAGCACCAGCTCTAGGTTCTCCTTGACCTTGGCCCCAACCACCAGTGGGCCGAAACCAAGACCCAGGACCACCACAGCCTGATATCCTGTCATGTCAGGATCCAGTCCACCCACCATCAGGCTGGCACAAACTGGGGACCCCCTGGGACCTGGACTTGCCCAGCAGCAGTCCAACACGAGCTCTGGGACACCTTGGGCCCTTCAGCCAACTGCCCAAGGATGCAGTCCCACCTACCAGTGGGATGACACAAGCTTTGGGACACCACAGACACCACAGCCAACTATGTTAGGAACAGCCCAGCCCTGCCTAATGGTAGGCTGACATCAGGCCTGGGACCCCACTAAGGAACCTACAGCCAAAGACCCCGGGGCCAAGGTCTGCCCAACAGTAGGCCAGCTGTAGCTATGGGACCCCCTATGTCCTGGTCCCACCCACCAGCAGCCAGAACCAGTTCTAGGACACCCAAAAGAGAATCACACAAAGACACATTGTAAGTAAAATGGCAAAAATGAAAGATGAAGCAAGAATATTAAAAAGCAGCAAGGGAAAAGCAACAAATTACATACAAGGGAACTCCCATAAGGCTATCAGCTGACTTTTCAGCGGAAACCCTGCAGGCCAGAAGAGATTGGCCTGATATATTTAAAGTGATGAAAAGGAAAAACCTACAACCAAGAATATTCTTGTCAAGGCTATCATTCAGATTTGAAGGAGAAATCAAAAGTTTTACAGAAAAGCAAAAGCTAAAAGAGTTCAGCACCACCAAACCAACTTTATAAGAAATGCTGGGACTTCCCTGGTGGTGCAGTGGTTAAGAATCTGCCTGCCAATGCAGGGGACATGGGTTCGAGCCCTGGTCTGGGAAGATCCCACATGCCGTGGAGCAACTAAGCCCATGCACCACAACTACTAAGCCTACATTCTAGAGCCTGTGAGCCACAGCTACTGAGCCCATGTGCCACAACTACTGAAGTCCTCGTGCCTAGAGCCCGTGATCCACAACTAGAGAAGCCACTGCAATGAGAAGCCCAAGCACTGCAACGAAGACCCAACACAGCCAGAAATAAATAAATAAAGTTATAAAAAAAAAGAAATGTTTAAGGGACTTCTCTGAGTGGAAAAGAAAAGGCAACAATTAGAAACATGAAAATTACAAAAGGAAAAAATATCATTGGCAAAGGCAAATATACAGCAAGGGTAGTAATTCAACCACATATAAGGCTAATAAGAAGGTTAAAAGACAAAAGTAGTAAAATCATCTATATCCAAAATAATTAGTTAAGGGACACTCAAAACAAAAAGATGTAAATTATGATGTCAAAAATAGTAAATGTCTGGGAGGAGGGGTGAGTAAAAACGAAGGGTTGTTAAAATGTGTTTGAACTTAAGAGATCAACAACTTAAAATAATCACATACACATATAGATAGACAGATAGATAGCTATATATAAATCTCATGGTAACCACAAACCAGAAATCTATAATAGATACACACATACAAAAGAGAAAGGAATCCAAACTTAACACTATAACACTCATCAAATCACAAGGAAAAAAAGCAAAAGAAGAAGAAAGGGACAAAAGAGAACTACAAAAACAAACCCCAAACAATTAAGAAAATGGCAATAAGTATACATCTACCAATAAATACTTTAAATGTAAATGGATTAAATGCTCTAATCAAAAGACATAGAGTGGCTGAATGTATACAAAAAACAAGGCCCATATATATGCTGCCTATAAGAGACTCACTTCAGATATAAAGAAACACACAGACTGAAAGTGAGGGATGAAAAAAGGTATTCCATGCAAATGGAAATCAAAAGAAAGCCAACATAGCAATACTTATATCAGAAAAAATAGACTTTAAAATAAAGACTGGACACTAAATAATGATCAAGGGATCAATCCAAGAAGATACAACAATGATAAATATATATATGTACCCAACATAGGGGTACTTAAGTACATAAAGCAAATATTAACAGACATAAAGGGAAAAATAAACAGTTATACAATAATAGTAGGGGACTTTAACAGCCCACTTATGTCAATGGACAGATCATCCAGATAGAAATCAATAAGGAAACAATGGCCTTAAGCAGAACATTAGATCAGATGAACTTAACAGATATATATAGAGCATTCCACCCAAAAGCAGCAGAATACACATTCTTTTCAAGTGCACATGAAACATTCTCCAGGATAAATCCCATGCTAGGCCACAAAACAAGCATGGGTAAATTCAAGAAAATTGAAATCATGATAAGCATCTTTTCTGACCACAATGCTATGAGACTAGAAATCAATTACAAGGAAAATAACTGTAAAAAACACAAATAACGTAGAAGCTAAACCCAATGGGTCACTGAAGAAATCAAGGAAGACATCAAAAAAATACCTGGAGATAAATGAAAATGAGAACACAGTGATCCAAAATCTATAGGATGCAGCAAAGCAAAGCAGTTTTAAGAGGGAGGTTTATAGGTATACAAGCCTACCTCAGGAGAATAGAAAAATCTCAAATAAATATCTGAAAGTTACATCTAAAGGAACTAGAACAAAGAAAAACAAACAAAACCCAAAATGAGTAGAAGGGGGGTTTCCCTGGTGGCGCAGTGGTTGAGAGTCCGCCTGCCGATGCAGGGGACACAGGTTCATGCCCCGGTCCAGGAGGATCCCGCATGCCGCGGAGCGGCTGGGCCTGTGAGCCATGGCCGCTGAGACTGCATGTCCAGAGCCTGTGCTCTGCAGCAGGAGAGGTCACAACAGTGAGAGGCCCACATACCACAAAAAAAAAAAAAAAAAAAAAAAAAGAGTAGAAGGGAAGAAATCATAAAGATTATAAAAGAAATAAGTAAGATAGAGACTTTAAAAAAAATAGAAAAGATCAATGAAATTAAGAACTGCATCTTTGAAAAGACCAAAAAAAATTGATAAACCTTTAGCCAGACTCATCAAGAAAACAAGAGAGAGGGCCCAAATCAATAAAATCAGAAATGAAAAAGAAGTTACAACCAACACCACTGCAATAAAAGGATCATAAGCAATTACTATGAACAATTATATTATATGCCAATAAAATGGACAACCTAGAACAAATGGAGAAATTCCTTGAAATGTACAATCTCCCAAGATTTAGCCAGGAAGAAATGGAAAATGTGAAGACCAATCACCTGTAATTAAATTGAATCAGTAATCAAAAATCTCCCAACAAACAAAAGTCCAGGATCAGATAGGTTCACAGGTGAATTCTACGAAACATTTAGAGAAGAGTTAACACCTAGCCTTCTCAAGCTATTCCAAAAAATTTCAAAGGAAGACTTCCAAACTCATTCTAAGAGGCCAGCATCACCTGATACTAAAACCAGAAAAAGACATCACACACAAGAAAAGAAAATTACAGGTCAATATCACTGATGAGTGTAGATGCAAAATATTAGCAAACTGAATTCAACAATATATTAAAAGTATCATACACCATTATCAAGTGATATTTATCCCATGAATGCAAGGATGGTTCAATATCCACACATCAATCTGTGTGATACACCACATTAACAAATTGAAGAATAAAAATCATATGATCATCTCAATAGATGTAGAAAAAGCTTTTGACACAATTCAATATACATTTGTGATAAAAAACTCTCAACAAAGTAGGTATAAAGGGAACATACCTCAACATAATAATGTATGTCAAACCCATAGGTAGCATCAACAGTGAAAAGCTGAAAGCAATTTCTCTAATATCAGGAACAAGACAAGGATGCCCACTTTCACCACTTTTATTCAACATAGTATTGGAAGTCCTAGCCATAGCAATCAGATAATAAAAAGAAATAAAAGGAATCCAAATTGGGAAGAAAGGAAAACTGTCACTGTTTGCAGATGGCATGATACTATATACAGGAAATCTTAAAGACATCATTAAAGGACACCATTAGAGCTCATCAGTGAATTCAGTAAAGTTGCAGGATACAAAATTAATATACAGAATCTGTTGCATTACTATACACTAACAATGAATTATCATAGATGTCACAAACAGATGGAAAGATATACTGTACTCATGGATATGAAGAATTAATATTGTTAAAATGACCATACTACCCAAGGCAATCTACAGATTCAATGCAATCTGTACCAAAACATGAAAGACATTTTCCACAGAACTAGAACATATAATTCTAAAATTTAACGGAAACACAAACCACACCAAATAGCCAAAAGAATCTTGGGAAAGAAGAACAAAGCTGGAGGTATCATGTCATCTGATTTCAAATTATACTACAAAGCTATGGTAATCAAATCAGTACGGTACTGGCACAAAAACCAACACATAGATCAATCAATGTAATGGAACAGAGAGCCCAGAAATGAGCCCACACTTATACAGGCAATTATTCTATGACAAAGGAAGCAAGAATATACAATGGGGAAAAGACAGCTTCTTCAATAAACCGTGTTAGGAAAGTTGGAAAGCTACACATGAATGAATCGAACTGGATTTCTCTCTTATTCCATGCACAAAAATAAATTCAAAATGAACTAAAGACTCAAATATAATACCTGAGACCATAAAATTTCTAAAATAAAACATAGGCAGTAAGTTCTTTGACATCGGTTAGTAACTTTTTTTAGATATGTCTCTTCAGGCATGGGAAATAAAAGCAAAAGTAAACAAATGGGACTACATCAAACTAAATAGTTTTACATGGCAAAGGAAACCATCAACAAAATGAAAAGACCACCTACTGACTGGGAGAAGATGTTTGCAAACGATATATCCAGTAAAGCGTTAATATCCAAAATTTACAAAGAATTCATACAACTCAACATCAAAAAACCAAACAACCTGGTAAAAAAAATGGGCAGAGGATCTGAATAGACATTTTTCCAAAGAAGACATACAGGTGGCCAACAGGCACATAAAAAGATGCTCAATATCATTAATCATCAAAGAAATGCCAATTAAAACCACAATGAGATATCACTTCACACCTCTCAGAATGGCTATTAACAAAACAGCAAGAAATAATAAATGTTGGTGAGGATGTTGAGAAAAGGGAACCCTCATACACTGCTGGTTGGAATATAAATTGGTGCATACTTTATGGAAAACAGTATGGAGATTCCTCAAAAAATTAAAAATAAAACTACCATATGATCCATCAACTCCACTCCTTGGTATTTATCCGAAGAAAATGAAAACACTATAATTCAAAAAGATATATCACCCATATTTCATTGCAGCATTATTTACAATAGCCAAGATATGGAAGCAACATAAGTGTGTATATATACACATATATATGTATATGTGTGTGTGTGTGTGTGTATATATACACACACACACACATATACATATATATATGAAATTATTTAGCCATAAAAATGAATGAAATCTTGCCATTTGCAACAACATGGATGGACTTAGAGGGTATTATGCTAAATGAAATGTCAGACAGAAAAAGGTAAATACTGTACGATTTCACTTATATGTGGAATCTAAAAAAGAAAAGAAATGAACAAAAATAACAAAACAGAAACAGAGTTATAAATACAGAGTACAAACAGGTAATTGCCAAAGGGGAGGGGTGAAGGATATTAAGAGGTACCAACTTCTGGCTGCAAAGTAAATGAGTCATGGTTATGGAATGTATAGTGTGGGAAACATAGTCAATAATTATGTAACATTTTTGTATGGTGACATATAGTAAGAAGACTTATTGCATTAATCATTTTGAAGTGTATAAAATATCAAATCACTATATTGTGTAACAGGAATGAACATAGTGTTGTAGGTCAATTATACTTCAAAACAAACAAACAAGCTCATAGAAAAAGAGATCAAATGTGTGGTTACCAGTGGCAGGGGGTAGGTGGAGAGGGAAATGGATGAAGGCAGTCAAAAGATACAAACTTTCGGTTAGAAAATAAATAAATACTAGGGATGTAATGTACAACGTGATAAATATTTAACACTGCTATATGTTATATATGAAAATTGTTAAGAGAATAAATCCTAAGACTGCTCATCACAAGGAAAAATATTCTTTTTTCTATTTCTTTAATTTTATATTTATATGAGATGATGGATGTTCACTACAGTTATTGTGATAATCATTTCTTGATGTATGTAAGACAAATCATTATGCTGTCCACCTTAAACTTGGATGGAAGGAAGGAAGGAAAGAAGGAAAGAAAGAAAGGGAGAGAGAGAGGAAGGAAGGAAGGAAGGAAGGAAGAAAGGGAGGGAAGAAAGGAAAATGACAGTAATTCACAGGAAAGCAGAGCCCTCTGGAGGCTGAAATTTCAGTTTAGCGTTTTATTGGGATTGTACTCTACAATTACAATTAATAAAGTAAAAACCAACAGGAAGATAATAGAAAAAAGATCTTATTCGTAATAACGATGTATAAAACATAAATTTAGTATGTAACATGAAATGCATATAGTATATAAACACATATAACATTAGGTAGTACTTATATGGTACTTACTATGTGCTAGATACTATTTTAAGTACTTTATGTATATTAATCCATTTCATCTTCACAATAAGTCTAGGAGGCACTATTATTATTGTTCCCCTATTACAGGAGGGAAAAATGAGGCACACAAAGGTGAATGCATAGGTTACATGATTAGTTAATGGCACAGCTGAGTTTGGAACCCAGGCGGTCTGATTCTTGCATACATGCTCTAAAGTATTATGCTCTTTTAAAGGGTTCATGCATATACACACAGCTACGCAAGAATTGTAAAATTATAAAAGTAATGGGAGAAATGAGAGAAGGCTTGAGTAAATGGAAAACCATACCAGGGTTTCTGATTTTTAAGATTCAAAATCAGACGTATTAAATATGTCAATTCTCCAAATTAACCTATAACTTTTATTCCATCTCAATCAGAATCCCAATTTTTTAAAAATGTGGAATCTTGACAAAAACTTTTCATATGCTGATTTTTTTTTCATATGCTGATTTTTAAGAGGGTAGCTAGGAATATTTCTTTTAAAGAAGAGTAGTAAATGAGATTGCCAGCCAGAAGTTAAAACTTTAATAATTAAAACAATATAAATCAATAAATAAAAGCAGCTGAGGAGTAAACCATCAATAGAAAAAATGACAGATCTAGAAAGTTGATATATTTATACATATATGAGAATTTAGCATATGGGAGTATGTAATTTAAAGTCAGAAGGGTAAATCAATAAATAACTCACTAAAATATATACGAAAAATATTAAATTATAAACCTATGTTATGCCACACACACATACACACAAACACACACACACACACACACACACACACACACACACACACACACACGTAATCCCAGAGATTCTAAACGTAAAGGATGACATGATTAAAACAGAAGAAAACATACTTGAATCTTTGGAATGGAGGTGGCCTTTCTAACCATGACCCTAAAAGCAGAAACAGTAAGAAGGAGAATGATAAATTTGGCTACATAAAAATGAAAAACAAAAATTGAAAAATTACTCTCCCATTTTCTTCCTACTCGCTGATTTTAAATAACATAAAAAAACTTGTCTGTTAAAAGTGTGTGGCACTGGTGTTTCTAACTGGATAATACAGACTTCAACCTAATGTTGCCTAAGATATTTTATCAGAATGGGAGGGTTTGTTTTTCCTTCTGCCTAAATGAACAATAAATACCATGTACTGGGATGAGTCACATCCTGAAGTGCTCTTATTCCTGGTGGCCAATAAACCTCTCATGATTCTCAAATTGAAAGAATATGTTCTTAACAGACATTTACTCATTCATTCAGAACATATTCAATAACTACTCAGACCAAGGTAAATTGCTAGAATATATGGGGGGGGAACCAAACTCAGAAGCCATAGGTAGTGTATTAGAAAGAACCCTTAACTGGAGACATAACTCTTGGGCTAGAGCTTAGAACAATTTTGCTCTTTGGTAGGTCTCTTGATCTTTCTGAGCCTCAGTTCCCTTATCTTTTGTAAAGTATAATTACACCCTGGAGAATTGCTATGCAGATTAGAATCAAACAAACAAACAAACAAACATTTACTGAGCTCCTACTCTTTGCCAGGTTCTTAGCATGTATAAAAGAGTTTTTGTAAAATTCTACACAAAAGTATGTTACTATTACATAACAAGTTCCCTGCTCTAAAGGAGGGCAAAAAGCATACATATGATTAATAATAACAAAGTCTGAAAGTGAGGAAAGCTCCACCAGGAGGATAAAAGGAAAGAAGGAAGGAAGGAAGGATGGAAGGAAGGAAGGAAAGAAGGAAGGAAGGTAGGGAAGAGGGAAGAAGGAGGGAGGGAGTGAGGAAGGAAGAGGGAAGGAGGAAGGAGGGAGGAAGAAGGAAGGAAGGAAGGAAGGGAGGATCAGAGAAGATTAGAGAATTCATCTGGGAAGTTTGAGCTGGGCTTGAAAGGTGGGTGGGTATTTGGACCTTTAGAGTTGTATGAGAAGGATAACATAGACAAAGGGTACGATACAAGTGAGAGCAAATAGAAGAAAAGAAAGCAAAGAGAATGTGAAGAAAACAACAGCACTTTAACAAGAGTGTGGGGTGATGAAAGTCAGCAGTAACTGGAAAAAGTTTGGAGCCAGATCACAAAGAATCCTGAAGGCCCAACTAAGGAGCTTAGACTTGATTCCTTAGGGAATGAAGAGTTCAGTAAAATGTATGACTTTGGCGTAAGACTGCCGTGGATTTGAAACCTGGCTCCGCACTTCCTAGCCATATAGTTTTGACGCCACCTAACCTCTCTAAGCCTCAGTTTCTCTTCTATGTGATGGAGATACTACTAACTTGGGTCAAGTTCCAAGCATAGCACCTTGTAAATAGAAGATGCTTGATATGGCATAGTTATTATGTATAAGCATTGGTTGACTACTGAAGGACTCTGATGAAAATAGTGGACTTATCTAAATTCTACAGCACTATGCAGACTACATTAGAGGCTAGGAGAACAGTTAGGAGAAAATTACAGCAGTCTAGGAGTCCTAGGGGATACAGATAAGTTAGGAGAAAATTACAGCAGTCTAGGAGTCCTAGGGGATACAGATAAGTTAAAAAGTAGAAGGATCAAAATAAGTTTTAGAGAATATTTTAGGATAGAATATAATTAAGCGGACTTTGGACACAGAGTGAAAATGCAATGCAGCAGAGAGAATGACAACGTACACGAGAGGAAACAAGCTATGAACTAAATTCTGGAGGAGGTGAGTGGGGATGAGATAAAGAATCCAAGAAGAGGGACTTCCCTGGTGGCACAGTGGTTAAGAATCCGCCTGCCAATGCAGGGGACACGGGTTTGATCCCTGGTCTGGGAAGATCCCACATGCTGCGGAGCAACTAAGCTGGTGCGCCACAACTACTGAGCCCACATGCCATAACTACTGAAGCCCAAGCACCTAGAGCCCGTTCTCCACAACAAGAGAAGCCACCACAATGAGAAGCCTGTGCACTGCAATGAAAAGTAGCCCCTGCTCACCACAACTAGAGAAAGCCTGCCCAGATGAACGAAGACCCAACGCAGCCAAAAATTTAAAAAAATTTAAAAAAAAAGACTTGATGCTGAACTGTCTCATTTTAATAAAAGAATATTCATCAAAATTTTTTAAATTAAAATAAATAAGAATCCAAGGGGAATAGTACTCTGCCTGATTTCTTATCTGGTTTTATTCTGTGATACAGAATGCTTTTTGTAGGTAGCATAATTTGGGGAATAAGGTAGGGCATAAGTATTGAATGAAAATGGTCTTGAAAAGAAAGAGAAATACTTATCCATAGAAAAAATTGAGTAAGAAAATGCCAAATGAGGCTACATAGGCATTTTGAGACAAAAAGAGAAAAGTGAAGGAACACAACTTCTCATTCAAGAAGAATGTGAAGCCATCTGCAAGGAATGCAGTAGGTTTTATATATATGATTAGAAAAGTGTGGAAATAGTTTAGTCTTTAGTTAGTTAATATCACGATTTCTCAACCTTGGCACTATTGATGTTTTGAGCTGGATAATTCAATCTTTTTTAGGGAAGATGTGGGGTTTTCCTCTCCTTTTTAGAATGTTTAGCAGCATCCTGGACTCTACCTATTAGATGGCAGTGGCAGCCTTTCCCCCAGCTGTGATAACCAAAAATGTCTGCAGACATACTTACATGCCCCCCTGGGAGACAAAAATACCTCCATTTGAGAACCACTGGCCTAGGTGTTGTTGGAATACGATAAGGGGCCTAAAGATAGAGACATTGTCTTGTTTGAAGCTATTTCTCACATCTAGGACATTGTTGGCACATACTGACTCTACAGATAGATAGATAGATAGATAGATAGATAGATAGATAGGAAGAAAATGAAGGGAAATAATGATTGATAATTGGCATTGAAGGACTACATGAAGTTGCATGGCGTACATTTGTAGTGGAACCAATGAGACTGATTTTATAGTTAATATTTTCTCCCAAAATTATGGATATTCCAGGTCCAGAAGAGGTGAGAGAAACCAGAAAGCTAGAAGTCAAAAGAGGAAAGTATTTAAAGGAGAAGGAGGTCAAATAGTGTTAGTTGTTAGTTGTCTTTGCTTCCAGCTATTTTTCTTTTTGTTCTTTTTTTTCCTGTAAAAGACAGTACAAGTTGTTTAACTTCCTATTAACTTTGTACATACTGAGCACATAGTAGTTGTTAAAAATTATTTGTTAAATTAATTTATATTCTAAAGTACAAGATTGGGTCTAAATTCAAAATATGAAGTGGTCTGAAAGGGAAGTTGAGAAATAAAGTAGACCTTAATTACATCCTTTGTTACTAAAAAACAAAACAAAACCTAGTTGAAATAAATAATACAAAAATTGAATATTTGTTAGTTCTGGGTGGTGGGAATATCTATGAAATATCAAATAAATAGGAAAATAAGGAAAAATAAAATAAAACAGAATAAAATATGAAGTGGTGAGAATTGCTGTTTACAATTCAAATCTTTTGATTTATGGGAAAAGCACTCCCTCAGTTTTTCATATAATTATTTTTCCTGCACTTGGAAATGTAGCTATTAATGTAATATCCTCTTCCCAAATTTAGTTTAATGCCCAATCTCCTCCATTTAAAAAATATAAAGCATAAATACAATCAAGGATGCCTCAAACAATATTAAGACTTCTTTTGGAGAGAAAAACAGAAGTAATAGTTTTCCCACCTTTTTTAAGTATGATATTGGCTACCTTAGATATTTGTGACATTTGTTATAACTAATTATAGTTTGAATTTGTAAATTTAGACCTTAGGAAGTTACTTATTTTATAAATTGGTTCATTGTTCATTAGGTACATAGTGGTACTGTTACAGCTTTTGTGGTTTCAAACAGCTAGATTTCCCATAGTTGTGGTTCATCTGGTGAAATATCTAAATGAGTTACCTAATCAATTATTCTTCTGTAACTCTACAACTTATTTGTTAAAATAATACAACATTTTCTCCTTTTTATACTCCCATAACTCTCATGACATTAATTTTCTGAGGGAATAACTAGTTATTTATGTAAATGTCTTCTTTTCCCTGACACAGTGACACAGTAGAATCATCTGCTCTCCCCAACTAGCATGGTTCCTCCATATAATATATGCTTAAAAATAATTGATGGATAAATCAGTGACTGCACAATTACACCTCACTGGTTGAAGTCAGAAGACTTGTGTTCTAGACCTACCTATGTAATTTTGGGCAAATTGCTTAACCTCACTGGACCATGAAGTATTGTAACTGAGCAGGACCTTACCGGGCCTTCCTGGGACAGACTTCTCCCCCATATCCCCTGCTTTAACTCCTCTCTGAAGTACCTACATAACAGTATCTGATGCATATTTCCTGAGTTCTTTTACATTTGATAAAACCACCACCAAATGGAAGAAATTAACTACTTGATGATCATAAGCACGAAGCCCCCAGACCTACTGTCGCCTAAGGATTGATAATGTTGGCCCCTGTCACATGCCCCGTTACCTCATTTTCAACCAGTCAGAGAATTGTGCATGAGCTGATCACATACCCTGGGATGTCCCTGCCTCACTTTGCCTTTTAAAATGCCTTGCTGAAACCCATTGGAGGAGTTCTGGCTTTTTGCAGCACTAGCGGTCTTGAACTCCTTCCTTGGTGCCCTGCAGTAAATGCTGCACCTTCCTTTACCACAACCTGGTGTCAGTAGATTGGCTTTACTGCATAAGGGTGAGTGGACCCAAGTTTGGTTCGGTAACAATATGAAAGGTGTTAGGGTAAATGTTACCCAGGGAAATGTTAAAGTGTAGAGTTGTCTCTTTCATTTTTCCTAAGGAAATGGTCACTAAAGCATAACTGTTTATTCCAGCCTGTGTTCTCTTTGGTGGGTACACAGTCAAATATAAGCATGGATAAAGTTTTCATCCTGGCCAGAAACTTCACTTTTGTGAATTTTCAATGCGTGTGAAAGATCTGATAAACATGTGAGGTGTGAGATGGCTCATAATTAGAAAAATGTTGAGGGGTTGGACAAGTGGAACAGAGAAAAGTGATAGTGTTTATAGAGACAAATGTTGCAAAAATAAGCTACAATAACATTTGGCTTCTTTATGTGAAAAAAAAAGTAAACTCCGTGAATATGAAATGTTAGGTTTCTCTTCTACACTTGAGAAAATTTCTTTACATGCTACCACAGCTCTTTTCTAGCACTATTATCTAGGTTAATTAGATGAAATATATTGTGCTAAATTGTTTGCTCTCAATCTATTTATGTGAAATAGTCCCTTACTGATCAAAAGATAGTATGTGAGGCTATACCCATAAATTAGCAAACAAGACAATAATCTACTTATGCAACACATTTGTGCAATATTATTTCATTTTATATATCCAGATTTTCTCCATTATCAGTTTCACACTAACCTGCAATTCTGTTTCAAGATGATTATCTGCCATATTCATGCCATGTTCCCTTTGGCTGATGTGTGTGTGTAATATTTCATACACATTAGTGCTCTTGCAAAAACATCAAACCCCTAAAAATACCAAAAAAATTTTTTTTGATAGCTATTATTTCAAAATGACCTAGTGCCAGATTTTAAGTAAATTAAATATTCATTTCAGAGCTTAGTCTAGATAAAGCATTGTGCTAGTTACAAAATATATAATTAAGACAGGGTCCATGGTCTACCATCTCAGGAAGACTGCAGTCCAGTGGGGGAAGCAGACGCAAAGAAAACAATTATAATGCAAAGCATGAAAATTTCCCAAAGTGGGATGTTGACAAAAACTCTAAGAGTGCTGAAAAGGTAACAACTAATTCTAAAAGTATCAGTGGGAGGAGGAAACATTTGAACTGAACCTTATAGAATAAATAGGGTTTCAACATGTGACCAGAAAGCAAAATAAAACAGCAGGAACAAAGACTTGGAAGTGGGAGGATCTGGGAGATGTTCAGAGAATGGCCAGTGGTTCAGGGTTCCAAAGTAAATGGGGTTGAGTGAGTAGTTATTCCTTGGTAAGGATTTCAGATTTTATCCTGTATGTGAGAGAAAGATGAAAGAATGTGCAGCAGAATGATATTCTCAGTTAGTTGTTTTAGAAATATCATCCTGGCAGCAGTATATAGAATTGTCTGAAGAGATGAAAAACAACCTCAGGCAAGAATTTGTAAGCTTCTTAAAGGTAAAGATTTGTTTTCCTTATTTTTGCATCGACCGTGCTTCTATTGTGCCTGGCACAAAGTATGTTCTCAAAAACATTGAACATTATTACTATGGCCTCGACAGCACAGCATGTGAATATAACAATGAAGCTTAACATCATCACGGGAGATCTCCCCAAATGTGTGGAATTAATCTGGATAGAAAGGGAGCTTTCCCCCCTTCTTTTATGGCTCCTCAACTTAGTTTATATTCAAGTGTATCTAAACATTTATTTCTACCTAGATTCAAAATAATAATGGTGCAAATAATGGTGAATTAAAACTTATGGGGAAAAGTAATTGTCCTAAGATTCTCTTTAAATGCATAATTTTAGAAATTATGCAGAAACATTACTGAGAAAAAATATAGATGATTTAGATATGATAAAATTCACTGTAGATATATAAAGAAAACTGTTAGAAATTTCCAAAGAGAAGCAAGGAGAAAATATTCGCAAAACATACAGCAGACTAAGAACAAATATTCCTTTTAAAGAGTGTATGGCCTAGCTAAAAGCATGGATTCTGAACCAGACAGTCTGGGTTTACAATTCTGTCTCACACTTTCTAGCTTAACACTACTTAAATTAGATACTTAAGTTCTCAATGTCCCAGTTTTCTTATCTGTAAACTGGGGTTTGTGATATTGTATCTAGTTTACAAAGAGTGGCAAAGTGTTTATAATAGTGTTTGTCACATAGTAAATGCTCAATAAAAGTTACTTGTTTTTAAATTATTATTCTTAATGTGGCAGAGACTTACTATGTATGTCCCCCAGATCTGTTCTCTCCTTCCTATTTTAGTAATAGAATCTCCAAGTTGTAACTATGCACATGACTGTCCAGAATAAAACCTGAATCTTCTAACCTTTATTACAGAGAGGACTGATCATGTGACTAGGGCCTGGCCAATGAGAGTAAGCAGAAGTGTCATGTGGAAGCTTCCGGGAACCTTCCTTAAGAGACAGCTAGATACTTACCAGATTCTCAAAATTAAATAGAATGAAATTGATCAGGGTCAGTGAGAATATAGAGCAACAGGAACTCTCAAACGTTGCTGGTGGGAATGTAAACTGGTATAATCATTTTGGAAAACAATTTGGCATTCTTGAATTAAATGTAAAAATATGCACATTTCTCAATAATCAAGAAATTCATTCTGAAGTTTATATTCTAGAGAATGGTATATGTGTACTAAGATACATGTACAAGGATATTGACAGCAGCATTATTTGTAATTGCCCAAAACTAATAATCCAAAGATCCATCAATAACAGAATGGATAAACAAGTTGACGTATATTTATATGAAGGGAGTAATTCAACAATGAAATTTAATTAACATATATACATACAACAACATCCACTGAATGGAAGAAGCAAGAACCAAACTAACACAAACAGTAGGATTCAAACATAGGCAAAACCCGGGCTACCCTGCTGGCGCAGTGGTTGAGAGTCCGCCTGCCAATGCAGGGGATAAGGGTTCGTGCCCCGGTCTGGGAAGATCCCACATGCCACAGAGCAGCTAGGCCCGTGAGCCATGGCCGCTGAGCCTGCACGTCTGGAGCCTGTGCTCCGCAACCAGAGAGGCCACAACAGGGAGAGGCCCGCGTACCGAAAAAAAAAAAAAAAAAAAAGGCAAAACTATATCATTTAGAAATGCATACTTGGGAGAAACTTTAAAGAAAAGCAAGGCAATGATTATCATAAAGTCAGGATTACAGTAATCTCTAGATCTAGGAGACTTCCTCTAGGGAGAGTTATGATTTAAAAAGGAAACGGAGAGCTCCTGAAATTCTTGTAATGCTCTGTTTCTGAGTAGAGTTTGCATGGATGTTTCTTTAAAATAATTTTTAAACTATACATTGTCTTATGGACTTTTCTACATGAACATTGTATTTCACAATTTTAATTACAGATTATATAAAGGAACATTGTGCCCTTGGTCTCTCCTCTTTTTCAGTCCTTCCTCCATCCTGATGCCTGAAACATAGATACTGTCACCTGAGACCATGAAAACAAGGATCACCACCTAGGAATATCAGAGTAATGAGCTAGAAGGTAAGTCCCTGAGAACTTTGTGAGGACAGTTGCCATATCAGTTTTGAACCTTTTACCTCTATGCTTCCATTTACATGAAAGAGAAATAAATTTTATATTATCTTGGAATTTTCTGTTTTTTACACAGCCAAACTTGATATTAACTAATATACCTATACTCAAGATCTTCAAAAAGACAACCTACTCAATAGAAAAACTGCCTGATCTCATACACACACACACACACACACACACACACACACACACACACACACACGATTCCTGGGCAATTAGTTCCTGGAAGAAGAAATCCAAAGGGCTCATAAACTTCTAAAAAGTGCTTAATCCCAGCAGCAATCAGAGAAATGCAAATTTATTTTTCACGTATCAGATCAGCAAAAACTATTTAAAGAGCAATATATTCATTTCTGTTGAGTATTCAGGAAAATGGTTCCTCTCCGGCACTGTTAACATAAAATGCATAAATTTTGGGGAGGTAAATTGGCAATATCTATTAAATCTGAAATGCTCTCACTATGTTAGTCAGCAAAACAACACAAATATATACCATAGAAATAACGCAATAATATTCCAGACCATATGTCCAAGAATTCTTACTATGGTATTATTTTCAAGGTAAAAAACTGGAAACAATCTGTTAGAATCCATCATTAGTAGAAAGTTTGGATAAATTATGGCACATCCTTACTATGAAATATGTGCCTGTTTAAAAATGAGTTAAATCTGTATGTCTTGATCTGGAAGGTTGCTCAGGATGTATTGTTTAGTGAGAGAAATAAGTAACCCATTTTTATATAATTGGCCAAACTATTTTGTGCATGCATACCTGTATGAATTTGTATGAACATGCAGGAAAGTGTGAAAAGATACACCCCAGATTGTTAACATCATCTACCTGGGAGTTGGGGTGGTCACAGAGATTACTTTTTCTGTATCCATCTTGAGATGGTTTTACTGGTTAGAATGAGTATAAACTACTTCGTGTTACTTTTGTAATTTTTGCAAAATTAAATTAAAATTGGTTTAATAAAAGGTATACATCCAAGAACACAGAATAATTAATGTACCTCAATGCCAGATGAACACCTTTACAATTTATTCTCGCTAAACATAAAATCCGTATCGCTGTGGCAAACTGCACAAACCTCTACAACGTAGAATGAAGTAAGTAACTTACTGTGGCTTAACCACTGAGTTTCATAATTAGTATTTCGTTAATAATTAACTTGAAAGAAACCCATCTGTTAGTAAAATAAATAAGTCTATGTTACTTCTTGCAATCCTCTGGGAAGGAATTAAAGGCCAAGCTATGTCAGGAAGGCAGGAGTTAAGAAATGGAAAGAAAGGGACAAGTCTCCTTCCTTCTCGGGTGGATCTAGGGACTCCTAAATGAGTCTGTCGGTGAAAGGGCGGCTGTGATCAAAGTATACAATCTGCATTTCCCCAGTCTAACTCGTTCTTTTCCTGACCCTCCTCGAAGGTTCTTCTGCCAAGGCACCACCATCACCTAGCCAGACATGTCTGGAGTCACGTTTGCCTCCTCCCTTTTGCTTTCCTTTGCCCCTGAATCTGGCTGCTAAATCCTCTCATCTGCCCTCTGGAACGCCTCTGCCCCTGCCCTCATCTGGTCCCTCCGCGTTCGGCGCAGCCACACCAAAGAATTCCAGACTCCTGTGGCCGTCGCGACTTTTCACACCGGCTTCCCGCCACCATCCCCACAGTCACTGTCCATCCTGTGCCGCGAAGGTTTGCTCACCCGTGAGAACATCGGCGCTGACCATATCACGTGCTCGGGCCATCTCCTGCCTGGGCGTCCCAGGATGTGGGCCACCGCAGACGGAAGTGCCCTCATCCCGAGGGGCGTGGCAAGAAGGCGGGGAGGGGCGACGCCTGGCCCGGCTGGCCAATGAAAGCACTGAGATCAAGGTCAGAGGTCACGTGTCCAGTGGGCGGGAATTTTCTCCTGGGAAGAGCGGGAGGAGGCGATTTCACCTCTGGTAAAAACCCTGAGAGGCTGGAGAGAGGAGGGAGGTAAGGTGTTCTTGAGCTGAGGGGAAGAAAAGGTCGGGCTGGGGCTAGAGTTACGGTGGCTCCAAAATCTCTAGAAAACAGATCTGTGAGGCCCGGCTGATGTGGTTCTGTGGCGACAAGACCCCAGAACCAGCGCCCACCTAACCTAACTGGGCAAGAATAGAGGGTGTGAAGGGAACAGAAAGGCCAATAGGATTTCTAGCCACTCATTAGGTTGCACAGATTAAACAACCTGAGAATATCCGTGAACCTTACCTCCTCTGCGATTTGACAATGGTTAAAGTGTGTTTTTTGTGCAAGGAAGTGAGGAAGGGAAGAAATCTCCCGATGCCTGAGGCTGGTGGAAGGAGATGGGAAGCCTGCAATCCACGCTCACCTCTGTGTGATCTTAAGTAATCTTGGGAATAATATTCCATTTTATATTTGTACGCTGTAAATAGATACAATTTTTATTTGTCAGTTCTGCCTCAATAAAGCTGGGTGGAAAAAATCTTGGGAAACCTAACTTTGCTAGCATTGTGCATAAGAGCCTGACCTAATGATTTGTATGCATTTCTATTCTGACCCAACAGAGTCCTGTCAGGAGGTAGCACAGGAGCAATAAAATTTTTAGGAATATGTAAGGAAAACGATTTCAGGAATTGCTGCAATTCAAAAGTTGATTATTTTAAGATACCTTCTCTCTAACCATGATTTTGCTTGTTTTCCCCCTTGTCTTGGATTTTAGAAGTAAGGCCAGTTTCTCTCTCTTCCTGTCCACCCACCGCTATGAGATGGATTCAAATATCTGTAATGCAGTGAAATACAGTTGACAGATGAAAGAAATTTTATGAATGTATATGATGTCTGGTATCTTATATAAGTACTATACATTTAGCATGAATTTAAACAATTAACTTCAATACAACAGTAATTATTGTTTAAGGTAGTTGATGAGAGTGATGAATCCCAAGCTGATAGAATATTAGGCTTCACAAGAAAGGAAAATTTAAGATAAATGTTGACAATAAACTGAATGGATATATTAGGTAGAATTAGTTGATTTTTAACTTTTTCCACTATCAGGCACATTCAGATAATTTTTCCTGAAAGTGCAATATCAAGAAGTAGAAATTCTAGAATCAATATTTGCTTCAAAGATCAGTGATACTCTGTATGGAAAAGGTATGGAAGTACAATGATTGGAAGTATTTCCAGAGAAGTAATCACCAGTTAGAAGATGCTTATGTTGGCATTAAGTAAGAGTGAAAGAGGGCACCAACACTATGTGTTCACCACATTTGTTGATATCACAGAATCTAACATTAAAAAGTTTTCATATAACTTATTGGGTTTGTTTTCATTGGAATGCTTATATAATATCCAAAATGTCTTCTGATGTGCTCTATATTATGAAGTTTGTACTTAGATTTTTAACCCAGTAATTGAATAGTTAAGAATGTTCACTTGACGATAACTGAAAATAGGAATAGATTCATAGCCAATTAAAGTAAATGAGATCTTCAGTTCTTCTGGAGAGCAATTTTACTATTTGGAAATAGGTAAACCTCAAACAGATTTTAAATGGTAATGAAACCAAGGCAAGACCATTTGGATTAAAATGTATATTTCATTCACTGAAAGCTTACTGACAAACTACTACTGTATGACAACACCTAGTGTATATCTGAATTCCCAAAAACATTTTAAATGATTGATCAAAATGCTAAGAACTTTCTGATAAACTGGACTGTGTCCTAGAGTAAATATTCTAAGCTGTAATTCCTCTGATTCTCACATAAATGAGAACCATTTTGGACTCATTCAGCATTCAAAATTTATTGAGACAATCTGGGACTAGCAGATGCAAACTATTATATATAGAATGGATAAACAACAAAGTCCTATTGTATAGCACAGGGAGCTATATTCAGTATCGTGTGATAAACCATAATGGAAAAGAAAAAAAAATTTACTTCATTAGGTGAATTTGTTGATTTACTAATAATGACCCAATGACCTAAAATAATATACCATAGTTGCTTTATTCCAAATGAGCTAGTAGGGAATTCTAACTCAGGCTTTTTATTTTCTAAGACAGTGGAATTTTCCAAATCCTACTCCACTGCTTCAGCACAGTTTTGCCCTTGGTTATTCGATTTCAAGACCACTTAGGAAATACAGTTATCCTGAGAAAATCACTCTATCAAGTCTTGTGAACCCCAGCCTCTTCTGCAACAAAATGATCACATTAAATGTATTGCAATCCACCAACTAGGAGTTGTATGGATAAAATAGTATGAAAAATATATGAACAATTTTATACCAATATATATTATTTTTATATTAGATTTAAATCATAGTAATAAATGTTATTTTCATAGTTAAATTTTTATCATTCAGAGCCTTTTTTAAAATGAATGAACCAATGTTTTGTGATTAAGAATGGTTTTCTGCTCCTGGGTTTGCTGTTTTACCAACATTTACTTTTAATTTTTATATTTCCGGACGTTGAAATTTGTACTGCTTCCAAAGAAAGAAGACATGTTTCCGGCATTCAAATATTGCGCAATAGACTATTCATATGAGGTAGAGTGTTACTGGATCACTACCTGTTTACTAAAAATTATGATATAAAAGTGTTATCTACATTCACTATATGATTATGATTATTTTTCAGTAGTCCTTAGAGTAATCCGTAGTCTAATTACTTTGAAATTCATTTAAAATTACTGTCCACTCTTTTTTTTTTTTTTTTTTTTTTGCGGTACGTGGGCCTCTCACTGTTGTGGCCTCTCCCGTTGCGGAGCACAGGCTCAGCGGCCATGGCTCACAGGCCCAGCCGCTCCGCAGCATGTGGGATCCTCCCGGACCGAGGCACGAACCCGTGTCCCCTGCATCGGCAGGCGGACTCTCAACCACTGCGCCACCAGGGAAGCCCTCCACTTTTAATATACCTTAAAAATGCTGCTTTGGGAAGGAAATTATTGACAATTTAGCATGAATTTGAAGCTGTCAGCAGGAAAAAATATAGAAACTCTTGACGAGTTTAGACTGCTTTTATGAATGATCTTGAGTGATCTTGAGAGGAGTGGGGAAAAAGCAATCCCAGTTATCTTTATGATAAAATGACAGTAACAGTATGTATTGGCCACTTACTATGGGCCAGATACTTTGCTCTTTTAATGGATTATATCATTTGATCACTTGCTCTTTTGATGGATTATGTCATTTTGATGATCATAACTACTCCATGAGGAAGATACTATTATCTTATCAGGTTTTACAGTTTTACAGGTTAGAAAAATGGTGTCTAGAGAAGTTAAATAGCTTGTACAAAGCTATTCAATTCAAACCAGGCACATTGTTAAGAAACTAATTATGGACTTCCCTGGCAGTCTAGTGGTTAAGACTCTGTGCTCCCAATACAGGGGACATGTGTTCGATCCTGGTGGGGAAACTAAGATATCGCATGTAGCACAGGAAAAAAAAGAAAGAAGAAACTAATTAGAATAGTTGTCACACAACAGTTCATAGTTCTTATGATCTTAATTAACAAGTTAAATTTTGGTTTTCTTTATAACCTTGCTTTATAACTATTGCTCCACTATAACTAAAACTGTGTTATATTTCATAGGAAATAAAAAAGGTATATAGGTATCTTAAGGTTTTCTTATTCCCTCATAACCGAGGAAGGCAAATGTATCATTATAACATATATATATGGTAGGGAATCAGAGGTCATTGTTACACAAATATTTATGAATGTATTTATCCACTTGCAAAATTAGTCTATACTCAAACATCCTCAAACTTTTATCCTCGCCAATTGTATCTTAGTTTCTTGCTGGTATCTCAGTTTCTTGCCATGATACAATACAAATATACTAATCAATGGCAAATCTTGCAAAAGATAATGGGTTTTGTAAAGTTC
Source organism: Kogia breviceps (assembly GCF_026419965.1). Classification (NCBI taxonomy): domain Eukaryota; kingdom Metazoa; phylum Chordata; class Mammalia; order Artiodactyla; family Physeteridae; genus Kogia; species Kogia breviceps. The sequence continues at coordinate 21,730,212 of NC_081317.1, forward strand.
GTGAAAACAGTCTTGAAGAACCACTCAAATAACAGGTAAAGCTATTATCAGACGAAGATTTTACAAAATTAGACCAGATTACAGACAAGAGAAAGAGAATGGTTTGAATATCAAAGGAGTCAGAGATGCCTTGGGAAAATTTGATTAAATCCTCAAATATTTTCTAGAAATATTTATGATCAAAGGTGAAGTAATGACTAGTATCATGCATATCATCATATAATACAGTTTTGAGGGAAATTATGACAAAAAATCAGTTATAAATATAAGCTAACTATGAACAAAATTCATTAAATATAAATTTTAATTTTTATAACTTTTTTTCATTTTTTAGACAAAGTTCTAATCAAGCTTTTCTTTCTGTTTTACTATGAATCTTTGGTCCTCATTTTATATAAATTACTTTAACTGAGCTTTCCTTTGTACCATTTATTCTTAGATAATGAAGACCTCTTATTTAATATGTTATTATACCTTCAGCAAACATAAAACTCTTGGGAAGTAATGCAAGAAACTATCATTTGTCCAAATACATAGAATAATGAATTCTGTGAGAAGTTGAGAGTCACTGAGGGACGGCTTCATAGAGGAAATATTGCTTAAGATGATCCTTGAAAGACGAATAGAATTTTGATAACTAGAGAAGAGTATCAGGGCATTTTTCAGAGGCACAGTGTAGACCACAGTGTTGATGAGGAAGTGACCACTAAATGTTAATGGGGTAGTAATTGATCTATTTAAAGACTACAGTTAGTATTAAAGAGTAATGGGAAATAAAACAGGAAACTAAAGGCAGACCCAAGTATAGAGAATTTTGATTTATAAGCTTATTTAACTGATTTAACATCCTTTTAAGGTTTAATTATTAGATTTTTTTTAAAAATTAGTAACGTATTTGCTGGATGTCACAAGTGAAACTGTGCAAAGACGTAGAAAACAAAAGTTAAGATAGCAATATTATACTGTTAAGTGAAAAACAGCACATTGCTAAATGGTATATAAATGATGTGATCCCATTTTTTTGTCACACACACACACACACACACACACATTTTAGCCTAATCTAGAAAAGAAAGTATCTAGGAAAATACACCAAACTATTATTGATATGACTAGGGATCTTGACTTTCTCAGTTATGTGGTTCTGTGTTAGATATTTTATAGTGAGCATGTATTACCTTTAAATAAATATAATATAAATTTGAAAGAATAGAGAATTTTAATATTCTGAATATTGACAGATAAGTATTTTTAATCCACTATATACTAAAAAATTTTATAATCTTACCTTCTTACATAGAATGTAGTTAGAAAGAAGTTTTGCAGAGATGCTTTATTGCTTGAAATCCCATCATGTTTATATCAAGATGAAAATTATCCTGCAAGAATTACTGATAATAAATATAGGAGGCCATGGACAAGAGGTATGTTTTATTTTTATTTTTTAAAAATCTATTTTTAAAAGAATTTCAGAGTTTAGCATAATAAATTATTAAGAAAATGCAGTGATTTTCTCATTATATAAAAGTGTATTCATATCAGAATTCCAAGAAGTTTACAAATTAATATTTTTATGACAGAATTTAGGTGACAAGGAATTGGAAAGCTTTTACTAGATATGAATAGAACAAATAAAAGATATGTAGGTGATGAAGTTTTAAAATATTCTAACATTGTAACATTTGTTGTACTATAATAGGATCTTGTTCAACTGTAGGAAGGCTACTTTAAGTTGTAATAATACACTGGATATAAAACTATTTTTAAATGTATATGTACAAAATACCATCTTTTACTTTTATCATGTCATAGACTTAAAAAGGACTAGCCTCCCTGGAGGATACAAGTCAGTTAACAACATTTATTTACCCTGTATTCTGTATAGGCACCGTTACAGGTGCTAAGAACACAGTTACTAATAAGACATAGAAATAGTCCCTGCCTTCAGTGGGTTTTCAGACAGGTAAGGAGGATGCAACAATAAAACCATTAAATATGTAAACTAATATTTGGTATTGATAAATGTATAGAGAAGATACATAGTGTAATGTTATATGAAATTTCAGGATTAGGGAATGCTATTTCCTAAGATGGTTAGGGTAGGACTTCAATGAAGAGGTGGACATTTGAGTTGAGATCTGAGTAATAAGATGGCAGCAGCCATAAAAAAGATATAGGGGAGAAGCCTTTCAAGCAAATGCAAAGTTCCTGACCCAGGAATAAATTTGATGTGTGTAAGGACTAGAAAATTAGGTCATCATGACTACTTAATGAAAAAAGGGGAGATCTGACAAGTAGGCAGGTTCTGAAAGATATGAGGCTTTGAAGGCCATAAGATGGAGTTTGTTTGTTTGTTTGTTTCTATTATAGCTGATCTGGTAAGTCATTGGACAGTTTTAAGAAAAAGTGGCATAACCTGATTTTTGCATTAGAAAAACCATTCTGGTTGTTTGGAGGTTGGAAGGGGTAGGGATTGGGAGGCAAGGGTAGAGGTGAGAAAATCAATCAGGAATCTACTGTATGGTTCAGAATCTAGACTATTAGGTGAATCTATACTCTACATAAAAGATGGTACCTTAGACTAGGCTTATAGTAATAAAGATGTGAGAAGTGGTTGAGATTGGGATTATTTAAGAGGTCCAGCCAACAGTGAGAGGGTTAAAAAAATAAAAGAATAAAGAGTTTCTTCTAGGTTTTTGACCTGAGCAACTGGGTGGATGGCAGTGCTATTTCCTAAGATGGGGAAAGGCTTGTGAGGAAGCCAATTCGTGGCTGGAGTCAATAGCTCTGCTTTGGCCAGGTTAAAATGCCTTGGAGACATCAAGAGGCAATTGGTTATATTAATCTTGAGCACAGCTGGAGTTTCAAATTGGGGTCATTGATATGTAGACTGCACATTAATTTGTAGAATTGTATGAAGTCACTGAGAACATGAGTATAGATAGAGCAGAGAACCTAGGACAAAGCAGTAGAACACTCCAACCATTAAAAGGCTGATATAGAAGGTGAAACCAGCTAGGAAGACAAGTGAGGTAGAAAAACCAGAAGAGTGTGGTGTTGTAGAAGTCTAAAGAAGAAAGCGTTTCAAGAAGGAAGAAGTGGTCAAAAGCATTGGTCCATGTTAAAGTGTCAAGTAAGATGAGAATAATGTGTTGACCATTAGCTTAACTAAATGTAGATCATTGATGACCTTTGTAAGAGCGCCTCCACTGGAATATTGTGTATGAAAGCCTGATCAGAGTGTGTTGAGAAGAGAATGCGAAGTGGGATGTGAGATGGTAGTTATAAACAACTCTTTTGAAGAAGTTTGTTATGACGGTAAATAGAAAAATAGAGGTGCATTAGCTGAAGGGAGAAATGGGGTAAAGAGTTTATTTTTTTAGATGTGTGAATTTTAAAAATATATGTGTGATAAGGAAAGAGACTATGAAATGTTTGTCTGCCAATGGAAATAATCTTGGTAAAAAGAAAGAAAACGATGATGCAGGAAATAAAAAGGATAACTTAGTAAAAGAGGATAGTATTAGATAGTATCAAGAGCACAATGGGAGGAGTTGGTATTAGAAGCCAGGATGGTTCTTCCACTATGATAGGATAGGAAGGCAGGGTTTGTAGGTATTTATGCTAGTGAGATGTTAGAATTGGTGGTAGAAGTTGAGGTCATTCTCTTCTATTTATTACTAATTTTTTGTGTGGAGGCAAGGACATAGAGAGTGGGTAGGGGGATAAGTATCAAAAATTGGGGGAGGGGAGTGTCAAATAGTTGTCCTGAAGAATGAGAAAGTCAATTTTATTAAGAAGGATATTAAGATGAATTACCATTATCATCTGTCAATGTTGGATGCCCATTTAAAAGTTATGGTCAAAATCTCAAGTGAGCTTATTCAGAATGGCTGGGGTATTTTTCCCAAATAATTTTCAGCTGTTCTAGTGTACATATACAAAGTGAAGAGTAGGGGGGTTCCTAAATTGGTATAAGGGAAAGAGAGGCAAGGTAATTAAGAGTCTTTGTAAGGGAGTGATTATGAGACTGGCCATGGAACCTAAGCTGTATGAGAAAGGAAGTGAGGACATGAGGGAGGATGAATATATTGTAAAAATGGAAGGGTCGGTGGATTGAAGGTCTCAATCAGGTTGGAAATAAGATAAAGAGTAGCTTTCATCAAATGCTTCTCTAAAACTATAGAAGGAAAAAAATGAGTTAATTATTTTTCCTATTTCTTTTCCTTTTCTTCTTTTTAAAAATAACAATAACACCAAAATTTATTAGGCATTTACACCATGTCAGGCACCATTCTAAGCAATTTACATGTCTTATCACATTTAATCTTTACAACAACACTATGAAAAGGCCATTATTGTTCCTAATTTGTAGATAAGGAAACTGAGGTAGAAAGAGGTTAAGAGATTTACCCAAGATCATAAATTAATAAGTAGCAGTATAAGTATCTAGGCAGGGTGATTCCAGAACCTGTATTCTTAAACACTAAACTTTTATATTTTTCAGTGAGGCAGACTCAGATGTTCAGTTATTTGTTCAAGGTAACAATAGTAAGAGCTAACACTTAGGTAGAATACAGGTCCTTTGCCTCTTCACTCAGTTGCTGCTTCTGACACTAGCGTATGATGTGGTCCCTTTCCTTAAGGAACGGAGGGTCTAATTTGGGAGACAAGCTATTAGATACACATGAAATTTTAAGCTGTGACTGTATATGATTAAGTACTGAAGTGAGTGCCACTGACAATATTATGGCCCTTCAAGGGGAATGTATCAGAGTGAGCTGGAATGGTAAATAAAGGCTTTATGAGAAGTTACATGAGCTGTTGAACAGGATTATCTGGGATGGTAGTGCTGTATAAGCAAAAGAGAGGCTGTAAAAATGAGGATGCTCTGTTCAGGTGATATTGTTCTGACTGGTAGAGAGGGTTTTGTTTTTTTTTTTTTTTTAGTGGGGGTTGTAATAATGAGAATGATTATTTAAGTATTTGGAATCTGGTATAACTTTGAAAAAATTACATTTGTGAATAAATAAAGATAACACCATAATGTAAAAGATGAATGTTTGGCTTCCTTGTATTAAGTTTAAGAGAAAATTCCAGAAGCTAACGTTTACCATTCTCCTTTCTAGTTTCAGCTGTTTCAGTTAGGGGAATGACAGAAATCTCAGTCTTGGATCAATGGAAAGCAAGTCTCTTTGTGGAGGAGTTCCCTGAGAAGTATGTGTCCTTAATCCCAAATTTCCCCTTTACATCTAGAAGATGAATAGTAAATTCTCCAGACACCTAAGAGAGAAGATCCTTTCCTTTATATCCTCACAGGTTTTCTTCTTTTATCCAAAACACAAACCCTAGTCTGAACCACAAAGGAGGGGTTAATCAAAATGATTTACAGCCTCTTTTTTATCTTTCCCTCATTTATCACATATTAACAGTTTTCTATGCATTTGTATTGCAAAAGACAGAAATAAAGCCAAGATGCTATTATGCTTTTAACAATAAGTAGACTTCTGGTGGAAAGTGTCTATAAAAAATCCTTTATATTAAAATCAGTCTTTTTATCCCTGTAGTAGAAATGCAGATTAAGGCTATTTTCTAACATACTTTGTCAAAATGTTATTTATTATTCAGTCATTCATCAGATATTTATTGCATACCATTCTGTATGCTGGATACAGGATAAAAAATGAATAAGATACAGTCTCTACTCTCAAAGAACACAGGAAAATAGGGAATAGAGATTTATAAATAAATAATTACAATAGAATGTGGGAAGTACAATGCCAGAGATAGGAACACAGAGCATAGTATGAGGAAGAACATCTAACCCATTCTATGATGTTCAGGTAGACATAAAGTAGAGATTTTAGTGCAAATGTAAATAATTTACTCTGCTGCTTCACTTCATGCAAAGAGTACTGATCAGACCCAGGAAGGATTTAGTTATTGTTCAGATTTCCAGTTTTAGTAATTTAAGTTTTCCTTAGTTACTCTTGAAAGAAACAAATGACCAACTTAAATGTGTCCAGCCTCTAAATACAGAGAAGCCCAATTTACTATTTCTGTCATCTAGGAATTTAAAAATCAGGTTAGGAAGATAATATATGAGCAGAAAAAATTAACAATGTTAAGAATTAAATGATAATATAAAATGATCATCAAAAGGTCTATCACAAGGTATAAGGTCAATGCAAAGTATCTATCACATGACTAAACTCTAGAGCAGGGATGAAGCAGAAAAGTGTAGTAAAAGGAGTTCTGCACTATGAAATAAAAGATGTGGACTTGATTTGAAAAGTCAAGTACTGACTCCTCAACAAGTCATTTTCTCTCTCTGATCCTCACTTTCTGTATCAGTATAATGATAATGAGTCAGTGTTTCTCAAACTTTAATGTACATATGAATCACTGAGGATCTTATTAAAAATGGAGATTGTGATTCAGTCTGTGTTGGGACCTGAGATTCTGCACTTCTAATATGCTCTTAAGTGTGCTGATGCTGCTGGTCCAGGAGCCTACTTTGAGTTACAAGATACAAGATGCTCTCTAAAATTTCTTTTCACCTTAAGAGTTAGATTGGTAGGGCTGTGCCTTTATAAGCAGGAGAGATCAGCTTCACAAAGAGGTAGGAACTGAGCTTGAGCTGGACAAAGAAGGAGAAACTAACTTGAGAGAAAGCATTTCAGGTAAAGAAAACAGCCTGTCTGAATAGAGGCAAAAATGTACAATCATTGCTCAACAAAGGCAATGATCAGGCTCAAACAAACGATTCCTGTATGAGAGAAATGCAAGGCCCTGAAGGAATGGGCACCCCATCATATCTGACCCTCCATTTTGCAGTACCAAGATCATGACCATGGCAAAGAAGGTGGAATCTGTGGCACCACCTAGAATAAAATTTATATTTCTCTGCCTCCCTGTAGCCAGGTGACTGAGCTGTTCCCAAAGCATATAAGCAAAAGAGGTTTATGCAATGTCTGAGGAATGTCCTTAAAAGGAAGTGGTATGTCTTTCTCCTCACTTTTCTCCTTCCTGATGTTATTGATAGAATACAGATGTAACAATTGGTTCCAGCAACCACCTTGGAGTATACAGGATAAGAACTAAATCTAGGAATGGCAGAGTGGAACAAAAGAAGCCTCAGTCCCTGTTGAATTGTGAAACTGTCTCACTAGCCATGACCTTCTAGCCTCGAGCCTTTTTGTGTGTGTTTTAGCCATCATTAATTTCAAGTTTGTCTCATGAAGTGAAATTTAATTTTTAATAGCCTTTACTTTTTAGATCAGTTTTTGGTTCACAGCAAAATTGAGCAGAAGGTTTAGAGATTTCCCACATCAAAATTTAATTTTAAATTCGGGAGCTTTGTTACCTAATGGAAATTAAGAATAAACATTCTGATCATTAGCACTACCTAGATTTCCTGAACCTTGCTTTTCCTCTCTTTCTCACCTCTGTTTCTTCTTCCTGTTTTGTTACTTCTTAATATTGATTCTAAGACCTCAGTTTTTTTACTTTTATTAATTTGTTGGTATAGTGTTTTAACATATATAGGCATTTTCTGCCATGTGTCCTGAAAAACCTTATGTTCTTCAAAACTGCACACTAAAAATAACAGGGCATACAGGAAAATTAGCTTCTGTAGTCAAAGCTATGCAACTTGCAACAGAGCACTAATAAAAGTAATAGCTATTCTAATTTGTTTTAAAAAAAGACCACCAGCATACTCGAAAAGACATGTTAAATTCCTAACAAATAAATACATATTAGGGTAAATATAGAAATTTGAAAAAAATGAAGATCTTAATGGACAGGCTAAAGGAGGAGTTGAGGCTACTGAATTATGGAGGCAAGGGCAAAATGCAAAAATATCATGGAGAACCATGCAGTAAGCTTCCTAGCTTCCAGGACAGAGCTCATGGCCAACTAGAACAGGAGGAAGAACATATAACAACATTCTCTATTCCTCTGTGGCTTGCTGCATTCAGATGAATGCAGTTGAATACAGGACATTGCACATATATTTAGTTCATGTACACCTCATAATAACTGTGAGATGGGTATTACAATCCCAACATTACATGTAAGAAACTAAGACTCAGAGTAAGTCAATTGCCCACAGACATGTAGCTAGTCAATAGTTGGAGTGAGGATTCAAACCCTCAAACCCTAGTCTGTATAACTTCACACCCTATACTCTGGTTTGGTTTATTATAACATCTTTATTGAGATAAAATTCATATCCATATAACTCCCATTTAAAATGTCCAACTCTGGGACTTCCCGAGTGGTCCAATTGTTAAGACTTTGCCCGCCAATGCAGGGGTGCATGTTCGATCCCTGGTTGGGCAGCTTCTTAGCTGCCTTTGCCTTGCAGCCAAAAAAACAAAACATAAAAGAGAAGCAATATTGTAACAAATTCAATAAAGACTTTAAAAATGGTCCATATCAAAAAAATCTTTTTAAATATTTTTAAAAAATTAAAAAAATAAAGTGTCCAGCTCAACAGTTTTTAGTATATTCACAGGGATGTACAACCATCACTACAATCAATTTTAGAGCATTTTCATCAACACAAAAGAAATTCTGTACCTATTAGCAATCACTCCCTATTGTTTCCCCCTTACCCTGGACGGACAACCACTAGTCTTCTTTCTGCCTCTCCAGATTTTCCTATTCTATACATTTCTTTTAAATGGAATCTAACTAAAATCATACACCAATCCCAGCGGGGGGGCGGTGGTGGTGATTTCCCCACACCATGAAGTTATGCTCTTAACACCAGCTGGGTGTCTTACATTCAACTCAATTCTGACACTATCAACCTGGAGATAGCATCAGATCCCACAGGTTAAGGGTTTAGTTTTATAAGACTGCCCCCACACCCCACACTTTAGATGCCGTTTGCAAGGTTATCACCTGTGCTTCTGACTGACCATCTATAGATTGGAGGTTCCAACAACCTCCTCTTTGGGTTCAATCAACTTGCTAGATAGACTCATAGAATTACAGAAACTTTTTACTTACTGGGTTACCAGTTTACTACAAAAGGGAACAGTCAGATAGAAGAGATACATAGGGCAAGGCATGAGGAAAGGGCATGGAGCTTCCATACTCTCTCCTATCACCCCACTTTCCCAGAACCTCCATGTGTTCACCAACCTGGAAGCTCTCTTAACCCTGTCCTTTTGGGTCTTTAGGAAGGCTTCATTACATAGGCATGATTGATTACATCACTGGCAGTTGACTCAACCTCCAGCCCCTCTCCTCTCCCTGGAGGTCAGAGGGGTGGAACTGAAAGTTCCAATCGTCTACTCACATGATTGTTTCTCGTGGCAACCAGTCCCCATCCTTAGGTGCTTTCCAAAAGTCACCTTATTCACATAACCAAAGATATTACACATACAGTATGTGATCTTTTGTGACTGGCTTCTTTCACTTAGCATAATGGTTTTAAGTTTCATCTATTTGGTAGTATGTATCAACATTTTTTTTTTTGGCCACGTGGCATGAGGAATCTTAGTTCCCTGACCAGGGATCAAACCCTTGCCCCCTGCAGTGGAAGCATGGAGTCCTAACTACTGGACTGCCAGGGAATTCCCAGCACTTCATTTCTTATGACCAAATAATATTCTATTTTATGGATATACCACATTTTATTTATCCATTCATCAGTTGATGGATATTTTTTTCCCTTTTCTGGCTATTGTGAGTAATGTTGCTATAAACATTTGTGGACAAGTTTTTGTGTAGACATATGATTTTATTTGTCTAATGGTAGAATTGCTGGATCATATGGTAACTTTGTGTTTAAATGTTTGAGGAATTGACAGACTGTTTTCCAAGCAGCTGTATCATTTAACATTCCCACCGGCAGTATATGAAGTTACAATTTATTTACATCTTGTCAATACTTGTTATCATCTGTCTTTTTGATTATAGACATCCTGGTGGGTGGCTCATTGCATGTCATTGTAGTTTTGATTTGCATTTCCCTGATGGCTAATGATGTTGAGCATCTTTTCATGTAATTATTGGCTTTTAGTATATCTTCCTTGCAGAAATGTCTATTCAAGTCCTTTGCCATTTTCAAATTGTGTTATGTGCCTTTTTATTATTGAGTTTTAAGAGTTCTTTATGTATTCTAGATACAAGTTCCTTATTAGATATGTGATTTGCAAATATTTTCTCCTGTGGATTGTCTTTTCACTTCCTTGGTGGTATCCTTTGAAGCACAAAATTTTTAGATTTTGATGCAGTTCAATTTATCTACTTTTTCTTTTGTTATTTGTGCTTTTGGTGTCATATATAAGAAGCCTTTACCTAAACCAAAATTACAAGGATTTACTCCTATATTTTCTTCTAAGAGTTTGCCTGTGATTTTTTTTAAAGACATAAATCAGATCATGAAATGTCTCAGTTATTGGTGGTTTATCCATTTCATCAATAGTATCCCATTTCACATAAATAAAATCCAAAGTTCTTACCAAGTCCTGTAAGATCCAACATGATCTGGTCCTTGCCCACCTATCTAATCGTACTCAGTTCCAGTCACCCTGACCTTTCTGCTTTTCTTAGACTATGCCAACCTTGCTCCCCTATTTTAAGCCTCTGTATGGCTTACTCCCTACCATTATTCAGGTAGCTGTAGCTCCTCAGAAGGCCATTTACTAACTACACTCTCTAAAATATACCTTTTGTCAGGCTTCCCTGGTGGCGCAGTGGTTGAGAGTCTGCCTGTCAATGCAGGGGACACAGGTTCGTGCCCTGGTCTGGGAGGATCCCACACGCTGCAGAGCAGCTAGGCCCGTGAGCCATGGCCGCTGAGCCTGAGCGTCCGGAGCCTGTGCTCCGCAACAGGAGAAGCCACAACAGTGAGAAGCCCGCGTACCACCAAAAAATATATATATATATATATATATATACCTTTTGTCAACCCTCTGGCTGTTACTTGATGTTCTAATATCTCTTTTTTTTTCACTCATAACAGTTTTTCACCACCTGACATTATGTTATTTACTTATTTATGTATTTGTCTATTGTCCCATTAGCAGGTAAACTTCATGAGGGCAAGAACTTTGTTTTGTTAACCATTCCACTCCCAGTGCCTAAAGAGGTGTTAGCACATTGTAGACACTCAATAAATATTTCATTTAAGTTAAGGAATTCGTGAACTGCAGTGGATGAATTTGCTCAAAAAGAATTATATGGAAAGAAAGCAAAGACAATATAGACTGGAAGCCGGGGGAACATCAGCACTTGTAGTTAGAGGGAGTGACACCAATGAACAAAGAATAGATAATATTGGACAAGGAGGAGATCCAGGAAATACTGGTCTTTACAGTTCACTTATATCTAGGGAAAGAGAATTGATGGGGTTTTCTCAAAACTGTAGTACCAAGCATTTTTATAAAGTACTGACTCTGTCAGTAATATTTATTTTTTAAAAAAGCAGTTATCTAAGCACTAAATTTAGAAGTCTATAAAGATCCACATAGGAATCAGTGTTCTTATGAGTAATATGGACCTGGGTGAGATGAAATATTTTTTCTTGTACCTTGTATTTTCTTAAAGAGTAAAGCAGAAACTTTAGAGATTTTTCTATATATGATTTGGGTATGACATGTTCATTATTTTTCTCTAATTACATTGGGGAATTATATTGATTTTGGTTCTTTCAGTCTGTACAGAGAATTATTAAGGCTAAAATATTTTAGGATATCATAAAAAATGTATATCAGAATGTGTAGTTAAATTGCCAATAATATATTTATCTGTTGCAAAAATCAGTGGAAAGAGCTCTTGTAAGTTCAAATACCCCAATGATGTAGACAATGGCAGATATACCTGGATCAATCAGGAAACAGGTAAGGTACAGGCAGGGTCAAGAGAGCCAAAAAAAAAGTTCCCAGGACTAACAACAGCTGGAAGTTGTTACCACCCTAAGCTTGAAGGAGCAGTAACCAAAACAGTAAGAACTGCAGCTATGGGAGAGAGGCTGTCTGATAAAAGATGTAACTGTTGGTAGAAGAATGCAGCCACTTCTCCAAACTGTGGCCCAGGAGGGAAAGATTTGGAAAGAATAATATTTCAACCTGTTTGTTTTCCCACCTTTGATCTCCTGCCAATGCTTCCACTGGTTGAATGCAACCAGAAGACAGAGCAAGGCAGCCTAGTTGGTTCACAGAGATCAGTCTCCGAGGTTGTAGAACAGAATGTAAAAGGTTGGATAATGACATGGAAAAGCAGACATTCAATATCCAGCACAAGGGCATTTGGGCAATGCATGGCAAAGTCTAAAAATCTATGTATCTTTAACTTCGTCATTTCCATTTTTAGGAACTGCATTTTGAGAAAACGATTAAACAAGTGCACAAAGATATTCCTTGCATTGTTGCTCATAATAGCAAACAATTACAACAAGTTTAAATTTCCAATACTAGGGAACTGGTTGAATAAATTATTATTTACCAATACAATGGATTCTTGTTCATCCACTCAAAAATGAAGTGAATGTACATTTATTGACATATAAATGTGCTCATGCTTCATTGTTTAGCAGAAGAAGAACAGGTTACAGAATACTATATACTTGAATCCACTTTTATTTTAAAATATTCCAAAATAATTGAGAAAATACAAAATTTTAAAATTCATCTCTTGAATGGTGGAGCTATGGGTAATTTTTCTCTGGATTTGTTGGAATTTGGTAATTTTCTACAGTGAACATATACTATTTGTTAATAAAGATGTTTTAAAATAGGACATACACAAACTCAGTAATTTTCTAATGTCACAGGAAAACAGTTACAGGAATGGTGACCGAGCTTAACTGTGAATTTGAGGAAATTGTTCCAAGTTCAAACCCAGACTCCCAAACTGAAGTAGAAGAAGCCAGCTTATATACCTATAAGGAGTACAATGAAGTCTTTACACTTGTCAACTGCTTAGAAAAATGTCCATTACTTCAAGGACAGAAGCAAGGTAAAACATTTGTTATTTCCATTGTTATAAAACATTTCTTACTAATATACAAATTTTCATTTCGGTGATTCTTTTTTCTTTTATTGGATTTTTAAATTTTTAACTTTGCTAAGGGTATTCACCCACAAAATTGTAATTCTAAGTTTCACATTAGTGAAATATTTTCTTTCATATTAATCCCCTTTTTGTAAATGTAGTTGTTTTTGGAGTTTAAGTGTGCTGAGCTTCAGAATAGCCTCAGAGGTTTGATCATAGGTTGCTCACAACATATTGCTATAACGCTATTAGCATCTATGTACAGATCTGATGACACAGCAGTCTGGTGTAACATTAAACTAGTAGATTATTAAGTGATAGTTTTATTTTATTTTCTCAAATATGCTAAAGATTTTCAAACTTATCTAATTTATATGAAACCATAATTCAAAGTGGAGATAGAAGAGTTGCCGTATTAGGTCAAGAAATTCACTCAGTTTTTACAAATTTACAGTAAGTAATAATTAAAGATACATTTTATCCAAACTATATTCCAAATCTCTCATCTTACTAGAGGGTGATAAATTTTTCCAACTGTGTAAAAACTTGCTGAGAACTACCTTTCTTGTATGTATAACAACCTATTCCCTTTTTATATTATAAAACTTATGTCTCCATTATATAATTGCTACTATCTTTTAAGATATGCTTTAGCTTGAACATGAAAAATAATTTGGTTCTTTTAGTGCTGTTTTTATGTAGATACATAAATGGTGTATAAAATTTTTAGTGTTGGCAAATATGTGTGTGATATAGAGAGAGTTAAATCCCTCTTATAGTTTGAGAAGATAGAGATTGCATTAAAGACTAAACTTGAGAGCATGCTATAATAGGAAGAGCCTGAATTTGGAGTCAGAAGATTTGATCATAGTCTAAATCTAATCTTTAAAAGTGGTACAGGGGCTTCCCTGTTGGCGCAGTGGTTGAGAGTCCTCCTGCCGATGCAGGGGACACAGGTTCGTGCCCCGGTCCGGGAAGATCCCACATGCCGCAGAGCGGCTGGGCCCGTGAGCCATGGCCGCTGAGCCTGCGTGCCCGGAGCCTGTGCTCCGCAACGGGAGAGGCCACAACAGTGAGAGGCCCGCGTACCGCAAAAAAAAAAAAAAAAAAGTGGTACAATTTTGACAGTTATTAAAAAGTTTATGGTTTTCAATTTTCTTCTATAATTTCATTCTTTTAATTCATTCTTTTAATTTCTTATAAACAATTTTGTGGGGATCAAATTATATATATGTACATGTAAAGATATGATTTATAAAAAATAACAGGCTACCCAACCACAGCTGTTATTATATTAATGTGGCAAGCTAGAAGCATCTATTGGGAAATTTCATAATATCTGTCATCATCTAGAACCAGAAGCTTCTTTAACTATTATACACCGAATGAAAATATGCTTGAGTTTCCCAAATACATATGAATTGTCCATATCCTATATCTCCTTAAGGGTCCTGTGTCATTTGATGTCACTTTATAAATTTAATTTTGCAATTCCATTTATTTTCCTTGCAGTTATATTGATTGCTACTAGATTTATAGATACTTTGGTCTCACTGTCTAAATTGAAAGGAATGTATTATACTTTGAGATTCAATTGATACTGTAAATTTGCTCTGTCAAATATAGTTATTACTAAATTATAAGTTAATTCCAAACATATTTCTTTAAGACATAAAATCAGTGGGTTTTTTTTATTGTTTGTTGGTTTGTTGATATGTACTAATTTTTCTATAATATTCACATATTATTTGTCAATAAATGTAACCATTTTTATGAATATCTTTTTAGACATCCCAGGAACATATAAACAAATAGAAATTTTTAATTTTAAAAAATTGTACATGTACATAGTTTAGAGAGTCAAATAGTTATTCAATGTTATAACAAAAAGCAGCAGCCCCCTAGCTTCATAAATGACCCACATGTATTTTAGCTTTATAGAGGTATAACTGACAAATAAAATTGTAATGCATTTAAAGTGTACAATGTAATGATTTGATATACGTATACATTGTGAGAGGATTCCCACCATCAAGTTAATTAACACATCCATCACCTCACATATTTACCTTATTTTTTCTCTTTCTTTTTGGTGGGAACACTTAAGTTCTACTCTCTTAGCAAATTTAAACGCTACAGTATTATCACCTATAATCACCATGTTATACATTAGATCCTCAGACCTTATTTACTTATAACTGCAAGTTTGTACCCTTTACCAACCTCTCTCTATTTCCCCCACACCCCTGTTACAGCCCCTGGCAACTACCATTCTACTGTTTCCATGAGTTTGGCTTTTTATTTTTTAATTTAAAAAAATTTTAGATTCTGTATATAAGTGATACCATGCGGTAGTTTTGGTTGTTCTCTAACTTATTTCACTTAGCATAATGCCCTCCAGTTTCATTCATGTTGCAAATGGAAGGATTTCCTTTTTCAAGGCTGAACAATATTCCGTGTGTGTGTGTGTGTGTGTGTGTGTGTGTGTGTGTGTGTGTATCACATTTTCTTTACCCATTCATCTCTCAACAGACACTTAGGTTGTTGGCTATTGTGAATAATGCTGCAGTGAATGTGGGAAGACTCTCGTCGAGATAGTGATTTCATTAGACATCTGTTTCTCCCTTTACAACGTTTATATCTTTTTTGGTCTTAGTGTGCTGGCTAGGATCTCCAGTATATTGTTCAATAGAAGCAGTAATAGTTGCCATCCTTGTCTTGTTTTGATAGTAAAGGAAATACTTTGTTTCACCATTAAAAATGATGTAAATATTATTTCAATGTTTACATCATTTTCAACGGTGAAACGTTAGAAAAACTTACATACTTTATTGGGTTGAGGAAGCTTCTTCTATTCTGAGTTTGCTAAGAGCTTTTGATCATGAATGAGGAATGAATTTTATCAGTTCTCATTCATTTAAAATTTTATTAATGAATTTTATGTTTTCCTACATCTTAAGTACATAGAATGTTCCTTTACTAAAAACTTATAATCCTATATTCTAAACAAAATTGTTTTACTATTGTGATCTTATTGTATATGCCTTATAGTATTTTTAAATGTTAACAGTATTTTGGGAACATTTCACCATATATTTAAGTTTTCTTCCAAATCATGGCTTTTAATGACTGCAGCTTTTAATCTTATTCATGTATTATAGATTTCCCAATTAATGTTGTTTTTAATTAAAAGTATGTTCCTAAATGTATTGTTGACCTGAAATAGATTGCCAGATATTTCTCCTGCAAAAATGGGTTTATTTGGGATCAGCAGAGAATTGCAATTCCAGGTCTGCAACCATGGTGAACCACATGTAAGTCCTTGCCCAGCAACGGGGGAACTCTTTTATAGAGGGGACAAGGAAGTTGGGAGGGCTATAGTATATAGCCCTTGTTATATACAATACAAAGTATTGTATATAAGTATACAAAAGTATCTTCTGCAAAGAATAACCCTATCTTCTTTCCTGTCAGTAGACCCCTTTCCTTCTGCTTTTTTTCATAGTTAACTAGCCAAAATTATGTTTCCTAATGACAATTTAACACTCCTCTATAATAGAGGAAAACAGTCTCCTCATATCTGTGTTGGTACATATACTAGTGAATAAGGTAAGAAATCCAGGGTATGCTGGATTTCTTAGAATATAAGGAAGTAACACCCCTGGTAAAACCTTTGATAGTTATAAAGAACGTTAGTTGTGGTGTGATGCTGCCCTCAAGTGGCTCCAACAGAAAAAGGTGGTTACAATGTTCATTGCAGCACTATTTACAACAACCAGGACATGGAAGCAACCTAAGTGTCCATCGACAGATGAATGGATAAAGATGTGGCACATATATACAGTGGAATATTACTCAGCCATAAAGAGAAATTGAGTTATTTGTAGTGAGGTGGATGGACCTAGAGTCTGTCATACAGAGTGAAGTAAGTCAGAAAGAGAAAAACAAATACCATATGCTAACACATATATATGGAATCTAAAAAGAAAAAAAATGGTTCTGAAGAACCTAGGAGCAGGACAGGAATAAAGACCCAGATGTAGAGAACGGAGTTGAGGACACAGGGAGGGGGAAGGGTAAGCTGGGACAAAGTGAGAGAGTGGCATGTACATATATACACTACCAAATGTAAAATAGCTAGCTAGTGGGAAGCAGCCACATAGCACAGGGAGATCAGCTCAGTGCTTTGTGTCTACCTAGAGGGGTGGGAAAGGGAGGGTGAGAGGGAGACACAAGAGGGAGGGGATATGGGGATATATGTATACGTATAACTGATTCACTTTGTGATACAGCAGAAACTAACACACAATTGTAAAGCAATTATACTCCAATAAAGATGTTTTTAAAAAAAGGTGATTAGAAACAAGACCTCATAACTGATATGAGACTTCCTCAAGGACTCCCAGAAATACCAGGATGAGCCTGTAGGAAGGAAAGACGGCTAGAGGGGCTGTGATTGAAAGTGGGAGGTGGAGATGGGGATATAAATGAATGCTCTTTGGATTTTTACTGTTAACATGACTTCATTAGTACTTACAGAATGGATTTACAAACAAACCATCTTTAAATCGTCTCAGTTAAACCCTGCTTAGACATGGAACTGATTTTGGCTAGCTTTCTGCGGTACATCATGCATGGGAAGCTCTTTGCCACAGGATTGTCAAGAACTTAACAAGCTCCAATAAACAGATAAACAATCTCTTAGGAGGCTAGTTTACACAAGTTCTCTTTTGGTATTTTAAGTTAGCACTAGGCAAAGAGATGGTCCCTGCCTCTCTACTCTACACCACATATTTATTAAGCACATGTATACCAGTGATGTGGCTGGTCATGGGAGACATCACTTCATACTATCCTTCTCTCATACCATTCTAAAATTACTTAACTGAAAGGCCACTGCCCAAAACAAGAGACCATTGCTTCCCCTTCAAGGTGGCTTTCACTTTGGGGAGCTTGGTTTTCTAAGTAGTTCCTCATCTGAGCTTATATTTTCCTCTTTCTTTTTCCACTCAGAGATTATTGAGGAATGGGAGTAGGTTTTATGTTCCCTCCTGGGCCTAGAAACTGCTAAAGCACTGACACTGTTAGCTAAGATTCTAAAGTGACCCAAACATGATAGGGTGGGGATAGAGAGGAGAAACCTATTCCAACAATTAACTGTTAGCAGTTGTGTTTCCTAATATGTAAGCTGTGTCACACTTCTCTAGTAGATACTTCACTACACAGCTTCCATTGTAATTAATTTTATAACAAACATGTTTGAACAACCTTAGCGTGCTAGAATCAGAGTTGGTCTCAGTTATAGGCTTTTTAGACCATCTCCATTCCCTACCTGTCATTCTCTGGGGATGAATTGGAGACCTTAAGAGTTAAAATCTTACAGAGAAGAAAACACTAGGGTCAGCAAAAGTCAAATGCTTTTATTTCTTTACCATCTTGCTGAGGCTAAACCTGGCTATTTTGAGGCATAAGACCACAAGATATTTTCCTCCATTGATTACATTAATTTTGTTGGAAAAAAATATGAGCCTTTACAACTCTTTCAGGACATTTGGTCACCACTCAGTGTACTAATGTTAAATTTTATTGAGCTTCTGCCTATGTACCAGTACTATGCTACATGATTTATTTGCACAGTATAATGAAGAACTAAAGAATTTAAAATGTGTTTGACTATTATGTATAAAATAAGCTCTAACAGTATATTGTACAACACAGAGAATATAGCCAATATTTTATAATAACTATAAATATAGTATAACCTTTAAAAATTATGAATCCCTATATTGTACACTGTAACTTATATAATATTGTATATCATCTATACTTTAAATAAATAAATAAATAAATAAATAAATAAATAAATTTTAAAAATGCGTTTGAAAACCCCGACTGTATCAATGGCTGACTACAGTAACTATCTAAATCCTTTTGTATAACTTTTAGATTTCCTCTTCTTCCTTTATATTTCTTATTTATTTTCAGATTTGTCTATTGATGATGAAGAAATAATTTTTGCAAATAATTTGATGGCCTATAGAAATCAGCTACCAACTTCGAATACTCTGTTGAGTAGGCTAAAGCTATTTTCGGTAAAGGATCCCCTGTTAGATTTCAAAGGACAGATCTTCACAGAAGCTAATTTTTTCAGGTACTTAATTGCCCCGTGTTGTGAATATTTTTAAGAGAAGAAAATATTCTGTGTATGCTCACAAGTCTTAGATGTTATCAATCATAGTATTTTATCATTATTTACCTGAATTCTAATTTTAATCACTGTGTATTTTGATTAACTACATTTGGTATGTACCTTGCTTTTAGTAAACACTAATTTAATGTTTTATTTTTTGTTAAGGGGGTGTTTCTCTTGTCAAGGAGATATGAAAGGTTTTGTGGAAGATTTTTACATGGATAAAGAGAACTTTTGTCAGGAGAAGCTAGAAGACAAGGTAGGTTTAAATGAAGCTGTAATATTTGCTTTCAGTAATTTTAAAATAAAAGTTAGTAAATCACACTTTTACAAGATGTAGTAATATACATTGGCCATCTACTATTGTGAAGTTAAAAAGACTTGATAACGGATTGAACGTGTATCAATTAAGGAGTCAAATTTACTTCAGAGACAGCGGTCTAAACCTTGGCTACACATTGGAAGTACTTGATACATTTTAATAAAATTCTGAAGCCTGGATCCTACTCAGATATATTCTGATTTAATTGGTCTGGTGTACAGCCCAGGTATAGGGAATTTTTTAATAATTTAATCAATATACCTGGTATAGGACATTAAGTGGTCATATATATATATATATATATATATATATATATATATATAGGTCTTAAGGTGTTTAAAGGTTTTTTTTAAATAAAAACTTTAACACACATGGTAAAAATATTAATTCACCTGTTAGCCCCTCTTCTACAGTCCCCCTCTTCCTCCCCTGTTAATTCTGAGAGTTATGCACATACAGTCTCACTTGCTGAAGAATCCAGTTCTGTAGGAATGAAAGAGAAATAAATTCTGTGGAGTGCAGTAAAGATCCATTCCATTCCATCTGCTCTTTTTACTTCTCTCCATTCACCAGCCCTCATTTGCTTCGGTGATTTTTTTTAATTTAGAATTTTGAAAATTTGTTATTAAAATAAAAGAAGATACTTCTGCATCTAGGGATATTGTATGTCACTAATGTAATCGGTGGCCATGAAGGATATTACTCAGAGAGAACATTGCTTGTAATATTTTTTTTGGCTGCTACACTTACTTTTAAAATAAAATGTATGCAGAGCATTAAAGTTTTTGAGTGTGGGTTTAGTTTAAAATTTGGTACAGGGCTTCCCTGGTGGCGCAGTGGTTGAGAGTCCGCCTGCCGATTCAGGGGACGCGGGTTTGTGCCCCGGTCCGGGAGGATCCCACCTGCTGCGGAGCAGCTAGGCCGGTGAAGCCGTCCGGAGCCTGTGCTCCGCAACGGGAGGGGCCACAAGGGTGAGAGGCCCACGTACCGCAAAAAAAAAAAAATTGGTACACCAATTAAGCAAGTGTATCCATTTATGAACTCAGAAGTATTTATCTGGAAAACCTCACTAAAAACTAGTTTTACCTATATGTTATTTCAGTCATCAATTTTGCCTGAGTGTGAATTCTTAGTATCTACAAGCCTCAGAGAAGAAGTTGATATTCCATCACTCTCAGAACTGAAGGAGTCATTAAACTTAATGCCAGAAATAATAAATTATGTAGATGAAAATGAAAAGCTTTTCAAAAGAGGTGAGAGTTAATTTTTAAATCTATTACTTGTTAGAACTACTTAATAATGTTTGTTATAAAAATTCATGTTCGTTAAACTTTTTTCTGAACCTTCAGATTTTTAAAGTGTCCTGTAAGTTTACACAACGAAATCTCAGAATTATTATTGATAAGACACTTTTCTCATGGTCTCCTCTTTATACACTTGCAAGCTTAAAATGTCTCTGAAATTAATCTAACCATTTCAAGATAATTATAAAGATAGAACTAAAACCCATATGACTGTATTAATTTTTTTGAGTTATTTTCTTATACATAGTGACAAAGCACTAACAACTTCTATGCTGACTTTAGAAGCCCAGAGTAAGGTTATGATTCATGGAATCAGATGACTGGGAGAGTCATAACCTAGAATTTAGATGGTTTCTTCCCAGTTAGACTAGTAAATATTGTCGAAGTCTTTTAATATAATTTGAACCCAAATATTTAACTGTCCTCTCATACATTTCAGTTGAAATAATCGAAGATAAATAATATTAGGGAGGAGTGAGGGGGGATTTGTGATATCCACTGAGAATAGGGATGCTTGCCATCAACAGACTTGAAGGAATTCTTGCAGACAAGACTAAATCAAGGGGATTACTGATGAGCCTGCAAGTCAAGCAAGGTAATGAAAAGCCAACCTAAATAAATAGATCAAATTTATACCAGAACTTGAAAACCTAGCAGAGCTCAAAACTGCAAGTGGCCCATGGGCTTGTTAGAAGGACACAAATATATGCATGGTAATGGAAAAGGACAGGTGAATGTACTGAATGACTGTGGTGCTACACTCCCAGCCTTCACTTGGCCCTGATGGTGTACTAAATGACTCCTCAGAATCATTGCCACTGCGGAATGAACAAGATTACAGAAAAACTAATATCATGGTACTTCTGCTGGTAGTAGACTTTTTCCTTTTTTTTTTTTCCCAGATCTTACTATCAAGCATGGAATTGACATTGAGGATATAAAATGCAGCTCCACAGAAATTTTGGCCATTCAAAGTCAATGTGAACCAGAGTACAAGGAACCAGGTAGAAATTTTGAATAAATCATGGAGCTTATCAGGGGATATCTATATATGATGTAAAAGTACAATACATTCACATATAAAGTCTACTATGAGACAGTTTTCATGTTTGAAATTTGATTATTGCAAGCCAAGTTGTTCTCTTATCTATCCCTTTACATTTGTTACTATCATTAACATCCTTCTAGCATCAAAAGAGGAGAGTTACAAAGATTGTGGAAGAGGAATGGAGGAAATAGCATTAATATTAAAAATAGAAATCTTATAATTTTATAGCTCAGTTAAAAAGAACTTTATATTTTACCTCAGTATTAGCAATCTTGCTGACCCTTGTTATACTTTTGTAAATTTAACTTTTTAATCCCCAAAGCAATCCCATCATTATTGTTACTATCACTATCCTACCAAATTTGGAATCTCAGAATCATCTCTTGTTCCAGTGTAATGCCAGATTGTATTGCTCCCTAACTATATTGATGATGCTATTATTTAGTTACATTTATATCTGATCATATTAATCATCTATTTGGAAGTATACTGCTTTATTTATGAAAGTGACAGAAACACACTGACTACTTATGATAAATGAGGATTAGCTTTTCAAGCCCACCCTATAAAAGATATAACTCTGTGCTAGGCTACCTAGACTCCATACTTTTCAAGGTGAAAAATTACTGTCTATTAATACTACTTGTTTAACATCACCAGTATTTAGTATGGAGATAAAAATAATACTACCTCTTAAGTCCTGACAACATAAGTTGTCAGAATTGAAAACATTATTACACATAAAGTCTTAGAATTTATCTTATATAGTAAACAATAAAGTTTAGTTGCCAATGTATTTTTTTAAAATCAGTAGTATCATAGTTGAGACACCATGTGGTATATGTGTAATCCTTTATATGGATGGAAATTTAAAGCTGTTATTTTTTATTTAAAATAACCCAAATTTCTTTTGATTGAAAATTTCTGTTGTAACACAATGATCAAACATAATAGTTGCTTACAAAAAGTTATGAATTATACATAATTTTATTCAATATTTATGTAATATGATTTTTAAAATTTTTATATATTCTAGTAGAGTTAGAAATGCCATTAACTCATCTACACCTAACAAACGAACATTCTTCAGTGAATTCATTATGTGCAGAACTTCAGAAATTTCCATCTTCTCCTGCTTGTAAAATGTAAGTAAAGATTAAATCTAGAACTCAAATTGCAATTCAGAAGAAGCAATCTTTAATTAAATCTCTCCATATAAAGTCAATTTCCCAGATAGCTCTGTGAAAAAAATGTAAGAGATTAAATGGTGCTCATAGTAAGCAACTGAAGGGAATATATGAATATATATGTACATAATTGTTTTTATATGCATAGAATATCTTTAGAAGGGCACACAAAAATCAGGTACTTGGGCTTCACTGGTAGAACAGTGGTTGCGAGTCTGCCTGCTGATGCAGGGGACACGGGTTCGTGCCCCGGTCCAGGAGGATCCCACATGCCGCAGAGCTGATAGGCCCGTGAGCCATGGCCGCTGGGCCTGTGCGTCCGGAGCCTGTGCTCCGCAATGGGAGAGGCCACGGCAGTGAGAGGCCCGCATACCACAAAAAAAAAAATCAGGTACTGTTGGTTGAGCCCAGAAGGGAACTGGGTAACCTGGCAATATAGGAGCTAGTTAGTAATCAAGCTAGGCTCTTTTATACTTTTAGTATTTTGAATGGGAATATATTACCATTAAATATAAACAACTTGAAAATTTTAATTTTAAATTTAAAATTTAAAAAATCTGCTTAGAACATTGCCAGTGGATGCTTACCAATGGCACTGCCTCTATTGTCACTTACTACCATGAAATACAGTGTAGCAGTATATTGGTTTGTTAGGGCTGCCATAACAAATACCATAGACTAGCTGGCTTAAACAACAGAAATTTATTTCTTCACAGTCTAGAGGCTGGAAGTCCAAGATCAAGATATCAGCAGGATTGGATTCTTTCTGAGGCCTCTCTCCTTGGCTTGTAGATAGCTGTCTTCTCCCTTTGTCTTTTTTTTTTTTTAACTTGCTTTTAATTAATTAATTTATTTATTTATTTTTGGCTGTGTTGGGTCTTCATTTCTGTGCGAGGGCTTTCTCTAGTTGCGGCAAGCAGGGGCCACTCTTCGTTGCAGTGTGTGGGTCTCTCACTATCGCGGCTTCTCTTGTTGTGGAGCACAGGCTCTAGGCTCATAGGCTTCAGTAGTTGTGGCACACGGGCTTAGTTGCTCCCTGGCATGTGGGATCTGCCCAGACCAGGGCTTGAACCTGTGTCCCCTGCATTGGCAGGCAGATTCTCAACCACTGTGCCACCAGGAAAGCCCCTCCCTTTGTCTTCATGTGGTCTTTCCTCCATGCACATCTATGTCCTAATCTCCTCTTCTTAAAAGGATACCTGTTATTTGGATTAGAGCCTACCCTAATCACCCCATTTTAACTTAATTACCTCTTAAAGGCCCTAGCTCCAAATACAGTCATTCTAAGGTACAGAGAGTTAGGGCTTCAACATATGAATTTTGCGGAGGACAAATTCAGCCCATAATAAGTAGTTAAGAGCTCTGAACTAGAGCCAGATTGCCTGGCTGTATCATTTACTAGCTCTGTGATCTTAATTGCCCTGTGCCTCAGTTTCTTTATCTGTAATATTGGGATAATAATTGTACATACCTCATAGGGTTGTTTTGGGGTCTTCCAAAAGATTTGTCATACCTCTCTGACCAGGAAGAGCCAAGGATAACAGAGCAGTGTGTTCAGTGGTTGAACAATAGAGTTGGCTTTCAGCTTACTTCCCTAGGAATACCAGAGATCATATCCCCTCCCTAACAGAGGACATCCACTGACCTTCTTTACCTGTGTCAATGTGGTTGGTACTGGTGTTGGGGAAACCAGATATGTAGAACCAAATACTGAGCCACAAATCTGTTCAGTACAGCCCAGGATGGTCTGTAATCTTCTCAGAATTTATACTGCAGGGTTGGATCATCGTATTCTAGTTTGATCCAAAATTGCATAGCTTAATAGCCCAGCATCTTTGTCCTCTGAGTATGAGATAGCTTTGATTGCTATCTTATACCATACAGCATACCTGTAATTTAATGTTTTTTATGTTAGATTAGTCTGCCATCCTGGCATAAAGTCACCTCATTCCCCTACTTCTTATGCTAGTTACACAACTAAGAACATAACCAGTACAATGCCCTTCTTCCCCACTGTAATCCTGGAACTTAATATGTCCTAAAATAACACATTTTAAGGAAAATTACAGGAACATCTCCAAGTCTCTAATAAATTATTCCCAGAGTGGACACTGTGTGCTGGGTTTTGAGTTCTTAGCTGTGATTGGCTGATCTGCCAGAGGAGAATGCTCTTGGATTACTGGAAGCAACTGGAGCATCTCATCACTAGCGGCTCAGGCTTCTATTAATGGTCTCAGGAAGGTGTCACAGCATGAGATGGAGGAGCCTGACATTGAGGGCCCCAATTATCTTCATCTTCTGGCAAAGAGGTATTTCCTTTGGGGGATAAATTTGTGCTATACAGAACTCTACCATGAACTAGAACTGCCCATATCAGATATGAACTCTAAAAAAATAGTATGGGATGAGTACAGAAACTACCTATAATTGGTTTAAATATTTTTAATCCCCTTGTTAAGGTGCAAGATGTTTATTTGCAGGACCTATACTTCTTTTTTTGTGTGCTCTTTTACACTTTTTTTTAACTCCATATACCCTAATCCATCTGTTGAGGCAGATTGGCAGTTAGAAACAAAAACTAGCTGAAATTAGTATAATCTTGAATTTCAATCTGATATTGAAAGTATTTACTTAAACTGCAGTAAACTCTTTAATCACACAAGATATATACCTACTTATTGTTATAATTCAAATATCTAATGAGAATTTATGAAACTTGTCTTATCTGTGTATTATGATTTGCCAAAGTTAGAACAAAAAGACTTTTTTTGGTGTTTTAAATAGCAATGTTATTTTATTTTATTTTTTAACATCTTTATTGGAGTATAATTTCTTTACAATGGTGTGTTAGCTTCTGCTTTATAACAAAGTGAATCAGCTATACATATACATATATCCCATATCTCTTCCCTCTTGCTTCTCCCTGCCTCCCACCCTCCTTATCCCTCTAGGTGGTCACAAAGCACCAAGCTGATCTCCCTGTGCTATGTGGCTGTTTCCCACTAGCTATCGGTTTTACATTTGGTGGTGTATATATGTACATGTGTGGAGAAAAGGGAACCCTCTTGCACTATTGGTGGGAATATAAATTGATACAGCCGCTATGGAGAACAGTATGGAGGTTCCTTAAAAAACTACAAATAGAACTACTATACGACCCAGCAATCCCACTACTGGGCATATACCCTGAGAAAACCGTAATTCAAAAAGAGTCATGTACCAAAATGTTCATTGCAGCTCTATTTACAATAGCCAGGAGATGGAAGCAACCTAAGTGTCCATCATTGGATGAATGGATAAAGAAGACGTGGCATATATATATACAATGGAATATTACTCAGCCATAAAAAGAAACGAACAAAAAGACTTCTAACGCTCGTTCAAAGCGTTACGCTCGTTAAAAGCCTACGCTTGTTCTCTGTCTAGCTGTGACTGGCTGAGGCAGCACGGCGGCATAGGGACGGTAGCCTTGCCTGGCTACTGCAGCACTAGGGTGTCAGTTGGTCCCGCCCAGAACACTTCAGTTCTGCCCTGCAAGGATATATTTAATAACTGATTGGTGTGTCCCTTTAATACAAGAAAATGGAAACTGAACAGCCAGAGGAAACCTTTCCCAACACCGGAACCAATGGCGAATTTGGTAAACGCCCTGCTGAAGATAAGGAAGACAAACAAGCTTTTACAAGATCTAGAAACACTGATGAGATGGTTGAATTACGCATTCTGCTTCAGAGCAAGAATCCTGGGGAAGTGATTGGAAAAGGAGGCAAGAATATTAAGGCTCTCCGTACAGACTACAATGCCAGTGTTTCAGTCCCAGACAGCAGTGGCCCCAAGCGCATGTTGAGTATCAGTGCTGATATTGAAACAATTGGAGAAATTCTGAAGAAAATCATCCCTACCTTGGAAGAGGGCCTGCAGTTGACATCACCCACTGCAACCAGACTGCTCCCGCTCGAATCTGATGCTGTGGAATGCTTAAATTACCAACACTATAAAGGAAGTGACTTTGCGAATTGAGACTGTTGATCCATCAGAGTCTGGCTGGAGGAATTATTGGGGTCAAAGGTGCTAAAATCAAAGAACTTTGAGAGAACACTCAGACAACAATCAAGCTTTTCCAGGAATGTCCTCATTCCACTGACAGAGTCATTCTTATTGGAGGAAAACCTGATAGGGTTGTAGAGTGCATAAAGATCATCCTTGATCTTATATCAGAGTCTCCCATCAAAGGACGTGCTCAGCCTTATGATCCCAATTTTTACAATGAAACCTATGATTATGGTGGTTTTACAATGATGTTTGATGACCGCCATGGACGTCCCGTGGGATTTCCCATGTGGGGAAGAGGTGGTTCTGACAGAATGCCTCCTGGTCGGTGTGGGCGTCCCATGCCTCCATCCAGAAGAGATTATGATGATAGGAGCCCTCGCCGAGGACCTCCTCCACCTCCTCCTGGACGAGGGGCCCGGCTGGTGGCAGAGCTCGGAATCTTCTTCCTCCACCACCACCACCTAGAGGAGGAGATCTAATGGCCTATGACAGAAGAGGGAGACCTGGAGACCGTTATGATGGTGTGGTTGGTTTCAGTGCTGATGAAACCTGGGACTCTGCAGTAGATACATGGAGCCCATCAGAGTGGCAGATGGCTTATGAACCACAGGGTGGCTCTGGATGTGACTATTCCTATGCTGGGGGTCGTGGCTCATATGGTGATCTTGGTGGAACTATTATTACTACACAGTAACTGTTCCCAAAGATCTCGCTGGATCTATTATTGGCAAAGGTAGTCAGCAGATTAAACAAACCCGTCATGAGTCAAGAGCTTCGATCAAAATTGATGAGCCTTTAGAAGCGTCTGAAGATCGGATCACCATTACAGGAACACGGGACCAGATACAGACTGCACAGTATTTGCTGCAGAACAGTGTGAAGCAGTATTCTGGAAAGTTTTTCTAAGACTAGTGAAGAATTGAAGGAGTCCTGCATCTTTTTTTTTTTTATCTGCTTCTGTTTAAAAAGCCAACATTCCTCTGCTTCATAGGTGTTCTGCATTTGAGGTGTAGTGAAATCTTTGCTGTTCACCAGATGTAATGTTTCAGTTCCTTACAAAAGGGTGGGGGGTGGGGGAGGGTGTGCAAAAACACTGAAATTTTGAAACAGCAGTAGAGTGAGTGAATTTTAATTTTTGCTTATTGGTGGTAGTTTAAAAAAAAATTCCCCCATGTAATTATTGTGAACACTTTGCTTTGTGGTCACTGTAACATTTGGGGGGTGGGACAGGGAGGAAAAGTAGCAATAGTCCATATGTCCCTGGCATCTAGTCAGAGCAGTGTGCAGAATGTAATGCTCTTTTGTAAGACACGTTTTATGATTTTTAAAATAAATTTAGTGAACCTAAAAAATAAATAAATAAATTAGCCAAAGGTTCCAGGACCATTTGAAACAACTTAAAGGAATTGTCTCATCACTGGCGAAATGTAAATCGTTTCCATTTGTTCATGAATACAAAAACTTTAAAAATTCCTATTTAAAAGTCTATTTAAAAATATTTTTTAAATTCCTATTTAAAAATTCCTATTCCTATTTTAAAACTTAAAAATTCCTATTTAAAAATTCCTATTTAAAATTCCTATTCCTATTTAAAACTTAAAAATTCCTATTCCTTAAAAATTTAAAAATTCCTATTTAAAATTCCTATTCACCTCAACTGTGAAACTAAAAACAAAGAGAAAAAGTGTTTATAAAAAAACAGAAAGGAAAAATAATATGTAATGTTATTATACTCTTAACTTGCTTTTATGGCCCTAATTACTTTTATTTCAGAACACGACACTTTGACTGGAGGTATGCCCAGTTAACAAATATTCTGAGTTCCTGCTACATGTAAAAAAAAAAATACTTTTTTTGAAATTTTATTATGCAAAAAGACAATATAATTAATAAATTAAACTTTAACTCTTCTTTTTCAGTAGTTTGCTTATTGCTGAAGAATCAGCTAACAAATACTGTATGGTGTGGCAATCAGAAAGTTGCAGAAGCTCTTTGAATCCATTTTTGTTTAGAGGTAAAGGTTAATTGATTTTGAATGCTAAATAGAAAGTATAGATAAAAGGTACAATCAGTAGAAATGTATTGTAATATTATTATTATTATTATTGAAAATACTGTCATAAAAAGCACCATTCCAAAATTAGGATTTCAAAATTTATAATCCTAATTTTGGGTTGAGGCTGGAATGCAGTTAATAATATTAAGTAGTTGTGCTACTTCAGTTCCTCCATACAATATTCTGTGTCCCTACTTAGGCTAAAAAGTAATGAAGCGGAAAGTTCTGTGTCAAAATATTTAAAATGATAGTCATCATAAAAATCTGATAAAATATATCATCTTGTTTAGGCTCATTATAATGAATTGGAATTTCTGATTTAATAAATCTTACGTTAATTCTTCAAAATATTGTCGAATGTATTAATTTAGTAATTACTAAAATGGTCAAACAAAATAATAGTCCTATCTCCTACTAAATAGTAGAATAATTTTAACTTCATGATATTTCCATAAGTTGAAATAAACCTTTATGTGACTTCTATTGCTATAATATTTTGGACTTTTACAAATATTAGCATCTTGAAGATGAAATACTAGACATAACTTTATTTTACTATTTTTCTAATTTGTAAGAATCTATTTTGTAAGAAATTTCCAGTATGGTTCTGTTTATTGTGTTTTTTTATCTTTTTTGCCCTGTGAACTCTTTCTCACTATTTGTTTTTTGGTTTGTTGTGGTTTTTTAAGTGCCAAGAACTGAAGAGCCCAACAGTCTATATTCAGTTGCAGATTTTAAAAAGATGTTTTCTATTGAAGAAGAAAGCCTTGTGGTTAATCCTGAAAATGCAGAGTGGTGGAAACGAGCAGGACTAAATCTGATAATGACAGAAACTTTGGAACATCTATGTACATATCTGTATCATAATAATCTATCTTCTGATGATAGTAAACTGGAGACATTTTTGCCTACCAATGTGCTTCAATCAAAATGTAAGTATGTAATAGTAAATATCACTTGTGTAAACATTTTCAGAATGAGGTGTTAGATACTGGCTTTCCACTAGGTTACTGGGAAAATAAAACTAAATTCCAACATTCAATATAGCTCTGGCTCTGCCAGAATTTATAACTTTGACCTTCACTAAGCCTCATTTTCTTCCTTGAAAAAATGAGGAAATTTGACTAGCTAATCATTAAATCTCTTTCTGTCCTAAAATTCTATAGTCTCAGCTTGAAATGTCTAGCCATTTTCAATTAATGTCTTTGTTTTCTTTCATAAATGATTAATTTCTAGCCCATTTTCTGTTTACATCAGCCTAGATACAAACCAGCACTGTTATTTTTCAACCTGACAGCTGAGCTTTAAGTGTTCAATCATATCTAGTAATCTCTCTTCAACAATAGAAAATCTTCCTTTGTTACCAAAAAGTTTACTCATTAAGGGTTTTGTTTTTGTTTTTGTTTTTTTGTTTTTGCGGTACTCGGGCCTCGCACTGCTGTGGCCTCTCCCGTTGTGGAGCACAGGCTCCGGACGCGCAGGCTCAGCGGCCATGGCTCATGGGCCCAGCCGCGGACATGTGGGATCTTCCCAGGCCAGAGCACGAACCCACGTCTCCTGCATCGGCAGGCAGACCCTCAACCACTGCGCCACCAGGGAAGCCCTCATTAAGGGTTTTTTACTTGTATAATTTACTTGTATAATTTTTACTTGTATAATTTTACTTGTATAATTTTTTACTTGTATAATTTTACTTGTATAATTTACTTATATAATTTACTTGTATAATTTTACTTGTATAATTTTTTACTTGTATAATTAACTCAAAATGTCTTTTGAGTTAATTTTTTTTTCTTCTTCTAGGAACTTTATGTTCTCCCAAGTTCTTTGAGCATATTTATGATTGTTACCTTGAACTCTTTATTGGGTAGATTGCTTATCTTCACTTCACTTAGTTCTTCTTCTGAGGTTTTATCTTGTTTCTTCATTTGGAGCATAGTCCTCTGTCCCCTCATTTTGCCTGATTCACAGTTTTTATTTCTATGTGCGTGGTAGGTTGGGTATGTTTCCCAGTCTTATAGAAGTGGTCTTTTGTAGGAGATGTCATATGCGTCCCAGCAGCACACTCCCCTCTGGCCACCAGAGCTATATGCACTAGGGGTGCCTCTTATGTGGGCTGTCTAGGCACTTCTGTTGTGGCAGACTGACTAATGTGAGTGGTCTGATAGGCGTGGCTGGCTCCTTGTCCAGTTGGTTGCCAAGCCCTGCCCTTGTGTGGAGGCTGCAGGCCACTAGTGGGCGGGGCTGGGTCACAAGGTGGCTGGAGCTCTGGGGGCCCCCGGGGTTACTGTTGGCCCACTCATGGGCAAAGCCAGGTCCTAGGATGGCTGGTTATAGACCTGGGGGTCACAGATCTAGTGTCAGCTTGCTGGTAGGCGGGGTTGGTTTTTGACACTTCAGGGGCCTGGGTGTCCTGAAGCTGGTGTCGGCCAGCTGGTGGGTGGGGTCAGACCCTGAGGTAGCTGGCTGAGGGGCCAAGGTGTCCCAGAGCTGACATTAGCCTACTGGGGGGTGGCAGTGGGACTCAGGGGATCCAGGGCTAGTGCCCACCCACTGATGGGTGGAGACAGGTGCTGGGGTCTCTGGCTGCAGGGTCCTGGGGTGTCATAACTGGTATTGGCCTGCTGGTGGGTAGGGCTGAGGCCTAGGAGATTCTGGGGCTGTTGTCCAGCCACTGGTGGGCAGGAATGGGTCCTGGGCCTTCTGGCGGGCAGGACCAGGTCCCAGGGCAGCTAGAGGTTCAGGGGTGCCTGCTGGTGGGTGGGGCTGTGTCCCCACACAGCTAGCTGGTTGACCTGAGGCGTCCCAGTACTAGTCAACAGGCTGATGGGTGGGGCCAGTCCCAGTGCTAATAAGCTAGAGGGAGGGAGGATTCCAAAATGGCACTTGCCATCACCAGAATCCTCATGGCAGAATGAGCTCCCAAAAAATGGCTACTGCCAACTTCTGTGTCCCCAGAGTGAGCTCCAATTGCTGCTGGCCTTTTTGGAAATCTCTCCATGATCAGCTGGTGGGTCTGATCCAGGCTCCTTTCAAAGTACTGCTTCTGCCCTGGGTCTCAGGGTGAGTGAGATTTTGTGTGCCTCCTTTGAGAGTGGAGACTGTTACCTACAGCTCTCCTGCTCTCCCAAAAGTAAGCCCCTGTGGTCTTCAAAATCAAATGTTCTGGGGGCTCATCCTCCTGGTGCATGACCCCAGCCATGGAAGCCTATGTGGGGCTCGGACCCCTTACTCTTTGAAGAGAACCTCTGCAATTAACCTCTGTAATTATCCTCCCATTTGTGGGTCACCCACCCGGTGGGGGGGTATGGGTGTTGACTTTACTCTGTCTCCACCCCTCCTCTCTGTCTCGTTGTGGTTTCTTCTTTATATCTTTAGTTGTAGATCTTTTTCTTCTAGTCTTCAGGTCTTTCTCATCAATAGTTGCCCTGCAAATAGTTGTACTAATTTTGGTGTGCCCATGGGAGGAGGTGAGCTCAGGGTGTTCCTGCTCCACCATCTTGGCCACTCCCCCTCCTCTTTTGAGTTATTTTGGTTGCTATGTATGCCATTATAGTAAATGGAACATACTTAGACTCAATTATACCTTTTTGAAATATGTATTGTTTTAAATATGTATTGTTTTAAAATCAGTTTGTGCAATAGTTAATAAATTTAGCTTTTAAAGGAGCTGGAAGTTTACTTTTATTTTATTACAGAGTAAGTAAATATATTTAAAAGTGAATTTTAGGGACTTTCCTGGTGGTGCAATGGTTAAGAATCCGCCTGCCAATGCAGGGGACACGGGTTCGAGCCCTGGTCCGGGAAGATCCCACATGCTGCAGGCAACTAAGCCTGTACACCACAACTACTGAGCCCGCATGCCACAACTACTGAAGCCCACGTGCCTAGAGCCCGTGCTTCACAACGAGAGAAGCCACCACAATGAGAAGCTCGTGTACCACAACGAAGAGTAGCCCCCACTCGCCGCAACTAGAGAAAGCCGGTGCGCAGCAACAAAGACCCAAAGCAGCCAAAAATAAATAAATAAATATTTTTTAAAAGTGAATTTTAGACATTATTGTGTACGTTGGAAGACTGCTCTAAGGAGACAGGAATTGGGGTGAGAATTGTTATCAAGGGATGTTTCAAAGACAGAAGACAGAGGGCTTTGGATGTGGTAGAAAAGAGGGTAGATAAGCAGACTATGTCAAGCAGATGCACACCAGTCTATCCTAAGACCCAGATGGTTACCCATGGTAGAAAAAGAATTTTAAAAGAGATGAAGTCAGATTGTGAGACAAAGAAAAGAGAGAAGATGATTTTATGGAGTCTTCCGATATCCATAATGTATTAAATCTATAAAACTATGTATAATCTTTATTATGATATGTAACTATATTGAGGTTAAAATGAAACATATAACTCATCTTGTTATCTAGTAGAATTATGAATCCTGAAGTTTCATTCTGAAGTTTAAAAAGCAATAACTTTATCAGGAGCCCATGGCCACATTGTCAGGATACGGGTGGTTAAAGAGAGTAGTAGAGGAAAATAATCAGAAAAGTGAAATAGTAAACAGTTCTTATTTACCTACTAAACACTCCAGAATATCTCTAGAAAATATCTCAGAGGTTGCAAATTGGTAGCACTCAGATCCTGTTCAGCCCATGTACTGTTGACCCATATGGTATTTTAATTAGTTACCAGCATTTAAAATTTGGAGGGTTGTACGAAAGTGATCTGTATTTTGAAATTGTCTTTAAAATTCCAAAAATCAGACTCAGATTCTCACATGGCAACAACTGGTTAGGGCTGGTAGTAGCTCACCATTTAGACAGACAATACACCCTCCAGTTCACCGTAGTTCCCAGCACTCACAAATTGAGGCCAGGTGTTGGTTGGTATTTAGCATTACTCTTGCACTTTCGTCTTATGTTTATAATAGTTAAGAGAAAAGTAAAATGTTTCCAATACCAGTATCTCTAATAAAAGCAAAAGCAAAAAAATTTATAGACCACATTTTGGAAGAAAAAAACAAAATCTGTCTTCCCAAAGATTATGATTTAAGCACTGGCCCTGTACTTCACTCATTTACATTATTTAGCTGGCCTATAAGGCACTTACGTTTTTTTCAAATAAACTTTGAGGTATAATTTACATATAATAAAATGCACTTGTTCTAACTGTACAGTTTAATGAATTTTGACACATGTATTTTTATACCATGAAACTATCACCACCATTAAGATATAAAATATTTCTATCACCAGGAAGCTCCCTTGTGCTCCATTGCATTCTATAGTGATTCTCCTTCTATCCCACCCTTCTCTCCTACCAACCTTCTCCCCTGACTTCAAGTAACCACTGGTCTACTTTCTGTCACTATATATTAGTTTCCCTCGTTCTGGAATTTCATTTATGGAATCATACAGTATGAATTCTTTTGTGTCTGACTTCTACTCAGAATAACATTTTTGAGATTCACTCATGATGTTGTGTGTATCTCTAGTTCATTACTTTTTTATTACTGAGGAATTTTTCATTATATAGATGTACCAAGGTTTGTTTATCAACTCTCCTGGATTTTTTTCTAGTTTTTTACTGTTATGAATAAAACTGCTCTGAATATTCTTGTAGAAGTCTTTTTGTGGACATTTGTTATCATTTCTCTTCAGTGAATATCTAGGAGTATAACTGTTAGGTTTTATGGTAGATGTATGTTTAACTCTTTAAGAAACTACTTTTTTCCAAAGTTGTTGCTCTGTTTTACATTTACACCAGCCATGTGTGAGGGTTTCAGTTACTCTATATCCTTGACAACTCTTGGCGTTGAAAATCTTAAATTTTAGCCCTTCTGATGGGTATGTTGTGGTATCTCATTGTGGTTTTAATTCATATTTTCCTGATAATTAATGACGATGGCCATCTTTTTACAAGCTCATTGGCTATATTTATATTTATACCTTCTTTTAAAAAATATTTAATAGCTTTATGGACATGTAATTCACATACCGTACTATTCACCCATTAAAAGTATACACCTCTCTGTGAATACACTAAAAACCTTTGAATTACCATTCAAAGTTAGTATATTCACAGAGAGGTATAATCATCACCACAATCAATTTTAGGAGATTTTAATCCTCCCCCAAAAGGAATCTTGTACCCATTAGCAGTCACTCCCATTCTCTGTCTTTATAGATTTGTCTCTTCTGTATGTGCCATAGAAATGGAATCATACAATATGTGGTCTTTCGTGACTGCTTTCATTTAGCATGTTTTCAAGATTAATCCATATTGCAGCATGTGCATATCTTATATGAAATATTGATCAAATATTTTGTCAAATTTTTAATTGACTTTCTTTTAAAATATTAAGTTATAAGAGTTCTTTATATATTTTGGATACAGTCTTTTTTAAAGTATATGTATTACAAGTATTTTCTTCTGGTCTGTGGCTTGCTTTGTATGTAAGTTTTTGACCCTTAGAATAACTGTAGGTATAATAGCTCCAAGGCTATGACTTGTTGTTAGACTATTGACAATAGTCTGGAATTCTTTCT
The DNA here is from genome assembly GCF_026419965.1 of Kogia breviceps. Classification (NCBI taxonomy): domain Eukaryota; kingdom Metazoa; phylum Chordata; class Mammalia; order Artiodactyla; family Physeteridae; genus Kogia; species Kogia breviceps. The sequence goes on from NC_081317.1 coordinate 21,765,931, forward strand.
TTGCTCAGTAACCTTAGCTCCAGTAGTAGGAAAAAGAGGTGCTGAATTTTTATCCTTTAAAAAATTATTTTATTCAGACCAAAAATTGATTTTAAAAGCAGTAAACAGGGCTTCCCTGGTGGCGCAGTGGTTGAGAATCCGCCTGCCGATGCAGGAGACACGGGTTCGTGCCCTGGTCCGGGAAGATCCCACATGCCGCGGAGCAGCTGGGCCCGTGAACCATGGCCGCTGAGCCTGCGCGTCCGCAGCCTGTGCTCCGCAATGGGAGAGGCCACAACAGTGAGAGGCCCGCATACCGCAAAAAAAAAAAAAAACAGTAAACAAAGTACTCGTAAGGATCAAATTATATTAATAAGAACCCAGAACTAAAGGTTATCTTAATACCCTAGTAGATCATTCATTTAGGCATGGAAGTCATTGGATATTTTCATTTTCTGTTTTCAGCATGGCTAGAACATAAAAGTTGTTCCTCACCTATTAAACTTATTGAGATATCTACAAATGATCATTTATCACCTTCACAAAAGACTCCACCTCTGGCAAAAGAAGTAACAGACTCGTATTTTTCTGATGAATATGTTGCTGTTGAAAGACCACGAAAAGAAGAAAAACCAAAGAATGACCTAGAACTAAGTTATAGAATAATCCGAACTAAAGAAAATAAAGATTACTTGGAACTTGACAGCACAGTACCATCTACTGAATCATCTTCCTCTTCCAAAATTGAAGAAGCACCTTTTAAACATGGTAAAAAACGGGAGAATAATTTGGACCTTTTGAATGACTTTATTATGCTGCGAAATAAGTATAAGACTTGCACTTCAAAGACTGAAGTCACAGACAATGATGGAAATGATGGTGAGTAATTTAGTAATATTTTGGTGTAAGTATGATAGCTTCAAGGACTAAATGTATAATTTATTATAGAAGGTAAAGAAATAAAGCTCTTCAGATAAAACACATTATTCTTCAAAGTCAAAGAAAATGTCATTGATTCATGACACATTATATACAGAGATAGATATGGGATATACAGATATAGATGTATATATGTATTTTCCAAAAAATTTAAAAGTGCATTTGAACTTTTAAGAAAAGCCACTATTTGTAGAAACTCACTTTCCACAACTTGGTCATACAGATTCATAACATTTCTAATTTTTGCTGATCATTCTGCCATTCTTTTTTTTTTTTTTTTTTTTTTTTTTTTTTTTGCGATACGCGGGCCTCTCACCGCTGCGGCCTCTCCCGCTGCGGAGCACAGGCTCCAGACGCACAGGCCCAGCGGCCATGGCCCATGGGCCCAGCCGCTCCGCGGCATGTGGGATCCTCCTAGATCGAGGCACGAACCTGCGTCCCCTGCATCGGCAGGCGGACTCAACCACTGCGCCACCAGGGAAACCCTCTTTTTTCTCTTTTAGCTCACAGTTCTACCTCCATATTTTCACTTGTATTTTAATGTGTACTTAAGAACCTTTTGCCTGTTTGATTGCCTATTACTCTTTTTAACTTTATCAAAGAGTTTCTGTTTAAGTTGTAACTGTTTTACATTCATCGCTTATAAACATATCAAAGTAGTATAATGCATCATATCATTTCACTTCTGGTAAAAAAAAAATTCTAGAATTCTAGTATTCTAGAATGTGTTTGACACAGATTACCAAAATGAAATAAGTACAAAAATATTTATTTGTGAGAGTTAGAGTATACTTAGGTCTTACTGTCCTATGTATTGATACTGTTCATGTACACAAGGTCTTGCCCCTGAATAAACTGTAAAATAAGGCAAGAAGTAAAATATATACCAAAAATTAGTTTGAGAGTCCAATGAGCTTGCTAACTAAACACCAGAATTGGGCAGAGTACCTACCCAGACCCAGACTATGTTGGACTGGGCCAGGATTCCCCATGGTTGGGGAGCTGCTTGGGAAAAAGTCATGACATAGAAAAGCAGAAAAGAATGCTTGTTCTTTGCATGCAGCATGATATGACAGCCTTTTATAGATCTATATAAAGTTATATTACTTTGTCCATCAGTGCATTTTCACAATGAAAAATTCAACAAAAATTGAGAAAAGTATTTAAAGATCTCAGAATTTTGTGACCCTTTATGTTTATATATATTTGTCATAAAGTTTCTTTTTATGTAATTGTTTGACCACATTATAACTTACCTTGTTAGGTGACAATTCTATATGTAACAGAACTTTCTAACCAATTTGCACCATAATTCAGAGCATAATTTCTACATGAAAGAATAAGCAAAATATAAAGAATTATCTTATGAATGTGATGCATAAATAGGAATTTTTTTAAAGATTTGTTGTTTTCAGGTTTGTGAATGTTTTCAGATTCTATTCATATTTGAGGCCAAAAAACAAACAAAAAAAGGAAACCAATCCAAAATTAGCACTGACATCCTTTTCTGGTTGTCATACTTGTGATGATGTCTTGTAACAAGGTATACTGGCAACAGAAAATGAGAGAAAGCAACAAGAAAGGAGAAAAAGATAAAAAGAATATTTTCTTATTTTAAAAGTTAGCCATTAATTAAACAATGAAAGGAATACTGTTGTTAGGTTGGGAATGCTCTGTACTCCTGATGTTTCCTCTATTAGTATTATGTTCCTGGCCTCTTTGCCCTTTAATGTGTTCTCCCCAGAGGAACTGGAATTAATTATCTGTATTGTAAATTTGAAAAAGAATAAAGTGAGCATAAGCTTGCAGGAATGAGCTGCCTCACAAGAAACAGGCATTCTCCTCTGCTTCTCTAAGTCATGAATCTTTCCCAAGCAGTTCCCCAACAGTGCAGAATCCTGGCCCAGTCCAGTATAGCCTGGGGCAGGGTAGGTAACTCTAATTCTGTTGTTTAATTAACAAGCTCTTTTGACTCTCAAACCAAGCTCCTTTCTCCAACTTAGTTTTTATTAGTAACAGAGGTAATATTTTGATATATATTTTACTTCTTGTCTTATTTTATAGTTGATACAGGGGTGAGAAAGAATGCTACAACTGATTAGGCCCCCTCAAAAACTCCAATAATTTGTAGTATTTAATCATAGTTATTTAAATTATTTATAGTTAATAAAAAGTCTACTTGAAAATAATCAAAAGCTAGTTTAAGATATTTTACTCTGTTTTTTTTTTTTTTTTTTTTTTTTTTTTGCGGTACACGGGCCTCTCACTGTTGTGGCCTCTCCCATTACACAGCACAGGCTCCGGATGCGCAGGCTCAGTGGCCATGGCTCATGGGCCTAGCCGCTGCGCGGCATGTGGGATCTTCCCAGACCGGGGCACGAACCCGTGTCCTCTGCATCGGCAGGCAGACTCTCAACCACTGCGCCACCAGGGAAGCCCGTACTGTGTTCTTTTTTCACTGTGTATTTAAAGCTCATATAGTCAAACGTTTCAAGATGGCAATGTTTTTCTAAAATTATCTTGTAATCATATTATTAATGGACAACACTGCAATCTAGTTAATATAACTCTAATCATAAATAAATTATATATATATTTTTTAATCCTCTACAATACTTACAAACGAAGGAAGAAAACTACAGTTATTGAACATTGTGTGCCAGGCACTAAATCACATTTCAGAGATAAATATGATAATGTTGCTGACCTTGAGAAACTTACAGTGTAATAGAGTGGACCAGACATGCAGATGATTTCCATACAGCATTGTCACTGCCAGGAGACTATGCTGAGTGCTGAGGAAACAAAAAGGAGAGGCACTTTGCTGGCCTGGAAGTAGAGTGGGCAGTTTTATAAGGCTTCCTATAGAAAATGCCTGAGAGCTAAAGGGTAAGTAGTAAGAAATGACCTTATTAAGAAAGGATGGAGACAGGTAGGGTTTGGAGCATAGGAGAGAATTAGTAACAGAGGAAGGGTCTGTGGACAGTCACAGAGAAATGAAGTAAAACAGTATGTGCCTTTTAGGTGTCAGGAATCATCCTTGGTGTTTATAACACCTTACAACAATATTCGAAGTAGGTATATTAATCAATATTTTACAATGAGGAAACTGAGGCTAGTGTCAGAACTGGAATTGAAACACTGATCTGATGCCAAAGTTCCTTCCTTTATTACCATTCAGCTTCCTACCCAACACAATAAGTCCATTGACCTGAATAGTTGCTCACTTTAATACTGATGCATTTCAAAGAATTTTAACAATTATGATCATATTACAAGAGAGCATTTTAATCAACATTAAGTTTCCCTGAACAATACAAATTAATATTTTTATTAGAACTTCAAGACAAAGAAGAATGTTCTTTAACTCTTCAAGAAGAAAATCCTATTGTTTGTACTAATAAAACACTAGAGAAAGCAAATCAGGAAAGGAGAGCAGATAATGTCATTGAAATTCAAGCATCAGGTATGCATTATGCTTTTTAAATGCATTCAAATTAAGTAAATTTGAAAGCCCTTTCCTGGGTATCTAGGACACACCTTATTTTCCATGTAATTTTCTTCACTTGTTTCAGATATTTCTTCATTCCAGTCCTACTTTCAGGTTATTTCCAAACCTGGAGTGCCTTATTCACTGCCTCTCCCCCTCCCTCGCCATCACCCTATTGCAGTCCACTAAGTGTTATATCTTCTTCATTTAAACTGCTGCTTCCCTACATGCATCAGAGAACAGCAAACTGCAACTCCTCACTCAGACTTTTCTTCCCAGTCTGGAAAAATGAACTGTTGATGGCTGCTCTCTCTGTTCTCTTACCCACGATCAAGGTGGTGTAAATAAGTTATTATTGATTCCTATATCAATTAAAATTATTTGTTCTGCTATAAAGAAAAATATTCTTTACATTGACCCCTAAAGAACAGCCTGCTTAAGAACATCATGCTCACTATTAAAATCGATAAGGAAATATGACACTAGTTCTTGAATATCATTTCATTCTTTTGGCTAAATTTCATTTATGACCTTTAGATGACAATGCAGATCTTTAAATATTGATATTCTAGTGAAAACTAAAAACAATTTGTCATTGTTATAAATGTGTTCATCTTAAGGTTGTAAGCTAATAGTGGAGGGAAAAGAAAAAAATTATGTGATTCTCTTCCTCATACTTGCCCTGCCAAATTAGTCACTGAATAAATCCTTTCTAATAAACAAGGTAAACATAAAATTATATTAATTCTACAGAGGGTTTTTTTTTTTGTTTTTACTAGTTTATTTAGAATAAAATTCCTAAAATAAGCCTCTATAGAATCTAATGATTTTTAACTCAGAAAATAATTTGGATAGAGTTCAGGTTTCCATGAAGTAACATGTATGATTGATTTGTCAAAAAGAACATACCATCCTTATAAAAACACTGCCTTTAATGCTTTTATTTTTGCAGATAGCCAGTGCCAAGCATACTGTCTCCTAGAAGCAGCAGCTTCTCCTATCTTAAAAAAACTTGTATGCCTCTGTACTCTTCCTGCTGCTAACTGGAAATTTGACACTGTCATTTTTGACCAAACAAGGTTCCTCTTAAAAGAACAAGAAAAAGTAATAAGTGATGCTATTCACCAAGGTGAGTACAAATAAAAGTCACATTATTTTAAAGGATATACATTTATGAATTATTAGAAAATGCAGAAATTAGTCATAGATGGAGGCATAACTGTAATACAGCATATGGCACCCACAGACCAATGCTGGAATATCAGCTAAGCAAGGATAAAAAGGTAAGAAATACAAGTGTCACCTGCTTTTCATGTTTACTTTATGTCACTTTGATTTTATGAAGACCTACATTAATATCTGTTTTCATTAACTGAAAGAAATCAAAGAGGATTTTCATTTTTATGAAAAAAGGTATTTGCTTCTTTACTACATTTCAGCTTATAAAAGGTTTCATAGGAACTCTCTATTTTCAGATAGTGGGGGAAAACTGTATCATCTGGCATTGCTTCTCAGTAAAGCTTCTAGTTGACATATATATTACTTGACAGATTCCTATTGCAGAAACCAAATTAACCCTATTATTGTTAGCATCTGAACCACTTAGATCCCTCCCGAAAAGGTGGGGGGAGGTCAAAAAGTAAATTGATTAAAGTCAATCCTGGACTTTTGCTTCTGGCCAAAATGGAGTAACAGGGATTGAATTTACCCTCCTTCCAGAATTAACAACAACAAACAAACAAAAAGACAAAGACAAAATAGATGAAACAGTTTTTAAGATCCTAGACATCAGGCAACGAAGCACAATGATTCCTGAGAGATGGGAAACAAGTGAGGTGAGACCTACCGTTGCCCTAGCTTACTGCCTTGAAAGAAATGCCAGGCCATGGCACAGGGAGAGGTACCAGAGGCAGAGCTCAGTGGACAATCTGAGTTGAAGAAGCAGAGCTAAGAGTCCAGGGAGACCAAGGCAGCTAAAATTCAAAGGATAGAAAGTTAGGGGCTTCCAGGGTGGCACAGTGGTTAAGAATCCGCCTGCCAATGCAGGGGACATGGGTTTGAGCCCTGGTCTGGGAAGATCCCACATGCCGTGGAACAACTAAGCCCGTTTGCCACAACTACTGAGCCTGAGCTCTAGAGCCTGCAAGCCACAACTACTGTGCCCACAAGCCACAACTACTGAGTCTGCGTGCTACAACTAATGAAGCCTGTGCACCTAGAACCCGTGCTCTGCAACAAGGGAAGCCACTATGATGAGAAGCCTGCACACCGCAGTGAAGAGTAGCCCCCACTTGCCACAACTAGAGAAAGCCCATGCACAGCGATGAAGACCCAATGCAGCCAAAAATAAATAAATTAAAATAAATAATTTTTTTTTAAAAAAAGGATAGAAGGTTAGAGAGCAGAGAGCTTCACAAGGAGAGTCCTAGAAGTTTGCAGAGTCTCCCTGAAGTATTCAGCAGAGTACTGATCAAAGAGTATATGTGAGGACAATAGCCAAAACATAGAAACAACCTAAATGCCCACTGACAGATGAATGGATAAAGAAGATGTGGTGCATACATACAATAGAATACTACTCAGCCATAAAAAAAGAATGAAATAATGCCATTTGCAACAACATGGATGGACCTAGAGATTATCATACTAAGTAAAGTGAGTCAGACAGAGAAAGACAAACACCATATCACTTATATGTGGAATCTAAAATATAACACAAGTGAACTTATCTATGAAACAGAAACAGACTCACAGACATAGAGAACAGACTTGTGGCTGCCAAGGGGGTGGGGTGGGGGAAGGATGGATTATGAATTTGGGATTAGCAGATGCAAACTATAATATAGAGAATGGGTAAACAACAAGGTCCTAGTGTATAGCACAGGAAACTATATTCAATATCCTGTGATAAACCATAATGGAAAAGAATATGGAAAAAAAAAAGAACAGCCATCTAAAAAAAAAAAATGTATATGTGAGGAGCTAACCTACCAGAGGTTGGGAAACAAACCATCTGAAAGGATTAGAGGGAATAGTACTCTGAATTCACATGGGGCAGGAAATAATGTCTGTTCCCACCAGCCAGACTAGAAAAACTCATAATTCATGGAGTATTGATCACCATATTTAGAGAAGTCTTGTCTCAGTAGTGGGGAGTAATTATCCCTAGATTTAGCACTGCTCTGGGCCTGCCTAAAAAAATCATAAAAGTAAGACTCAAAGTTATCAAACTATTTCCAAGGAACTTAACTGCATCCCAGAACAAAGCTTAAGACTATTTATATGCATACAGAAATATTTAGCACTAACAAGGTAAAATTCACAATGTTTGACATCTGATCAAAGATTGTCAAGCATAACAAGAGACAGGAAAACACAGCCAATAAGGAGAATAATCAATCAAAACAAACTCAGAGCTGACAAAGATGTTAGCATTATCAGAGAGGACACTGAAACTTATTATAACTGTATTCCATACACTCAATAAGCTAGAGACATAAAAGAGATGCAAATCGTAGTTTTAGAGAATAAACTACAGTGCATGAGATGAAAAATACACTGGATGGAGTTAATGGCAGAAGAAAAGACTAGCTAACTTGTAAGCATAGCAATAGAAACTATCTAAAATAAAACCCAGGTGGATAAAAGATAAAAAAGAAGGAAAGAAAAGAGCATAGTGGGCTGTGAAACAACTTCAAATAACCTTATGTACTAGCATTAGAGTTCTCAAAGGAGAGGCAAAAGGGGGTAAACAGATAAAATATTTGAAGAAATAATGACTGAAATCTTGCCAAACTCAGTGAAAACTACAAACCCACAGATCCAAGAAACTCAATAAACCCTAAGCACAAGAAGCATAATAAAGCTACACCAAGGCATATTATAATCAAGTTGCTCAAAACCAGTGATAAAGAGAAAATTGTAGGAGCAGCCAGAAGGAAAAAACTATATGCTGCAAAAGAGAAACAATGACAAGGTTGACGTCAAATTTCTTGTCAGAAAGAGTGCAAGTGAAAAGACGGTGGAATAACATCTTTAAAATAGCTGAAAGAAAAAACTACCAACCTATTCTGTACTAGGCAAAAATACATTACAAAAAACAAAGGGGAATTAGAGGTGTTTTCAGACATACAAAAAAAGCTGAAAGAATTCATTGGCTGCGGATCTGCACTGTAAGAAATGTTCTCCTAAAGACAGAGGAAAATGATACCAAATTTGGTTTTTCTGCTCTCTTCTTTTCCCTTCCTGGTCATGATTGACTTGTTTACACAAGTCCTCCTCAGGGCTGGAGATTCCCAGTGACCACTGATTATTTGCTTTGATCTTCATTGCTTAAATCAATAGTTTTCATACTTTTTTAAATGTCTTTATTGGAGTATAATTGCTTTACAATGGTGTGTTAGTTTCTGCTTTATAACAAGTGAATCAGCTATACATATACGTTTTAGCAGAACTCTTTGTTCAATAAATATTACATGGCATCCCACTATATAAAGCAGAGAGAAGTAGCGCTTCTCTGGTTAAATTAGGCCTGGAATCCAGTCTTCTTGGCCCCACTTTTGCATGCAGTAAAATCCGATCTATCATCTTCAATAAGCTCTGGAACTACATGGAACGTATTAATTAGATAATTGTCTTGTCCCTATAAGTACCTCTTTTGTTTGAGTCATATCTTTGGACAAATATTCCCAGGTGTCTACCTCCATTTCAATGTATTGCTTTACGTTATTATTGTCCACCTTTATCTAAACCAGTTGGCAAGTTATGAGTTTAATTTTCTTCTTGTTTCATAACTGGGAACCATTGTCCTTCTTCCCACCAAGAGTAGAAATAATTGAACATTCTTTGGAAGCAGCAAAGTATGAACTCTAAGGTTAGCTGTAGGGGTTGGAATGCCAGCTCCATCGTTTATTCACAAATTGACCTTGGGCAGTTACCTAACCTCATTAAGACTGTTTTCTCATCCATAAAATCAAGATCATAGTAAACTTGTCTGATAGGGTTATTGTTATAGATTCAATGAAATAAACAGATTATATACAGCTTGGCACATAGTAAGCACTCAGTAATAAATGTTATCTATTATTGTTAAGCATTCTGATATATATTCTAAAATTCTAATGTATATTCTATCTTTAAATATGTTTTTGCTTACCTAGGTAAAAATGTTGAAAGAGAAATGACATTCAAGTATGCTGCTGTCTTACACCTTTTGGTAACAATTAGAGATGTCCTTTTAACATGTAGCTTGGACACAGCATTGGGTTGGTGTGAAAATTTTTTATTTCCCCTTTTCTTCCTATTGAAATATTTTGTCTGAAATAACGTTTACTTTTCTGAAAAAGATGTGCTTTGTAAGAAATTATATACTTTTCTTCCTTCTGCATTAAACATTATATATATATTGACATAATTATAATGGAATATATATTTTATTCTCCTTATATTCATTAAAAGAAATTTTCTGTAACAACAATCATCACCTAGAAAAATAGGTGTAGGATTCTCTATTCTAGGCGTGAATTACAGACTCTTAATGGCCTTAAGGGATTTGACTGTGTAATCATTATTATGCACTGCATATTTTTTAAACATCTTTATTGGAGTATAATTGCTTTACAATGGTGTGTTAGTTTCTGCTGTATAACAAAGTGAATCAGCTGTACATATACATATATCCCGATATCTCCTCCCTCTTGCGTCTCCCTCCCACTCTCCCTATCCCACTGTTCTAAGTGGTCACAAAGCACCACCGAGCTGATCTCCCTGTGCTATGTGGCTGCTTCCCACTAGACATCTATTTTACATTTGGTAGTGTATATATGTCCATACCACTCTCTCACTTTGTCCCAGCTTACCCTTGCCCCTCCCCGTGTCCTCAAGTCCGTTCTCTACATCTTCGTCTTTATTCCTGTCCTGCCCTTAGGTTCATCAGAACCATTTTTTTTTTAGATTCCATATATATGTGTTAGCATACGGTATTTGTTTATCTCTTTCTGACTTACTTCACTCTGTATGACAGTCTCTAGGTCCATCTACCTTGCTACAAATAACTCAATTTCGTTTCCTTTTGTTATGCACTGCTTTTTAATGTAAGATGACACTTTGACATATACATTTTAGGTCCTCATTGAATATCTGTGGCTTCGAATCTTTGCTAGATGCAATATAGCTATATAGCAAGATCTTCTGCAACTTCTTTTTTAGTTGTGCATGTAAGTTAGGATATGAATTACTTGAGTATTAAAAATCAAACTATTTTGAATGTATTGAAAATTTTACAGATTTTGGAAATTTTTTCTAAACTATTAAAATCCTTAAAGTATCTGTCTGACTGCATTACTGTTTTAGGCCCCTTATTGCATGTTGTTTAGACTTGTTTAGTAATGATATATTTTTAGGATTATGTTTTATAATTTAAAGTTTCTAGAACCCATTATATGCAAAGTGAAAATAATTTTTCTCTGATCTGTGACCCAGACATTTTCTCTTATCCGTGACTCAGACAAATATTATTTCTCTAATCCAAGGTTTGGATAAGTACTGGGCAACAGCGAGTTACAACTGTACTCCCTCTACATCACTGGGAGTTGTAATACTTGGCCAAGTATTATATTAGTATTATCTGGCCAGGTATTGTAACTAAATTAAAGCTACCTTTAGAAAGCCCAACATGGTGCTTTTCCTTTCTTCTCCAATTAAAGCATTTGAGTGTTGATGCTGGATCAAGTTGTCTTGTCTCCATTCCCAGACAACTATAGCCCTAGTTTACAGTATCTGTAGTTAGTATAATGGTATAGAGTCACATGCTTCTGTTTAGTCACCTGTCTTCATTATAATTTTCAGCTGCCATAGAAGATTGTCAGTCCTACCAACAAGTAAGCTAACTATAAAAGCATAACAGTAAGGCAGAATATCAGAATCTAGAATATTTGGGCTCCCAGGGAGGGTGCAGTTGTGACTCACTCGTGCTCAATACTTCTCAAAATCTTGAATTAGAGAAATAATATTTATGGAGGATTGCTTAAAGTATATTCACCTTAAATACTCTATATTTTACCCTAGGATTAAGTGAGACCATTAAGAGCTATATACTTGAACTGAATTGTTTCTGTTCCTCAAAGAAATGCCTTTACTAAATCAAACTTTGGCATTACTATTTGGCTACCTTGAGGAATACTTATAAAAGTAAAATCCTTGTTGGAAAACATAACTTCTTAAACACTAGGTACCAAGCCATAATGAGTAACCTTGCTGCCTTGGACATTTTTAGTAGAAGGCTTTCTCACTCCTCTAAACCTCTCAAAATCAAAGAGCAAGTTAGGTTGTCCTCCTTTATTTCTCTGTGAATAGTGACAGAGGAAGAAAGGTCCATGTGGGTCTGGCTGCCTAACCTGGACCCAGAATTCTGTATTTTCTCCCAGCTTCCAATTTGCTTCTTCTCCCAAACTAGCAAGGTAATTAGTTTAAAGGTTAAAAGTATAGAGTTTCACTTCTGGGCTTTAACCCAGAAATAAATTCAGTATTGTGTAATGGGTACTGTAGTAGAGATACATAGTAATGGCACAAAGGATGGTGACTGTTACCCTTTCAAGCTGAATTTTTTTTTAAATAAGTAGGAGTTTGCCAAGTAAATAAGGTATGAAAAGGTATTGTAGGCAGAATTAAGAGCACAGAAGAATGACTTAGTGGGTGTGTGACAAATAGTTCCATGTGGCTAAATTGAAGAGTACAAGGTGGAAAGCAAAGAGAGCTAAGCCTGAAGAAGTAAGAAAGAGCCAAATCATGAAAAGCCTTTTAAGCTACACAAAAGAGTTCAGTCACTACTCTGTAAATGATAGGGAACCATTGAAACAGGGAAGCTACTGGATTAGGTTTGTCTTTCAGAAGGTTACATCTAATGGCAGTATGGAGAATCAGTGGGAAGTTTGGAGATTAGTAAGAAGAAAGAACATAAGTCAGTCTCTAAATTGCCCACCATTCTAGCTGTATTAATATAAAATTAGAATTAATATGTATATAGTATAAAATATGAACATGAACATTAAATTTTTGATTTATCATTGTATTTATTGTCCAGATATTCATTGAATACCTGATCTACATAAGTTACTCTGCCAGGTGCTCTACTTCAGTAATTCACAAAATTCACTGTGCAGTAGAATCACTGGGAGAAGTTTTACACATAGGAATCCCTGAGACTCAACCTAGATTTCTTAAATTTGAACCTTCAAGGATAGGTCTCAGGATTCTGTGTTTAAAATTGCTCTTAGTGAGTCTGAATTTAGGCACTGATGTTTTAGCAGCTACATAAATTAATTATGCTTAAATATCATGGATTATGAGAGCTTATAGACTAGTGAGGTTGTTAAGTCATATACATAAATAACCAGAAATCAAGTGCAAAGCTGTAGCGATAGCGTACCAAGAAAATCTCAGTGAAATGCATTACCACAGGACTTGCATGTAAGTGTAGATTCTAGGGTTTAGGAAGAAGGCAATAACATTTAACAAGCCAGAAGCAGGAAAGGATGAGAAATATTCAGAGAATATGTAGAGTATATCCAGTTATATTGGTGTTATGTAGCTTAAAAATAGACATTTGCTACATATTTCTCAGCTTCACTTAAATTTAAGGTTTTCATTAGTTGCTATCTTTGATCAAAATCAGAAAAGTAGTAAAGGGAAGTTTAACTGTCTCTGCTATGACCCTTATTTCCTTTTAGGTTTTTACCATGCAGTTTCCAAAAGAACAAAAAGACATGCTTTTTTTCCCACTTTTGTTTTTAACAGGATATTTGTCAAATGCAAAAGATATCTACAAAAGCATTTTAGGCTCCTATTTGGATGACATTTGGCGACAACTGGAGATTGTACAGTTTAGTAGGGAAAAAAAGCCTGAAACCAACTACAAGATACAAGAATTGCAATGTCAGATACTAAATTGGATGCAAAGTAGACAGCAAATTAAGGTAAGTACTGAAATAAAGCAGATAACAGCAATCAGCTTATATAAGAATTGGATGTAAGATAAATTTTTGCATTTAATTTGAAATTATGAAATAGTATAGTATATACTATTTGGTCCCTTGACAGTTTTCACCTTAAGTAAGTTAATAGGACAGAATCAGACCCAGAGAAAGGATCATTGGCATCATTATTTATACGTATTGAATTTTTAAATACTTTAATTTTTATTATACATAGTTTTCTGTGGATTAATCCTTTAAATCTCAAAAATTTTGTTTTCTACTTGTAAGTTCATGAATACATACCCAACAATAGAACTACAATAATTAATTTTTAGATATTGAGCCAGAATCTCATCTTATATAATTCTAAAAAAAAAAAAAAAGCACTTGTTTATTCCTTGGATTATGTTGGAAACTTTTTGCCCACTCTACCTCAAGCATTGAACAAAGTTTGCGTAAGTAAAGATTTAAGAGAAAATACTTTAAAAAATATTTTCAAGCAGAAAAGCATCTCAAAATCTTTACACTAAATCTGGAAACAAATTTGGCCTTTTTCTTCATTTTCCTCTCTGTCCCTGCTGGGGATATTTTTATCCCCAACTCTATGGTTACTTGGGTAACTTGCCTAAGTCATTAAAACAAATTAAATCAATCATTAAGAAATTTAAAATTGGGGAGTGATGTCAGCATCATGGCAGGAAGAAATGCTCTCTCGGCTCTCCCCTTCAATCTGCAACCAGGAAAACATCCACAACTCAACAAAGGGGCCTTTGCCTAACACCAGGACACTGGAGAGTTCCACCTATCTGTACATGTAAAGATAGGTGGAATGGAACCCATAGAAGAGGCGGAAGTGGAGGATCAACATAGGCAGTGCCTACAATTTTGGCCGCTGGGCTGCAGCAGCTGAACCCCAGTCCAGAGAACCCAGTAGCAGCAAGGGCGGCATCCCACATGACCCTGGCCTCGTACTTGAACTGGTACCCACAGCCACAGATAGCTGAGCTGCCGTGGCACGAGGCCTGTGACCCTGTCCCTCCAGCTCAGAGCCACCCACAGCTCTGGTGCCCCACCCTCCATCAACAGTGGGTGAGCCCAGAAACCCAAGAGCCACCAGAAAAGCCACCCCAGTTCCTCCTCCCGGCCTTCCTGCTCCTCCTGCAGTGGCAGAGCCTGTGACTCAAGGATCCCAAATGAGGCCACCATCCTAGTACTCAGGCAGTGACATCAGTAACACCAGAAACAGCAAGGCACCAAAAACTCCAGAGGCACAAGCAGTGACAACAAATGCTTTGGGTGACCCCTCTGATGTAGACACGGAGGGTAGAAAGTGCCAATACTCAAACACAACCAGAGGCAGCACAAGAGAAAACAATGTGCTATAGTGCCACCTACTGGAAAATAAGAGAAAGGCTTCTATTTACAAGGAGAAAAGAGCCTCTTCAGTAAGTGGTGCTGGGAAAACTGGACAGCTACATGCTAAAGAATGAAACTAGAACATTTCCTAACACCATACACAAAAATAAATTCAAAATGGATTAAAGACCTAAATGGAAGGCCGGACACTGTAAAACTCTTAGAGGAAAACATAGGCAGAACACTCTTTGACATAAATCTCAGCAAGATCTTTTTTGATCCACCTCCTAGACTAATGAAAATAAAAACAAAAATAAACAAATGGGATCTAATTAAACTTAAAAGCTTTTGCAGAGCAAAGGAAACCATGAACAAAACAAAAAGACAACCCTTAAAATGGGAGAAAATATTTGCAAATGAAGCAGCCGACAAGAGATTAATCTCCAAAATATACGAATAGCTCATGCAACTCAATATCAAAAAAATAAACAACCCAATCAAAAAATGGGCAGAAGATCTAAATAGACGTTTCTCCAAAGAAGACATACAGATGGCCAAAAAGCACATGAAAAGATGTTCAACGTCACTAATTAGGGACTTCCCTGGTAGTCCAGTGGTAAAGAATCCACCTTACAATGCAGGGGACACAGGTTCAAAGCCTGGTCAGGGAACTAAGATCCCACATGCCATGGGGCAGCTAAGCCCACACGCCACAACTACTGAGCTCACACGACTCAACTGGAGAGCCTGCAGGCCCCAAACTACAGACCCCATGCACTCTGGAGCCCATGCGCCACAACTAGAGAAGAGAAAACTAGCAAGAAGCCCATGTGCTGCAACGAAGAGCCCGAAGTGCAGCAACTAAGACCCAATGGAGCCAAAAATAAATTAAATAAATAAATAATTAATAAATAAATCTTTTTAAAAATCACTAATTATTAGAGAAATGCAAATCAAAACTACAATGAGGTATCACCTCACATGGGTCAGAATGGCCATGATCAAAAATATACAAACAGTAAATGCTGGAGAGGGTGTAGAGAAAAGGAAACCCTCCTACACTGTTGGTGGGAATGTAAAGGGGTACGGCCACTATGGAGAACAGTATGGAGGTTCCTTAAAAAACTAAAAATAGAACTACCATACGACCCAGCAATCCCACTCCTGGACATATACCCAGAGGAAACCATAATTCGAAAAGATACATGCAACGCTATTTACAGTAGCCAGGACATGGAAGCAATCTAAATGTCCATCAACAGAGAAATGGATAAAGAAGATGTGGCACATATATACAATGGAATATTACTCAGCCATAAAAAAGAACAAAATAATGCCATTTACAGCAACATGGATGGACCTAGAGATTGTCATTCTGAGTGAAGTAAGTCAGACACAGAAAGACAAATATATGATACCACTTATATGTGGAATCTAAAAAAAAGGTATAGATGAACTTAGTTACCTAATAGAAATAGAGTCACAGATGTAGAAAACAAACATGGTTAACGGGATAAGGGAGGAGGGATAAATTGGAATATTGGGATTGACATATACTCACTACTATATATAAAATAGGCAACTAATAATAACCTACTGTATAGCACAGGGAACTCTACTCAATATGCTGTAATGACCTATATGGGAAAAGAATCTTAAAAAAGAATGGATATATGTATATGTATAACTGATTCACTTTGCTGTATAACTGAAGCTAATACAACATTGTAAATCAACTATACCTCAATGAAAATTTTAAAAAGAAAGAAAGGAATAGAAAAGATGGTGTGGAATTTGGAGCATGGCCAGGCCAGGAGTGTGATTTCTCTGGAATCCTCTGCCCCAGTCCCAGAGGATGCATTAGGTTTAATGAAGAAAAACGACTGACAAATTACTAGGTCACTGAGTGTGAAATTTATATTTTTTGCTCCTTGCTTTCACCCATCCAATAATTGTATCGACCTAAACAGTAAAGATATTGCTATTGTCTTCTTTATTGCAGCACCTCTGAAAAGAGAATTGCTGTGTCTCAGTAGATTTTTTTTTGCTGGATAAATCTTTTCCTTGTGATAAATAAATCTCCTAACAGGGTCTTATGTTTTTTTAAAAAAAAAGAGAAAGGCTTATAACTTATAACTTGTTGGTTCATTAAAATCAAGTAGAAAAAATTATTTTTACCTAAAGAAGAAAGGTGTTCACTACTTCAGACGTGTCAGCTGAGGAACAACTTATCCAGCACCATGAAGAACCACAGCAACACTGTATCACAAAAACAAAATGACAGTTCAGCAGAAATCAAACTTCAAGTCATGGAATATTGCAATCTAACTGACAGAGAATTCAAAATAGCTGTCATGAAGAAACAACAAGCTACAAGAAAACTCAGAAAGACAGTCTGATGAGCTCAGGAATATAATTAATGAACAGAAGGAATATTTTACCAAAGAGACTGAAAGTAAAAAAGAACCAAACAAATTCTGAAGCTGAAGAACTCAATAAATGAGACTGAGAATTCATTAGGAAGCACTGGAAATAGAGAAGACCATATGGAAGAAAGAATTATTGAGCTCAAATTTAGAAATCTAGAGACGGTACAGGTAGAAGAGGAAAAATAATTAAGATATAAAAAAGGGGGAAATTTTATTAGTGTTATCTGACTCTTTTAGGAAGGGCAACATTAGGATAATGATTATTCCAGAAGAAGAAACAGAGAAGGTAGCAGAGAGTTTATTTAAAGAAATAACAGCTGAGGACTTCCCAAACCTGGGGAAGGAACTGGATATACAAGTCTATGAAGCTAAGAGAACACCTAATCACTTCAATGCAAAAAGATCTTCTCCAAGACACTGTCAAAAGTCAATGAAGGGCTTCCCTGGTGGCGCAGTGGTTGAGAATCCGCCTGCCGATGCAGGAGACACGGGTTCGTGCCCTGGTCTGGGAAGATCTCACATGCCGCGGAGCAACTAAGCCCGTGAGCCATGGCCGCTGGGCCTGCGCGTCCGGAGCCTGTGCTCCGCAACGGGAGAGGCCACAACAGTGAGAGGCCCGCGTACCGCAAAAAAAAAAAAAAAAAAAGTCAATGAAAAAGAATTTTAAATGCAGTCAGTGAAAAAAGGATGCAACCTACAAAGGAATCCCTATTAGCAGATCAGCAGATTTCTCAGCAGAAACTCAACAGGCCAGGAGGGAGTGGAATGACATTCTCAAAATACTGAAAGATAAAAACTGTCATCCAAGGGCTTCCCTGGTGGTGCAGTGGTTGAGAGTCTGCCTGCCGATGCAGGGGACACGGGTTCGTGCCCCAGTCCAGGAAGATCCCATATGCCACAGAGTGGCTGGGCCCATGAGCCATGGCCACTGAGCCTGCGCATCCGGAGCCTGTGCTCCACAATGGGAGAGGCCACAACAGTGAGAGCCCTGCGTACCACAAAAAAAAAAAAAAAAAAAAAAACAAACCTGTCATCCAAGAATACTCTATCCAGTGAAGTTATCATTCAGATATGAAGGAGAAATAAGGGCTTTCCCAGACAAACAAAAGCTGAGGGATTTTTATCAACACTAGACCTGCATTATAAGAAATGTTGAAAGGAGCTCTGCTACCAGAAAAAAAAAGGCAAAAGTACATAAAACTTTAAGGTGATAAATAGATGAACAGAATCAGAAAATTGCAACTCTGTATCAGAATAGGTTTTTAAATACTTTATTACAACATAAAGGTTAAAGGGAGAAATATCAGGAAAAAAACAATAGCTACTTCAATTTGGTAACAAATGCAATATAAAAAGGGATAATTTGAGACAAGAAAAACATAAAAGGGGAAGAGGAAAATAGGGGAACCCATATAGGCAAATAAAGATAAGATGCTATCAGCAGAAAAAGGACTACTTTATCTATGATACATTTCACACAAACTTCTTGGTAACCACCAAGCATAAATCTAGAACAGAGACACAAAACATTAAAAAAAGAGGAAACTGAGAAAAACATCATAGAAAACTACCAAACCAAAATGGCAGACAGAAACACAGGAAAAAGAAACAATGGAGATATAGAACAACCAGAAAACAAAAGATAGAATGGCAGTTCTC
This sequence comes from Kogia breviceps, assembly GCF_026419965.1. Classification (NCBI taxonomy): domain Eukaryota; kingdom Metazoa; phylum Chordata; class Mammalia; order Artiodactyla; family Physeteridae; genus Kogia; species Kogia breviceps. The sequence continues at coordinate 21,784,755 of NC_081317.1, forward strand.
AGTACTCATCTATCAGTAATCACCCTAAGTATAAATGGATTGGATTCACCAATCAAAAGACACAAAGTGGCTGGATGGATTAAAAAACAAGAGCCAACTATATGCTGCCTCTGGGAGACTCACTTCAGCTCTAAAGATAAACATAGGCTCAAAGTGAAGTGATAGAAGATGATACTCCAAGCAAACGACAGCCAAAAGAAAGCAGATGTAGCCATACTCATATCAGACAAAATACACGTTAAGCCAAAAAAAAGGTAACAAGAGACAAGGAAAGACATTATATTCTGATAAAGGGGATAATTCATCAAAAAGACATAATAGTAAAACAAACAACAAAAAAAGACATAATAGTTAGTAATATCTATGCATCTAACATAGGAGCACCAAAATATATAAAGCAATTATTAACAGACCTAAAGGGAGAAATTGGTGCAGCACAATAATAGGAGGGGACTTTAACACTCCACTTACATTAATAGATAGATCATCCAGACAGAAAGTCAACAAGGAAACAGTGGTCTTAAATGAAACATTAAACTGGATGGATTTGATAGATTGGTGCAGGACATTCCATCCAAATGCATCAAAATACACATTCTTCTCAAGCATGCATGGAACTTTCTCAGGGATAAACCGTATGTTGGGACACAAAACAAGTCTCAATAAATTTAAGAAGATTGAAATCATATCAACCGTCTTTTCCTACCACAACACTATGAGACTATAAGAAGATAGCTGAAAACATCACAGATATGTGGAGACTGAACAACATGCTACTGAGAAACTATTGGGTCAATGAAGAAATCAAAGGAGAATTTTTTAAATACCTTAAGACAAATGAAAATGAAAATACGATATACCAAAATCTATGGCATGCAGCAAAAGCAGTACTAAGAGGGTAGTTTATATCAATACAAGCCTATCTCAAGAAACAAGAAAAGTCTCAAATAAATCATCTAACCTTACACCTAAAGGAACTAGAAAAAAAACAAATGAAGCCCAAAGTCTGTAGAAGGAAGGAAATAATAAAGATCAGAGCAAAAATAAATAAAATAGAGACTAAAAAGACAATAGAAGAGATCAGCAAAACTAAGAGTTGGTTCTTTGAAAAGGTAAACAAAAATGACAAACCTTTAACCAGACTAACTAAGAAAAAAAAAAGAGAAGGCTCTGATAGATATAATAAGAAAATAAAGGAGAAAAATAACAATGGATGCCACAAAAATACAAAGATTGTAAGAAAATATTCTGAATAGTTAGTAACCAACAAAGTGGACAACCTAGAAGAAATGAAGAAATTCTTAGAATCATGCAACCTTCCAAGACTGAATTATGAAGAAATGGAAAAATTGAATAGACCGATTTCTAGTAAAGAGAGTAAAACAGTAATGAAAAAAAAACTTCTAAAAAACAAAAGCCCAGAATCAGATGGCTTCACAGGTGAATTCTGCCAAACATTTAAAGAATTAATATCCATCCTTCTCAAACTCTTCCAAAATAGTGAAGAGGAGGGAACACTTTCTAACTCATTTTACAAGTCCAGCATTACCCTGATACCAAGTCCAGACAAAAACAATACAAAAAATATACATTACTAACCAATATCTCTGATGGATATAGATGCAAAAATCCTTAACAAAATATTAGCAAACCAAATACAATACATTAAAAGGTTCATATAGCATTATCAAGTAGGATTTATTCCAGGGATGCTAAGATGGTTCAATATTCTCAAATCAATCAGTGTGATACCCCTTAGCAAAATGAAAGATAAAAAACATATGATCATCTCAATAGATGCAGAAAAATCATTTGACTAGATTCAACACCTATTTATGATAAAAAAAAAAACTCTCAATGAAATCGGTGTAGAAGGAATGTATCTCAGCATGATGGAGGCCATATATGACAAACCCACAGCTAACATCATACTCAATGGTGAAAAGCTGAAAACTGTCCCTCTAAAATCAGGAACAAGACAAGGATGCCCACTCTCACCACTCTTATTCAATATAGTATTAGAAATTATAGCCAGAGCAATTAGGTAGAAAAAGAAATAAAATGCATCCAAATTGGAAAGGAAAAAGTAAAACTGTCACTGTTGCAGGTGACATTATTTTATGTTTAGAAAACCCTAAAGACTCCACCAAAAAACTATGAGAAATAACAAAACAAATACAGTAAAGTTGCAGGGTACAAAATCAACATATAAAAATCGATTGCATTTCTATATGCTAAAAATGAGCTAGCAGAAAGAGAAATTAAGAAAACAATCCCATTTACAATCACAACAAAAAGAACAAAAAATACCTAGGAATAAATTTAACCAAGGATGTGAAAGACCTGTACACTGAAAACTATAAGATATTATTGAAGGAAATTAAAGATGCAAATAAATGGAAAGATATTTCATGCTCATGGATTGGAAGAATTAACATTGTTGAAATGTCCATATTACCTAAAACAACCTACATATTCAATGCAATCCCTATCAAAATCTCAAGGACATTTTTCCACAGAAATAGAAAAAAAAATCCTAAAATTTATATGGAACCACAAAAGACCATAACTAGCCAAAGCAATCCTGAGAAAAAAGAACAAAGCTGGAGGCACCACAGTCCCTGATTTCAAACTACATTACAAAGCTATAGTAATCAAAAGAGCATGGTATTGGCAGAAAAACAGATACATAGATTGGTGGAACAGAATTGAGAGCCCAGAAATAAACCCACACATATATGGACAATTAATTTACAACAAAGGAACAAAGAAGAAACAATAGAGAAATGATAGTCTCTTCAATAAATGGTGTTGGGAAAACTGGACAGCCACATACAAAAAAATAAAGTGACCACTGTCTCACACCATACACAAAAATCAACTCAAAATGGATTAAGGCTTGGAATGTAAGACCTGAAACGATAAAACATAGGCAGTACACTCTTTGACGTCAGTCTGAGCAATATCTTTCTGGCTATGTCTCCTCAGACAAGGGAAACAAAAGCAAAAATAAAAAAATGGGACTACATCAAACTAAAAAGCTTCTGCACAGCAAAGAAAATCATCAAAATGAAAAGACAACTTATTGAATAGGAGAAGATATTTGCAAATTATTATATTCAATAAGGTGCTAATATCCAAAATATATAAAGAACACATACTACTCAACAACAACTACCAAAAAATTTTAAAATGGGCAGAGGAGCTTCATAGATATTTTCCAAAAAAAGACATACAGATGGCCAATAGGCACATGAAGAGATGTTCAACATCACTAACTGTTAGGGAAATGCAAATCAAAACCACAATGAGATATCACATCACACCTATCATAATGGCTATTATCAAAAAGGCAAGAAATAATAAATATTGGTGAGGATTTGGAGAAAAGGGAACCCTCATACACTGTTGGTGGGAACGTAAGTTGGTGCAGCCACTATGGAAAACAGTATAGAGATGCCTCAAAAAATTAAGAATGGAAATCCCTTATGAATCATCTACCCCACTTCTGGGTATTTGACCAAAGAATACAAAAACACTAGTTTGAAAAGATAACACCCTTATGTTCATTGCAGCATTATTTACAATAGCCAAGATATGGTTGATTTGTTATCTCCACCCTACATGCCCCCAAAACTGTAATGGCAAGTAGGAAAGTATAGCAGCAAATCTTTGGTTTTCTCCAGCAATTCAGACCTGCCTGGGTTAAATTTAACACTTACAGTACAGGCAGAGACAACTTATATATAGTCACCTGTATTGGAATTCTTTAGGAATACTAAGAATGCCATACTCCAAAATACTTTCCTCATTAATATTTGATCTTACCAGAATTTATTCCCTTGTGTTCAAGCACTGATATCTTTTGCAACGCAAATATTTACTTTGCCACCTTATTGTCATTAGTTTCATGTAACCAATTAAGTTTGTTATTTTTGTCAGTGTAGCAAAAGAATATGAAAAAGAATAATCATTCAGATATACATGTATATGAAATTCTTATTTTTGAACAGGTGCTGATTATAATAAGAATGGATTCAGATGGTGAAAAACATTTACTCATTAAAATCCTTAACAAAATAGAAGGTAGGGAGTTTTAAATTATGCTTCATCTGATAACAAATGCTTGAATATATAAAAATATGCTGATCTAACCAAGTTTTTAATTAAGATATGATTAACACACCATAAAATTCACACTTTAAAAATATATAATTCAGTGGGATCTAATCAGTTTTTAAATCAATGTGGACTATATTAGTCTGCAATATAAATATACTACAATGTACTTATACATACATTATCATTACTGTTAATTATTATTACCAATTGACATCTTTTATTGTCTACTAATCGCTAATATTATGGATACTTACAACTCTATGAATAGGTTTTATTAAGTCAATTTTTACAAATGAAGAAACTAAAATTCATAAAAGTGATGTATCACACCAAAATCATAGGTAGTAAGTGAGGGAATCAGGATTTGAACCTAAGTCTCTCTTGTTCCAGGGTCATTTTTCAACTCTTCAACCCACTACTGCCCTCTCTGTCAACGCTTTCCACCTGTGCTGTGGAATCCATTGCTAAGATGTAAACTTTTCTCCTTCTTCATCTCCTTGTCTTAAGTGAGACCCAACTTTCCCTAGATGATAATGCTTCCCCTGTATCCCTTTCATATAGAAGCTGACAATTTTCTCTATGTATAGGGATGAGAAGGCCATTTCTTGCTTTCCATTATCCTTTCCAAAACTTTATTCCTCCATCCTTTGAGGCTATGCCATATTTCCATGTCATTCTCTACTACCCCACAATCATCCATGGACAGTTTTGCACCTGGTTCATGGTACTCTCTTTATTCCTGGTCCTGCCATTATCCTAGATGTCTTTAATGTGAATGATTCATTCAATACCCTGACCTTTTAGTTTCATTGACCTTCACAACAAATATGATATTCACTCCTTCACTTTGCTATTGACCTTGTGATAATACAGAACTGTCCTGCCTCTAAACTTTAAACTCTGATACATTGTTCTCTGTCTACAGCTACCTCTAGCTCTTTCATGATCTTCAGCATTCTAGAGATTTGTAAATTGTCAACTCCTTTTTTCATTTTATTCTCCTTCCAGAATTGGTGGTGGCCATCACTTTAATCAGTCTTGTTCTTCTATTGTATTGATACCTTCCATTTAAACTTCAGCCCTCAATCAATCAAGATTTAATCTCTCTATTCCTACACCTGAGCTGCTGAGCATTACTGGAGAAAATCAGATAGATTGGTACCACTACAAAATCAGGTTCTCTGAACTTATAAGGGTTTTTAATAATTCTTAACAATCTTTCTATATGTTCTTAGTTCCCATTCCTATCATACTAATGGCTGTACCATAAACCCGTACCATGCCACTCATCCCCTCATTTTGAGAAGGGAATTATGCCTTCTAATGTCCTTTAGTCCAGTAATAATCCTCCTCGGTTTCATCTTCCCCACCATCTACAAACTTACATTTATTTCTTCTATTGTTTTATCTTTCCTCCTTTCTCTACAGAGGAGGTGAATCTCCACCCTTTGAGAACCAATCTATCACTTGTGCTGTGGATCCCATCTCTTCATGCAGTCTCAAACACTTTGTTCCATCAGTTATTTCCTAGCCAGCCTTCTTCCCTAATGACTCTTTCTCTTAATCTTTAAGACTTCCAGTCTTAAAAATAAAATAAAATAAAATACCACCCTCAACCTGTGTCAACCTTTTTTTTATTCTCTTCCCTCTATGAACTGCATCTTTTGTCATCTCCCAAAATATTTCTTTGCTCTAACCCTACCAAACTATTTATCCTGCTGTTTCCTATCTCCATGCCTTTATACTTCCTGTTCCTGCTATCATAATGCTCTTCTCTCTTCTTTAGGAAGCTAACTCCTACACATCCTTTAAAAATTAGTTAAAACATTTGTTTAGGAAACCTTGATTTAAATACTTTCCCTCTCTACTCTCAGGATATTATGTGCATCCTTCTAAGGCACTTCTTACCATCCTGGGCTATAATAACTGATTATCTTGTCTGTTTTCCTCACTAAAATTTCAGCTTCTGGAAGGTAATGACCATGCCCTGATTTGTACCTCCAGCACCCACAAAAATGCCTGGAACAAGGAAGGCACCTCATAAAGATTTATTGAATACCTCCCTATATACCCTACTTAGACTAAGACTAGTGAGAAAGATTTAACTGAAATATATGCAAGTAGTGTGACAAATATCTGCTATTCTGTGAAGTAAGTAAACAATTAAAACATATCAATAGTAATGTGAGAATGGAAAGCTCTTTTAAGCAGAGCCTTATACGGTACTATTTCTTGCCGATGTTATCATGTGCTAGAGTCCAAATTTTCAAGCTTGGATCTTATTATTTCGTTCAGTTTTCCAGTCCTGGGAAGATAAATTCATATTTACCAAATCACAAGATCCTTACTAGTACCAAAATGCTAGAGCAATACTTAACAATTGTGGAGCTGAAGCTGCCACAGTTGTTTAGACAATCAGGGTAATTGGAAACTTTTTTTTTTTAATTGGGGTATAGTTGCAATGTTGTGTTAGTTTCTTCTGTATTGCAGAGTGAATCAGCTATATATATATATATATATATATACATATATATATATATATACATATATCCTGTCTTTTTTGGATTTCCTTCCCATTTAGGTCACCAAAGAGCACTGAGTAGAGTTCCCTATGCTATACAGCAGGTTCTCATTAGTTATCTATTTTATACATAGTAGTGTATATTGCACTGACCAATGTTAGCATTATAAAACAAAGGGGGATATATGTATATGTATAACTGATTGCTGTACACGTGAAACTAACACAACATTGTAAATCAGCTATACTCCAATAAAAATTCTAAAAAGTAAATTTTAAAATATTAATAAGACAAAAAGATTTGGATAACTAAAGGAATATTTTTGTGAAGAAGCTGAGGAAATATTCCTGCCCCACAGAAAAGAATACTTAAACCTAGTAAATGAGACACATTTTCCTTTGATGTCACATAAGATATATTGGCAAATTATTGCTGTATATATATCGGTTCTTATGTAGGCTTCATGCCAAACGTTCCTATTTCTCTTGCCATTTGGGATTATATCATTACTACTCTTATTGTTTTGTTTCAACAACGTCTGCTGACACAAAAATATTGACTCTACATACTGAAAAATGTTTTTACTCTCTTTGTAACTGGCAACTATCCTCTGTATCTAGAAACTAGGCCTTTTTTTTCTGTCTAGTGTTAGAAAATAAAGATGTGGTTCCATCGTTCCATGTGTTTGAAAGATCCTAGTAATGTGCTCAGCAAGTAATCTGCTTTGGGATCAAAGCTAGTACAAACCACTTAAGGAGATTAGGTTTTAAATAATATGACCTTATAAATTATAAAAGAGGGGGCTTCCCTGGTGGCGCAGTGGTTGAGAGTCCGCCTGCCAATGCAGGGGACACGGGTTCGTGCCCTGGTCCGGGAAGATCCCACATGCCGCGGAGCGGCTGTGCCTGTGAGCCATGGCCGCTGAGCCTGCGCGTCCGGAGCCTGTGCTCCGCAACGGGAGAGGCCACAACAGTGAGAGGCCCGCGTACCACAAAAAAAAAAAAAAAAAAGAAAGATAAATTATAAAAGAGAAATACTACTAACTCCATTCTTATTATCACCAAAACTACTGTCATATCAAGTAAACATGAAATTATTAAACATTACCCTGCCATTATTACATCACACCTTTGGGAACTCTACAGTTGACAAAAGTTCACTAATAGAGTATAGAATTTATTTTTACTAGAATTAGCTACTCTTAAATCAATTATGTCTACCAAAAATAAACTATATATGTGGGTATAATAAAATTTTTAAGTTTATTATATTTTGTTTAAAATATAGCATAAATAATATAAGTAATTTAAATTATAATTGAGAAGCAGGAGTGAATCTACAAAACACGTAGTGTCCAGGAAGTCTTTTTCTTATACAGCAAGGAGAAAGGAAAAAAAATTCCTACTGCACTGAAATTTAGTCTCTTGCTATTTAGTTATGTACTTAAATTTTTGGCTAGAAAAAAGGTAAAATCTACCATAATTTTTAGCAAAATAAAATGAACTGCATAGAATTGGTGAGTGTTTAGTTATTTTAACATTAAGTTTTTAATCCATTTTATTATTTTACATAATAAATTCAGAATTTCCAGGCTTATATACACACAACCTACATACACACCAGAAACAGTGCCCATGGCTCAAACTTTCTGATTCCCTAGACTTAGAAAAAAATAATCCTTGTTCACAGATCTTTAATTCATTTTTATGGTAGTGAAATATATAACACACCTAAAAATATATATGAACAAAATATTGAAAAAAACTTTTTGTATTACTCTTTTTTCCAACAGGTTTGACACTGACTGTCTTACATTCAAACAAAAAAGATTTTCTGGAATCCAAAGATGTTTTAAATGGGTAAAAACATATTTGTTCATCTATGGGGAGGAGACATACCAGTTCCACAGGAAAAGTGCAGTTTCTCCTAGAACTTCACTTTTTAAACAGTTTTTTTAAACCAATTTTTAAAATTTTATTTATTTATTTACTTATTTGGCTGCGTCAGGTCTTAGTTGTGGCACATGGGATCTTTGTTGCGACATGCGGGTCTTTTCGTTGAGGCACGTGGACTTCTCTAGTTGCAGTATGTGGGCACCAGAGCGCACAAGCTCAGTAGTTGTGGCGCGCGGCCTTAATTGCCCTGCAACGTGTGGGATCCTAGTTCCCCCACCAGGGATTGAACCGATGTCCTCTGCTTTGGAATGCAGATTCTTAACCACTGGACCACCCAGGGAAGTCCCCAAAAAGGTTTAATAAAACCTGAAATTAATCAATGTCTCTACCCTCTTCCTGAAAAATGCTTTAACTAAGTTTATTGCCTTGTGTATTATGTATTATTGTCGTCCAGAATTTTAGTTCAATCTTTCTTTGATATCTCCAAATTATCATTGTTATTGTTAGTGTCAGTACAAGTAGTACCTATTTAGACTTACACTTGTTTCTTTTTTACCAGTGTTTTTGCTCAACATTGTTTCTTATATTTTCTTCATTCCTTTTGAGTTTCCTTCTTCTTGTAGTACATCACTTAGAAATTCCTGCAGGGTTTCTCGCTTCCCTGGTGGCGCAGTGGTTGAGAGTCCACCTGCCAATGCAGGGGACACTGGTTCGTGTCCCAGTCCGGGAAGATCCCACATGCCGTGGAGCGGCTCGGCCCGTGAGCCATGGGCGCTGAGCCTGTGCGTCCGGAGCCTGTGCTCTGCAACGGGAGAGGCCACAACAGTGAGGGGCTCGGGTACCCCCCCCACAAAAAAAAAAAGAAATTTTTTCAGTGATAGCCTGCTAATAATAAATTTAGTGTTGACTTGTCTAAAAATGTTTTCGTTTTGCCTTATTTTATGAAGAAATTATTTCTAGATAGAAAGCAGCAGTAGAGAATTTTAATTAGAGTAAATTCTATGTTATATGAAATTCAAAGATGGGAAAGATAAACTTATGATATTTAAGTACCCACCTTTTTGTTGTTAAATCACTTATGAAGCCCATTGAGGAAAAAAAAAAAGCCATTTCAAAGTCATCATGTAGGGACTTCCCTGGTGGCACAGTGGTTAAGAATCCACCTGCCAATGCAGGGGGCACGGGTTCAAGCCCTGGTCTGGGAAGATCCTACATGCCGCAGAACAACTAAATCTGTGCCCCACAACTACTGAGCCAGCACTCTAGAGCCCGCGAACCACAACTACTGAGCCTGCGTGCCGCACCTACTGAAGCCTGTGCACCTAGAGCCCATGCACCGCAACAAGAAAGCCACCGCAATGAGAAGCCCACGCACTGTAACGAAGAGTAGCCTCTGCTCGCCACAACTAGAGAAAGCCCTCATGCAGCAATGAAGACCCAATACAGCCAATAAAAATAAATAAAAATAAATAAAAAACAAAGTAATCAGGTAATATTCTACTATATAGATTTTCAAAGATTAATATCTCACATTTATAAGAAAATGAGGTTGATTTCTCATGGTGATTTGTGTATTAGTGATAAGACTCAGGTAATAAAATAGGGTCCCTTGCATATGAGGATGTGAAATAGTCCACAGTTTTTTTATATCCTGTTTTTTTTTTTAAAGTATGACCATCAAAAAGAAAGATAAAAAGAGATTAGCACAATTGGAAAACAAGTCAACAGACAATACACCAGTGTCCTTCCAAGATAAGTAAGCATAGATTAGAGAAGAATAAAATAGCCAAAACAGTCATCTTTTAGCATTCCAAGTGTATAATGACACAAGACTAATTCTATTTTCTTGGCTTTCTTTTGTCTTCAGTACAAGTTTCTGTGCAGTTGTACACAATCAATATATTGGAGCAGATTTCCCCTGGAGTAATTTCTCATTTGTGGTGGAATACAATTTTGTAGAAAACTCTTGTTGGGCTGAACATTGCGAAAAATTGAATATTCCTTACTTGGCCCTTAAAGTGATTCTTCCAGACACAGTTTTAAAGAGTAAGGATATAAACTAAAATTCCTTTTTTGTTCCATTAGCATGAAAATTTTCTGTTTTCTATTTCTGATCTATGGAAAGAGAATAAACTATAGCATTAGAAGACTTGAGTTCAAGCTCTAACCTCACCACCAACTGTGTGACCTTGAGCAAGGCCTTTAACTATCTCTTGCCTCATATTCCTCTTTTGTAAAATAGACTTTACTGATTCTATTTGTCTTCATCCCTTTAGCTTCTAAATTTTACTTATAATAGCACGATTAAATTATAATTATATCTAATCTTAATCTGACTTTTATACAGCAATATTTTTATTGAATTTTAGGGAAAAATATGTTATAGTATGTTGACTGACACAGAGAACTTTTAATACACAACAAAAAATTATGCACAAATGCTTGGCAAAGAGTCTAAACCACTTTGCATAGCATTTGGTTTCTTTGTATTTCTTAGTAACACTACACATGACTAAGGTTGCGAATTCTCAGATCCATTAAATTAAAAAGCCTGTATATTTTTAGTCCCAGTGCATCTCTCATTCAAAACTTGCCATAAGTCACTTTCCATCCACCTCAAGTATGAGTAAGAAGTTTGAATTCTGAGACATTCCAATTCAATTCTAAAAATACAGTAACCATAATTATTACTTTGGAATCTTTGATACAGAGGTTTAAGCATTAACTTCATTAAATAATTAAAACATGGGTTCAACAAAGAATAAAAGGTAAACATTCAACTTTAAACTGAATTTATTCAACCAATTCCTTATTTGGGTCATTTATAATGCTTCAATTTTCTACTATTATACCACAAGATTTATAGTAGTTTATATATCTTATATATCTTTATGTACTTTTTCTAAGAAGTAAAAATTCCAAGGTAAAATGAATTGCTGGTTCAAAGGTATACACACATTTATATATTGCCAAGAGCTTTCCAGAAATTCTATCCCAATTTATATTTATGCCGAAAGTGTGAGAGAATCCTTTCCCTCATATTTTTACTATGAGTAGGTATTATTAATCTTTTAAATTTTTGAAAGGATTAGAGGCAAATAATATTTTATACTTGTGTTAATTTGCATTTCTTTGATTATCCATATCATTTCATAAGTGAATTGATCTTGTATAGCCATTCTTTTATAAATAGCCTGTTTATGTCCTTTGTCCACTTATTTGTTGAGGTATATGATCTTTTTCCTATTGATCTGTTGCATTCCCTATGGATTATTGTGCATAATTTTAAATTTTGATGTAAATCAGTATATATATTTACACAGGAAATGTCCAATATGTACTAATTGAATAAAGCAGATATTAACATTCAGGTAGAGTATGATCCTGTTTTTTCTTTTCCTTATTTTTTCAAGTGAATGTACATGTGTAAGTATAGACAAGCAAACATATGGAAAAAAGAGTGGAAGTATGTGTTAAACTCTGTTTTTAGTATATAGTAGTTTTAATAAATTCTATTAACTATTATTTCTAGGAGTAGAATAACAGTGATTTTTATTTTATTCTTCAGACCTTTCTTTATTCTGAATTCATATTTTTACAATGAATATGTTTTATTTTTATACTACTCCTTGAGCATACACCTGTTATTCTCATGTTTAGTAAAAAGAGAAAGAACCGAGGGATGAGAAAAAAGAGAAATATTTATAAATGTTTTCATATTTAGGAAGCACCTTGCTGGATAGTTTTGGTGGTTTTCTTTTGGAAATTCAGATTCCATATGTGTTTTTTGCATCTGAAGGACTTCTTAATACTCCAGAAATACTTCAGTTGTTAGAATCCAAGTAAGTTATTGATTTCATAACTTAGGAAAGATATATATATACCCTAATTGGCTAAATATTATGCTATATATGTGGCACTATTTATTTCTGATTCAAGCCTGGAATTATATCACATAGGAATAGTTTTCCATAGAGTGTATGTCAACTTATACTTCTCTCCCTATAGTACACCATCATAATTATTGAATATTGTCTTTTTTTGGTTATGTATCAATTTTGTGGGGAAAAAATAGTTAATTATTATTTCAGTTCATATTTTAATTGCATTTCTTTTGTCACCAGCAAATATGAGCATTTTATGTGCGGGGGGTTCTGTGAATTACATGGTCATGTCTTTGGGTCATTGATATTATTGAGAATGAGTATTCTTATTTAGAGGACTTTAAATACTGACTAGGAAACAAGATTATGAAGTTCTAAATGAATTCTCAAGTTTTTAGACCTTTAGTTCTAACATCATACCAACACGGAGCATTTCTAAATGATTTAAAACACTATCATAGCATACAAGTTGTCACAGGAAGCTTAGACATTGGGCTATGTATCAAGGAAGGATAATTATGCTGTGACCTTCGTTAAAATGCAGATCTATTTTCCATGCTTTTGTTTTTATATCTTAAGGCTGTGGGGCATTCACAGAAAACTGTGAGCTTATAAAAGATTGTTTAAATCTAGGCAACTTTTCAGGAGAAAAAAGAAAATTCTGATAAATGCACAATGTTTTAGTCTCATAACACAATGTTTTAATTTCATGAATTATTACTTACGGAGCCAGAATAAATTGGTCAAGACATTTATAATAGGGGAATTCCCTGGCAGTCCAGTGGTTAGGACTCTGCACTCTCACTGCCGGGGCCCCAGGTTCTGTCCCTGGTGGGGGAACTAAAATCCCACAAGCCACGTGGGTTGGGCAAAAAAAATCCCCAAAAAACAAACAAACAAAAAAGACATTTATAATAGTATCATGTACAGTAATATTTGGCAAAATACCTAAGGAAGGCAACACATATCTCAACTAATTTGTCATAAACTGAATAATTCATAATTTCATTCCTCAAATTTCTTAAGTAGAATAAATTGAGGTATGAAACTTGAACAGTAGTTCAAATAATTTAATATGCAGGAGGACAATACAGTTTTTCTTAAAGAATTTTTCTTAACCATCTGTCACCCCAAAATATTATATTTTACAGGTATAATATCACATTGGTGGAGAGATGCTGCAGTGAATCATTGAAACTCTTTGGAGGTACAGAACATTATGTAGTGGTGACAATTGATGAGGACACCACCATAATTTTGCAGGTAAAACTATACAATAAAAAATATACAAAAACAAACAAAAAATATATATAAATCAAATATATTAAAATACATGTATAACCATGTAATCTATTAGCTTTAGAGAGCTTAACTATAATTTACTCATGATTTCTTCCAAAACTTTGCAAATGGGCCATAAGTGCTAAAATCATCAGCGTGGAAAATGGCTATAACCAAGCTTTTTCAATGCCTTGTATAATTTTTAACATACTTTAAAGAAGATAGAGCAAATATAGTTTTGCTTTTTTTTTTTTTTTTTTTTTGCGGTACGCGGGCCTCACACTGTTGTGGCCTCTCCCGTTGCAGAGCACAGGCTCTGGCCGCGCAGGCTCAGCGGCCATGGCTCACGGGCCCAGCCGCTCCGCGGCATGTGGGATCTTCCCGGACTGGGGCACGAACCCGTGTCCCCTGCATCGGCAGGCAGACTCTCAACCACTGCGCCACCAGGGAAGCCCTATAGTATCTTTAATATTATGTATTGACCTTTTTAAAAATACATTTACAGAATAATTATAGTGTTGAAAACTTTAAAAATCAAATTCTAGCCACTGTGTTTCTTAAAAGGAGGTAACATTAATCTGTAATTGGTAATACGGGATTTCCTCTAAAGTGGGGATTGCCTATAAATTAGTCAGTTTTTAGAAAGAGAGAGAAAATCTCTTCAAAAATCCATATATTTTAGAATTTAAGATGTATGAATCTCCCTGATATGTTTGCTTGATTGGAGTACAAATTACAAAACAATTAATTTAATAGTGTGGGAGTGGAGAGCAGAAAGCAGTTTGATGGTATGGAGTATAAATTAATGGCACGTATTATGGTAAGGTAGAAGTCTGATTTGATAAGCAAATGTTAATACTATAAGAATTATATGATGGAAACAAAAAAGCTCTGTTAGAAAGATTCTTATGGAATATTGTGTCTTGCATATTTAAGGTTATTAAATAACAATTATTTGTGGGAGGAAAATCCTGTTTGGGAAAACTGTTTTAATCCGTGCTTACATAACTTACTGTTAGAATAAAATACTTCTTGAATTATTCACTCTATCAAAAATTAATATTGTTAAAGGAAAAAAGGGATTCTAGATCATTAGAAAGACATTCCTATAAGTCCATTAACTGCTGCTTTTTCATCTTCCTTAAGTAAGCATTAAGTGCAGATTATCCCATGGGTTTTTGTCCTTAAGAGTAGCCAGATCCCTGTCTACAAAGAACTTTGCCCAGATAGGAGCACTCTGCAGACTGCTTGCTTCATGTCTAGGACTTTGGGAGATTCATGAACCCTCCTTGCTGAGGCTATCATTAACCGTTTTACAATTACTGTAGCTTTTCCCCTACTACTTCCAGTGTGACTTTAATTTTTCCATAAAATGGGAACCCATACCCATGCTTCTTCTCAAGTTATAACTTATATATCATAGATTCTAGAAATATGGCAACAATAATTTCATAACAACTGGTCAACCTAGTGAATCTTTTTATTTTATTTATTTTCTGGTAGGACCTAGAAGAATTAAACTGTGAGAAGGCATCCGACAATATCATTATGAGACTGATGGCATTATCATTCCAGTACAGCTATTGTTGGATAATTTTATATGCCAAAAAACCATTAAACTCAGAGTAAGTATACACATCTCCATCCAAAGTCACATATATATCTTTTAAGTTATTCCATCTTCTTCTTTGAATAAAAGTAGCTATGTAAATTTTCCTCTTACTCATCTAGTTTGCTTTAAGTAAGGGATTCTCAAGGTGAAGGCATGCCCATAGGAAAACAAATCGGAATTTGGGAGATGATATATTTCCCCTGGACAGTCAGTGCAAATCATGCTCCCCTCCTCTACCTCACTAAGAATTGCTGCTGTGAGTGTTTCACTTTGTATTAATTTTTAATTCCGGACTCGTCTGTTAAAAAATGTCATTCTTTTTTTTTTTTTTTTTTTTTTTTGGTATGCGGGCCTCACACTGTTGTGGCCTCTCCCGTTGCGGAGCGCAGGCTCCGGAAGCACAGTCTCAGTGGCCATGGCTCATGGGCCCAGCCGCTCCGCGGCATGTGGGATCTTCCCGGACCGGGGCATGAACCCGTGTCCCCTGCATCGGCAGGCGGATTCTCAACCACTGCACCACCAGGGAAGCCCAAAAAATGTCATTCTTAAATCACTTCTCTCTAAAATTTTATTAGATATACCAACTAACTAGCATCTTACTATACTTTCTTTCATTGATGTGCTTAACTGAAAAATTGCCCCCCAAATCCACGCCGAGACACTGGCTCAAATTATCATTATATGTCTCTCCTTTCCCTCATTCTAAATTTTATGAATGTACTGCTTTCAGTTTCTCCTTTTATTCTTTGCAATCTGGCTTTTCTCTCTATCTCTATACTGATCTCTATCTCTCAGATGTCACTCATCATCTGTGACTTTCTTATGATCATATCCAAAAATATTTTTATCTTTCACTGCTCTGAAGTATTTAAGACTATTGTCAGTGCTTTCTGTCTTCAGACTCTTCAGTTCCATGGCACTTCTATGTTTTTGATCTTCTACCTCTCTACTTCTTCTCTGTCTTTACCTCTTCTTCCTTGTCCCATCTCCAGATAGATATGAAATCTTTTTTCTTCTATTTTGTCCATTAAAAATCTTATCCTCTCCCATAGCTTCAGTTATCATCTTTCTGCATATAATTATTATATTTCTATCTGCAGCTGCATTCTCTCTTTGAAATTCCTGACATAATATCTCTAATTTTATATATAATATTTCCACTCTGATATTCCACAGGCTCTCAAAGTTAACATAGTATGAGTTCATTTTATTCTCTATTCCCTCCAAAACTGTATCTCCTCTTTTCTGCCTTTTAGATATTTATGACCATTGCCTTTCTTTTAGTCATCAAGACTGGAAAACAAATCCTATAGATTCAACCACTGGACTTTCATCTCTCCCCTCGCTCCATTTATATTACCAACATCTTAGTTCAGTTTCCCATTATTTTATGTGGACTATTATAACAAACGGTTTTCCCACCTCCAGATGACTCTCAACATTACTCTCTATAATCTGTCATACACTCAATTAATATTCCTAAAACCAGGCTCTTATTATTTCACTCTGATTAAACACCTTCACTGACTTCCCTGTTATTTACTGAATATATACAGACTACTCACCCTAATATTCAAAGTCTTTGGCATATAATCCTAACTTACATTTTCAGGCTTACTTTTCACTGCTTTCCATTTCAATCAAAAGCTCTGCTCATTGGCTTGCAAACATCCTCCTTGCTGTCCTACTTCTACTTCTGCTCATACAGTTCTCTCTTCCTACGATATTCCTTCCTTCCTCCAGCTATTCCATCTGGTGAAATTGTGCCTATTTTTCAGGACCTATCTACTTTTTCTATTCAACCTTTCTTCAGTATCCCCCACTCATGCATATAAACAGATATTGTAACCTTTACAACCTTCGAACTCCTTAGCTCCCTGTTTTTTCCTCATCTTTGATATTATCGTATTTTTTTTTTTTTTTTTTTTTTTTTTTTTTTGTGGTATGCGGGCCTCACTGTTGTGGCCTCTCCCGTTGCGGAGCACAGGCTCCAGACGCGCAGGCTCAGTGGCCATGGCTCACGGGCCCAGCCGCTCCGCGGCATGTGGGATCCTCCCAGACCGGGGCACGAACCCGTGTCCCCTGAATCGGCAGGCGGACTCTCAACCACTGCGCCACCAGGGAAGCCCTCGTATTTTGTTTTGTATTATCATTTTGGGGCACTTGCCCTACAGCAATGAACATTGCTTTCATATGATAGATGCTTGGTAAATACTCCTTGATTGAATGAATGAATCTTCCCAACTAAATTGCACACTAGTCTTATTCACTTTTTTAATCTCTACAATACTACATTACACATACCACATCATAGAAGAAGTTTCAAAAATATTCTTTAGTTATTAGATGAGGTACAGATATCTTATATTATTTAACATTATATTATCTTTGTGATTTTTTTCCTTTATTGACTTTCTTGTTTGACTCCATTTTTGTTTACCTTACTGTACCAAGCTCTTTGTATAAAATTATTATTATCATGTGAGGATAAGTGTAAGTTAGAATGTAAGAATACAAACAACTTGGTTCTTATTCCTTCCTCTATTAACAATAACCTCTAGCAGTCACTTAACGTAGTTTTTCCTTTCTACCAGAACTGAAAAATTAAAATAATTATTCAGTTCTAACGGGGGGATGGGAAAGCTGGAATAAAGTGAGAGAGTGGCATGGACATATATACACTACCAAAGGTAAAATTGGTGGCTAGTGGGAAGCTGCTGCATAGCACAGGGAGATCAGCTCAATGCTTTGTGACCACCTAGAGGGATGGGATAGGAAGGATGGGAGGGAGGCTCAAGAAGGAGGGGATATGGGGATATATGTATACTTATAGCTGATTCACTTTGTTGTACAACAGAAACTAACACAACATTGTAAAGCAATTATATTCCAATAAATATATATATTTTAATTATTCAGGTCTAAAATCTTCATTTTGGAGATTAATAAAGCCTGTAAAGCATTTTAAGCTTTATCAAGAACTTGGAAGTATTCTGGATAAATAATTGATTTGAAATTTTTTAAAGTTGTTTTTAGATTGCTATCCACCTAGAGGTGCAATTGAAGTACAAGAGATAATAGGAGATTTACACTTATTTTTATCCAGATGTTCATGAAAAAAATTGATTATGTAACACTCAGATTGTTTTGTGTTCAGGATAGAATTATCATTTATTCACAATAATATATTATTATAAAATGTAATTCTTTTCAGACATCTGGGTATCTCGGTTTCGTATTTTTAGATCATTGGAACATTTTTAAAGTATCTTAATCAACTGACCAAATGAGGAGAATTGAAACTACAAAATAAAATTTTTAAATTACTTTAGTAGTTCATGCCATTAGTTCTTGTTTGAGGAAATGTGTCAGGAGTCCCCAGGACAACCCCCAAGTTGATGATTTGTTAGGAGTATTCACAGCACTGAAAGTATTCTTGTACTCAAAGCAAATTCAGCAAAGGGAAAAAGGGCATGGATCAAAGTCCAGAGGAAACTAGGAGGAAGCTTCCAAGAGTCCTCTACTAGGAGAGTCACACAGAACATGCTTAACTTCCCCAGTAACAAGTTGTGATAACGTTTGTAAAATGTTGTCTACCAGGGAAACTCTCCAGACACTCAGTGCCCAGGGCTTTTATTAAGAGCTAGTCACAAATCAAAACTCTAGATTCCAAAAAGAAAGCAGGTGTTCAATAGAAACCACATTGTTTGAACAGTTTAGGCACAGTGTGTCTCTCTTATCAGCCACTCTTTTGAAAAGAGCTTACCTGAGAAAGAAGCCGACAGAGGAAAGAAGAGCAAAGAGATTAAGAGAGAGCCATTGTCTCAATGACATTGTTTGAGTCCCTGGGTCCAAAAATGTCTTCTCCTGGACCCCTTAGTATTATAAGCCAATAAATTTCTTTTTTGTTGCGTGGAGTACTTAAAGTGGATAAAGATAGTAGAAATATCCACCCACAGCTCGAGTCACATCTGACCTGCTTAATAACTATAGACAGGAAAATAGCGGTGTTTTGTTTTTGTTTGTTTGTTTGTTTTTGCTGTACGCGGGACTCTCACTGTTGTGGCCTCTCCCATTGCGGAACACAGGCTCCGGACGCGCAGGCTCAGCGGCCATGGCTCACGGGCCCAGCCGCTCCGCGGCATGTGGGATCTTCCCGGACGGGGGCACGAACCTGTGTCCCCTGCCTCGGCAGGCGGACTCTCAACCATTGTGCCACCAGGGAAGCCCAATAGTGGTGTTTTTTAAAATTACTGAGATGTAACAGATATAAGATTGTGTAAGTTTAAGGAGTACACTCTGTTGATTTGACACAGTTATATACTGCAATATAATTACCACCTTAGTGTTAATTAACACCTCTATCACGTCATATAATGATCATTTAAAAGGGTGTTTTTTCTAACAGTTCAGGGAAAAGACCCGGGGAGGATTCTAGTTATCCTGGCTCTGGTCATATGTTCATATCTGAACCTGATACTTTGGCCAGGTAGTTGGCTAGGCTTCAGTCACATAGCCATCCCTGGGGCTAGTAAGGGGATGAGTTAAACTCTTCTACACACACACACACACACACACACACACACACACGCACACTCAGCATCCCCTAGATTTAACAGTACTATTGAAGAATGAAGGTGGAACTGTTCTTACAAAAGAGTGCTGAGTGGACAAAAACATGAGTCTGCCACACAGGCATTGTTTTAGCCAGGTTATTCTAAAAACTTTATAAAATGTGAAAAATAAAATGAATTTTAGTAAGTATAGTCAGACATCAAATGAGTAGAATATAATAATATAATTTTTTTTAGGTACTATCTTACAGAAAAGACACTTCATCACCTAGCTTTGATTTATGCAGCTTTGGTTTCATCTGGGCTAAAATCAGAAGAACTGGATGTAAAGGTATTCTTTTTCTATATGTTTGTTTGTATTTTTCATTTATGTATGTATGTTTGTATTTTCATACCAAAATTTATGAAATCTGAAACTCAACTGCCCAGTGAGAAGAAACATTAAATGGGTAAACTAAAAAACACTTAAAAGCCATATAAAGAACAGTTTCAAATTAACAAATATTCTTTCCACTTAAATTTCTGCTCTAAAAGCCTTTAATGAATTTAAATTCATATTTTATCTCTTCATTACTAAGATTTTTTGAAACAGGTCAGGATATTAATAAAAATAAATATCCCTTGATCAAAAATGTTCACTTATGAGAAACATTACTGTTTTTATCTGCTGTAAGATGGAAATCTTATGACATATGAATAGAGCAATATCTTGGTGATCTATAATCAGTCTCCTTTCTTGGCTTTTTTTCAATGTCCCACTCTGAAGTTTATATATTTCCTCAAAATTCAGGGCTCAGTCCTCTACTATTATCACTTTATATTCTTTCCTTGATAAACTCAGACATTCCCACAAATTTAGCTTTCATTTTAAGAAAATCATTAAAATTTTTCTAACTTTTCTTAAGGTCTGTACCTATATTCTAGAATTCTACTGGAAATCCCTACATGAATATCCCACAGGTACCTCAAATTCTGCATATCCAAAACACAACTTCTCATCCTTCCCCAAACTTGATGTTGACCTAAAACA
Source organism: Kogia breviceps (assembly GCF_026419965.1). Classification (NCBI taxonomy): domain Eukaryota; kingdom Metazoa; phylum Chordata; class Mammalia; order Artiodactyla; family Physeteridae; genus Kogia; species Kogia breviceps. The sequence continues at coordinate 21,805,675 of NC_081317.1, forward strand.
AGTAGACTGCCAGTTATTTCTGCAGCAAAAATGGGTTTATATACGGGATCAACAAAGAATTGCAACTCAGGGCCTGCAACCATGGCAAGCCATGTGCAAGTCCGGGCACAACAAGGTGAGGGGAAATCTTTTAAAGAGGGGAAAAGGAAGTTGGGAGGGTTATAGTAAACAAAGAGTCCATTGGAGGAGTTGAGAGTTCGAAGTATAGTGGCTTTTCATTGGCTGAGTTGTGACAGCCTCTTATTGGCTGAGCTCTTGCTAGGAAAGAAGAGGAAGTCTTTCTTCCTATTGAATTGTACTATCATGGTAGGGCATGAGAGCTCCTCCTGCTCATCTCCCAACTCTATTTTAATTAAGGTTTCTGTTAGTTTTTTACACCTAGTTTACGGCATCACTATTCTAATCTAATCAGTAGCTAAATCTTCCTTTTAACTCTGCAGTGTCTCTAGAGTATGCCTCTCCTTTCTACTCCCATTTCTATTTCCCTAAATTCAGGCCTTCACTTGTCACTTGGCGTTCTAAGGTAACTTCCTAATTAATCTCTTTATTTCTACTCTTTTCCCACTCCTGTGCATCATGTATATTGACACCAATTACATTTCTGAAATACAGCTGTGAATATTTCACTCCCTAGACTGTAAGCATAAAAGAAAGGGAACATACTTTTCATTTTTGTCTTCCTAGCACCAAGCACAGAGCCTACGTAGTAGGCTTTTGATAAATATTTGTTGTTGAATTGAATTTTTGTGCTCAAAAGACCTTCTGTAGCTTCCTACTTCATCAAAATAGAGTTAACCTTAGGTGGATTCAAACTCCTCAATGATTTGACCCCTAGTAATCCTTCCTTTAACATCATTCTACTCACCTTTTCCTGAATATGCCCCCACCTCTCAGCCATCTGATTCTGTCCTGTCTTCCCCCAGAAATACTATTTCCCATCCCCTTACTGCCAGTCTTCATAGTTCTTTTTCCACCCAGCTCAAATACCACCTCCTTTAAAAAATTTGCACCAGTTATACTCTCTCAAGATGAATCTCTCCTCCCATCTTCCTAATAATGCTTTATACCTTTATTATAATATGAGATATTTGTTCATATATCCTCCACCCTGGATGGTGAGAACTAGGCCCTTTTCTTTGTAAAACCTATAGCATCTAGCACAGTGTTTTGTACACAGTAAAAATATTCAACAAACATCTACTAAATAGAATTCAGTGAAAGCAGAACCTGTTAAGAAAATCAACAAATGATCTATTTGAAATAGAATCCAGATAATTTTGATCCTGTGATGCATGTTAAACATAGAAGTAAAATTCTTAGAAAAGTTATCTAAATAAATATAAATTTGTCTCATTTATTCATTCAAGTGAGGTTTTACCACTTAATCAGCCTCTTTTCTCTTCAGCTAATAGAAAGCAGTCATATGCAAAATATGCTTTAGAAAATCATTTAAAAAATCTATACATGGGGTATCTGACACCAGTAAGTGACCCTATTCAGGTCCAGTGACATGATCCACAGAGGACATGTTCCAAGGAAGGCATTTGGAGATGAAATAGGAGGTACTGCTCAGGCACAATCCATTCCAAATGAAAGTTCCTTCCCACCTGGATCAAACTACTCCAAAAGCTTTTCAAGTTTACATAATAATCTTAAAAGTATGTCCGTTTTTCCATGGAATTTGAGAAACAAGATGATTAATTTGCTCTAATTCTTGTATCAATGTATCACCAATACTCAAGCCTCCCATTCTCCTAACTTGATGACCTTATGACATTAAAGGGGGTTCCCAGACTCGTATTATTTTAGAATACATTTAGTAATATGGCTTTTGGCCTCTTAGGCCAAAAAAATCCATCAGGTTGGATTAATTTTTATTTCCAAGCATCTGGAGAGCCTAGCCATAAAGGGAATATTAAGAAATTTAAGTACATTTTCTTAAACTAAAAGAAAACACAGCTAGTAGTGTCATGCCATATTTTACTCTAATATAAAAAACTTCTATAAATTTCTTATAAATTCTCTTTGCAGAAAAATGCATAGATACACACATATGCAAATTTTTGAAAACAATGTTAGCAGGGGTTCTTGAATCTCCCAAAGTCTAGCCATGAGCTCCAGAATCCTTACCCTTAAGTTAAGGTAATATTCATTACTATTATAAAATTATGCCCTTTAAAATAAAATTTATATTTAAATAAAAGTCTCAAATCTTCTCAAAACGTCCAAAACTTTTAATAAAATAAATTTGGAATCAAACAGTATATTTCTGTGTACTCTATATATTTAATATAAAAAGAAAATCCTTCTTTAGCATGCATATACCCCTAGGTATATGCTAGCAGTTTTGTATTTGTTATTCTTATGGGAGAAAAAAAATGTCATAATTATTTTGTGAGGTTTGTACAGTCTTTGTTTCTTAAATTTCCACTACAGGACAGAATATTCATATTTTTAAGATGTGATTTTTTAGGGCAGTGTTCTCTATCCACATTAAACTGCTAACCCATGAACTATCTTTCCTTCAACCAAAGCCAAAAGATGAAGAAGAAGATAAAAATAGAAACGAAAGGGGAAGGAAAAGGCTGGCATTTCAGAAGAGGGAAGGGCATGGAGGAAAACACAAGAGACAGACAGGAAATAGGGGATATTAAGAAATTCTTTTTAGAGTTAAGTTTAACACACACACACATCACACATTTTTGGCAGGGGTATCTTACCATCAAATAAGCCAAGATTGGATGAACAATTCCAAGAATACTCTAAATCAAAACATATTCTTCTTTTTGAATACAGCATCAAGTTAATCTGTAAATATCCTTATTTTTCAACTTTTTTTTTGAAAAATCTTGCACTATTGTTTAATTTTTATTTTATTTGAGAACTATTAAGTTTAACCTAGAAAAAACAAAATATTAATTATTGCTAGTGACATCCAAATTGCTTTTTTTCTAATACAGATGAAATAAAACACCAAATATGTTTAAAAGACTTTATTAATAAATGCCAAATGGAAGTGAAGAATAACAATTTAGTTCCAAAAATTAGAAACTACAAGGATATCATATTTAAAGAAGGAAAGTAAATTGTTTATCCTCACAAATAAAACATCCTGGATTTCACATAGATAAATTCGTAAATTATATCTAAAATAGTGTACAAAGATTAGAATCTTCTGGGGGTCTTCTTCTCCTAATTGCAAACAATTTTTGAGTGATATATTTTGTTTCCTAGTATTTCCTATAATCTAACATAAAAATATATTTTAGCTTATAATTGCCCCAGGAGTGGAAGAGACTGCACTGCTATTTCGACAAATTGCTGACCACAATTTAATGACCTCGAAGAGGGATCCTCATGAATGGTTGGATAAGTCCTGGCTTGAAGTTTCACCATCTAAGGTTTATTTCCTAATATATAAATTAGATGTTTGCAAAGCAAATATAAATACATGTACTTGAATTCTCTTTCTGGTAGCATTTTCTTGTTCTGTCATGCTTGCATGAACATACGTAACAATAGCCATAATACACAGCATTTATTTAGACAGTTTTCCAGAATTATGAGTATTTTTCAATCTCAAAGGACTGTTTTTTTTTATAAATTTATTTACTTTTGACTGTGTTGGGTCTTCGTCGCTGTATGCAGGCTTTCTCTAGTTGCGACGAGCGGGGGCTACTCTTAGTTGTGGCACACAGGCTTCTCATTGCAGTGGCTTCTCTTTGTTGCGGAGCATGGGCTCTAGGCACGCAGGCTTCAGTAGTGGTGGCTCGCAGGCTTAGTTGCTCCGTGGCATGTGGGATCTTCCCGGACCAGGGCTCGAACCCCTGTCCCCTGCATTGGCAGGCGGATTCTTCCAAGAATTTTTATTTGGTCACACTGAAATCTGATTTCAATATAATTTTCAAATGTCACAAAATAGTCTTTTTCCCCCCCAACCATTTAAAAAAGTAAAAACCATCCTTAGCTCTTGGCCTGTTAAAAGGTAAACAGGTACATTAAAATCCTGAAGTTGATTTGAGGGCAGGCAGATTCTTAACCACTGCACTACCAGGGAAGTCCCTCATAGAACTATTTTAATGGGATCTTTTATAATGAACTTTCAAATCTAACTTATTATAAGGTGATCCAATGGCTTCAATGTCTAATATTTTTTAAATAAAATAATTTTTCTAATTCCTACATTTCAGCACTCAAGAATAGTGGGTATGGGCTTCCCTAGTGGCGCAGTGGTTGAGAGTCCGCCTGCCGATGCAGCGGACACGGGTTCGTGCCCCGGTCCGGGAGGATCCCACATGCCCCGGAGCGGCTGGGCCTGTGAGCCATGGCCGCTGAGCCTGTGCGTCCGGAGCCTGTGCTCCGCAACGGAAGGGGCCACAGCAGTGAGAGGCCCGCATACCACAAAAAAAAAAAAAAGAATAGTAGGTATATTATGAGAATAGCAAAATTCTGTCATTCTATGATTTGTCAATAACTCAATTATATAATTGAAAGTAGAGTTATGAAATAGTTATAAGATTAAATAGTTAATTTTTAGAAATTCCTTTTGTTTAAGCATAAATATTTCCAGGCTTTCATACCAACCTAGTGTTTCTGTTACCTTTATTTTTAATATATTCAAATCCTGAAGCCATGAGAAAAGAATGATGAAGATCGTTATGTACTAACTTGGAATGACCTTCAAAATATATTAAGTGAAACATGAAAGTTGCAGTGCAGAGCATGCAGTACACTACCATTTGTGTAAAACAGGGAAAATTAATATTTATATGTATTTGTTTGTAAATGAATAAAATATCTCTGGAAGGATACCAAGAATTTATAACATTGATTATCTCTAGAGAGAACTGAGGTAATGGAGTAGGAATGGGACTTTTCACTGTATACCTTTTAGTGCCTTTTGAATTTTACTTACAGAAAAAATAAAATTATATAACAAATAAATAAAACAGTCATATATATTAAATCACAGGACTTTTACATGCCTAACAGAACATAGCACTATCAACAACTATGGGTATAATTAATTATGACATATATGTATGTATGTGCAATATCCTTCCTACAAAGGCACGTCCAATCTACTCACATGTCTGTCATTTGATAAACTAAAAGAGGGTGCAAAAAGCCAGTGTAACCAGGAAAAAAAAAAAAGAAATTTGGCAATAAAGGTGGCTGCTACATTTCTAGACATTTATGAGATCTCTCTGAAAATGTATATTTTTAGACTGTCAGGGTCAGTTCTGGTTGATAGTAATTCTTCCTGTACTTTTCACAATAAGCCTTTCCTGAAATTATAACATCTGTTAGATATCATAAACATGGTTCATTTAACCAAACCATGATAGTATATGGTCTACAAAGGGAGAGCTAAAGAAATCTTGAGCTAAATAACTAAGTCCCCTAAAACAGAGGTCCCCAACCTTTTTGGCACCAGGGGCCGGTTTGGTGGAAGACAGTTTTTCCACGGACTGGGGTGGGGCGGGATGGTTCAGGCGGTAATGCGAGCTATGGGGAGCAGCAGATGAAGCTTCGCTCGCTGGCCCTCCGCCACCTCCTGCTGTGCGGGCGGGGGGCTGGGGAACCCTGCCCTGAAAGGTAGAAGAGCTGTCATTAGATAAAACGATTGTCATTTGAAGGAAATGGACTGTAATGAGTCTCTGGATGAGTGATTAGACTGAATGAACTTTAAGATCCTTCCCAATTCTGGGTGTATGAATCTTTACTGACAAACAAGTTTCCTTCCTCCTGGCCATACTTTTTTCCCCCAAGCATCTCAAATTGAGTGGTAGGTGCAACAACAAAAATTTTAATCTGCTAGAGTGAGTAGAGTAAGAAAAAAACACTGGCTGATTATTCCTTACACTTTTTTCTAGGAAGAAATGTACTTACTTGATTTTCCAAGTGTTAATCCATTGGTGGCTCAGCTCATGTTAAATAAAGGACCTTCACTGAACTGGATACTATTAGCAACTCTTTGTCAACTTCGGGAACTCCTACCTGAAGTTCCAGAAAAAGTGTTAAAGGTTAGCTATTTGAGATCCATAGTCTTCCATGAGTTTATTTCCTTTGCATCTGAGTATCTATTTTTACCATAAGGGTTTTCAAAATGAAGTTATCCAAGTTTGTTTTGGACTTCACAGAGCAAAGAAATGATTTACTTAAACTAAATTTCATACAGAATTCTCATTGGTCATCAATCGCATTATATATTTTAAAGCTATCTTATATAGATAATTCTGTACAGATCGTTTATCACACTTCAAATCATTTTGAAGTGTTATACTGCCCACAGATATTCAATTACACACTCTATTCATATGTGTTTACATTATCTCTTCCAAATAATCCTGAAACCCTTCTTAGTAGTGGTATCTAAAGAGAATTTTAGCCTTATCAGTAAGTTTCTTTAATTTTTATGAAGGAAATGGTATTCATGTAAATTGTGTAGCTAAAAATTTTATTTTAAGTGATTAGAAAATAGATGCAAATTACAATAAGTTTTTCTTTTAATGGAGCCTAATTAAGTTATGTTCTCACTACATGGATCAATATAATACCTTTGGATGGACTACTTATTTATATTTTTCCTTATTTCCATTTAGATAAGAGTCATCACTTATATTTACTTGACTGATGTTTATGTTGTATTTTTATTATATTAATTAATTTTTAAAATTTTTTTAGCATTTTTGTGACATCACTTCCTTATTCAAGATTAGTCCTTCCGTAACAAAATCACCTCAAATTTCATCACCTCTGGAAAATAGGAATCAAACTAGTGCCTTTACTTCTCAGAGTTCAGCTTCTGGCTCTTCAGATTCTGTTATTCAAGAACATAATGAATATTACCAATATTCAGACTTAGGAGAGACAGTGCACGAAGACACAAACACCACTTCAAATTATAACTCTTCTCTTATGAAACTAAAAGAAATGCCATGCATTTTACCACCTGTGACTTCTTACAATCAGACCAGCTACTGGAAAGAGTCCAGCTGTAACCCTAACATAGTGCAGAATAATTCTTTCCTGACTAATATAGAAGCAAGGAATGTGTCTGGTAATTCCTTTCTGAACCAGAATGATTCAGAGTCAGATGTCTTTTCTTTGGGTCTAACAGCAATGAATTGTGAAACCATGATATCACCAATTGACACTCAGAAGAGAGTTACCCCTAACTTTATAAATTATCAGAAAAAGGGAACACATGAAGCAAAAGGACCTACAAATAAAGAATTGTCTGCCCCTGTCTTTTCACTAGAGGGTTCTCAATCTCCTCTTCATTGGAACTTTAAGAGAAATGTGTGGCAACAACAGAATCATTCATTCAACTTACAATATGGTGCAGAGCAGAATACATGTGACAAATGGTACTCTCAGAAAGATAACCTATTCACTAATCAGCAAAAATGTCTATTGGATGAGTTAGAAGGCTTCATATGTGAAAGTTCAAATGCTGAGACTAAAAAGACTTTCTGGAAAGAATTACCATCCGTCCCCAGTTTGGATTTATTTTGTGCTTCTGATTCTAATGTAAGTCAACAAGAATTCAACAGTGTTTATTTCTACCAAAGAGCTGGAAAATGTTTAGGACAGAAAAGGCACTCTGTATCTTCACCTAACACAGGAGACAAGAAATCAACAGGTAATACTGTCTATAGTTGATAAAACTACTCTCTAATGTAATTTTAAAAGATAGATTCATCTCCAAGTTAAAAAAAAGTTTTGTTTTAATTACTACACTTAAGAATCTTCAATAACTTTGGCATCAAAGAAAATCAAAATTCTAATTATAAACTTTTAAGAAAATAAAGGCAAAGAAAATATGTCAAATTCTTGTAGCTTTAAATGAACTAAGCATTTAACTTAAGAAGTTACAAGTAAAAACATGGAACAAATCTAAGTCTAGCAGAAGACTAAAATTAACAAAGATTAAATAAAGAAATTAGTGAATTAGAAAAGTAGCCTTTTTGTCAAGCAGGGATATTTAATGAGCTAACATTTATTAAGAACTTATTATATTTCCTTTATGTGGATTATTTAATTTCGACAATCCTATTAAATAGATACTACTATTGGCTCTCTATTTTACAATTGATGTTTCTGAACATATAGTCATCAATTTTTTAAAAGAACAATTTTATTTTCTCACTTCTGGTAATTATATCTTTTATTTCTGTGTCATTTCTTATTGCCTTGGCCTAAGCATTTAGAACAAAATATTAAGTTCTGATGGTCATACCAAGGTGGCCTTACTATGATGGGGAAAAAACAAAAAGAAAGGAGAAGCTGGAAGCTTCAAAACTCCTCTTTTGCCCAGGCCATTTTGTGAGGCCAAAAGGGGCCCAGAAAATCTTATATTCTTTGTTTTATTAAAAGAGGAACACTCAAACTATATAAGTCCCAGACTCACAAAACTTGGATTTGGTCCCATTTAATAGTCATAATTTGTTTTGTTCCTGATTTTAAGGGAAAATAATCTATCCCTAGTTTTGTAAGAACTTTTGTGAGGAATAGATGCTGAATTTTATTCAAACTCTTTTTGGTCTATTGGGGAAAATCAAACATGTTCTCTCTGTTGACATTAATGTAAATGTTTACAGGTTTACTAATAATCATTTTTGTCATTTCTGTGATAAACCTAATTGACTTTTTAAAAATATCTTTCTTGGAGTATAATTGCTTTATAATGTTAAGTTTCTGCTATACAACAAAGTGAATCAGCTATATGTATACATATATCCCCATATCCCCCTAATTGGCTTTTAAGGAATGATTTTTTAAAATATGCTATTAAATATGGTTGCTAATATTTATTTGATTTTCATATCTACATTCATAATGAAATTAATTTATTGTGCTCTATTTGTACTCCGTAACAGTCTGACAGTAAGGTGATTCTGGCTTCATAAATGAACTGGATGAAAATTTCATCTTTTTTCCACCCTGGAGCAAATTAAGCATGTGAATTACTGTATATTTTTTTAACATAGGGCATCCCAATGTATGAGATAACCCATTTTTTCAATGAGAAGATCTCAGAAATTATTTTTTAATAAATTTTAGTATTTAAGGTTTAGGGATATAGATGGAATAGTCAATGTCTACCTATATTTTAATTCATTAATTTAGTTATAAATATATTTTTAAATCATATATCATATAAATAATGTTGGTTTAAAAATACTGCTTTTTTCCACTTTGCAATTATTTTTATAAAATAACTTAATTCAAACAGTTAACAAGAATCTTTGATGCTAGTATCTTCATTATCACTATGGCAACTTTTGACTTTTTTACTGTGGTTTTTCATAGCACATCATTACCTCGAACTATGTTGTTTAAGATGTAACACTATGGGCTTCCCTGGTGGTGCAGTGGTTGAGAGTCCACCTGCTGATGCAGGGGACACGGGTTCGTGCCCCGGTCTGGGAAGATCCCACATGCCGCCAAGCGGCTAGGCCCATGAGCCATGGCCACTGAGCCTGCGTGTCCGGAGCCTGTGCTCCGCAACGGGAGAGGCCACAACAGTAAGAGGCCTGCGTACCGAAAAAAATAATAATAATAAAAAATAAATAAATAAGATGTAACATTTTTGAATTCATATTGATGCAACCCTAGAAAATTTGTCCAGAGCTATTGGTATAACCTCAAGATAATTTTCCGTTTGTTCTGAATGTATATTTGTGGTCTCTATGATAAAATTATTTATTGCATTGCCTTTTGAATTTGCTTATAATGGCATCCAACTCTTGCCATTGAGATTATATGGCCAGGAATAATTACTACTGTTTTAAATATTTTAGCCTCCCTTTTTATTGATTTAATGAATCAATCTCTATAAGTATCCAAATCTAGAATATTTCAGGATAATGTGTCATATATAATACAATCATAAAAGATGAGTCTATACATGATCACTACCTATCATATATCAGAGCTCAGGATAAATTTCACAACATTACAGATATGCATTAAGAAACAGGCTTAATGAAGGAAAACTTAAAAGCAAGAGTCTTAAATCCAGGAAGATTTAATTGTTTGTATAAGGCATGAGCATACAAATACAAATACATGTATCTAACACCAATCAGTATTGGGCCTTTAAGAACAAGCACATATATGCTAAAAAAAAATGTAATTTTTAATAATTATTTTATCTCAGTTTGGAAATTTTAACGCTTTGTAAATAGATGATGAAGATACAGGATCCATTTGAACAGCTGAAAAAAAAATACCTACACGTATTATTATCAGTAATAAAATGGTTTTCCTTTTTCTCCTTTTAACAGATTTCACGTGCTCACAACTACCACCATTCAAAAAACGACGTCTAGTGTATGAAAAAGTCCCTGGTAGACATGATGGACAAACTCGTCTGAGGTTTTTTTGAAAGAAAGGATAGTGCTGCATGCCACATTTCATTCTTTTTTATGATAAACCAGTAATAAAATGATTTAGGTTTGCTCATATATCAATGAAAATGCAATTGTTCTTTAATGTTCTCGGTGTTTCTACATTAAATTTTCATAATGTATATCGCCTCATAGTTTATATCTTTGTAAGTAAAGTATTCTAATTAACATAATATTGTTTCTAAGATCCAAATAGCTCCCAGATTCACTTAAACGTAAAAAGCCTTTTTTTTTTTTTTTTAAGAGAAATAGAAAACCTTGCCAGATGTATATCAAAGGGTTGTTTGCTGTCTCCTGAAGGGCCTGCTGCCTCCACCTTTCCTCCAGCAAAAGCCTTTGAAATGAGCCTCCATCTCAATCTGACCCTCTGAGTCCAGAAGTGAAGATCACCACAGTCAACCCTCCACCACCAAGAAAGTTAAAACCTAGGGCAAAATTCAAGTTAGAGAACTTCCAATTTAAATGCTGTCTTCATAAACAAAATTTTCAAACAAACCACTAAGAGAAAATATTTGCGACCCACATGACAGAAAAAGGGCACACATTCCTAATATACAAAGAATTCCTACAAACTGATAGGAAAAAAGACAACCTAATAGAAAAATGGGCAAAATATATGAATAGATATTTCACAGAAGAAACAAAAATAGCCAATAAACATTTGAAACAATATGCATCTTCATTATTTATTAGGCAAATGCAAATTAAAACAATAAATTACTGCTTTTTCACATATCAGATCAGCAAAATTTTTGAGAATTCCAGTGTCAGCATATGGGAGAAAGAACGCTTTCCTGTATTGTTGGTACAACATTTGGGGAAGATATTTGGTATATTTTTACATAGATGATTGTAGGTTTCTAATTACTATAGTATTTGTATTCCATTGAATACATTTAAAAGAAAGATGTAATAATTTTATTTTAAAATGTCCATATTTCTAATAAAATTTTATTCTTTGCAACTATTCAAAGTTCTGATGAAACTTTTACATGTCAACTCTAAAATGGAGGTACATGGATTTGGGACATCCTTTTTGCAAAAATGTTTGAAGACCACAAGCATTCTCTCTCTCTCTTTCCTGGCTTCTGAAATTATTACCCTGTTACTACCAAAATTGACCTCTACCTTTTTAGACCCAAAGGACGTTCAGACATCACCTCACTTGATTTCTCTTCAGTGTTTGATACTGTTAATCACGTCCTCCTTTTTGAAACTGGCTTAACTTGACTTTAAACCAACTCTCTTACTCTTTTATTACACTTTTATTTATAGGATGTTTGGTTTTGCTTGGGTGTGTGGAGGGTGGAGACTTCAAAGAGAAACTATTTCTGGAAATTTTATTGGAATTTCTGTTGTGCTTTCTTAAAGTTTTGGCAGGATTTCTCCTAAACTAAGGTAAGGCTGTCTTACCAGTTTGCGGATCTCCTTGATCCCATCTTTTATTTTAACTTTTTTAAAATTTATTTACTTATTTATTTTATTTATTTTTGGCTGCGTGAGGTCTTCGTTGCTGCACGTGGGCCTTCTCTAGTTGCCGCGAGCGCGGGCTATTCTTTGTTGCGGTGCGCAGGCTTCTCGTTGCAGTGTCTTCTTTTGTTGTGAAGCATGGGCTCTAGGTACTCAGGCTCAGTAGTTGTGGTACACAGGCTTAGTTGCTCCGCAGCATGTGGGATCTTCCTGGACCAGGGGTCGAACCCGTGTCCCCTGCATTGGCAGGCAGATTCTTAACCACTGCGCCACCCGGGAAGTCCCTTGATCCCATCTTTAATCAGCTTGCAGAGAAGAGGAGTTTCTTTACAGGCCCTAGACTGCGGCAAGCTTAGGCCAAGCTATCAACACCCAACCCTCTGCTTCCTCACCAAATAGAGTGAAAGCATCCGAGTCCTCCTGCCTGTATTTCTCAATGATGCTCGGTGTTTAAGGACACATTCATTCTGCCTGGGTCTGTAGCAGCCTCTAGTGCTGTTGCCCATCAGAAGTATTATTGGGAGGCAAGTCTTGTGTTGGTAGCCTGGGAACAGAGGATAAAGTAAATGAGTTCTGCTTCAGCAGAGCACTCCCAGGGAGCGATTGTCACATGACCGGTTGGGTTGGTCCATAGGAGAAGCCTGAAGGGTTTGGATAGGTCCTTGTTAGGGGGTCAGAATTGTCAGTCCAGCCTCCAGATCCTCTCCCAAACACCATATCACATGGAATTATTTAGCATAGGCCCAACTTCCCAGGTTGGCTCTTGCCATAGAAACTTGGATTCTCTGAGAGTGTTTCCCCATGAGGCTTTACATGTTCTAAGGGGAGTTACTTGCCCTTAGGTCTATGCCTGGTAGTTGTAATGCTCACCTCTGAGGGCTTTTGAGTGGCCTTACCCCCAAGTTCCTAGGCCCAGCCCAAACTCTGTAGGACTCATCAGAACACCAGCTGTCCCTTCCAGTTGTGGGTGGACATAAGATACTCCTTCCGTCATCAGCGAGATTCGGCGTACAACTGGGGATCAACACCAGGGTGTCCCACGCTTTGCCTCTCACAGTAAGAGCCCGGTTATTCTCCCCAAATAACAAGCCTGCCCTAAAGCAAATTATCCAACGATTTTAATAAATGGAGTAGCCTAGGTTGGAGGGGATGGGGAGTGCAAACTGTAGCCATCCAAAATGAAAGCTGAAAAAAATACGTTTTCTGTCTTTTGCTTTTTTATTTGGTTTATCATTTTTACCATACAAGAATTTTAAATTCCATACTTAATTATTTATTTGTTTAAATTGCTTATTTATTTAAATTTAATTTGATCATCAAGTATACACATCTTCTCTTTTTTGATTTCTGGGTTTCCTGCCTTGCTTACGAAGCCCTTTTTTACCCTGAAGTTACACAACTATTCTCCTAACTTTTCTTCTAATGCTTTTTTATCACCTTTCTTTAACCTATGTGGAATTTTTTTTGCATAGTATAATACAGGCCCAATTTTATTTCCTTCCAAATGCATAGCCAATAATGCCAGCACCATTTGTTAAATTAACTATACTTTCCACTGAATAGAAAAAAAGAGTCAGGTCTATTTCTGAACTATTATGATCCATCCAATCATCTATTTGTCTAGTCCTATACTACAATAATATTGTTTATTTTGCATTTTGTTTTGAATATTTTGTTTTTTTAAGTCATATTGTTCTGATTCAGCAGCTTCAAAGTAAGTTAGTATCTGGTAAGGCCAGTTTCACCCTCCCATGTTTCATACACACACACATGCACGATTTTGTTTTATTTATTTATTTATTTATTTTTGCTGCATTGGGCCTTCGTTGATGCATGCATACTCTCTCTAGCTGCAGCAAGCGGGGGCTACTCTTCACTGTGGTGCATGTGCTTCTCATTGCGGTGGCTTCTCTTGTTGCAGAGCACTGGCTCTAGGCTTGCTGGCTTCAGTAGTTGTGGTGCACGGGCTCAGTAGTTGTGGCTCATGGGCCTAGTTGCTCTGTGGCATGTGGGATCTTCCTGGACCAGGGCTCAAACCTGTGTCCCCTGCGTTGACAGGCGGATTCTTAACCACTGCACCACCAGGGAAGCCCACATGCACAGTTTTAAAAGCTATTCTTGGACACTTGATTTTCCATATAAACTTCTAGATATATTAACCAGTTTCCCTTAAAAAATAAAATAGGAATTCCACTAAATTTATATAAATTTTATTAAGATTGCATTTTAATGAAATTGTCCTAATATCCTGAAATTTATTTGGACCCTGTTCTGTAAACATCAGTAAAATCTTTTATGATTCTTATACTTCTGTTCAATGTATTTTCAAGTGTTTTTTATAGTTTTGTCATTGAAGTGGAAATGGGATCGTTTCCATTTGTATTTTTTTAAAATTATAGTTGATTTACAGAGTTGTGCCCATTTCCATTTTTAATTAGCTATTGTCAGTGTAGAAAATGCTTTTTATTTTTCTATATATACTCTGTATCCAGCCAGCCTCCCAAATTGTAATATTACAAATTCAAGTATTTCTTTTACTAAACTGAGTTTTCAAAGTGTAAAATTATATAATCCATAAATACAGATATTATTTCTTCTTAAATGTTTATGCCAGCAAGTCATTTGATGAAATCCAATAGCTGTTCTGAATAAAATCTAAGTGAATTAGTGAAATAAGAGAAAGAAATTAAAGATGATAAAGACAGTTTATTAAAATCAACAGCAAATTTCATATTACATGGTGAAATGTGGAAGCATTCAGCATATTAGGAACAAACAAAATACTTTTTATCACCACTAGTATTCAGCACTACTTTGGAAGTCTTAGCTAATGCAGTACGATGAAAAAATGAAATGATGTAAACATTCTCTTCTTTAAACCCTTCATGTAATGAATGACATTGATAGATTTGCTTATGTTGAATTAGCTTTGTAAGGCTGTATCTTCTTTTGATAAACTACAGAACTTGACTTGCTTATATTTAAGACCTATCTATACTCATAAGTGAGATGTCTATAGTTTTCTTGTACTATCTTACCAAGTTTTTGCCAAAGGAAAAGTGAAATCAAGATTTTTTTGACACATAAAAAGCTCTACATAATTAACGTATACAACTTAATGAATTTGGAGATACGTATACACCTATGAACCACTAACACAATCTATGCCATAAACTTACCCATCACCTCCAAAAGTTTCCTCCTGCCTTATTTTTTGTGATAAGAACAATTAACATAAAATCTACCCTCTTACCAAATTTTAAAGTATCCAGTACAGCAGTGTTAACTACAGGCACTGTGCTGAACAGCAGATTTCTAGTATATACTCATCTTTTAGAGCTGAAAATTTGTTTTTTGTTTTTTTGTTTTCCATTTTATTTGTCTGTGCTGGGTGTCAGTTGTGGCACGCAGGATCTTCATTGCGGCATGAGGGATCTTTTAGCTGTAGCATGCAGGCTCTTAGTTGCAGCATGCGGGGTCCCTGACCAGGGATCGAACCTGGGCCTCCTACATTGAGAACTTGGAGTCTTAACCACTGGACCACCAGGGAAGTCCCCAAAATTTATTTTTTAATGGAGATTTTTTTTAATGCTTTTTGTTAAGATGGAGAATGGAACATGTTTAAATGCTGATAAAAGGATGCAGTAGAGAAGTTGAAGATAAAGGAGAAAAAGGCTAACTGATAGTGTGACATTTCAGAGGTGAAACGGATCCACAGAATAGAGGGTTAGAAAAAGGACACCTGAATTTTGATCAAATGGAAGGGATTCAGATCACTTAGATTTGGAAGTTTAGTGGCTGGAAGTTAAAAAAGTTCCATCTTATGACTTCTACATTCTCTACTATAACACTACTTATGTTCAAATATATTCTCATTTATTTATTTATGGATTTATACATAGCTATTTCAAAGAGCAAATGTTGCCAGTAATTGAGATATTTCTGCATGTTATACATATATCTATTTTTCACAAAATTCTATGAGGACTTGTAAACAAAAATTTCACCTCCCACTTCCAGCACTCAATCTTACAAGCAAACAAAATCTGTGAAGCCTTAAAACAAAATCAGACACAAAATGTTGCTGTCATTAGCAGAAATTAAGCAGAAATTTTATTTCCAAGCTCTTCAAAGATTATAACAGACATATAAAGTATTCTTTTAAGTGTCCCAAATTAAGTCAAAGGCACATCATCAAAGTAAAACACTTGTGACACTGAGAATTCATTTAGGTTGTAATATTTTCACATTAGTTTTTTTTTTTTTTTTTTTTTGCAATACGCGGGCCTCTCACTGCTGTAGCCTCTCCCGTTGCGGAGCATAGGCTCCGGACGCGCAGGCTCGGCGGCCATGGCTCACGGGCCCAGCCGCTCTGCGGCATGTGGGATCTTCCCGGACCGGGGCATGAACCTGTGTCCCCTCCATCGGCAGGTGGACTCTCAACCACTGCGCCACCAGGGAAGCCCCACTTTTTTCTTTAATCATTTGCAATATTCTGTAGATCACATTTAAAACATTTTTTTAAGTAAAACCACCATTATAAAATAGAGGAACTTAAGAAGACAAAGATCAAATCTGCTTCATATACAGGATGGGGCAATCTAATACACAACACAACATTAATCCTTTCAAACAAGTTTGCTAAGAAACAGCTCCCATATTTAGTGTTAAAAATAAAACAATCTTCTCATTTAGAAAAATCAAGACATCATTTGATTAATAAAGCCCATTCTTCCCCCAATTTTATACTTGCTTGTCTTCATTTAGAAATTATAAATTCATGAGAAAAGAACAAATTTTGTTATGGTATAAAAATCTTAGTCGGGAACAACAAATTACAAATATTTAATTTTTTTAACAAACAATACTGTTTTCCTTCCCCAAATGTAAACAACTAGTAAATAAAACATACGTAACATTCCAGGTATAGAAGCACTAGTAATTCACTTAATGAAAGAGGTGTATTTTGGTATATTTGGTGGTAAGGTTTTTGTTTAAGTATAAAGCACTTCAACAAAGAACCAGGCCATTATTATTTAAAATCTACTCCTTCACCCAGTTTCCTTGAGTAGAAATTCATAAATTTCCATAGAATTTTGGCTAAAGGACCAGGCCTCAGGAAAGGTCCTGTGAAATATCTAAAAGTCATTTGGCTGGAGAAGTGTGTTCTTGAGATTTAGAGGCAGTCATTCATCACTTGGTGCTTGAAAGCATTCCTCAGCGGACTTCTTCCCTACTGGAAAGAGAATTTGGTAGGCTTTCACTTAGTAAGATTGATACATAAAATTAACTAGTCATCATTTCATAGGTCACTTTAGGGTTCTCAAAGAAGAAAGCAACATGTTAATACCCGAAAATCCAAACTACACCATGAAAGTGCTCTGTGAAAAGAAAAATGCTATGCCAGCATAAGACTATTATTTTAATACCAAATATGTGGACATTTTCCATTAATAGGTACAATAGTATCTGAGCGCATGATTACTTCCTTCTTGCTAATGTGAATAATTTCCTTTTCAAGTATATGAAAAAAGACCTAAGATGATTACTTCTTGTATAAACACCCCTTAGAAGATGTAATTTGAAATATATTGGCCCCAAAAGACTCTAACAATTTATGCCCTGACCTGCTCCCCCGCCTCCAAAAAAAAACAGTGAAAATGTGAATGAGACCCCACACAACACACTAGAACCCAGGAAATTTATTACAGGCCACCAAAGAGGTGTTTTCATTTCAAGAATAAATTTTTAAGGGTCTTTTAACCCTAGTCACTTTCCCCAGTTACTCCATTTCTTCCTCCATTAAAACACAGAAATACATTCTGAAAGCTTCTAGGAAAGAAATCACAGCTGGTGATAGGACCAAGTCTCCTCTGGGGAGTCCTTAGTCCCAAGAGTAACAAGTCAGTTGATAGCACCAAGCAACAAATCACAACTCCAGGATGGTGTAAGGACAGAGAAGATGGTATTGAGGTCAAGAAATTATTATTGGCCAGCTCAGTTCAAAAGCTCAAGTACATAAGGATATTAGCATCTCATGAGTTAGTGCAAAGAGCATAGAGACTCTTCTAATTAGATGTATTCCACAAGTAGGCAGATTAGAGTCACCCTTCAGGGAAAGTTGTACATTTTGGTGGGTTTATTTTAATTCCCCCAAGAACAGTAGATATTTAAAACTCAGTTGCCCAAGTCCTTTGGGAAGCCCCATGATAATGCCATGGCCCCAAGACGGCCTGGTGTATCATTACTCACCAGTCTTCAGAATAAAGCACAGGATCTGGGCTCCCGAAAGGGGTTGCTTCCGGCTGGAACACCTACCAGCAGGGCGTCCTTGCAGGCATTCTGCATGCAGTACTGTTGAAGCTCTGCCGCCGCCTGAGAGACCTGAAACAAAGGGACAAGAGCTTGACACGCTGCTCACAGCCAGATCCATCCAGCAGTCACTTGAGACTCTGAAAAATGATCAAACAACCTGACAAAGGTCATACTTTGTACAACCTCCAAGAGTCTTTTTTGCTGAAAGTTCTAATAATTGAACTCCAAAGAGGAAAAGTTACAATTTCTATAACCTTGACTTAGGGTATTTTTGGTTTAGTGGCTTACTCAACAAAGGAAAGATAAGGCCGTATCTTTTATCCATTTAGAATCCTAGTTTTGAGACTGAATTTGTAAAGAAATAGCTTATCCTAGTGTGCCCTTTACAAATTATCACTTATAAAGCATGCATTGATATATCCAGGTCTGCCATGTGAACAGACTATTTTAATGTTTACAAGGCTGGATGGAGCCTTATCTGGTCTGCTCAAAACAAGTGACGAGGTCCCTCCATCTTGTTTTTGAAGCAGAACAGCTTATTGGTTAAGAGTGCAGTCTCTGGACAAGTTACTTAACTTCTCAGTACCTGTTTTCTCATCTGTGAAATGTATTTAGTAACAGTGCCTACCTCCCTGAGTTGATGTAATAATTAAATGAGTTAATGCACGTAAAGCACTTAGAATAGTACTGACACTAGTTAGCAATCATTTGTGGCAGACTGCAGAAACAGTCACAATATTTTGCAGCTCCTACCACCAAGAAGTAAAGTCTTTATCCATCCCTTGAATCTGGGCTGGGCTTGAAACTTACTTTGACCAGAACAATGGCAGAAATAATGGGTAGGTTCCAAGCTTAGGCCTCAAAAGCCTTTGCAGCTACTTCTCTTGCTATGGTTGCAACCATAAGACCACCATCAAATGAGCCCAAGCTAGCCTACTGGAGGTCTTGTGGAGGAGAACCAGTCAGCCAAACCCCAGCCACCTGCCTACCAACCTCCAGACATATAAGTGAGGCCATCCTAGATCATCCAGCCATCAGCCAACCCTCCATTTGATGGCAGATGCACAGAGAGCCCAGCAAAGACCAGCAAAACTATACAGCTAAGCACAGCTTAAACTGTTGATCCAAGAATTGCGAGTTTATAAAGGTTGTTTTAAACCACTAAGTTTTGAAGAAGTGTATTAGGCAGCATTGACACAATTTTATTCTGCCTTTCTTCTTTTTTTTTTTTTTTTTTTTTTTTTTTTGCGGTATGCGGGCGGCGGTATGCGGGCCTCTCACTGTTGTGGTCTCTCCCGTTGCGGAGCACAGGCTCCGGACGCGCAGGCCCAGCGGCCATGGCTCACGGGCTTAGTTGCTCTGCGGCATGTGGGATCTTCCCGGACCAGGGCACGAACCCGTGTCTCCTGCATCAGCAGGCGGACTCTCAACCACTGCGCCACCAGGGAAGCCCTCTGCCTTTCTTCTTAGCCTCCATTTGATGCATATTTGTACTTGGAGGCTTTCCTTGCTTTCCATTTTTCTTGTACTGAAAAAGTGTTTTGTATAAAATCTCATCCATATTGTACAAAAATGTTCCAATTGCTGTTCAAGTATTACTACTAATTTGTGTTAATTTTCCAAGCTTCCAAATAACTGAAAAAATCAATTCCTTAAGTGTCAGTTACTATCTAGTTTCTAGAATACTTTAGGAATTTTAGTTTCATTAATGTAATAACAGTTTACTTTATATCATATAAGCATGTAATATAATATTGCCAAACTAATGTTTAAGCTTGCCTTTCCCTCAACAGAAGTTCTGATATTTTCATGTTAATTATAATTGGAATTACTGATTTTATATATATATATATGTTATTAATTCAAAAGAAATTTGGAACCAATTATGCTCATGCTTGTTATCTCAGCTTCAGAGGGAACAAGTGAACTCCACACATGATGGGTGGAAAGAGACTGTCTCCCAGGACTCCCAGAGAAATGGGACTAACTGCACCCTAGCTTAAAGAACATGGTCAAAAAGTTAAGGTGAGGGATATGCAAAGCAAATGAGAGAAGAGTAAAGTGGTCAGCATTTCTCTAGAACTTTCAAGGGAAAGAAACTCTGGCCTGGGAGAATACAAGCCCAAACCCTTAGAAGTTATATCCTCCCAATGGAAGTGGGATAATCCCTACCCAAATCATATGACTTTCCTTGGTTTGAGCCCAGGCTGACCCATCAACTTCTGAGAGACTTCTCCAAAGCAAAGAAGGGGTCCTTGGAAGGATACTGAGTACTCTCAACGTTTTATGCCAAGTAGTACAACCCTCATGGAGGGGAATTTGGCATATCTAACAAAACTATTCATGTGTTTACTTTATGATATAGCAATTCCTCTTTCGGAATTTACTCTGGGGATACATTTCCAACAGTATGAAAATTTCTAGTGTTTATTGTGCTTGCGAATTATTACAAATAACCTAAAAACCTATGCATAGGAGACTGATTAAATTGTCCATTTACACTAAGGTGTACTAAGCTGTAGAAAAGAATGAGGGAAATCTGAACTGATAGTAGTGATTTCCAGGATATATTTTTAAACTTTTTTAAAAAAGCAAATTACAAAAACAATACATAATAAGACACTTTTTGTATAAAAAAGAAGGGGAAATAAGAAAGTATAATAAGAAAGTATATATATTTTTGGTCACTATGCAAAAAAGAAATACAGGGATGATGAGCCAGACATTAATGAGACTGGTTATCTACAGGGGATGGGTGAAGGATACTGAGCATTGAAGCACTGGGAAGGGGTGCCCTCCATCATACGCTAAGAAACTGGTATTCTGGTTTATTTACCAGTCGGCAAGTCTGTGAAAGAGAAGACGTCTCTGGGTGTGCTGAGAACACCCATCCGTCACTGAGCCCTGAAATGAGTCAAACCAGACCCTAGAAGGTTGTGACTCCCTAAGGTGCTGCCTGAGAAAAGCCCTGCCAAGCACCCCAAACCATACTCCCATGAGGACACCCCGCAAATAAGCTTATTATCTGTGTGACTTTGAGTTATTCACTTGACTTCTCTGTGTCTCAGTTTCATCACCTGTAGCTACTTTTTAAATGTAGATAAGAATACCTTCCCCAGCTACTTCACAGGGTAGGCAGGCATCTGGCTCACAGTTTTTCTTTCCACTTCAGGTCCCCACATCATCTTAAACATTTCCAACAACCCTAGTTTCCTTTCCCTGAGCTCTCTTCAAACAACCTTCTCCTCAACAGCAGTCGTTACAGCCAACACCTGTAACTGTTCCACATCTGTAATTTCACACTCCAACATCCTGCCTTCTGATCACAATCTCTCCTGCTCATCCAGGGTACTGCTTCCCTTCTCCTCACTACACCTGCTCTTTGACCTCAGGGGGAACCTCTCTTCCTTTTTTGTCTGGCCCATCACAGGGAGGCTGGCTCTGTTCCTTCTCCAGTCAGCCTGGGTTCAGCCTCTTACCGGCCAGACCCTCAAATTCCTTGCTCTCCACTCCCATTTCTATCTTTCTGGCAAAACTCCCCCACTAACCCACTACTTGGATCAACTACCATTCACCTTGGGCACTCAGATTCCTGGGCAGACAAATACTGCTGGAGACACACACACAAAAAAAGTAGGACAATCAATCTCACAGTAGCTGGGTCTTCAGAATCACAAGGTGTCTATGATTGTGCCTGCTAGGGGGTCCTCTCCCATTCCCAACAGCACTCTCTCCCTCATCCTCAGCGCTTGTGACACCATAAGTTCCCTTTTTTTCTGCCTTAAAAGAAAACTTGGCCTCCTATTTCACAAAGAAAATTGTCATCATACAAGGTCTTAAGACCTTATCTGGAAACATCTATGTTAACACATATCTTTCTTCCTGTCTCAGAAGGTGCCCCTCCAACCCCAGACCCCCTTAGACAGACTACCTGTCTCTACCTCCAGTTCTCCTTCTCCATTTGTTTCTCCCCCCCGACCTAAAAAGACAGTGTTTCTTCCTCTCAACCTCAAAATACAGCTTTTCATTTCCTAAATTTCTTAAAAAAAGGTTTCCTCTTTAAAACCATTTTTTTTCAAAAAAGTCTTTCTATCCTATTACAATCTAGATTCAGCATCTACTACTACATGTGTCACTGAAACCTCTTCTACATTCCACAGCTCTCTCTCTACCTTGTTTTACAATCAATTACATCAATTACTCTCTGAAATTATTTTATGTATTGGTTAGTGTGTTTATTGTTTATCTTCCCCACTAGAACGACGTATTCTCAGTACCTAGAATAGGGCCTGGTACAAAGAAAAGGCACTATTGAGGTCCACAGACTATCGCAGCAGTGTCCATTCATTCACACACACATTCTACAAATAATGCTATATACTAGTTGGTAAACACAATTACACATCAGATGCTTTTTAATCAATTGACTAAACATTGGACACGTTGACTAAGCCCCAGAATTGTGAAAAACCCTCCTTCCTCGCTTCAGTACCCTTGCTTTCCCTTGCTTCCCTTCTCGCGGCCATCTCTTTCGGCGGGTCCCTGGGTTCCACGCTCTGGTCACTTCCTACAGTTTTCACTCCCATACGTTCTTTCAGCCTCGTTCTCTGAGCTTCGGCCCAGGTAGTCAAACACCTCCCGGGCATCCCCTCAAAGTCCACGTATCCGAAACTTACGCATCATCTCTCCTCCCTACCGTAGCGAATGGCAACGCCATCCATCCTGTCACCAGGCCAGAAACCCGAGCAGCGCCCTCCTCCCGCCTCATCCTATCAACCCATCACCGAGGCCCATCCATTCAGTCTCCTCCGCAGCTCTGGACCCCATCCTACCGCACCAGCCAAGTCCGGGGGGGCCACCAGCACGTCGCCCGCATTCCTGGTGTCCTCGTGTCCGTCGGGCACCCCGAGTCATTGTCCCCATCACTGAAACGTGACCGCGCCGGGGCTCTCGGTCCCGGACCGCCCTCGCGGGGACAGGTGCGTTTCTCCCGGGTGCCGGGATCCGGGCCCGGCCCTGCGCGGACTCCCACCGCCCGAGGCCGAGCCGCGAGCCTCGTCGGGCGCCGTCCTCAGGGACCGCCCCCCGCGTCCGGCCAACCGGCTCGCGCTCTAGCCGGCCCCGCAGCTGTCCGCCCGGGCGCGGCCTCCTCCTCCCAGGCCCGCGGACGGCCGGGCGGTTTCCGCACCCCGAGGCCAGGCGCCGGCGCGGGCCTCACCTTGATCCTCTCCACGCCGGCCTCCAACTTGAGCTGCTCCACCAGGCGCTGCAGGGCGCTTACGCTGGCCCCGGAAGACATGGCGGCGGCCCGGGCCCTCAGCGAGTGAGCGAGCCGGTGGGCGGGCGGAGACGCGAGGCCCCGAGGCCCGGCACCGCCCCGGGGCGGGGAAGCCGCTGCGCCTGCCCCACCTCCCGCCGGCTGCTCCCGGCCTCTCCCGGCAGCCGCCCCCCTCAGTGGCAGACGCAACAGGTAAGCGACACCTTGGGGTCCCGAGCTGACTGACACCTAACTCTGCGTTCTAAGCAGGGAGGACGCCTGCGTCTACCCCTGTCCCCCGAGCCGCGTCGCGGGGCCTACACAGGGCGCCCACCTGCACATCGAAGCTTCTAGGAGGAGCAGGAGTGGGTGTGGGGGATGGAAAAGGTGAAGAGGCTCTCCTGGAGACTCGGAACTGTGACTGCGTGTGGATGGAGCAAGGCGTGGAGCGAGTGGCAGAAATGAGGGGCCACGTGTGAAGGCTTCGAAGCCCTGCCAGGGAGTTATCCTCGGGTAGGTGAGGACGGTCGATGGGGTGTCCATGCAACAGAAACAGGTTTCTGCGTTAGCCTGTGACTTTGTGAGGGGAATCCTAGCGGTTGACCCGGCAGAGTCAGTAAAGTAAGCAGAGGAAAATCGCAGACCCTGACATCTCTGCAGAACATACAGGAGAAAATTAAATTCAGCCCCCCTCACTCCCGTCTCGCCGTTCAACTGTAACCATTGTTTCTGTTGTGCTGCATTTTTTTAATGGTGGACATTAGTTTGTTTCACAAAAGTGGCATCATTACTATATGTGAAATGTGTGGTTTTTCTAAATTAATTTATTTTATTTTATTATTTATTTTTGGCTGCGTTGGGTCTTCGTTGTTGCACGAGGGCTTTCTCTAGTAGCAGAGAGTGATTGCTACTCTTCATTGCGGTGCGTGGGCTTCTCGTTGCTGTGGCTTGCCTTTGTTGCGGATCACAGGCTCTAGGCGTGTGGGCTTCAGTAGTTGTGGCACTTGGGCTCAGTAGTTGCAGCTCACCGGCTCTAGAGCACAGGCTCAGTAGTTGTGGCACACAGGCTTAGTTGCTCCGCGGCATGTGGAATCTTCCCGGAGCAGGTCTCGAACCCGTGTCCCCTGCATTGGCAGGCAGATTCTTAAGCACTGAGCCACCAGGGAAGACCCAAACGTGTGTTTTTTGTTGATTTTGTTTTTCGCTTAATGCATTATGAATATTTCCTTATTATTCTTGTGCGCCATTGTATTTGTTAGAACCCACTTAAACTGAGTAATGCAAAAAGGTAATACACTGGCTTGTGTAACTGAAAAGCCCAAGGACTTTAAAGTAATGGGTTTAATTGCCCAAATAATAGCTGTAGGGCTCTCATTCTCCATCTCTTGGCTCTGCTTTTTCTGAGTGTTGGCCTTGTTTTTTCCAATGGTAAATAGACTCCCTCTAGTGCTGCGAAGGAAAGTTTCATGCTTTTATTGCCCCAGCCTATGTCTTTCTAATAGCTGCAGCAAAAATCCCCATAATGGACCTCACTGACCTTATTGAGTCATGTGTCCACCCCTGAACCAGTCTATTTGAAGGCAAGGGTTTGTGTGTTGTTGGAATGCCCGGATTAGCTGCCCCTGGCCGAGAGCAGGATGCGGGCTGGGGTCAGCCCCACCTCTAGTGGGCCCTGTGGTGTGCCACCCAACTTCCCATTTAGGACCAAGGCATTCATTGCCCCACCTGCCGGGAGTAGCAGCAGCTGATGCCTCCCAGCTGAGTCCTTCTGGAAACTGCCCTTAGCCCGAGAGCCACCCCTCCCAGGGTCATCTCTCATCCAGTGATGGATGTGTGGGATACATAAGATCTGCACCCCAACCCCCTTGCCTCAAGCTGGCACAGCAGTGAAGGATGATGGCAGCTCAGAGCTCCCCCTGGGGTCATCTGAGGCCTTTATGGCAGCTGCCTCACAGTTCAGTTCCTGCCTCTGCCTAATCCCCAGTTCCTGGACCGCCCTTCAGGTGTTGATCTTGACACTCCCCAGCAGACTTTCTGCATGAAAATCTCCATCTCAGAGTGTGTTTTTCTGGGGAACCCAAACTAAGACACCCACCCAAACCATATGGACTGAAAGGGGAAGATCAGTTCCCTAAAGGAAAACCAGGATGCTGATACTAGAAGGGGGCCAGGGGGAGTCAAAAAAAAGATCTGCTCTTCAAGTATTATTTTTGATGACTGCATGATATTCCATTGTACAACTGGGTCATAATTTATTTACCTATTGCCTTATTATTTAACACTGTGGTGGCCACCTTAAACATACAGCTTTGTGTATGTTTTTTATTTCCTTATGATGCATTCCTAAAAGTGGAATTAGTGGATCAAAGAATATAAAACAGTTTTAAAAACGTTTCCCTTCTTTATCCTCCAGAAGGTGGTAGCAATTGCTATTCCCACCAGAAAGCTGCCTGTTTCTCTGCACCCTCACAGTTCTGTATTGTGGTTCTTTATCTCTAAAAATCTAATAGATGAAAAGTGGTGTCTTAAGCTTTTAGATGTCTTAACTGTTGAGGCTGAACATTTCTTCTATTCCTTTTGTGAGCTATGTGTTCAATCTTTGAGGTGTTAAAGAGTTTTTCTTATCTCATGACAAGAGCAGATTTGCAAATTTTAAAGCCCTCTCCCGTGGGCTCCCTCACCACAAAGAACGTATATTCTTGTCAAAACATGGAAGTACACGTTAGAAACGTGACTAAATTGGTGACAGAATAGAAAAGTTGTGTGTCAGAAAGATGAGGCAAAGAACTCAGAGCAAAGATATAGACTGGAAGGATCAGGAAAAGCTCATCTTAGATGGTGAGACCTAGACCTTGGAAACATGTGTCCTGCAGATGGCAGAAAGGAAGGGGGAAAGCAGGGAGAACAGGAGGCCGTGCACACGTGGAATGAATTAGTTAATGAATAAAAGAAGGCTCTAGTGAGTAACAGAAAAGTCACAGAAAACCTCATAAGAAACGAGTTTGTGGGAAACAGCAGGGTAGCCACATGGTAAGACATTTTAGGAATATTAATCTGGGATGAGGATAGAAAATGAACTGAAGCTGGGGAGACAAGATGACTTCAGTAGTAGTTTTGTCTTTTTGGTGGAGTGGCGGGATTGAGGCCCTAGAGAGCACTGTGAAGGTGGGATGGAGAACAAATTCAAGAGACTAAATCAGTAGGAATTCATTGTAGTTGTGAAATGCAAAGGAAAGTGGGCAGAGGCTTCTGAAGCAGAGAATAGGTGAGATCTGATGCCTGAAACAGAAATTAGGAAACAGGACTAGGTTTGAAGGTAGGAGCGAAGAATAAGGATGAGTTTGGCTTAGGAGAAAGTAAGTCTTCAACTGTACTGCTTCGTGCCTCTAGGTTGCTGAAAATGTTTAGTGGCAAATGCTGATGTGGGAGACATCTGCACAACCTAATGGTAGCTGAAGAAATGAAATGATCTCTAGTTAGAAAAGGGGGCTTTGCGGTTGCCCATGGTGAGGGAACACCCAAGGTGATACTTGTGTGTCAGCCATGAGGTAGCAGAAAAGGTCTAGGAGTGTGCCCCATCTCCCCCCTTCATGCCCGATCACACCCACCACCCTGCTTGCTGCTGTATGATTGATTGTGCTTTTCTTGGAGAGAAGTGGTCTGCCTTTGAAAGAAACAGCCAGGTTTTAGCATCCAGCCTCCTGCAGTGATCCATGGACAGGCAGGCTAGGTGCCACTTGTAACAGAGGGCTGACCATCTGTGCTTTGCTTTATACGTCACCAAAATGTCTTCTCATCCATTATTTTTGCATCGTGGAACTTCAGAGTGGAAAGAGACCTTCAGATGAGGTAGTCCATTCCCAATTTTAGAGACGAGGAAACTAAGGCCCACTAAGAAAAGTGACTTGCCTAGTATCACGCAAAGTGGGAGGAAAAGAACTTCCATTTTAGCTTTTAAGAGAAGTCACTGCTCACCTGGAGGACTAGAGTCTGTCCCCACAGATGCAGTTATTTCCAGAGCTCTGAAAGGTGAGGCATGGGGACAGAGTATCCTTTCCTCCTCACCCCAGCTAAAACGCACAGATCACCAGTATATTATTTTAGATAATCTGTTACACATTTTTTTCTTGGTTAAGATAAAAACTTATAAATTTCCACTGTTTCTAAGAGTCTCAGTACTTTTGAGAAATGTCAGTGTCCTTGTAAAAACAAACATTTCATTTGTTTCCCTGTTGTGATCTGTAATTCTTCATTCTTGACATGTATTTTGTCACCCTTTTACTAACAGTAGGTTATTTTTCCAGAAAAGCAGCTTTAAATGACTCTTCTCCATAAAAATAATGATAAAATGGGAAGGTGTTTCTGTTACCTTCAGTCTTCTAAAAAGGAAACAGGGAAACACATTAACAACTATATTTAATGTGACACAGTATGATGTACCAGAAAAAATCATTTCACTTCCTTCTACCCATTGCATTATTTTTAGAACTTAATGACTCAGGAGTGAAAGATTCACCAACAGGTGTGTGGATTCAGCTTCTCTGGAGAGATTTTTACAGGCTGCTTGAGACTTTGAGAGGCAGTGTGACTTAGGGCTACTTGATGTTCTTTTGAGCAGCCATTCCAGGCATGCCTCTGTATCTCACTAGAAGTGTCCCTTCTGTAAACGCAGGCCTTGAACTAGTGAGTAGCAGATTATTCTATTCGCTCTGAAAGTTCTTTCTTTCCTGAGCTGTCATCTCAGCTGCTTCACCTTGTACCCCAGGGTACAACAAGGGGCAGGCAGCTGCCTTTAAGACACACAATTCCAATCCTAAGGAGCATCACTTTTTCACTCTATACTATGCACAAAGCAAAGGGTTCAAATATCTATTTAAATATTAAAGAAATAACGGGTTTGTAATCATCACTAAACACTCTATTACCATGGATTTTAACAAACGAGACTTTCCTATTCCCTCTGGAGCATTAATATATGCCAGCCATTTTACCCCATCTTATTTAATTCTCATGATAATCCTGTGAAGTAGTTAGTATCCCTACTAACTATTAGAGATGAAACATGGGGTTCAGAGGTTAACCTGCCCAAAGTCAAACTATTGGTTGCAGAGCCAGGAACCAAACTTTGGTCTATCTGGCTGCAAAGCCTGAGCCATTCCCCTGCATCCTGATCACTCTTCTTGAGGTTATAAAAGGAGACACTGTCAAATGGGAGGAAGTTTCTTCATCCCCTAATGAAACTGGGGAGGAGTCTGTAGGAAATCCCATATGTCACTGCTCTAAGACTATGTGATCCACTCCATACATAATTGTCAGGGATACTCTGAATCCATTAAGAAACTGATTAAAGTTTATGACAAATCATATAGGCTTTTTACTTAAATACTCATAACATTTCTCAGTTGCAGGCAATCTAATCTCCTTCAAACCCTAAACCTATGTAAATTTGCAGGCTTATAGATTTTTAAGTCCTAATTATCTAAAAAGATCCCCTCATTTCACAGATGAGGAAACCAGAAAGGTTAAATTTGTTTAGCAAATTTTATTTGGTTATCAGGGGCTGGGTTCGGCCTTAGCCCATATTTAAATGTGAAGAGTATCACACTTTGTAAATAAAATTAATTATAACTCATCCGGGGCCTTCCCTGGTGGTCCAGTGGATAAGACTCCATGCCCCCAGTGCAGGGGGTCTGGGTTTGATCCCTGGCTGGGGAACGAGATCCCACATGCATGCTGCAACTAAGAGTTCACATGTCACAACTAAGAAGTCCACATGCCGCAGCTAAAACAGAAAAAGAAATTCATCCGTACACAACTATTTTGTATCAATACCAACATTTATCTGCCTCAATTGCACAATTATAACTCAACAGAGACCATGTCTGATTTAAAGTCTTTAAGTAGCTAGACCTGTTCATACTAATGTCTAATAAAAGCTGTTTCTCTTTAATTTCCACAGAACTTTCAGTATGGGGCTGGCACACTGGTCCATAATACTATCTGCATGTTAGCTTAGCAGTTGGCTTCTACTCAAGGAAATATTTCCAAGGTGTGGGTGTTAAAAGTTTCCTGCAGGCTTTCCTGGTGGCGCAGTGGTTGAGAGTCCGCCTGCCGATGCAGGGGACACGGATTCGTGCCCCGGTCCAGAAAGATCCCACATGCTGCGGAGCGGCTGGGCCCGTGAGCCATGGCCGCTGAGCCTGCGCGTCCAGAGCCTGTGCTCCGCAACGGGAGAGGCCACAACAGTGAGAGGCCCGCGTACCGCAAAAAAAAAAAAAAAAAAAAAAAAGTTTCCTGCCATTTCAGTTCAAAAAGAATCTCAAAGGAAATAAAACTACTGTTTTTCTAAACATAAATTCAGTAGTACTAAAATAGTTAATTCTATAGACTGAACTATTTTTTCATGTAACATTTTAAATTTCTGTATACCACTTGTAGTGTTTAAAATTCTACGCATGGCCCCTACTTGATAGATGTGTTATGAAGCTGCAACCCAGGATTTGCAGAACTTGGCGAATTCATAAAGAAATAAGACCAGTGAGGGAAGGGTGAGTTTTAGAAACTGCTGTGAGGATATTTAACATGAATATAAGTAACCCTAAGGGTAATTTTAGCACAGACCTCAATTATAGGAAGTGATAATAGAAAGCAATAAGCAGCTATGCTCTATAAACCCCTGAATTCCAAGCAAGGAGGAAATGGTGATAGCCCTAAAATGAAGCACAAGAGAAATTTTCTAACTATAGTGGGGTTCTGGGATCCCCTACCCAGGATTCTTCTCCAAGTGTTTCTGAAATGGAGACACTTTTGGTTCTTTGGTGGGGGATTGGCAGAGTATGGAGATTGCAAAGATACCAAAATACCTGAATGACACTTGTGACACAACTAATTGCCCTTCCTTCCTTCCAGGATTTTGAAGCATAAAGCCATTTTGTTGAGGGAAGGGGAGAAAAGAATCATAGTCCTTCCGTTAAGGAGAGTCCATTCATCTCACCCATACAGTGACCATGATTCCAAAAGACCAACCAAACTTTTACCAAGTGAGCAGGCTGCCAGGAACAATTCCAGAAATTAGACTTCTATATAAAGACAGAAAGGGCTTCCCTGGTGGCACAGTGGTTAAGAATCCGCCTGCTAATGCAGGGGACATGGGTTCGAGCGCTGGTCCGGGAAGATCCCACATGCCGCGGAGCAACTAAGCCCGTGCGCCACAACTACTGAGCCTGTGCTCTAGAGCCCGTGAGCCACAACTACTGAGCCCGTGAGCCACAACTACTGAGCCCGCGTGCCACAACTACTGAAGCCCATGCGCCTAGGGCCTGTGCTCAGCAACGAGAAGCCACCGCAATGAGAAGCCCATGCGCTGCAACGAAGAGTAGCCCCCACTTGCCACAAGTAGAGAAAAGTCCTCACACAGCAATGAAGACCCAACACAGACAAAAATAAAAATTTTTAAAAAGACAGAAATACAGCAATCTAGTATATATGCAAAATAATATCCAAAGATACATGGTTTTTATCAGCCAACATTTATGAATGCTAACATATTCAGTCCTCCTATTTTT
Organism: Kogia breviceps; assembly: GCF_026419965.1. Lineage (NCBI taxonomy): Eukaryota > Metazoa > Chordata > Mammalia > Artiodactyla > Physeteridae > Kogia > Kogia breviceps. The sequence goes on from NC_081317.1 coordinate 21,836,700, forward strand.
CCTTATCACTAGTTTTTTTTGAAATATAGTTAATCATAAATTTATTTGAAATTTTAAAAGAAGGGCAAGAGCCTCCATTTCTTTCTGGTCTGCATAACATATGGTACCCACGTCTAATCTTAGGTGATAATGCTATTGTTTGGCATGTGTGTGGTAACATCTTCACTGGGACGGGTTACTGACTGCAACCACAGCACTTTTCAAAGGCATTTACCTATGGTTTAGAGTTGGGCATTTGGGGTTTGAAGCACAGCTTCCTACAATTTAGCACTGTAATTTCCCCAGCCTCCCAAAAAAGAATGGATGCATAAAACATGTTCGTCTGAAGTTTACAAAAATATAAATATTATATAATTTCAGAATTTTAGAGCTGCAAAAGGCCTTAGTGATAATCTGGTCAAACTCCTCCCCTAATTTTCCAATGAGGAATTGAGGCCTTCACTCACAGGTTAAATAACCCACCTCAGGCCTTTTGCTATATTAGCAAAGATGGAACTCTTCCCTTCAGCATCTTTGTATGTGTCACATATTTGGGCTGAGCTCTTGAAAGGACTAGTTTACTTTTGAGTAGAAACAGACTCTGCATAGCTACTATGCTACACTTTTTTTTTTTTGCAGTACGCGGGCCTCTCACTGTTGTGGCCTCTCCCGTTGCAGAGCGCAGGCTCAGTGACCATGGCCCACGGGCCCAGCCGCTCCGCAGCACGCGGGATCTTCCCGGACCGGGGCACAAACCCGCGTCCCCTGCATCGGCAGGCGGACTCCCAACCACTGCGCCACCAGGGAAGCCCTATGCTACACTTTTATGCTACGTCTTTTACAATTATATAATACAAAAGCAATATGTTACTTTGACTTAAAATGTCATACCAACAAACTTGTGATATATTGCAACCGTTTTATTAATATGATGGACTGGGATATGTCTTTTAACAGGAGTATTGATTCACTACCATGAATGTGTTTCGATACTTTGCTGCAGTATCATACTTGATTGAGTCAAATTACGTGTGAATTACTTTCACTTTCACACGTATAAAACATTTACATTTCATTGTTTGATAGAACAGCCATGCACTTCTTCTTTCTGGTTTATATGCATGTAAATATGCTCACATAAAATGGATTTTTCACCACTCAAGGACTTCATAATATATGAACTTTTCATGACACTATTTCTGCTTTTTTTTTTTAATTGAAGGGGGGTAAAAAAGCAATACTGTGGTACAAAAGACCTTCTTACAAGGTTCTTTCTGGAGAAATGTTTGAGAATACAGTTATAGTCCTATAATGACTGTAATCAAGATCATCCTACAAGGACATGAAGGCAGATTCACTCTCCTGGAGAGTTTCTGATCTTAGTAAGAATATTATGACTGGGGGGAGATATTATAAAGACAGTCCAGCAGAAGACTCTCCTAGAGAGATATTTTGAACATATTTCAAACCTATAAAGATGACATGATAGTTGAATAATTTTGCTGAAGAAGTCTGTGTCTAGAAAGACACTCAAAAATGTAATTAAATGCTGTTATAATTTTTATGTTTTGTGAAACTATTAGAGGCCACGAAAGCAGAAAAATGTAGCACTGTAACAAAATAAGGAAACACTTTTGAAGAATAAACACTTAACACGTAAAAATTTTAAATGGTATCTAATAAATTTTCATGTCAAATTTTTTAACCAAACATATAAAAATTTTAAATGGCAACTAATAAATCTTCATGTCAAATCTTTTAACAAAATCCACAAATTGATTATAAAAATTGAACAATCATAAATGTCTTATGTATAAAGTTTAAAGGGAAAGTTTAAATTTCTACATTATTCTGTTTAATCACATACTTGAGGAATTTTAGTTACTGCCGAGGAACAGTCAGTACATTTCTAAAATAATTCAGTTATGAAAATAGTATCACAATTAAGGTTTGGCATAGTAGCATTCCAGCAATCTTCAGTCATCCACAAACATTAACCGTCCGGGCCCTTCATTCTTCATCCACCTCCTATATCTCTTCCATCTAGGGTCATTTGCTAATCTTTTCTTTAGTTCCTCTTCTTGTTCCTGTTTGTAGACCTGTAAGTATAAATAACATAAACTGACTTGACAATCCAAAGAGAAACATTTGTCATTAGCTTTATGGCATGTTTATACTTTTCAAATATAACTTTAGGTAAAAGTTTCCAATGAATGTATTGGTTTGTCTTCTGAAGACCATGCAGCTAAGATTACTAAGCAATTAAGCATTTTAATGTTCAATGTTCAATAAAAAAGAATAACGTGCAAGAACTGGTAATTTTTTTCACTGATTTCTGTAACCTGGAAATACATTCTTTTCCTCCTTGAAATCAGATATAAGCTGAGTTTAAAGGGTTTAAACATTTCCTCTCTACAACTAATGTCCAATGTTAAAGAATCAACACTTTATTTTTCTAACATGGTACTCTGTAAATTTAACGGATGACTTTCAGTTTTGTTGATATTAACCAAGGAACAAAGTGACCTTACAAATACATTTGTTTCCAAATTGAACTTACAACTACTTTTATCTTCAATGATAATTATTGGTTTTTCAAAATATTTTTAACTAAAGTTCCCAAAGAAGGTTAAATAAACCACAGAGGTTAAGAACAAAGAACATCTTACATTTCTATAACCTTTCATGGATATCAGTTGAAGCTAAATGGACAAGTTTTCATAACCAATTACACAGCCATATCAAATTTCAGAAAGAAATTACTTTACTTACAAATTTCAGGAAGTAACAACTAAGATAATCTCATGTAATACTGTGATAATTCAGCCCAGGATAGCAATCTATGACAGACAGAGTTTATTGTATAGTGGGCAGCTTCAACTGCCTAAGTGAAAACTTATCAAATAATTTAGGAGCTACAATGTTACCTTCCATTTTTATGTTCTTTATAAGTAGGCTGAATATATATACTTGCCAAATCATTCTGGAAATTCATAGTACAGTTTAACACAACAAATTAGACTGTACTTTAAATTTTTAGCATTAGTAAATTAAAGTATTTGAAGTTCATCTTTTAAAAAGACAAATTATAGGTTCAAAACCCACTGTACCACTACTAAATATAGTCATACAGTCAACAAAAGTAAGATCTTTCTATATTTACCTCTTCCATTTCAGAAATTTGAGCACACTTCTGTGATCCCTTGTCACATACCTAGTTTTAAGTTGGTAAGGAAGGTTACAGTAATTACTCACCTCATAATTCTCCTTTATCCAAAGCTCCCGTTTAAGAAAAGTTTCTTTCTGATGATCTTCTAGACTATCAAACTGAGACTTTGACATTTTCATAGATTTACGTATGATATATAGTCTTTCTTCTTCCCCATATTCTTTGCCTTTGATGTTAAAATTATAGATCCACCGGCAATACCAGACTATATATGAGCACAGGTGAAAGGGAGCTAAGAGAATTTGAAACAGGAGAAGGTCACGGAACTGGGGTTTCTGATAGCCTCCCTTTATATCTATTTTACTTTTTATAATGTTCTTTATGATGTTCTCCTCCTCGTCACGAATTTCCTCTTTGGACTTTTTGTTTCTGCCCTTCTCTTTGGCCTTTCTCAGCAATCCCTGCTGCTTGGCAATCTCCATGGCTTGGATACGGTACTTGGGCACCGTGGCCAGGTAGCTGATTGCCTTGTTGTAGCTGTTCCACCAGCTGAAAAACTAGAATATTTAACAAAGAAAACTGGGTCATTTTTATTACCGAAATTCATCTTGGTGAACACAACCCCCAGCCCCAAACCTATTCTGATTAAAAACAGGGACCTCAAAAACCTTACTCTGTAAGTTAAAGATACAGTTGAATAATGCCCATGTGGACATGGGATCTCCAGGCCTGATAAGTCGGATAAGCCCTGAGCTGAGTCAAAAAGCCACTGCTTCTCCACAGGAGACACCCAGGATCAGAGGATGGATTGGTGGAATCACATCACACCTGTTGATTTCACACCGTTACCATTTGACTCTTCCCTAGATCACAATTAAGAAATCCCTCTTCTATTTTTTTTTTTAAGGTTGCAGTCTACTTACTGGAGGAAGAATCGAATAGTAAAACTAGCTAGTGAGGAGTTTCTTTCACAAAATCCCTGGGTATAGACTCAGGCAACTCTAAACCATCTGCACATACCACAGTAATGCTCATCACATTCTGAACTGAAAGATTCAAATATGTTTGAACTCTACTTATTTTGACAGGAAGACATTAAGTCACTTCATAAATATATTCAACCACAAAGGGTTTTATTATCAGAAAAAGTCCTACTCCTCATATAGTACCTCCACACATTTCAGCTATTTTACTGAATAAATACAGCAGTTGTACCAATAATATCCTGAAATATGATAGTAGCAATCTATTAGGAATAGCAAAAAAAAAAAGAAAAAAAAGTGACTAGGGTATTACGTTATCTAAAACAGAAAAGTAAAGTTGCCCTTCCTCTCCCTGTTGAAAAGGCAACACTACAAAAGCTGATACATTTAAAATATACAGCTTTAGTTTTCAATAGGAATTCTTTTATCATATCGATTGAATTTCATTTCTGGGAATTAAACTGGAGAAGTAATTCTGAAACTAGCAAATTGCTTCATTCTAGTCACTTTGTTTTTTCTTCTAGAGGAGGATATGATAGGTGTGGTTGGTTGAGGAATAATAGTAGGGAAAACTCATTTCAGGCTAAACTTATATTTCTGTGATATTTTAAAACAACATAAAAAGTTACTGTAGCACTTTTAGTCTATTTCAGTGGTTCTCAAACTGAGCAGGAGTGCCCTTAGCTGTCATGTGGAAATGTGTGAGACATATTTGTTTTGTTACAATGATGGCAAGCTCTACACTCCTGGCATTTGGCGGGTAGGTACCAGGACTTGTTAGGCCATATTAAGGAGTTTGGAATTTTCCCCAAGTTTAATGGGAAATCATTGAAAAGTCCTATGAAAGTAGTTTGGTCCTTGAACAATGCGGGGGGGGGGGGCACCACCTTCTGCAGAACCTGAGTGCAACGTATAGTTGGCCCTCCGTATGCACGGCTCCTCCCTATCCTCCGATTCAGCCAACCTCGGATGGCGCACTGCTACAGTTCGGTACTGCTTTTAGTGAAAAGAATCCGTGTGTAAGTGGACCACTGCAATTCCAACCCATATTGTTCAAGGGTCACCTGTAAATGATATGATCTAGTTGGCGTTCACTCTGGCTGTTATATGGGAAATACTCTAGAGGGGGCAACGAGAAAAAGATCTGAGTTTTTTGTTTGTTTGTTTTTGACAGTTTTATAATGACATTCATGATTTCTTAGATTGCCTGCCAACAAAGATTCCAATATTATCAATTGGTTAAATAAATATTTTTCTAATATAAAAAATTAATCTCACCTGGAAGTAAAATTCTACAAAAAGGTACTTCTAGTTCAGTTTTAATGGCTAGCACTAGCCAATGTGCACTCCTGCACATGCACGTAGATATACACATCCATCAATACACACCTGAAACACTGAAATAGCACACACACTGACCAAGATCACAACTCTCACATCCACTTTAGGGGCTAAGCGCCTGCTGTAGTAGTGATAGTAATGGCTATAGTACTCTTCTGGGTGATCCAGCATGTAATCATAATCTTTTCGAGTTTCTTCATCCTGTAAAATAACAAGATATCCAGTTTCATAGGACAGCTCATAAAATGGTCTTAGTTAATAATCTGTTAAAGTCAAATCTAGAATATTGTAATTATGTAATCTGAATAAAAGAACAAACTGTCAAAATCAGAAAATTTCCCATAATTCCTCAAAGGGACACACAAATTTGTTTCCAGACTTTAATACTAGGTATAAAGCATAATAAAAAAATTTCCTCAAATTCTTGAGGAGTATTAGTCCTCCTGGAAAAAATAAAAACACTTCAGTAGCAATGAACCATGCCTTTTTAGCCAGTGCTGTGGTGCTAATAAGGATGTCACCATGTTCTTATAATTTAAGAGCATGTTGACACCTACTCTTAGCAACTGCTGATAGAAAAAAAAGAATGTTTATCTCTGTCGTATATATTCACAATCATTTCCCAACCTTGTAGAGAAGGTTTTCTTTTGAAAGCAATGATTAAAACAACGAAAAAGTAGACAAAACCAGTCTATGCCCTCAAAATTGAATTATGCTCATCCCAAGGAAACACTGAGACATCGATGCAGTATAATGGTCAAAGTCTCGCTTTGTGGTATTATGCAAAACTTTTAGCCTCTCTGAGCCTCACTCTTCTTCACTTGTAAATTAGAGATATTAATAGCTGCCCTACTAATTTTACAGGGTTATTTTGTATATCAGATGACAAACACTATACAAAAACAGGTTAAAAATATGTAGTGTTTCACTATTACAACACATTTTCACAGCCCAGTTCATAAATAAGGTAATATATAGCTCTTTCTTAATCATGCAAACATGTTGAAAAAATTACAGCCTTCTGAAATGCTGCTCAAATGGTCACAAATAAAACATTTCTTAAAACCTTCTCTAATTTTAATGTTTCTAAAAGGTATAAACGCCAATCTTTTACTGAGCTACATAGGTTGAAAAGCTACCAAACTAGGTTATGATTTGCTTTTTTTTTTAATCCCACAGGAAACCTATTTTTCAACTTGTCTTGTTTCCAAAAAATGTTAAAGACTAAAACTACAGCAAATTCTTTACTCTCTATAAGTGAATACAACATAAACCATTATGAAAAAAAATCTTTCTTTAACCTAGATGACTTCTTTCTATGATAAATTAATTATTCAACATTTATAAAGTTGCAGATTATTAGCTAAACATTTCAAAATCTGCACTTAGTGCTTTGTTACCAGAGGCGCTGGGGTCTGTTCAGGGCCTCCTCCCGAGTCCTCCAATATACTGTTTCTTAGATTTAAAATAAGACGTTTGCTCATGATAAATCTTTCCTGTACCCATTAATATCATTATATATTTTCTATTAAGAATTCTGAATTTGAATGAGCACATTCTCAGTAACATTTTTTTTTAATTTATTTATTTTTAATTTATTTTATTTTTGGCTTCGTTGGGTCTTCGTTGCTGCACGCAGGCTTTCTCTAGTTATGGCGAGCGGGGGCTACTCTTCGTTGCGGTGCGCAGGCTTCTCATCGCGGTGGCTTCTCTTGTTGCAGAGCATGGGCTCTCGGTGCGTGGGCTTCAGTAGTTGTGGCATGCAGGCTTCGGTAGTTGTGGTGCACAGGCTTAGTTTCTCCGCGGCATGTGGGATATTCCCGGACCAGGGTTTGAACCCATGTCCCCTGCATTGGCAGGCGGATTCTCAACCACTGCGCCACCAGGGAAGCCCTCAGTAACAGTTCTTACACTCATTACATTCAAAATATTTCTTACCTCTGACTAGAATTTGAAGCTAGATGAAGTAGTATCTAGTATAATTAGATGTAAATATATTTAAAGTCTATTCCATGGCACTGTATGGAGGGCCAATATGCGAATCATCTACTATATAAGGAAAGCTGAGCTCAGGCTGATATTATTTTCAAATTCACTCCTTGTATGTTCTCTTCCATTAGAAAAGATTTTCTCGGGAGTTCCCTGGTGGCCTACTGGTTAGGATTCCAGCCTTTCACTGCCATGGCCTGGGTTCAGTCCCTGGTAGGGGAACTGAGATCCTGCAAGCTGTGCGCCACACACCTCAACTGTCAGTCCATTATTCCTCCTATAAGCCATCATCATATTCTAGAGTTTCTAACCTAAAGAGGGCAAAACGTTACAGGTCATACAGATAGCTCTGAAGACTAAAGCCTATGTCCCTTGATGTATTTCATTCTGAGTACTTCAAGACATCCTTTGAGAATTTTTCCATTCTCCCTCCATTTTTTTGCCCTTTGGGCTAATTTTATAGATATGCTCTGCTTTTGGCCTGAATTCGTTGCCTTTTAAACTCAGCCTCCCAATCTTGGCAGATGCTTTTTGAAATGTATCTCTTCAAACACGATTCTTCTCCTTGCTCCAACCAGATTACAAGTAGTTTTGAAACTAACTGCCCCCATGAGATGAGATTCCTACAGTCCTCCAACATCACTATCTCTGCACAGTCCATTGCCCATTCTGACTGTCTGTACTCCTCCTGGTTGAAGTATACAGCAAGATCTGTGAGGGTCACTGAAATCTGCTCTGTGATGTCATGCGTCTAGTGGCTATTCTCTTATCTTAGTGAAGGTCACAGTCCATAGAATGCAGATATCCTTCTTCAAGCTTTTCACCCATATCTTCCCCCAGAGTCACCATCTTCTCACTGGTCCCTAGATTTGTGACTTCATCAAGTCCAGAGCTTCATTTAACAGGATGGTCAGCTAATGCTCTAGTACCAGCAACTCCAAAATTTATACCTTATGCCTAGCCTCTCTACTGTGACCAGAGCCTGTAGGGCCTATTCAGGGCCCTCTATAATGAGTCCTCAAACTACCTCATGCCTGTAAAAGGTTTCAGGGTCAAGTCTGACTTCTCTTAGAATGGTTTTCTTTTCCTTGGGGCCACCATAATTTCATGACCCTGTTTTGGTCATGATTAGAGACAAGGTGGTCTGCGATCTCCTTGTTACAGAGTTTATTCAGCCACAATCTTCTTTCTTTAATGTGTTTAAAGCTTTCTCTCCAGAATGAAGAAAATGGATTTTAGGCTGAGGCATGCATAATACACTTTACAAGGTTGTTCAAGGTTGGCACAAATGGAAGAGTTAGGGATTCTCAACAATCTAAGTCAAAGTCCTACTCTTCAGTAGCCTACTAAGTTTAGAATCAACCTAATAAGAACACAGGATACCAGGCATATTAGCAAAAAAGAAAAGACAGACTGGGACTCAATTAGAGAGTTTCACGTACATTCTTACATATTTTTACCATATATTTATTTTTAATACCATATATTTATTTTTTCTCCTACCCATCTTGGGACTAAAGTAGCCTCACAGTTTTTTTATTTGTTCTGTCCAATGCTTCCATGTCTAGTAAGGTAAGTTCAATTTTCCTTGTCATGCAACAAGGCCTCCATAACTGACCCAAACTTACCTACTTAAGAAACATCTTATCACTCTCCCTTCTTTTGCCCATAGCAAACATTCAGATAGCAATTTCTGGAATTTGGTGTGTTCTTCAAGTACAGCATGCTCTTTTATATCTATGACTGAACAGATAATTCACTTTAACTCAAATGCCCATGCCTTTCTTCCAACCTCATGAGCTCCTATTAATCCTTTAGAACATAAACATTAGTAGACAGATTTAGACCACTCTTATTACACTTATTACCTATTTATTATAGCACTTATCACATTGTAATCATCAGTTTTTTTCTTTTCCTTGAATGAGAACTTCTAGAAGGCAGGTAGGGTGATTCCTTAATCTTTGTATATCCAAGGCCTAGCACAGTGCCTGGCATTCAATAAATATCATTTCAAAACTGAAATTTTGTAAAGGCTCTCCCTCACTCTAGACATCTCTCCAGCCACACAGGTCTCCATCTCACCAGGAAGGCGAGACGGGTGATTATGCCACAAAAACTTGGGCTTGGCAGAAATGACTGCTTGATTTCATAGCTTATGAAGATATGCTAATGTGGCTAAAATAGCTTAAACCTTAAAACAGTGTAATATCTTACCTTTCAATAAGGTAGTACTTTTTCTTTCAGCAATTTTGTGGATCTTAAGGTCCCAGGGTCAGGAGATTCCAACTTCTTTCCAAAACCAAAACCTTTATACTTGTTTCTTCCTCCTCTCTGTCCTGAGCCTTGACAAGCAGGGCAATAAGCTCCTTGTTTCTAATCTCTACAGGAAAAAACGGTGCTTCTGCTGGTGTCCACTCCACTCCCAATCCTCTTGGGCATATGCAGGAGGACTGGAACATAACCACCAATATCTAGATCAAAAGTGAACAAGAGGAAACCCACAAGCAAAGAAAGCACTGAATCCTTCCTTCTCTTATGAAAATGATCATTCCCCCCTCCCCAGAGGCAAAAATATATTATGTTCTTGTCCTTGAAAGAAATAATGAATTGTTTGATTTCAGTAAACATAAATTGCAATAATTAGATATTGCAGCCAGTTTTACATTAAAAATCTTCTATTATACAAATAATAGAAACCATTTAGGATGGCAAAGGCCAAGAATCAATAATATATGAAAATATAGTAATAGTTTGTTCATTCTTAAATATATATAGTCATCCTGTTTTTAAGAGAAATACACAAACAAATGATCCTTTAAGAAAATAACAACTGTTCCCCTAAGTTTTTTTCCAGGCCATTACACCCTACTAAAGAGGAAGAAAGTTAACTGCTCTGAGTTTTCATTTCTCTTCCTGTTCCCTACCCACCAGCCACTCGTGCAACTATCTTCTACGTCTTCTCTTCTCAGTCTACATGTGGTCATAGCAACTCTCATCATTTGCATTATCACCTATGTATCATATACGAGTGACACTGAGATCTGTTTTCCCTGCTCCTACTATTTTCAGATACCTCCTGAACACTTCCTAAATGTAACATAAATATCTCAAATTCAACATGCTCAAAACCCAAATCTGCTCCTGTGTCTCATCTAACGGTATCACCATCTACTTGGATACCTGAGCTCTAAGAAATCTTAGTTATTTTCAGTTCAGAAAATAGTTATGCAGGGCCTTAAGCCATGTGCTGAGCACAAAGGAGGATAAAAAAACAAATAAATTAAGGACCTGGCCTCAATAACACTCCCATCTACAAGAAGAATCTAGCAAGCAAGAAGAGCACAATTCAATGTACTAAGGACTAACTCTGCCTGAGACCACTGGTAATGGGATTCACAGAAGACAGGAAGTGAGTGCTAGGTCCTGAAAAGCAAGTAAGATGTGGTAAAGTTTGTTCCAGGCAAGGGGGATAGCAAGTGTTAAGGTACAGAAGCATCAGTGTATAGAACAGATTCAGTGAAGCTTAAGCACTGGGGAAGTTGAGGGAAGAAAGGAGTAGTAAATGTGGCCAGGAAGATAGGTTTGGATAAGAACCACAGGGGATCTTATATGCCATGCTAAAGTGTTAGGGTGTACTGTCTGTGCTATTCAAACATAAAATGTTTTCAAGTATGAGAAAAATAAATAGCATTGAGTAGAAGTATATATTTTTGGACGATAACTCTGATAGTATTGTAAAGAAAGGAATGAAGGAGAAATCGATTTTTAGAGACTAAGAAGTAGAACAAATAGGACTTAGTGATTAAAAGGGTACAGGAATCAATCATGTTGAGCATGACAGTGATGTTTCTAATTATAGTCACTATGTGAACCATGTTATTTTAAGAATAAAGGAAGAGGACAGCAAGTGTGGAGAAGATGCAGGGGAAAATTGTGGAAGATTCTGAAATGGGGAGGAAAGAAAATTACTGGATAGCTTTTCAATGCCTGGAGCCTCCAAGGATTATCTATTCCTGTAAGAGGGGTGTGCCTTTATTTGTCTTTGAAAAGTCTATTTTAACTTTGTAGAGAAAGAAGTAACTTGTGGTAAACTGGAAGTAATGCAAATAATTCTTATTCACAAAAAAAGACAAATTGTGACCAGTGGAATTAAGGCAACTGATAACTGCCTTATCATATTGACCAGTATTACAGGCATTTCAGCACTCCTTGTCTTGACTGTAAACTGTGTGGCACTTTTTCTCTTTTGAACCAGTTTTAATATCTTACTGGTTCCCTCATTAATTAATGAGTTAAATAAAATATTTGACACATGTTCATTTTGTATTTGTACAAGAGTCAACCTCTTTTAAAATTTATGCTTTAACAAAAAAAACAGGATTAGTTTCATGTATAATTTTGGGTACCTGTGCTACAAACGAGAGACAATTGAAAAATATGAACCTAGAGAATACACGGATTTCAGGGTTGTCAAGGATGTAGTTGAGTTTCATCAGGATGAGCTTAGAAAATAAAAAGAAAAGAGTACCCAAAGGACAGGACTCTAAGGAAATGCAATGTTTAAGGTGAAGGCAGAGGAAAAGAAATACAGACTAAAAGAAATGGCTAGAAAGCTTGGAGAAAGGGGAGAGAATTACATGAAGGGAGTCAAGGGAGAACAGCTTAAAGAACTACATGGTCAACATCAAATGCCACAAATAGTTCCAAAAGGAAGAGCAGCCCTCTGATCTGATGCTTAGAGCATCACTGTTCATCTTAGGAAGAACAGCTCCAGAACGTGTGCTGATGCACATGTCAGTCTATGACAGTTTTAATGAAAGGGGGACGAGGAAGTAAGGATAGCCAACAATGAAGAAAGAAGAAAAATGTGACCAGAGCTTTAAAAGAAGCAAATTAAGGAATGAGAAATGAACCAAATAAGAGATTCTTAAGTTACCAAAGAGGAATGATGAGATTCCAGAAGACTAAGACAGAAATAAAATGAGTTCAGCCAAGAATACCTTCCTGCCTTCCCCCAACACATCTTCCATATTGTTCCCAGAACTTACTTTCTGAAACAAACATCAGATTGTGTTACTTATGCACTTTAAAACCTCTGGTAACTCTTCAATACATAAGGTTCACATGCCTGAACACAGCTTAAAGGGTCGATCCCAAACTATTTCCAGTCTCCTGAAACATTCTCCCTACCATGCACCTGACAGGCTTCTAACCTAGAAATAGTAGATCCCCTACAGTCTCTAAAAATACAGTAAGGGTCTTTGTGCTGTGACTATCTCAAAATATTCTGTTTACCCATGATAAATTTGCACAAGCAAAATTAAAACGTCAAGTGCTTAGTTTCTGGCTAGAATTATATCAACTCAGTAGTTTTTGTGTTACTCAAAAAAGCTCTGATGGGTTGTTGATACCATCATGTGTCAGGTAGTCACAGCACTAGATTTAAACACATCTGGTGTATAATCAACCTTGGCCATAAGTAGGGAATAACAGATGAAATTAAGGGATGAGTAAAAAATAAACACTTACGGGTTCACAGCAGAAATAGCAAATGTGGCACATAAGGTACCACACCCTTCTTCTGGGCCCATGGGAGAACAGTTTAACATGTCATCTTTTCCACTAAACCCAGACAAGGCCCCCAAATTTACAAGTGTTACATGAAGTCGAGACCAATTACAGTTGGCATGTGAAATGAAAATTATCTGCCATCAAGCTTACTTAACTTGGCTGTATATCAGCATCACAACTGTAATAGAAATTTACATCATTTCTATTAGTTTTATGAATACCCAATTATTATGAATGCCTGATTAAAATTTGGATCGGTGCTGGAAAAGAAAAATAGTAATACCAATAAGTGCAGCTAATTTTTTTCCTCCAAAACGAAAAGTCCCTGGGAAAAGCATAATAAAAGTGATCCTACATCTCATTCCTGGAAGTAGCCTTGCATACTCATGACTCCATGTTTTCATGGATCAAGACTTTTCTCTACCAGAAATGTCCCTCCACAGTCAACCTTGGTGACTGTTCTAGATCCAGATCAAAGAGTACATTCTTCTCCAATCCCCTGAGAAGAAATAATTGTGTTCTCTCAGTGCTGCAATATAACCTACACGTTTTTATTATATAACTTAGATAAATAATAACCAAACAATAAGTATCTGTATTCTTCTTATATTAAAAGCTTAAAGGCAGGAACTGTGCCTTTTTCATTGTTATGGTCTCCTCCCCCAGCACCTATGTCAGTGCCAGTTAGAAAAAGGGTTAAGCGAATATACAAAGGGAGAACAATAAACAGTAACCATAACAGGGCAGGAAGTTCATAATCCCCTTTTTGTCAAATCGTTCTTAAGTGCTAAAGCCCTGCCACATCAACCAGACTGGCAAAAAGAAACTGACGTGTTCCTGTGACTTCCCTGCCAAGACAAGGCTGTCTCTACACCTCCCTTCAATCTACCAGATAATCGGCACGCCGGCAATACTTCCAAGACCTTTTCTACGTTCTCTCATGATCTTGCAAAATGCTGTCAAACTCTACCATTTTCTACCAATTACAGTTTTTCTAAGTGCATCCTTACCACCTGTTCCCTCATCTGCTTATTTCTATGCCATCCTTCTCATTTTACCTAATTCATCCAGTTCGCATCTATATCAAAAATAATTAATGTTCTCAAAGACCCTGAGAAAATAATTTCTCCTTAAAAACAGAAGTATAATTTTTCTCTCATGCAGGAATTTTTCATTCATACCCATCCAATCTACTTTATCTGTACCACTCTTTAAAACTACAATTAATTTGGGGTAAAATGCCAAAGTAGGCTTCACATAACAATGTCAAAACACCAGAAATCCACTTTCAATTTCCATCCTATCTGAATCTATCTCCAGATAGGAGTTTTTATTTTACAAGCATTCATTATCTATGTGCCAGACACTGTGCTAGGTGCCATGGATATACATGCAAAAATGAAGTTTAGTGGAGAGGGGAGAAGGGCTACTCAGGATTTACAGTGCAGTGTGATAAGTGCTATATCCACATAAAAAGATCCAATGTTGACACAGCAAGTGAGAGTCGGTTTACTTAACTTCCAAAGTCCACGTGTCCCTGAATCCCCAGTAGTCAAATACACTAAATAGTTATTTCACCGACTTAACTCATTATGCAACAAATATTAAGCAGTGTGTGAAATCATAATGGTTTCAAGTCCTGCTGAGATCTAGAGGTTTAAGTTATTTGAGAACATGAACTAAGCATGACTTGGTAAAAGCTTCTGACAAGTCCCTTTGCCTTCCACATTATTACCCATCCTTCTTTTTCTGGTTTTTCTCAATCTCTCTATTCACGGGTAGAATCTCTGTTGCTATGAAAACAATGACCAACTGTGATAATATCTCCTTCTCTGACCAACTGCATTTAAATCATGTTAGTTTCCTTAGTTTTTAACAATTTCCATCTTAAAAAACTCTCTCTCAAAGAGGCATTTATTTAACCAAGACAACTCCAGAGTCATAAATCCACTATATCTTACACAAATATAATTCTCATTTTGGTTATTCAGAGATGCTTGGTTGTTATAAGTTTTGATGGAACACCACTGTAAGATTATAATGAGGATATAATGTAGTTTTTTATATCATACATGTTAAAAATGCTAAGAGACTTGAACAGACCAAGAATAAGAAATTAAGAAGGTTATCAAAAAATTATGGGGAGAGGGCTTCCCTGGTGGCACGGTGGTTGAGAGTCCTCCTGCCGATGCAGGGGACACGGGTTCGTGCCCTGGTCCGGGAGGATTCCACATGCCGCGGAGCGGCTGGGCCCGTGAGCCGTGGCCGCTGAGCCTGCGCGTCCGGAGCCTGTGCTCCGCAACGGGAGAGGCCACAACAGTGAGAGGTCCGCATAACGCAAAAAAAAAAAAAAAAAAAAAAAAAAAAAAAATTATGGGGAGAGAAAAAATGCTCCTGGCTCCAATGAATTTACGACTAATTTATTTAAGATTTCACAAAAGACACAATTTCTGTTAGATACACCGTTCCAGAGGTGGAATCTACCTGGGCATTCTACAAAGCAAATATAGAATCAACTTTTCCCTCCATATGCCAGCAATAACTGAACATGGCTGTGAAGGAGGACACAGTCTTCCCAAGGCCCTCCCTCCTTTTCAGCTCTCACAGGGTTTATTGCTATTCTTTATGGAGAAATATATAGCGTATAACAAAAAGAGCAAATAGAAATGAAATGTGGTCCCAGGTCTGCAGTTGCTGCCCCCATGAGATGATATATGGAATTTCAGGTAGGCTTCTGCGGCTCGTCTTCATTCCAGAGCCACTGGAACTTATCGGCTTCTCCCACTATTCTATCTGACCTGCTCGTAATAAAGGCCAGGTGGACCTCTTATCCCTCACAAGCCCTCTTTCCAGTCTGTGGATATAATCCAAGCAAAACAGTGGTTACATCCCTGTTGTCTCAAGGGAATGACCCCAGTTTATCAGATCTCTGCATTACCCAGAAATGATATCTTCTGGCAACCTTCTCACAATTCTCCATTAGGACAGCAATAAAATCAGACCACCCTGTTTGTTTTTAATAACTTCTTTCACACATGGCAAGTCAAAGTCCTCTTCCTTATTCCAGGAGAGAGCACCTGCAATGAAGTTTTTAAAAAAGTTTCTGAAGGTGTTCCACTTGGAAGTGGAATCCCTATCTATCTCTATAAATTTCACATGGGAGTTTTCACAAGAGCCCAACTAAGTCCAAACCAAGCCCAGACACCCCTTTTCTCTGACAGATAATTTCCGTTCTCCTGCAGTAATAATGAGTGGGGTTGGGGAAGCTATAGATCACTCTCTCCCACCCTCCATCTGTGCAACTCCAATTCTAGTTTCCTGTTTGGAGGCATTTGCAGCTACCACAAACCTGTTCCAATCAAGAGTAAGTGTTACTTTCAACAGACATACTAGTTTTTAACTGCCTCAAAGTTCCTTGTTCTTGAGTGGACACATTATTTTATTGAGCTTTTTATTAGCTGACAAATCAGTGCTAAACTCATAGCAGCATTTAGAGGCAACCATTACAGCCAGATCAGCCTCTGAATTTGTCTCTTCAAGAAAATGGCAAGAATATTTAGAGTCCTGGGATTCCTCCCAGCCAGATTTTCTGTAGTCTTGGCACTTTTTTTCAAAGTTCTTACTATCATGTTCAGGCCAAATCTCCCCATCTCCAACCCCAGCAGAAGGGAACAGTCGCCACTGTTTCTGCTGCCTCTCTTCAGGAAGTTCTTCACCTGCCCAGTGCTCCCTTTTGTGCCACAAAGGCTTTGGAGGACCAGTGGTAGGCCTTCTGGATGCTCGTCTGGACCACTATCTTTCCTCATTGCAGAAAAGCAGACTGGAGCTTCAGATGCTGGGCTGCCTTGAATGAAGTTCTTTCCCATCTTTCTGAAGGCTTTCCTCAATCACTCTCTATCCCAAATAATAGGCAACCAAGCCCTCTGGACTCAGCACTTTCCCAAACCCCCCATTCCTCAGTTAACTGCCAATAAAAATTACAATCTCACCAATGCTGGTGAGAATTTAGTGAATTTTATGACTCCATATTATCCAAACTGCTCTGGAAAGTAAGCCATTAACTCCTTGACTCAGTATTTTCAGCTCTGGAAATCTAACCTGGAAAAATAATCCATGGTTAAATTATAGCATACCCACTCAAAGCAGTCACTAAAAGCAGACGATACAGCAACACGGAAAACTCTGCCTCAAAAAGAAAAGGAAAAAAAAAAAGCTAGAAAAAAGTACCCTACAACTGCAACTGCTGTTGCATTAGCATGATGGGGCCCTTGAAGCAGTAACACTTCCACCAAATATGATTTGTACTTAGTGATTTCTTATGGTTTGCTTTTCCCAGCAGTAGAAGAAAACAGGATCAGGTTAAATCTCCCCATCCCCACAAGACTCAATAAAACCTTTGTCGAATGACTACACATATACTCACAAAATATTTCCTACTAGAAATTCTCAGTCTTGAAACCCAAGTCATTAAGCACCTATTTGCAGGTCCTGTATAGGGGGTTTCTCATTTATCATTTAACCTCATAACAACCCGTGGAGCAGGCATCATGGCCTTAATTGTGCCTATGAAGAAACAGGTACTCTGACCTATTAAGTCACTATACAAGGTCATACAGGGGTGTTCAGAGCCGGGGTCAAACATCCGGTGTTCTTCTTAGTATTTTTCTACAGCCTTAAACCCAAGCTAAATGTCACAATTAACACCATCCCCAGAAACCAAGTTTCTGTCAACTCAAATTCGGGCGATCTCAACTGTCACTGGAGCCCTTTCCTGTGTTCTATCACAGATCTTGGTAATAATAATCACCCTGATTTCCGAGAGTGAGCTGCACGTTATTAAGACATTTTCACTAAATCGTAAGAAGCCCAAAGCTTTGCATAAAAAAGACTGTAACAAAAAGGAGGGAGCTGGCTGCCCTCCAAGACCGAGGGGGTTCCCATCTTTGTCAGTGGGCCGCAGGCGCTCTCTCACGTGGGGAAGCGCGAGCATCCTAAGGGTGGTGGCGGTGGTCGCGCCCGGCGCCGGAGTCACAAGGAGCCTTGCTCCACGGGCCAGGGGCTGAAGAGGCCACGCCGCGCGCTTCGCCAGCGTGTCCTCGCAGCCCATCCGCGCCCCCAGGCTTACCTTAAGAGTCTCGTAGGCGGTGGCCACCAGCAGGAAGGCCTCCTCAGCGCTCTGCGGCGTCCGTCCGGGGCCCTCGTCGCCGGGCTCGGGCCGGTAGCGGTCGGGGTGGTAGCGCCGAGCCAGCTGGCGGTAGGCCCGCGCGATCTCCGCCTTGCCCGCCGTGCGGCTCACCCCCAGCACCTCGTAGCAGTCCCGCGTGCCGCAGTAGAGCCCTTCCACCAGGGCCGCCGCGGGCCGCGGCAGCAGCACCGCCAGCAGCAGGGGCGGCAGCAGCACCAACCAGCGCCGGCTGGTAGCGCCGGCTCCCCGGCGCGGAGCGATCGGCGTCGCCATCCCGGCTGGGCCACGGCTCCACTAGCCCAGCCGCACCTCGGCACTCCACCGCGCGCCCGGCTGGGCTGCTGGACCCCAGATCCACGTCAGCACGCGGCGCCTCCGCGCAGGCGCACCGGGCGCGGCTGCTTCAACCACTTCCGTCACGACCGTTGCTAGGGGAGCAGGACGCTTCAGCCGCACGGCTGCTTCCGCTGTGTCTGTGAACGCGTTCCTAGTCTCAGCGGCCAGAGGATTTGTTCTCAGTTGGACGGACCTAAAGGATGTCTCTATGTCTGAGGTGCACTTAACCAGTGTATGCAGAGTGCTTTACTGTCCACAGGGCCCTTCCCAGGCAATCTTTTAGGCATCATGACTTCGTTTGCTGCCATTGGTAGGTAGTCTGGCTCTCTTGCCCTCTGGTTATCAGCCTCAAGATGTGTGCCCAGGGTTTTAAAGCTGGGTCTCAGCCCCGACTCCGTCCCACTAACTCCATTCTCCCTTTCCAAAAGGACGTTTAACTTAGAGATTCTAGGCGTTCTCTGCCTTAAAGTTCATGGCCATCTACTTCCGGGTTTCTTAGCCTCCGCACTATTGACATTTGGCCTGGATAATTCTTTTCCTTGTAGGGACTGTGCTGTGCATTGTACGATGTTTAGCAGTATCTCTGGCCTCTACACACTAGATGCCAGCAGTACCACCACCTCAGTCGTGACAATCAAAAATGTATCCACGTATTCTCAAATGTGTTCTAGGGGTACGGCTGCCAGAAAAGATGCAGGTCGCTCAGTTAAATCTGAATTTCAGATAAACATTTTTTTAGTATATTATGTCCAAAATATTGCATGGGACTCTATAGCAACATGAAGAACTTTACCTCAAAAAAAGTTGTTTCTATCATTCACTCTAAATATTTCTTGAGTCTTTACTATGAGTTAGACACTGTTGTAGGCTCTGAGGACATAGTGGTGAGCAAGGTAGACAAGGTTCTTAATCTCAAGGAGCATATATTCTGGTGGAGGATGACAGACAATAAACAAGCAAATAGTGCTCGCTTCGGCAGCACATATACTAAAATTGGAACGATACAAAGAAGATTAGCATGGCCCCTGCGCAGGATGACACGCAAATTCGTGAAGCGTTCCAGATTTAAAAAAAAAAAAAACAAGCAAATAAACTTTAAGAAATAATAAATTCTTTTCAGAAAATGGAACAAAATAAAGGTTAAAATATGATATGTCATATTCATACTATATACGTGTATGTATATTATATACACATATATGTATATTATATATATAGGAAAGAGAGAGAACAGAATTAATGCAAACACATAGGAGAGTTGCCGAACTTGAAATTATGAGAGTCAAGGACAAGTGTTAGGGTCATTGACTAATTATTCTAGGAGGAATTAACATCTAAACTGACTTTAAAAGAAAAATAGAGGATAATTTGAGGGGTGGGAGTAAGGGAGAAGTTTTGGGATAAGGGAGTGGTGACGTAAGTACCAAGAAGAGAAAAAGAGACAGTCAAGGAAAAAAACGTGATTTTTTTTTTTTAAAGAGCAAGTTTGTTTTTCCCAGTCTTAGGCATATTGCTAATTATACCATCTCCATCTCCCTCTTCCCTCTAGCCACTCCTTCCCCCTGTGGTTCATATCCCAACCTGAACTTTAAAGGTTCTTTTTTTGTTTGTTTGTTTGTTTTGGCTTTTTTTGGTTTGGTTTGGTTTTTTGGCCTGCAGTGTAGCATGTGGGATCTTAGTTCCCTGACCAGGGATTGAACCAGTGCCCTGGTGGAACCCTGCAGTGGAAGCACAGAGTCTTAACCACTGGACCGCCAGGGAAGTCCCACGTGAAGCTTTTCAAGAAATAAAAGCCAACCCATATGGCTGGGCTGGGGGTGGAGCTGAGGGATGAGGAGTGGAGGAGATGAAACTGGAAAAAGCCAGATTATGAGAGGTCATTTTGTTCCATGTTGAAGAAATTGCTATTTATCCTAAGAGCAATGGAGAGCCAGTGTAGAGTTTTTAAGTAATAAAGTGACACCTTAAGATTTGCATTTCAGAACAATTACTCTGCCTGAGAAAATGAGCTGGGTGATATCAGGAAGACCGTTATGAGACAGTTGTAAGAGTCAGAGTAAGAGATGCTACAGGCGTGTTTCAAGGTAGCATCATTGAGAATGGAGAAAAGTTGAGATGCATTTAGGAAGCAAAATGGGCAGTATGTAATCATTGGTTTTGGAGGAGTGAAGGAGAGCACTGAGTCCTGATAACGCTAAGATTTCTAGATTAGGAAGTCAGGTGCCATTCCTGAAACGAGGAACACGAGGAAAGTAAACTTGCTTTACTTCTGCTCATACTGGCCCCTGTGCCTAAAATAGCACCCCTCTCCCACTTCAAGGCCTTCCGACCTCCTATAACCTACCAGACCTAGCCTAAGCCTCTCCTCTCTTTGGACTCTTCCCTTCCCAGGTTTAGTCCCAGAGCTGATTTAGAGCTCCGCAGTCAAGCTAAAACTAACGTAGGGAAGGCTCACTTCAAAGCAGACAGAACTTCAGTCTGTGGCTGTTATGAATTTATTGACTCTGAGCTGCAAAGCCCATCATCCCTTGCCCCAGGGAACAGCACTCTGCAGACTGCGTTTCGGTGTTGCCAGCTGGCTGGATGTTAAACTCTGCCAGTAGAGGGTGCTTGAAGCACACTGCAAGGCTGGAAAAGGAAAAGGGGACTTTTTTTTCCCTCAGGTAAACAGGTCTATGTGCAGATTTCTCTGTGTGGCATCAGTTTCCTTTGCCACCACATTGGTGATGACTCCTGTTGTGGGTTGAATTGTGTCTCCCCAAAAAGATATGTTCAAGTCCTAACCTCTGGTACCAGTGAATATGACTTTATTTGGAAACAGGGTCTTTGCAGATGTAATCAGTTAAAGTGAAGTCACTGAATCCAGTGACCTTATAAGAGGAGAGAACAGAGACGTGCACACAGGGAAGACAGCCATGGGAAGGCAGAAGCAGAAATTGGACTTATGTTGCCACAAGGCAGGGAGCACCGAGGGTTGCCAGCAGCCACCGAAAGCTGGGAGAGAGGCGTGGAAGAGATTCTCCCTCAGAGGACCCAACCCTGCCAGCACCTTGATTTCAAGCTTATAACCTCTAGAACTGTGAAACAAAAGTGTGTGTACACTTTAAAATGGGTAAAGTGGTAGATTTTGTTATGTTTATACATAACAAAAAATTTTAAAAATAGTAAATGCAAAGGGTAGCTACTACCCCTGCGACTGAAGGAAATGTAAATAAATAAGGAGCTAAGAAACTCAGAGGAGGTTCTTGCCCCAAGTCTGAGATTAATTTGTTTTTATTGTGGAAAAATACACATAACAAAATTTACCATCTGAACCAGTGTATGTATGCATGTATTTACGTTGATGTATAATTGACATGCAGTATTATATTAGTTTCAGGCATACCATTTTAAAGTGAGTGTACAATGCAGTGGCATGAAGTACTTTCACAAAGTTGTGCAACCATCACCACGATCTAGGTTCGGAAACTTTCATCACTCCAGAAGGAGATCCTGTACCTAGAAAGCACGCATTTACTACTTCTTTCCTCTATACCCCTTAGAGTTCTCTTTTACCCCTTTTGGTAATTAACCATGGCCGGCATCATCAAGGAGGATGCCTAAGCTGGGGTTAGAACTCTGAGAGAAGGTAAGACAAACCAGATGGCAACCAGGGAGGACCACAGAAGGGCCAGGCCAGGTGAGAGTCAGATGATAGACTAGTCATGGGGGTGCTACATCCTGGACAGAATTACCCTACTCAGAGAGGTAGATGATGTGTTTGAAAGATGTTGACCTGCTCAGGTTTCACTTCATCTCTCTCATTGTAGAAAACTCCATGAAACAGAATCTAGAATAAAATATTAGGAAAACCACCAAATAGATAGTAAGTTGAAAACATGGATGGGATGCAAAAGTTCCTAGAAATATATAAGTGCCAAAAGTGGTGCTTGTATAAATATTAAAGAAACTGAAAAAGTCATCAGACTGTCATCAGACTGTTCTCCTGAAAAGAACAAGTGGTTACAAAAAAAATAGACAACTTTCAAAACCTGCCTACTGGTTTTATGAAGTTAGTGTAATATAGATTCCAAAGCCAGATAAGGGTAATACAAGAAAATAATAACAGCTAATTGAATCCAACAGTATTTGTAAAAAGCCCTACATCTTGATCCAGTAGGAATGGATGTACTACTAACTGCAGCCACAGGGTTACCCATTTGTCATGTTTTCCCCACAACCCTTTTTTTTTTTAAATGTGGTTGTGCTGGGTCTTAGTTGCGGCAGACAGGCTCCTTCCTTGTGGCTCATGGGCTCCTTAGTTGCAGCTTGCCGGCTCCTTAGTTGTGTCTCGAGGGCTCCTTTGTTGTGGCATGCGAACTCTTAGTTGCAGCATGCATGTGGGATCCAGTTCCCTGACCAGGGATCGAACCCGGGCCTCCTGCATTGGGAGCGCGGAGTCTTAACCACTGTGCCTCCAGGGAAGTCCCTTTCCCCACAACCATTGTCCACAGAGCAGAACTTCTTTCCTGACTTTCTTTCCCAAGGCTGTACTAGAAGAAGCAGGGAGGCTTATCACTCATGGGTTCATTTCATACTAGAACCCGGGGAATGGGGTTTAAGAGCTATTACCTCCGGTGGCTCAACTGCTTAGGTAAAAACACATTCAATAAATCAGCAAAACCCTAACACAATTAGGGTTGTGTTGACCAATATTAAATTATTTAAGCAATAACATCTGAAACCAAAACATCCTTATTATCTAATCTCTGGCCTTTGGCTCTATTTATTTTAGTCCAAATTTCAAGATTAGATGAGCAAACATGGAATTTTGAGATGTAGCCTATACATTCTATTCCTTATTTATCTCTTCCTTGGATTTCTTTATAAAAGGAGAAACGATAGCATAGTAAACAGTGATTTCCTCACAGATAATCTCTAGTCAAATGACCTCAATGAGTTAGTAGACTTACAGCCTAAAACAGAGTTCATGATTAGCAACTTGATCACAGCTGAATTTTGGATTCTGGTAACTGAGATTGACCTCTACAGCATTTCTAAGTTTTGATAAACAGTATTGGAAAGTCATATGGAATACAATTAATTTTCTAGTATCAACATGGACTTGAAACTTCCATAAACTTAATTTTATTTCATTTGATGTTAACTTGTCACAGACTAAGCACACATACTTATTCCAAAATAGAAGTCTCTATTAACAGTAACATTTGCAGACTTGCAAGTACACTCACAACTAATTCACACACATTGCAGGAAGTCTCAAAATCTTTCTTTTCCAAATGAAGAAAAAAAATGCTCAATGCATATATATTTTAAAACTAAAATCACGGTTAAAAAGCTATCTCACCTTGAGTATGTTGGTGACTTTAACAATACAACACCAAAAGCACAATCCATGAAAGACATGATTGATAAGTTGGACTTCATTAAAATTTAAAAACTTCTGCTTTGTGAAAGACAGTGTTGAGAGAAATGAGAAGACAAGCCACAAACTGGGAGAAAATATTTGCAAAAGACGCATCTGATAAAGAACTGTTAGCCAAAATATACAGAGAACTCTTAAAACTCAACAGTGAGAAAATGAAAGACCTGATTAAAAGATGGGCCAAACATCTTAAGAGACACCTCAACAAGGAAGATATACAGATGGCAAATAAACATATGAAAAGATGTTCCACATCATATGTCATCAGGGAAATGCAAATTGAAGCAACGAGGTATCACTCCACACCTATTAGAATGGCTAAAATCCAGAACACTGACAACACCAAACGCTGAGGAGGCTGTGGAGCAGTGGAGACTCTCGTTCACTGCTGGCGGAAGCACAAAAAGGTACAGTCACTCTGGAAGACAGCTTGGCATTTTCTCATAAAACTAAACATACTCTTACCTTACACTCCAGCAATCGCACTCCCTGGTATTTACCCAGAGGAGTTCAAAGTGTGTCCACACAAAAACTTGCATGTGGATGTTTACAGCAGCTTTATTCATAACTGCCAAAACTTGGAAGCACTAAGTTTGTCCTTCAGTAAGTGAATGGATAAATGTGGTACATCCAGGCGATGGAATAATATTCAGGGTTAAAAAGAAGTGAGCTATCAAGCCATGAAAAGACATGAAGGAAGCTTAAATGCATATTACTGAGTGAAAGAAACCAATTTGAAACGGCTACATACTGTATGATTCCAACTATATGACATTCTGGAAAAGGCAAAACTATGGAGACAGAAAAAAAAATATCAGTGGTTGTCAGGGGTTGGGAGAGGGAGGGATGAATAGACAAAGCACAGAGGATTTTTAGGGCAGTGAAAATACTCTGTATGATATTATAATGATGGATACATGTCATTATACATTTGTCCAAACAAATAGAATGTTATACAGCAATGAATGAGCCCTAGTGTAAACTATGGACTTTGGGTGATTGGGGTGCGTCAGTGTAGATTCATCAGTTGTAACCAATGTCCCACTCTGGTGGGGGGATGTTGATAATGCAGGAGGCTGTGCACGTGGGGAAAAGGGGTGTATGGGAACTCGCTGTACCTTCCGCCCCTCAATTTTGTTGTGAACCTAAAACTGCTCTAAAAAACTGTCTGTAAATAAACACTAAGGCCATAATGCCTTAGCATTCCATAGATACTTTCTGAATGGTGAATAAATTGATTAATCTACCCGGCAAATAATCTGGGTAGAACAATTTGGATTCAGTTGGCTCTGTCTACATATCCAGTGACAAAACAGTAAAGATAAAAATTTGCTCTATACAACATTGTAAAACAACTATACCCGAATTTTAAAAAAGAAAGAAAAAAAATTACTAAGGCAAGAAAAAAATTGCTCTTACCATAAACTTTAGCCTAATGGATCTACTGTCCAACTACAGCAGTAAGGTTTTTATAATTCATACTTCCAGATAGCTGACCCTTGTACTACCATGCTGGGTGACTAATGATCGGTTGACCGAAATGCACAGACCAATGCAGATGTATCTATAATCTCCATTTACCTGAAATGAGAGAAGACCTCTTGTTATAACCTCTGGGTACAAGACTTTTAAAAGTTCTTTCCATTCAAATTGAGTATACTTTGTTCATACTTCCATTGACTTGCTTGGCCTAAAAGTTGATTTGTATTAAGTGAGCAAAATTTACACCTACACACTCACAAATCAGTAGTTGAAAAACAACCATTCCATACATGACTTTTGGATATTGCAGTATTTTTTTTTTTTTTTTTTTTTTTTGCGGTATGCGGGCCTCTCACTGTTGTGGCCTCTCCCATTGCGGAGCACAGGCTCCGGACGCGCAGGCCTAGCGGCCATGGCTCACGGGCTTAGTTGCTCCACGGCATGTGGGATCTTCCCGGACCAGGGCACGAACCCGTGTCTCCTGCATCGGCAGGCGGATTCTCAACCACTGCGCCACCAGGGAAGCCCCTGCAGTATTTTAAAGTACACTATATACTTATAAGGCAAGGAATTGATACTATAAGATCGTTTTTTTAAAATAAAGAATATTTTTAAGCTGGGCCGGGAGTGGGGGGCTAAGTCAAAGCCAGCATTACCCTTGTACTTCCTTTTGGTCGTATCTCTAGCCCAGAGGTCTGCCAGTATGAGTGAGGTGTTTTATATAGTTGGAATATCATGAATTTCATTGCCAACCCCATTTTTAAATTTGTCAGACTGGTATGAATATAACCACTCTTCTGCTTTCTTGATATATGCCTCGTTTTTTAAAAGAGTTAGTATCTGTTTCCTCCTTACCTCTTCTATCAGCCATCCACTTAAAGAATGGAGGGGGGAGGGGATTCTGTCAATATTCCTTCCAGTCTTTTTCACATCCACTTGCCCTTTACTGTCCGGCCCACTCAGTCACTTCTGTGGAGAAACTCATTTTACAATCCTCCTACTCCTCCAGCATTCTTATTTAGAGCACACGGGAAAATCACACAACTCACACGGGCCTCTCCTAGTGGGTTTATATCCTGGACCCACTAGGTCATCAGGGAGACAGAAGCCAGCTGCTTACTTGCTGACCACCAGAGGGCCACAGATAGAATCTGGTTGAGCAGAGATTCTAGAGGGATCTCACCCTGGCCCCATATCTCTCCAACTGGTTACAGTGCATCCAACAGAGACTACGCCAGTTCCAAAATCATCCACCAAAGAATGCTACCCATCCCTGCATATTCTGCTACAGGTGTCTAATGGCTGAATTCCACAATTTAGGATGGTTCCAATTTTTCTTAGCCTTCCTTCAGAATTCATGAATGAAGCACTTTTTAAAACCAAGCGTCTACAAAGGGAAGATAAACCTATCTATCTGATTGGTTGCCTAGACAAAAGGGGAAAGCTAGACATAGCTCCAATGCCCATTCCCTTGGCATGCTTCTTAATGGGTTGGTGGTTAAGAGGATTTTGAGCTAAACACACAATTGAAACACTGGTGTTTGGCTTCTTCTTCTTCTTTTTTTTTTGAAATGGGAAAAGCACGAACACAGTCCCCTACTACCACAAATTATGCAGTCGAGTTTCCCACATTTGGGGAAATCGCAGCTGTCGGCACATCCGGAGTGCAATGGATAAGTTTGGCTTCGTTTTTAAAGGGAGGAGAAAGATTTGCAAAGAAAAATCTCCAATGTGCAGGCTAACACCTATTTACTTTTAGTCTAAATAATCTGTGAAGTTAGGTAAACAGTCATTTCAGAAATATTCTCTATAGTAAGGTTTTATACGAGAAGCTTAAGGACACGTGGATCTACTAATTAGCATAATATCCACTCAGGTGTCTAGCTCCAGACCGTGGGCAGAAGATGAAATTTGGGAGCCTTTTTAAGTGTTTTCTGTCTTTTTATTTGCAGTGAA
Organism: Kogia breviceps; assembly: GCF_026419965.1. Taxonomy (NCBI): domain Eukaryota; kingdom Metazoa; phylum Chordata; class Mammalia; order Artiodactyla; family Physeteridae; genus Kogia; species Kogia breviceps. The sequence continues at coordinate 21,864,119 of NC_081317.1, forward strand.
AATCTGCGAGTCGATACAGAAGAGGTTGTTTATGCAGGAGAAAAGAAATAACCCAGGTAAGCCCAAGCTGGTTAGAAGAGTTGTGATCCGAGTCCTACTTTACCTTTCATAGGAGGAGAGACACTTCCTCCATCATTGCAGGAAGAAAAGAAAAGATGGGTGCAGTTGCAGAGAAGTTGGTAGCTTTGACCACGAAAAGACAAGGTCTCTGGTCTAAAGGCTTCTGTTTTCTCAATGAAGCATAAGATAAGAGTATCTCTTGAGGGCTGAAGTGTGAGAACAGAAGTGAAAGTATAAAATTGTTATCACGTTGTGTGAGAAAGCAAATTTACTGGAGAATCCTGGAGTTGCTGGACAGGGTTGAGTGTGCCTACACACTGTCTGTGATAAAGTAAAACCAGTCTGTGGTTGTGTGATTTTTCACAGTGTTCAGCTGTTCACGGGAAGGAGTGGAAAAGTCAGTGGTTGGTTTTATTCGGGGATTTATGCCAAGGTGGTTGAGAGAGGAAGAGAGAAGCAAGGAAGCTGAAGGCATTTGCCAGGGAATAATTACAATGGAGCACATTGGAATCTTATCTGAACTAAACTGGACTAAAAATTAATGTCCACTATGATTATGGTAATAAAAGGCCCAAAAGTCAAAACCAGGGAAAGAAGAGCACATAAAGGAATTCCCTGGCTTCCCAGTGGTTAGGACTCTACGCTTTCACTGCCAAGGGCCCAGGTTCAACCCCTGCCGGGGGAACTAAGATCCTGCAAGCTTCGAGGCACAGCCAGAAAAAAAAAAAAAAAAGCACATAAATCAAAGATGCATAAAGGACCCTTAATAAGGATATTAAAATTGAGCTTTGTGCTCTGCCAAATCCTCATTGCTTGTTCCTTTCCTGGTAAGAGGCTTTTCGACAAGCCTGACAAGTGCAGTGAGGGCATTAGCAAAAAGCACCAGCTTTGCATTTCAGCCTCAGCCAAAACAAGCAAACCCAGAAGTGTCCAGCTAGAACCCTCAGCCTCTGCTATGAGGACCCAACCAAGAGATGTTTCTTCTCCCAAGCCTTTCAGAAAGATAAAAGAATATAGACCACTTTTTTACTGACTCACTTTTTTCCTGGCCAAAAGCTTCTAGCTGGGCATGCAGTAATCTAGCAGAGAAATGGGTGCTTGTTATTAAACCCCACTCCCACGGACACAGAATTTAGGAGGGACAGCATGGAGCTTGTGGGACACAGGCGAAATGAGGTTGTCCCATGGCCATGTGGAGGTGAGGAGATGCAAATGTGGAATTGTGTGCAGCAGACAATTAAGCATCAGGTACAAGGTAATGAGACGGCAAGCAGAGACCCCAGAACAGATTTTATGGCTTCAGAATGCCAGGCAGGAGCTGGGAGACATTTCCTGGGATGCTGGAGTCTAGCCCACAGCGATGTGTAATGAGGAGAGTATTAGGGGCCACAAGGCCATTCAGATTACACACATACACCCTCACACCCAGATCACCATTAACAAAGCAGAACTAGTATTTCCCTGGGTTCCCCGCACTGAAAGCTATCACACTATACTTCTCAAACTGTAAAATGTACATCTGAATCGCTTGAGGATCTTGTTTAAAATGTAATTTCTGAATCAGTAGGTCTAAATTGAGACTCGAGATTCTGCATTTCTAACAAGCTCACAGCTGAGGCTGAGGTTGCTGGTCCAGGGACCGCACTTGGGGGAGCAAAAGGGTCCAGTGCTCTTAACGGTGACCCATTCCCACAACCATTCCTCTGCGTGCTGGGATGTACCATGAGTCCAGCTTCTCCTGAATAACATTCTCTTGTTATCTATTCTGTGCCCTCATTGAATTTGGCGTGCCAAAGAATGGTAAAAGACAGAGTAGATACACTGGGTCCTTGATACAAAGGGCCTTGGCCTGACGACTTGCATCCTTTGAAAGAACCCAAGTAGCTGTCCTCCAGCTTTAGACTTGGTCATGTGTAAATTACGGTGGGAGAACCAGGCAGTGTCCACCACTTGGATTTTCTCTCTGGAGCTAGTACCAGTCATCCTTCTTCTAATAGTGTTTGCCCCTCCGGAGGGTCTCCCTTCTTGGTGGCCTGTATTCTCTTAGGAATGAGTCAGTCATCAAGATGTCAATGGTGCTGAGTGGGTTGAGGAAGTAACAGGGGCAAAACTATAGTTGCTATGAAATAAGGTGTTCTGGAGGAAGATGCTGGGAATTGTGCATCATATGCTGGAATGGTGAGGAAGGGGTCAACTGAGATCCTGGAGGAAGTTCAGAAATGCACATTCTCTTCAAACCTTCTGCAGCTCTACCATTTGGCCACTGATTAGTGGTTTTGAATAATGGCCAGGTGGATTTAGATTCCAAAGGTCATTAATAGTACCCTTCAAACCAGAAGATAAGACGGGGACCATGGTTGCATGTGGGAGCGGCTGGATGGTGCCGAGATTGTGCAATAAGAAAACTATGAATTGGATCCTTTCAAATATTCATTTAGAGATGGGAGTGAAAAATGAAATTACTTTTTCTTCTGGCCACGCGGCTCATGGTGTCTTAGTTCCCTGACCAGGGATGGAACCCGGGCCCTTAGCAATGAAAGCACAGAGTCCTAACTACTGGACCACCAGGGAATTCCCTGAAACTACTTTTTAATTACTTAAAATAAATTACTCTTGGTTGACAAATTGCACTTCTTTAAACATGACTGCATGCTCCTGAACCCTGTAATTGTCAAGAACTGTGAAGGGGCCAAGATTTTTAACCTTCCTTTTGCCTGCCACACAGATGCTGGTAGAAGACTCAAAACTCCTGGGTCAGAGACAAAGGACTGTATTACTTATGGCACAGCAAGCAGCATGAGGTTCATGTTCATGTTGGTTTCCTCTTGCCACCCCCAAGTTCACAGGGGAAAGACAGAGGGGCCCATGTGAATGCCATGCTTGCAGAGGATTTGCATCACAGCTGAGGAGCTCTGAGCTCAGGGAGCCCAAATCTTGATAATAGACATTTCCACCAAAGGGAGACATTATTACACTAGAAAGAAAACAAAACTGCCCCGTGCTCTGGAGGGAGACCCTGTATCTTCCAAGGCTGTTTGCTATACAAACATCTTGGAGAAGATAGTCCAGAACAAAGGTGGTCAGTGCCTCTGCTCCCAAGACATGCAGAAACATGGAGAATTGTCTCCCAACAAAAATAATAGTAGCTACACTCCTATAGCTTACTGTGCATTAAGAGCAGTTCTAAGTACTTTGGTGCTTTATATACATTATCTCACTTAATCCTCACAATAACTCTGTGAGGTTATCCTCATTTCACAGATGAGAACATTGAATTTTATAATAATACAGAATGCTGGACAGTCATGGAAAGGGCATGATGTTTATTTTTAACAAGCCCCACAGATTATTCTGATAGACACCAAACCTTAAGAATCACTAATTTAAAAGATAAGCATCACCTTTTTTTTTTTTTTTTTTTTTTTTTTTTTGTGATACGCGGGCCTCTTACTGTTGTGGCGTCTCCCGTTGCGGAGCACAGGCTCCGGACGCACAGGCTCAGCGGCCATGGCTCACGGACCCAGCCGCTCAGCGGCATGTGGGATCTTCCCAGACCAGGGCACGAACCCGTGTCCCCTGCATCGGCAGGCAGACTCCCAACCACTGCGCCACCAGGGAAGCCCATCACCTTTTTAATTCCGTTCACTATTTAGCAAAACTTTTTACTCTTCTCTATATTTATGCTTACCTAAGAAAGCCAATAATTTTATTTCCTTTTATTTAAAACATAGGATTTTGAGTTCTTACTGTGTAAGGAAGACAGAATCAAAAAGCAAAAAAGCATAGATTGTTTGCAATAAAAATGTTTAAAGTAAGTACAGGCTTTGAAAGGACTGGCTCACTATATTAACAACACAACATGTATTTAAATGAAAAGAAAATCACAAGATTGCCAGCATTCCCAAGTTTACACTCAGTATGTTCTTAGTGGAAAAATATATTTTCTCACATGATTGTGATAGCCCTGAATGTTGCAAATCTGCAAAAGGTCAGCATTGAAAATGCTACAGATGGAATTTATGTCAGGGAGTAAGTATATAACTTACAGGAAAAATTCAAGGTTCATTTATTTTGGCACTAAAAGTATGCCGGGTAAAAAAGAAGCTTGCAGGGTGATGACCCTGGGTTTTTGTTTGCTTGTCTGTTTACAGTTCAGAGCTTTGTTTACTGGATTGAGAAATGTGGTGTGCATATTTCCCCACAGTGGTGACGTGGCAAGGTGTCATTTGCATCCATATGTCTTTGGGAAGGGTTCCTTTTCCCAGTTTCGTTAATTTAAACCATTTGTCTAAACTACCTGTTTTTACTTATTTTTTCTTTCAAAGTCAATGTACTTTCATATTTTTTACAGTAATTACACAAGTTAATTAGACTGAGCAGCCCCCTCCTAGCAGGAGTCAGATGGCACACCCACCCGAAAGGCAGTGTGCAGGGAAAAAGGAAACGAACAGGGCCTGGGGAGACCCCTTGGGCCCAAAGGGGTCAGGGGAGGGAGGTGTGCCAGAGGCTGCCTGAAGGAGCTGTGGCTTTTGTTAGAAGGACACAGCCAGTCCGAAGTAACCTATAGGGAGAATCAACACCAGACCAGCCCAAACCAAGCGGAAGCTTAGGGAAGGGGGCTGGATTTGTGAGAAGCAGGGTGGAGAGTGGATCTGGAGGTCAAATGGAGAAAATCCAAATAGGGTCAGCTCTTCCTGCATCTCCTTGAAAGTGGGTGTTTTTTGTTGTCCTTTTTTAAAAAAAATAAATGTACTTATTTATTTTTGGCTGTGTTGGGTCTTCGTTGCTGCAGGCGGGCTTTCTCTAGTTGCGGCGAGCAGGGGCTACTCTTCGTTGTGGTGCGCGGGCTTCTCGTTGCCGTGGCTTCTCTTGTTGCGAAGCACAGGCTCTAGGCACACAGGCTTCAGTAGTTGTGGCACGTAGGCTCAGTAGTTGTGGCTCACGGGCTCTAGAGAGCAGGCTCAGTGGTTGTGGCACACGGACTTAGTTGCTCTGCGGCATGTGGGATCTTCCCGGACCAGGGATCGAACCCATGTGCCCTGCATTGGCAAGCGGATTCTTAACCACTACGCCACCAGGGAAGTCCCAGAAGTGGGTGTTTTTGACTGCTTATTCCTATCACAGAGTACTTTGGTCCCTATATTAATAATTATAAACAATTATTTATACAGCCCTTTGAGGTTGGAGATTGTTTCCATGTACCTTGTGTCACAACTCTGTCAGGGACATGAATATGTATGTATGATCCTGAGAAGAGACGTGACTTACCCAAAGGTACAAAGCAGGTAAGAGGCCAGGCCAGCCTTCAGACCCAGATCGTCTGCTTTTCCCACCCAGAGACAAATACCTGTGGGTCTTTGTGCACAGTCTTCAATAAGAAAAGTAAACATTGTTTTCATATACTCACCACTTAAAATAAGCAAATGAAGAAGACAAGGGTGATTTTTAAAAAAATCTTTAGTTAATATTAACCAAACAATAACGAATGAATTCCTGATTGATTCCCTAAATGAATTTCTTTCCTAGAAAATTGCCATGTCAGAGACTGATACAGAGTTTCTGCTCCAACTTGACTAGAACTGCATGGAGGCTCCCAATTTAAATTATCTTTCTTTCATTCAGCAAATGCACAAAAATACTGCTCTGGTTTATGTTATTTTTAATGTTATAATAAGAAAACAAATTGTTACTGTATAATTTATGAGTTCTGTATCATTGGTAACTTCAACCTGAATAACAAGAGCATTCTAAAAATAATTTGCCTTCACCCAAAGTTCTTGTGGTTTAAACAAATTTAAAAAGCTTTGGGACAGATTTTACTCTATGATAATGAGAAGCTAGGGCAGATTTGAAATGCCTCTGAATCCTGCCTCCTTGCCTTCCAAAATTGGGGGGAATTTCTTTTCTTTTTTCCTTCCTCTTTTTGACTCCTTTCTTCCATCCCTCCTTCCTTCCTTCCCTCTCTACCTCCCTTCTCCCTTCCTTCCTTCCTTACATCTACTCTGGGACATAAGTTTTCCTATGTTTCAGGTGCATACATCAAAGGGTCTCACTGAAAGGTGATCTGTAGTAATCTATATAATAGTAACAGTCTATAATCTGTATTTTCTAGTTATTTGAATGAAAATTTGAAACAGTTTGCTGTTGTCCTGTTGCTCTCACACTTCCCTCTTGAATCTCTTTATCCATTTGTCTGTGTTTTCTTTCGGGCAGTGTTCTAATCCTTGGCGGTTAAAACTGCCTTAGAGGAACCCTCCTACACTGTTGGTAGGAATATAAAATGGTGCAGCCACTATGGAGAACAGTATGGAGTTTCCTTAAAAAACTAAAAATAGAGTCACCATATGATCCAGTAGTGCCACTCCTGGGCATATATCCAGAGAACACCATAACTTGAAAAGATGCATGCACCCCAATGTTCATTGTACCACTATTTACAATAGCCAAGACATGGAAGCAACCTAAAGTTCCATTGACAGATGAATGGATAAAGAAGATGTGGCACATATATACAATGGAATATTACTCAGCCATAAAAAAGAATGAAATAATGCCATTTGCAGCTACATGGATGGACCTAGAGATTATCATACTAAGTGAAGTCAGACAGAGAAAGACAAATATATAATATCACTTACATGTGGAATCTAAAAAAAATGATACAAATGAACTTATTTACAAAACAGAAAAAGACTCACAGACTTAGAAGACAAACTTATGGTTACCAAAGGGGAATGGTGGGGTGGGAGGAGGGATAAATTAGGAGGTTGGGATTAACGTGTACACACTACTATATATAAAATAGATAATCAACAAGGACCTACTATATGGCACAAGGAAATCTACTCAGTACTCTGTAATTACCTATATGGGAAAAAATATCTGAAAAAAAAATATATATATATGTATAACTGAATCACTTTGCGATACACCTGAAACTAACACAACATTGTAAAGCAACTATACTCCAATATAAAATTTTTAAAAACTTAAAATAGGGCTTCCCTGGTGGCGCAGTGGTTGAGAATCCGCCTGCCGATGCAGGAGACATGGGTTCGTGCCCTGGTCCGGGAAGATCCCACATGCCGCGGAGCAACTAAGCCCGTGAGCCATGGCCGCTAGGCCTGCGCGTCCGGAGCCTGTGCTCCACAACGGGAGAGGCCGCAGCAGTGAGAGGCCCGCATACCGCAAAAAAAAAAAAAAAAAAAAAAAAAAAAAACCTTAAAATAATATACAAACTAAAACAAAAAAGTGTTAAATACATACAATGAAATATTATTCAACCTTAAAAAAAGAAATCCTGTTACATACAACATGGATAAACCTTGAGAACATTACTCTTAAGTGAAGTAAGCTAGTCACAATAAGACAAATACTGTATGATGTCACTTGTATAAGCCATCTCAAGGAGTCAAACTCATAGAAATAGACAATAGAATTGTGGATGCCAGGGTTTGGGGTGGGGGAGAGGGGAATGGGGTGTTGTTCAGTGGGTACAGAGTTTCAGTTTTCTAAGATGAAAAAGTTCTAGAGATCTGTTACACAATAATGTGAACTATACACTTAAAAATTGTTAGAATGGTAAATTTTGTTACGTTTTTCACCACAAATTTTTAAAATGTAAAAAACATTCTTAGCTTGCAAGCCGTACAAAAATAGTAGGCTGGGGGACTTCCCTGGTGGTCCAGTTGTTAAGACTCCCTGCTTCCACTGCAGGGGGCACGGGTTCAATCCCTGGTCAGGGAACTAATATCCTGCATGCTGCAGGGTACAGCCAAAAAAAGCAAAAACAGTAGGCTGGATTTGACCAGAGGGCCATATGTACTTTGCCAACTCTTGATCTAATCTGTAGGGCATATTCAAATTTCACAGTTGTTTCAATCATGCCCTTTATAGCTATCCTTTTGCCCCCAGCCCAATCCAGTTTCCTGCACTGCATTTAATTGTCATGTCTCTTTAGTCTCCTATAATCTAGAAAATCAATTCCTCAGTTTTCCCTTGACTTCTATAACCTGGACACTTTTGAAGATTACCAGCTAGTTATTTTATAGAAGGTCCTACAATTGGAGTTTGTCTGATATTTCCTCATAATGAAATCCATGTTATGCATTTCTATCAGGATACCACAGAAATGATGTTGTGTGCTCGACGCACAGTATCAGAAAGCATAGGATAATGTCTGTTTGCCTCAGGATTAAACCAGGGTTTAATCCCTGGTCAGGGAACTAGATCCCACGTGCCTGCCACAACTAAGAGTTTGCATGCCACAACTCAGAAGTCTGCAGGCCACAACCGAGAAGTCCACATGCTGCAACTAAAAGATCCCACGTACTGCAACTAAGACTCGGCACAGCCAAAATAAATAAATAAATATTTTTAAAAAGAAAAAGAATAAAATAACATTATTAATCATAGTTGACAGATATCCCATAAGTATGGCCTTTCCTAAATTTGCTCTTACCTATTAGAGGAATCCGTCTTGCCTGTATTGGAAAGTAAAACAGAACAGTGAAAAGGATGGGGCTTTGGAGCTTGTTAACTCAGATTCAAATCTCAACCCTGTGACTGACTAGCTATGTGATTGTGTCTAAGTTATTTTACTTCTTAGAGCTTCAGTTTCCTTAGGCTCTGAGGAAGATAATAAGAACAGGTGCTTCCCTGAACTGTTATAAGGACAAGAAATACTAGGTACCAAGCTCTTCTCTAGGATAAGGCTCACAGTTGGTGCTGAATCAATGTATCTCCTAGTACTGTGGGAAGAGGCAAAATCATCCTCTCCTGAAATGCAGTGTCCTACATGTATTAAGGGGTTCTTTCAATTATGAGAATAATATTACTACCCAGTTTTATAATTATTTTCCAAGCATTATCTTACCAGGCCAATGCAATGGAAGTTGTAGAGAAGGAAGAGGAGATGAGTATCTATTCTGAAAGTGCTTTGCCATAGAAAAACATCAGAAGGAATCCTCCCCAGAGAGCAAGGACTTTTGCTTCTTACACTGTATGCATCTGTATTGTCTGAATTATTTGACAAGGTGCATTCTCTTATTACTTCTGTGATTGTATTTAACAGTGAATTGTTCCCTCAGCTAGCTAGATCAGAGCTCTCTGAACCCTAAGGCTGGAGAACTGAATTGAATTCGGTTTTCTCTCAGAGCAAAGTAAGGGAAAATGTTTTCCTTTGACCTTTTCCCCACATTCTAATTCTGTCTGTGATGACTTAACAACCATGACTTAGCTTAATCACCATGACTTGACAAATTTCAGTGATTAAGCCTGACAGAGTCAAAATGACTGGGATCCTGTTTGACCTGGTGTGGCCAAATCTTATCCATACCTTCTATTTGATATCAAGTGAGTAAATGTTTTTTTTAAAAAAAAACAAAAAGTGAGTAAATGTTTGAGGGATACTTTGTTCCAGGCACTTTATTGCTATAATTCTTATTGCTTTCCAGAGACTTTTCACACCTGTGATTTTGTTAACACTTCCAGTATCCAATAACAAAGAGTGTCTTTCTCATCTTTGATTCTCTGATATACCTGAAACATGCTTTGTTCACAGCTCAATATTTTTAAATATTTAATTTTTAAAAAGTCATGATAGAGAAGAGAGGAAGGAAGATGTTTGGGGGGCTTGCTACTTGCCAGTACTTTATGTCCCATGTCACACAATCTTTACAACAATCCTGTTTAACAGTGTAGTGGACATGACAGATGTTTCCCTAAAATCCACTCCACATATGCCACATATGCCAGGTAAGCTTTGGAAACACACTTCACAGGCAGAGGGGACTTCCTGACCAATTGCCATGATACTCCTCTCTTCATCTGGAAGAAGGATGGACTTCATTAATTCTCACCAGGGAACCAGGGAGGTACAGGCTCACCTGCTCCATTTGCAGGAGGTCAGGGCTGCATTCAGTGGTTCCAGAAACCCAAACGACAATGGCTTAAAAAGCACTTTTTGTTTTCGTGTAACATAGAGTCCAAAGAAGGAAGTCCAGGGCTCATACAACTACTCAGGAAACCAGACATCTTTTCCCTTTCCCTCCTGCCACCTGTCGTGAGTGGCTCCATGGTCACAAAATGTTTGTTGCACCACTGGGCAGCATCTCCACATTTCAGGCAGGAAGAAAGACAAAGGACAAAAGATGCATGTCTATTGAGTTTCTCCCTTTTTATTTTAATTGGGAAACAATAAGTTTCCTAAAAGCCCTACCCTTTAGATTTCTGCTTGTCTCATTGACCAGAACTATGTCAAAATCCCAGCTACAAAGGAGCCTGGAAGCAGAGTTCTTTAACTGGGTACACGGCTACCCTAAACAAAATTGGGGTATGTATGTAGGAAGGACAAAGAGGATATTGGATATTGGACAGGCAACCAACATGGTCTGCCACTGGATATACCAGGCATGAAAACTTTTTCAAAGTCTTTATATCTGGCTCTCTGCCATTAAGTGTACATACTTATTACTTTGGTTACTTTGCAATATTTCTGTTAGAGAATAGAGGAAACCGTACATTTTCTGAGCCCCAAATGGGAAAGCATATGTTGCAACTGGATGTCACCACTTGGGCCAATGTCTCAGATAAAAAGAGGGAAGCCAGTTGTCTTGTGTCCATGGCGCTGTACTGTAGCAAAACTTCTCTCTACCCTCTGCTAAGAAGATGGGGGAGGGGTGTCTTGATTTCCTCACTGTGCGTATTTCATTTTGGACTGAGGGCCAGAGGGTTGAGTTCTTCATACTCATCAGAGTTTACAGTGTATTATCACCACTGGTCTGTCAAATTCTCTCTCTCCCTCCGTCTCTCATTAATTTATGTGCCTTTAAAAAGCAATCCCCGGGCTTCACTGCTGGCGCAGTGGTTGAGAGTCCGCCTGCCGATGCAGGGGACACGGGTTCGTGCCCTGGTCCGGGAAGATCCCACATGCCGTGGAGCGGCTGGGCCCGTGAGCCATGGCCGCTGAGCCTGTGCATCCGGAGCCTGTGCTCCGCAACAGGAGAGGCCACAACAGTGAGAAGCCTGCGTACCACAGGAAAAAAAAAAAAAAAGCAATCCCCATTCCCTACTCTTCTCCTCCTGATATCATAGGCAACTATTGTGATGTATTTAATATGTAGTTTGTATTTTTTGTAAATGTTCTTGCATAATGTGCACTAAGGGCTCACACTTTTAATTTATAGAAATGATATAGGGTCACACACTTCCTTCTGTTCCTTACCTTTCTCATGCAGCATCGTGTTTTTAGGATCCATCCAGGTTGCTTTATGTCCATCTAACCCAGTGTTTCTGATAGCTACGTAATACTTCCCAGTGTACATCCACCACACTTTACCCATACACTCTGTTATGAGCTGAATTATGTTCTCCCAAAATTCATGTGTTGAAACCCCAAACCCAGAATCTAAGAATATAATCATTTTTGGAGATAGGAATTTAACGAGGTAATTAAGTTTGAGCGAGATCATATGAGTGGGCTCTAATCCATGTATCTGGAGACAGGGCTTTTTAAAAGAAAAAAAAATTATTTATTTATTTATTTTTGGCTGCTTTGGGTCTTCATCACTACAGGAAGGCGAGCGGGGGCTACTCTTCATTGCGGTGCGTGGGCTTCTCATTGCGGTGGCTTCTATTTGTGGCGGAACATGGGCTCTAGGCACGCGGGCTTCAGTAGCTGTGGCTTACAGGCCCTAGAGCACAGGCTCAGTAGTTGTGGCACACGGGCTTAGTTGCTCTGCAGCATGTGGGATCTTCCCGGACCAGGGCTCGAACTCATCTCCCCTGCATTGGCAGGCGGATTCTTAACCAGTGTGCCACCAGGGAAGTCCCTGGAGACAGGGCTTTCAGAGAGATGATTAAATCCAACTGAGACTGTTAGGTAAGGTTATAATCCAATATGATTGGTATCCTTAAAGAAGAGAGAGAGAGACCTGGGGTGTATGTGCACTGAGAAAAGGCCATGTGAAGACACAGAAAGAAGGCCGCCATCTGCAAGCCAAGGAGCAAGGGTTCAGGAAAAACCAAACCTGCCAACACTTTGATCTTGGACTTCCAGCCTCCAGGGCCATGAGGAAATAAACGTCTGTTGTTTAAGCCACCGAGTCTATGGTATTTTGTTATGGCAGCCCTAGTAATCCAATAGACACTCTTTCAGAGACATCCAGATTTCTTTCAACTCTTTTGCGGAAGGTTTTTGAAGCCAACAAACAATCTTTCCTGCGAATCTGGCAATACTGTATAGCTAACATCTGATTATTACTTAACGCTATCCTCTTGGAGTGCTAAATCTTTCACTCAGTGCCTTGTTAAAAAGAATCCTATCCCTGGTTGAGATAACCCAGGCCTAAGATTTTCAGTCTGGGAAAATAAAAAAAATAAGATGCAGAGTACCAGCTTTAGAATGATAACGTGTTTGTGAAAAACGGGACGGGGGGGCGGGGAACCTTCTAAGTGTATATGTCTGAACGACTGTGGAGAAGAAAGGGCAAGGGTCAACACTGGACTGGTAACATCCGTTAACCTTTCGGAGAGGGTGATGCAGGAGAAGGGGCAGTGTTCTTTAAACATCTTTGCATTATTTCACTGTTTATATGACCGACCAGGACTGGGCTCGGAGTTGGGGGTATACAGTTGAATGAGGTAGTGTGGGGTGCCTGGGACTGACTCAGGGCCAGTGGGGAAATCAAAAGATTGTTACCGGGATGTAGCGTTTATTGAGCTTACCAAGCGCCAGTACTAGTCTAAGCACTTGTTGTTAACTCATTTTATTCTTTAAAAAGACTTAATTTTCATAAAGTACTACTCTTATCCCGATCTTGCAGATGGGTCAATTAGGCAGGAAGGGATTAAGTAGCTCATTCAGAGCTGTACCGTTAGGAAGTGGTGGGCGCAGGCTTGGAACCGAGCCCGGGCACCTTTGCCTTGCGCACACCGCCTCCCTGGATCCACCTTTCCTCCTGGAGTGGCCGGGGAAAGGCCCTACCAAGGGCTGGGTGTTGCAGGGCTGCGGCGGGGTGGGGCGCCCTAGCTGCAGGGGCGCTCACTCCTGCCCCGGAGAGTCCGAGAAAGACTCACAGAGTAGGTGAGCCTTGAATTGGCACTTGCAGGGTAAAGAGGTGTTCATCAGGGAGACTGGGGGCAGGCGGGCACGGGGCCAGCACCTGAGTACCAGGGTGGGGGCCTGGACGCCGGGCCAGCTGCGGCACTGAGGAGGAGGCCCCCGGCCGCGGCCGCTGGAGGACCCCACCTTCGTCCCCCTGCTCCCTGCCTGAGCGGCGGGGGCCGCGGCTCGTTCTCCCACGCAGCATCTTCCAGCGGGTTTCCAGTTAGGATTTCCCTTCTGTGACCCTCCCCGGGCCGGTGCCCACACGCTTCCAGGAGCAGCCGCGCCCTGGCGGAAACCCCACCCTCTCCTGGGGCCGGCCGTAAATCCTGGCTCCCGGAGTTCCGCTGCGCAGTCCCAACTCCCTGCTTTAGGTAGTGGAGCCTGCCGACGTTGGTAAGTAAATATCCTCACCCCACAGTTTTAGAATCTAGATTCCCCTGTGGCGGAGCGTTTGCATGCTGCTCGCCCTCTCCTAATGCTGAGTAACCTCTGCGTCTTGCCCTCGGAAGAAACTTGAAAGCAGGACGCCCGGACCGATGCTTCCTGGCCCGTGCAGGTTCCGGGAGAGATTGGAGACTGCTGCCGGAGGGAAGGGCGTGGCCTGGCTGTATTTTGGGTGCCTGGCATAGCTGCCTACACCTGGGAGGGGGCTGGCGAAGGAACTTGCGGGACTACAAAAGTGGGACAAGTGTGGAAGGAGAAGAAAGGCAGGGGTCGGAATTCATTTAACGGACGGGTATGGGCGCGGCGAGGAGGTGGGATCCGGGGGCGAGTGCACCTGGACCGGGCATCCCACCTGGCCCCCTTCCTCTAGCTGGTGGGGTTCGTCCTGATCCTCGCCTGCCTCTGCAGTCGCGCCCTTTCCACGGGTGCTTCTGGACTTATGGCGAGTCCAGAATTCTCAGAGGCTGCCTTTTTTGGGAAAAAAAGACAAGTAAGAACAGTAAGGTTTCGGGTCGAACCACCTCGATCGCTCTAAGCAAAACGTCCTGAGAGCTCAGGGCCGCCTGAATCATCTTCTCTTGGCCTTGTCTGCAGGCAAGTTTAAACCCAAACAGACCCTGATTTCCCCGTTGGTGCCGAAGAAAACTCGCGCCTGAAAATGGGGCTGAGCGCAGCGCCACCCGGCGGTTGTCAGGTGTTCCTGAGACTGCTTGCCTTAGAACGCAGCGCTCTGTCCCTTTGGAAGGTGTGCATGGACGTCGGTTCTTTGTGTTTGATGCTTTTTCTTAGAATTCGCTTCATATGAGGAGATAAATGGAATATTTGCACTCCAGGTAGTTGTTCAGTGCCCTAGAGAAACCTTAGCAGTGGCTAGGAAGAATTTGTGTGGGTTAACATTGTTCCTTGCCTTGGAGATTTATAAGGTAGTCTCAGTTTCCTCTTCTGTACAACTGTGCACTGGCAATGATAATAATACCTATCTTATAGGGAAATTATGAGGGTATAATGAGATGATAAGTATGACGTGCTTAACACACCAATAGAAACAGAGAATACTACTAAATAAACGTGATTGATGTTAAGTGATAATGGTAAAGTTGATGACAGGTAGACCCTGCTGTCTGGCCTCAGGGCAACACTTAGGGAGCCATAAGAATCCAGTCCCTTCATGGCATTGACTACATGTTTACTGTGTTCTAGGAGCTTCAGGATGGTTCATGCTAAGAGCTGGACCCTGAAGAAGCACTTTGTAAAAGGGCCACCCTACTAATAGTGACTTTGAATTGAAGACAGTACTTTTGGATTTGATTTAATAACATTTTATGTAGAATTTTTGCATCTATATTCCTAGGTGAGTTTGGTTTAAAGTTTTTTGTTTGGAACTTATCAGTGTTTAGCTTTGGGTTATGCTAGACTTACAAAATGAATTAATAATACTTCCAAAATTCAAATTTTAAATGTTTTATTAAAACTTCAAGGGATTTTTATTTCAAAAATTTGATAGGACATATTTTTAAATTAGGGAAGAGCCGTCTCTCTCCCTTTTCTTATCTTTTTCTTTTTTCTGGCTGTGCCATGCAGCATGTGGGATCTTCCTTCCCCAACCAGGGATCAAACCTGTGCCCCCTGCCATGGAAGCACAGAGTCTTAACCACTGGACCACCAGGGAAGTCCTGATAGGACTCATTCTTAAACCTATTCTTTTAGAAACTCCGTTAGAGACTGCCATGCTAAGAAGTTTGTGCTTAATCCTTAGAGGAATGACATGATTAATTCTGAATTTTAGAGAAATCTTTTTATCCTGGGAGGAGAATAGTTCATAGGGACACAATACTAGAAACAAGAAGTCAGATTAGGATGCTCTTACAATAATTCAGATGAACATTATGATACTCTGACAGTGAAGATGGGACGTCAGAGGCAGCTTTTAAGGATATTTGTTGAAAAAGAACAAACACCTGGTGATTGGATGTGGATAACAAGAGAAAGGAAAGCATCTCCTTTGACCCACACGTTTCAGGTTTGGATAACTGCATGGTATCACTCACTACAATAGAGAATAGAGAAGGAACAACAGGTAAGAAGCAAAAAAAAAGATACCGTTTTAGACACATTGATTATGAGGCCCCTTAGGCTCTCCAAGTGAAGATTGGTATAGGTCGTTGGAAATACTGATTTGGAACTCAGGAGAGAGGCATGGCTGGAGTTAATAAACAAGGGAATCATCTGCATGAAGGTGGCAGTGAGGTCATAAGAGTAAATGAGATCATCTTATGAGAGGATAAGGTTAGAAGGCAACAGGACCAAGGATAAGAGATTTTGCAAAATTGTTTCTTCTTGAATCATGAAGGAATGGAAAAAGTATATGGCAGTTGTTTGTACAGATACATGTACAAACCCAAAGGCCTTTCCCCAGTTGAAAGTGAACAGAGGCTGATATTCTGGTCTTCATGATACATTCAGAATAGAAGAGAGCTTTCTGAAGATCTACTCTCTAGGGACCAATATAACCTCTAGTCTCAACCTGAAAGTGCTTCTCAGAATGCACTCCAGTTCCTCTATGATTAGGCAGCATCTAGTCCAATGCTTTGGGCCGAATCACAGAACACGGGGCAGTTACCAGGAGGGCTGTCTTTGATATGAGAGTCCCACGGAAGAGCCAAAATTATAGTCTAAAGAGTCACTGCACCAAGAGATAGCATGCAAGTCATTGCAAGGGAGAAGAAGCCCCAACATAAAGAAACAGGAGAGTCAAGCCAGCAGGTTGAAATGAGCTGCAAACCACCTAAACATAGGAGGGATCGGTGGGGTGGTCAGAGGCAAGCTGAAGTTATGGTTGGGTTGTATCATAGGCTAGTTTAGGGACAAATTTCACCTAGGGGGTCTGTTGGCCCATTATATATGTGGCTCAGCACCTAGGAGGGTGTTCTGGAGGAACCTGGCCATTCTCGACTAGGAGGATAGACTTGGCCCATGCTTGTGGTTTATAAATGGTTTCCATTTTTCTCCGCATTTAGGGCTGCAAAGTTGTTGGAGCAGCAGGGTCTGACAAAAGGGTTGCCTGCCTTGAAAAGTACGGATTTGATGTTGCCTTTAACTACAAAACAGTAAAGTCTTTGGAAGAAACTTTGCAAAAATCCTCTCCTGAGGGTTATGATTGTGATTTTGATAATGTAAGTACAAATTGGACTTAATATCTGATTTACTAGCAAAGCAACAAAGTACTATATGAGGGAATCTACTTCTAGAGTTTCCATCTAAAAATATATGAGGAAAGCACATATGCCTTTTTTAAAAAAACAGCTTTATTGAGATATAATTTACCTGTTTAAAGAATAGAACTCAGGGCTTCCCTGGTGGCGCAGTGGTTGGGGGTCCGCCTGCCGATGCAGGGGACATGGGTTCGTGCCCCGGTCCGGGAGGATCCCACATGCCGCGGAGCGGCTGGGCCCGTGAGCCATGGCCCTGAGCCTGTGCGTCCGGGGCCTGTGCTCCGCAACGGGAGACGTCACAACAGTGAGAGGCCCGCGTACCACAAAAAAAAAAAAAAAAGAATAGAACTCAGTAATTTTTAGTGGTTTTTGTTTGTTTGTTTTGTGTTTTTTTTGCGTTCCTTGGCTTATAATCCCTTTCTCCACCTTCAACGCCAGCAGCACTGCATCTCCAAATCGCCCGCCCGCTCTCTCTCTCTCTCTCTCTCTCTCTCTCTCGCTCTCTCGCTCTCTCGCTCTCTCGCTCTCTCGCTCTCTCTCTCGCTCTCTCTCGCTCTCTCTCGCTGTCTCTCTCTCTGATCTCTGCTTCCTTCATCACATATTTTTTCCCTACTCCAATTTTTCTGCATCCCTCCTTCCTTACAAGGACCCTCGTGTGGGCCTACCTGTGTAACACAGAATAATCTCCCCATCTGAAGGTTCTTAACTCAGTCATACCTGCAAAGTCCCTTTTGCCACATAAGGTAACATAGTCACAGGCTCTGGGAATTAGGATGTGGACGTCTTTGGGGGCCATTATTCTGCCTACCACGGAGTGCGTGTTGATTTGTGGGCCGTCCCGTGGGGTCAGAAAGAGTGGAGGAAACAGAAGGCAGAGCTCTGGGAGAACTCTGACATGCCTTGTACCGCTTGTGTTTTTCACCACGGCCACCTGCCTGGACCCTGTTGCCCAAATGTGCCCTCCTCTTCACAGGGCCACCCCAGAGGCCACCATCTTTAAGGAGCTTCACTTCGAAGGCTTCCCCTTCTACTGCTGGCAAGGAGAAGTCGGCCAGATGCTCTGAAAGGCTTGCTGACAGGGGTCTCAGAGGTGAGGGGCTCCAGGGCCACTCCTCCACCAGATCCCCTTCCCTTTGGATGCTGCACATTTCATTTCCACTGGGAATATGGGTTCATCTCACTGCTTCCCCTTTTATAACAAAATACCTGGAAGTCTCGTCTGCACTCACTGTCTGCAGTCCCTCTTTCCATTCTTTCTTAAACTGTTGTCATTCCACCAACACAGCTTTTGTCAAGGTCGCAGATGCCCCTCACACTGTTGAGTTCCAGTCATTGGCTCTTAGCATCGTTTGGCTGCGGGGAGTATTTGATAGAAGGGCATCGCTCCCTCCTCGCTTCCTTTGGCTTCCCTTGGCTCTTGGTTTTCCTCGCTGATTGGTCCTCCTCAGACTCCTCTGCTAGCTTCTTTTCTTCCCTCCAAATTAATAACAGTGTCCCAATGCATGGTCCCTGGGCCTCTTCTCTCCTCCGTCCACACTCTCTCAGCCCTTTGTTATCTCATCCACGCTCTTGCTTTCAAATATCATCAGTATGCTGACAGCTCCCAACTGTCTGTCTCCAGCCTAGATCTCTCCCCTGAGCTCTAGACTGTTCAACAGCTGTGCTTGGATGTGCAATGCCCTTCTCCATCTCTGTCTTAAAAGTGTTAAAAACCGAAAATGTCTTGATCTTTCCTGCCAGACTTGCTCTATATATAGACTGCACCGTCTCAGTTATGACAACCTTTTTAGTTGCTCAATTCAAAAACGTTGAAATTATCTTTGATTCCTTTCTTTCTCTCATATCCATGTCTAATCTGTCGGGAAATTCTGGTGGCCCAACCTCAGAGATACATTCAGAATCTGTCCTATTTCCCCTCCTCCACCGCCACCATCCTGGTCTAGGCCACCATCTTGTCTGGTCTGGATGTTGTGGTGGCCTCTGATCTGCTCTCCCACTTTTTCACCCCTAAAGACAATTCCCAACACAGCAGCCAGAGTGATCTTTTAAGGCATAAATCACACCAAGTCATCTTATGCTCAAAACCCTGCAAAGCTCCCCATTTCACTTAGAATAAACCCTGCAAGGCTGGACGCTATCTGGCCTCCATTACCTCTCTAATTTCATTTCTTACTGTCTCTCCCCACACCCCTCCACTTCTCTGTAATTGCTTACTTAATTCTCACCCCCTCCTTCAAGTTTTTGATGAAAACTCCCTTCTGAATGAGGAAGCTTTGAACATGACCCTATTTTATGTTGCAATCCGCCTTCACTGGTTGATCGTCCTTATCTTACTTTGATCCATAGCAATTATCATCTTTTAACATAGTATACACTATAATTCACTTAATTGTCTGTCTCCCTCCCATGAGAATGTAACCTCCACGAGGGCAGCAGCATTCACGCGTTTTGTTTTCTGATGTATCCACACCACCCAGAATAGTCTGAATAGGCACTCGATGAACATTGTTGAGACGAGTGAGTGTTAGAGCGGTGTATATTTTGCCATGGCTCTTCCAGGTCCTAGAGTGGAGTCATCTTATAGCCATGCCTTATAGATGCAGAGGAAGAATCCAATCGCTTTGTCCTGAGCTGTGATCATTTTCCCACCTTACGCCATGTGGAGTTTTAGTCAACAGAAATCTGAATAACCGAGGTGGCATTATTTTCGTTTCCCAGGAGAAAGGTGGTACCATACTTCCTAACTCCTGGCTTCCTGATCATTTCCAAATTCAAAGACATAGGCTGCTCCCCTGGCACCCCCTGGAGCTTGGCGTTCTTCCCAGTCTAACACTCTCCGAGTGCTGGGCTGGGCTCTTTCCAGGGAGCTGGGAAGAGTGAGATGCTTTTAGAGTTCCCAGTGTGTAGCTTCTTTGTCCCTGTTGGTGAAATCAAACATGATCACAGCTGACAGCAGACACCACTGTGCTGGTGTCCCAAATGCTTTCTTCCTACAAAGTGAACCTAATTACAATTTTATAATTTTGTTCTAAGTAACTAGTGAATTGGTTTAATTTCTCTCTCATCTACTTATTTCTTTCTCATCCCTCCCCCTTTTTTTAATACACTTTTTATTTTAGAATAGTTTTAGAGTTACAGAAAATTCCTGAGAGTACAGAGAGTTCCCATATACCCTGTATTCTATTATATCCTAATTTCCCATATTATTAACATTTTACATTAGTATTCATCCTCTACTTTTAACCTCTAAACTTTTGATTATAGCTTTTGACACTTTCCAGGTTCTTGGCCTCTTCAAGAATAGGAATGAGCTGGGGCTTTCTATTGATAGTTAAGTGTTCAAATCCCAGCTTCCCTACATACTAGTTGAGTGACCTCAAGCAAATAAATAGTCCCTCCATAAATCCATAAAGGATGCTAAACCATCACTGGATACATTAGGGAAAAACAGTATAAGGTCACTTAGGTCTCCACATAAGACCTCTTTATTTTTTTTTTTTTTTTTTGCGGTACGCGGGCCTCTCACTGTTGTGGCCTCTCCCGTTGCGGAGCACAGGCTCCGGACGCACAGGCCCAGCGGCCATAGCTCACGGGCTTAGTTGCTCCGCGGCACGTGGGATCTTCCCGGACCAGGGCACGAACCCGTGTCTCCTGCATCGGCAGGCGGATTCTCAACCACTGCGCCACCAGGGAAGCCCAAGACCTCTTTAAAATAATGTGAGAATGTGAATTAGTTCTATTTAGGAGACTCTGTGCCTTGTAGAAAGAAGAGAAATGAAAATCCTTCTTCACTAAATGAACTCTTCCGTCCCACACTCCTAAATGGATGTTAAAACACATATTGAACAAATCTTGGCTTGAAGGGAAGACATATTATTAGACTGCCATCGTATTTACATTTCCTGAACAGGTTCTGCCCCTTCAGGGGTCAAATAGAGGTAATGATGCTACAGCTTTGGGCTACTGGGAAGATGAACACAGATGATGCCCTGCAAGGACGCCCCCTGCTCCGTCTGCTCCCACCTCGTCTGAGAGCATTACATTATTAAATTTTTCTGTTCAGTTTACTTAGAAATTAGTTAATTGCTTCCTAGTGACATTTCTCATATTGTCATGCTGTGATCTGACGCGTATTATTAAACTCTTATGTGTACTGTAATCTGTTACATACACTGTGTCTGTGGGTCATGCCCCCCAAATGACTGTAAGTTCAAAGAGGACAGGGTCTCCACTTCCTAGTTCCAAGTTTCCCGTGATGTACTGATAAATGTGTTGCTGCAATGAGAAGAGTGTGTAATTTAGAATATGAAATTACTCTATTATATTTGTTGTTGTTTTGATATAGGGTAAAATCCAGTACCGTGAACACATCACTGAAGGATTTGAAAACATGCCAGCTGCATTTATGGGAATGCTGAGAGAATTTGGGGAAGCAGTAGTGAAAGCATGAAAAAAAGTGACACATGGAATCTAGAAATCATTTGGATGATTACTTCGTTTCTTTATAATCATTTAGTAAAAGGTATGCTGTCTTCATGATCTAAAAAACATTAATTTTAATGCATTTGATCTACCTAATAAAATACATGTAAGTGGAATATAATTAGCAAGAGAGCGAAAATTTCATATTGAACAATGGCCAAGTGAACTTACTGCCTGCTATAGTTCCCTCAGGGTTATGGTAGAAAATAATGGCTCTCGAGTCCAAAAGTTTACTGCTTCTGTGACCTCGAACTTCTGATTTTTCATCTGTAAAGTGAGGACAGTAACATCTGCTTCACATACATATTATACATTTATTTAAAACACCAGCATAACACGTGGCATATATTAGGTACTCAGTAAGTGTTAGCTACCTCCCTGCAGAAATCAGTGAATTTGAAGTCAAGATCACCACCCCTATGGCTTATGGTTACACAAGGAGAAATAACCACTGCTGATGTACACGGACTCAGGGGAGCCCCCATTGGTCCTCTGTGGGCAGGTCTAATGTGGCAGACCAAGGAAGGAATCTATCGCTCACAACAGCTACAAAAAAAGATAACATATGGGACTCTTTATAAGCCAACAAAAATGTGAGGGATTATTATGAAGAAAGCTTTGAAACATGACTGAGAAACACAAAAGATTGAACATATGGAAGTTACCATGCTCTTGGACTGGGAGATTCAGTATCATGAAAACGTCAGTTCTGTTGATCAATTCTGCTACCAAGTAGAGGAGGGATCAAATTGGAGTGCAAAGAAAAAATAAGAGAAAAAAGTGTGCGATTGTGTGTGTGTGTGTGTGTGTGTGTGTGTGTGTGTGTGTATAAAACTTCTGGAAAGTTGTAATAACCCAGGGACAAGAACTGAGGTGTGCCTGAAGGATGGGGGATAAGAGAAAAACTACACTTTTGTGCTTTTTGAATTCTGAATCTAATGAACAAATTTATTCACTATTACAAATTCAATTAAAAAAATTAAAGTCCCTGTACTTCTGTGTCCCCTTCCCATATGGGGGAAATAACATATGCATGAGAAAAAACTCAGGAAAAGGTGGGGTCACCCCTAAGGCTGGGCACCCCCTGGTGTTTTTACCTCTCGAACTTGTCCACAAGTTTGAGCCTCCAGCAGCGTGTCAGCTCCAGGTGAAGGGTTCCTGCCTCAGCACTGGGTCCTGTGGTGGGTTCTGTTCAAGGGCTTCTACCCCAGTAGCTTGTGACTCTCGGTATCTGTCTGACTCTCCCACTCTGGGGGCAGTGGTTTACCCCGTGACCTAAGGTCTCTGCTGTATCTCAAAAGAGTTGTTGATTTTTTTATGCTCAATGTTTTTCTTGTTGTTAGGACAGACTGATGACACCCAAACGCAATACATGCTGGACCAGAAACCAGAAGTCAAGAGCATGTGTGTATATATATACATACACACACACATATATATATTATAAATATATATATATAGGGTTTTTTTTTTTTTTTTGGCCTCCCTGTGTGGCTTGCTGGATCTTAGTTCCTCGACCAGGGATTGAACCCATGCCCTGGCAGTGAGAGTCCTAACCACTGGACGGCCAGTGAATTCCCAAGAGGATATATTTTAAATTTTGATAATACTTACCATTTTTTCTTTGATGGTTAAGTGCTTTTAGTCTTTCACCTAAGAAATCTTTGCCTATCTGTAGGTCATGAAATTTTTCTCCCGTATTTTTATTCTGTAAGTTTTACCCTTTTAGCTTTTATGTTAGATCTGTGGTGGAGCAGGGAATAGGGGATTGGGATTGACTGCAAAGGGGCAAAAGAATTTTCTGGGGTGATTTCAATGTTCTGTTGGGATGGGGATGACATAAGGGTGGACATTTGTCAAAACTCACTAAACAGTACATTTAAATGCATGCATCTTCTTGTATATAAATTATACGTCAATAAAGTTAACTTTTAAAAAGAAGAAAAATAGGTCCAGTACAAAATTTAGGCCACAAGACAGGAGCTTCCTTGCTACCAAAGTGTTATGGACTCCTGGCTTACTTGTAGGGAGAAAGAAGTACAATAAACAGCCAAAGAAAGGCCAACATCTGTAGGATCCACAATCACACATTACATTCTTTGTAGGGAAGCCTCCCAAGTGGGCACTGATATATTTCACCTTAAGAGGAGACAGAAAGAACAAAGATCTTCATGTTTCCCCCATGCCCATCTAAATCTCTTTCCAGAATTTATTTTGGGCCCAACAGTAAGATAGGTATCCATCTTTATATTTTCCAAGAGACAAGCTAGTTTTTCATACACCACTTATGGAATATTTCATCTTTCCTCTACAATCTATTAATAGATAACATGGTTCCACATATAGACTCATCTGTTCGTTTTTTTCCATTACATTTTAAATTAATTAATTAATTTATTTATTTATGGCTGTGTTGGGTCTTTGTTGCTGCGCGCGGGCATTCTCTAGTTGCGGCGAGGGGGAGCTACCCTTCGTTGCAGTATATGGGCCCTAGAGCGCGTGGGCTTCAGTAGTTGTGGCACACGGGCTTTGTTGCTCCGCAGCATGTGGGATCGTCCCAGACCAGGGCTCGAACCCGTGTCCCCTCCATTGGCAGGCAGATTCTTAACCACTGCACCACCAGGGAAGTCCTTCCATTACATTTTTGATTAGTTGTTGCTGGAGTTCTGGACAGTTTTTAACTACACCTATCAACCTATGCACAATTAATTTGTGCATTTCTGAAATAAAGTATTAAAGCAATCAGTGCTCTTTTGAATACAGTATTTCACATATACGCATTTAGAACTTTTGCCACAATATTTTAGCCTGATGCTTATGGCAAATCCATAACTGCTGCCAGGTAGCTAATTGGACTTGATATAACTCACTGCATCAAGAAAATATGATTTTTGCCGGCATGTGCTATTATTCTACAACTCAAGACATTTAGTTTGTGTTCTGTGAACTGGTATATATCCCAGGTGTACAAATCTTTTTCAGTGAAATCTTGATAGCAAAGTGGTGGTCAACATTCCATAGACATTCCCTGGTAAGAACCAGGCAGGATATCACCAATGACAGATTTTATCAGCCCCACTGAAAAGGTTAAGCAAGATCTACAGGGATTCCAATTTTAAGGTAGTAAAGAATTCTGCCTTCTCCTCTGGAAAATCCAAAACAATATAGATGATAAGAAACAAAAATTGGGGGGAATTCCCTGGCGGTCCAGTGGTTAAGACTTGGGCTTTCACTGCTGTGGACCTGAGTTCGATCCCTGGTCGGGGTAATAAGATCCCACAAACTGCGCGTTGTAGCCCAAAAAGAAAAAATTTTAAGAAAAATTTAGGGGAAGCTGTAGAATGTTGTAATAAAAAAGACAAAATAACAGGTGATGGTGAAAAGATGAAACAATGATTTTTACCAATTTACTCATACACTCTTGGTGGAATGTAAAATGGTGAAATTTAAAGAGGTAGTTTTTTGCAGCATTATTCACAATAGCCAAGGTATCAAAACAACCTCAGTGTCCATCAAAAGATGGATTGGTAAAGAAAATGTGGTGTGTGTATATATATACATATATATATGTATATATATACACAATAGAATATTATTCAGACTTTAAAAAAAGAAGGAACTTGTCATTTGCAGCAACATGGATGAACCTGGAGAACATTATACTAAGTGAAATAAATCAGAGAAAAACACTGTATAGTACCACTTACATGTGGACTCAAAAGAAAAAAAAACAATGCGTAGAGTAGAAAGTAGAAAAGTGGTTGCCAGGATTGGGTAAAATAGGGAGTGGTTAATCAAAAGGCGTAACTGAGTTATGAGTAAGGTCAGAGGATCTAGTGGATAACATGGTGACTACAGTTTTTAACACTGTATTGTATAGTTGGAATTTGCTAAGAGTAGAACTTACATGTTCTTGCAAAAAAAAAAAAGGTAAATATGTGAGGTGATGGATGTGTGGACTCATTTCACAATGTATATCAAATCCTCATGTTATATACTTTAAATAACTTACATTTTTGTCCATTGTACTAGATTGACAAAATCTGAAAAGTGAATTTTTTGTAAATTCCATCTCAATAAACCTGATATAAAAATTAAGAGACATATGTAAGCCCAAACAATAATATTTGAAGACATATACCGTTTGGAAGAATTTTGCTGACTTAACGCAGGAGAAAAAGCAACGACTGCCTTCTGAAAAGGTACTGATGAGATCCAGACAATTCACAAGGTGAAGGAAATCAGGGACTCAAAGGAGAGAAAGTGCTTGAAAACACAGGTAAGAGCGGTTCAAGCCCCAGATGCCACTCCCACCCTTCATGGTCAGGGACTGTCCATCACCCTATGAAAATTTCACCCCCATAGAAATCTGAGGTATCATCGTTCACCAAAGAGAACTGGAGAGGCTTTTAACTTGGGGACCCTGGCCCTGGAGGACATAAGGCTGAAAACAGATTAAGTGGAGTTCTGTATATGGGTGAACTCCAACCCCCATACTACCATGCAGCTTTCTTCCACCTGTTCCAGAAAAATAGCCAGGCTTATGGCCCCTGGCAGCTTAAGTCCTTCCCTAGAAAAACTGTAGACCCTTCTGAAGAAATAACACTGCTCCAAGGACTGAGAGACACTGACATTTAGGGTCCCAAAGGCAAAATCTAAGTGAACACCCCCATCACCCTTCCATGAAGCCCACAAATGGACCGGCTGCTCCCATGGACTCAAACTTCCAACCCAGAGACCCTGGATTTTGAGCTGGGAACATGGATCGAATCAGACTTCGGCCTGTCTCCCTTGGGGAAAGTATGCACAGCGTGTGGTGTGGAAAGAAGGAAAGGGTGTGGTTATCAGGACAGACTGGGGCAGAAGCAGTGGATGTGCTCACAAGGGGAAAACTGTATTTCTCAGCCTCCCTTGCAGTTAGCTTAGGCTCATATGACTGATTTCTGGCCAAATGAAAAGAGTAGAAGTGATTTCTAAGCCATAGGTTCCCAAACTTTCTTGGTTACAGCATCCTTAGTAGCACAATCCTTTTCTCACAGTGTCCCTGGGCCAAAAGAAATACCTGACAGTTCCATTTGCTAAATAGTTAGGTCCAAGCAACATAATAGTATTAGTTGGTGCCATGTCCAGTAGTTAGAGCTGTTTCCCTAAAATTTTAAATATCCTAGGAAGCCCTTGTGAATTCTCTACAGTGCCCTGGAACACCTTTGCACCAAAATGGGACCGAAGGTTCTAAGCTTTTCCAGGCCAGTGCTTAGAAACATTGTATAATGTTCCAAGTCTTGCTTTCCTTGCCTCCGGGACCTTGGAGGCCGTATGTTCCAGATGGCATGACTACAAAATGTTGGAAAGAAAAAGGTGGAAGTCTGACTGGGAAATAAACTTTTACTGAGTTAACATCACTCTGATTTGTTGGGTTCTCTGTGGCTAGCACTGCGTACTCCAACTCTGTACTGTTCAATATGGTAGCCACTTAAGGCGACTGAGAACTGGAAATAACAGATAGAGTGCCACATTTCAAGGTTTAAAAAACTGAGGCAGAGTAAATATTTTTCCATTAAACACAACTTTATTGTTTTGGTAGAACTACAATTCACTTTAACTGTTGCACGGCACAGGACGTTGCTGTTGTATTGTAATGCTTGTACAGGAACGTGCATGACTTCTAGTATTACAGATGAACACTTCACCAATCTAGTCAGTATCAACAGACTGCAGTTCAGATGATTTTTTCCTATGCACTGAAGTAACATCACAATGTGTCTACTTGGATATTTTATGTAGATAGTACAAGTTAACACCTATGCAGACAGCACAAATTACAGTGACACCTATATGTAAACCATAATCGTAAATTGAGACACTTATTATTTTAACTGTAATATAATAAAGTTATCTAGGTTAAAAATATGGAAAAATATTTAGATTTTTAATGAAGGCATATTAATGAGGCAGAATTCAGTGCAATACAGAAGCTAGTACCACAACGAGTACAGCAAAGAAAAAAGAGTGCAAGAGGGGACAGTGCACATTCGATGATGAGTAGCAAATGCAACTCACTTCAGGCACAGCAAAACGAGAAGCCTGTTTGTTGTACACAAGTGTTCAATACAGTAGACAATATTTAAGACAGCAGCTAATAATTATTTCATTTTTTCAGCAACAGTTTAGTGATAAGTATTCTCCAACAGTCAAAAAAGAACTCACGAAATAAGTCCTATGAAATGAGAATTACATTTCCATCAAAAAAATATAAACAATTTTTAACAGAATTTCAAGCTTATACTTTGCCAGCTATAAAATGGTTTGAATTCTTGCATGTGCGTGCACGTGCGCGCGCACACACACACACACACACACAAGAATCTTCGATGTAGAGATGATAAAAGAAATGACCATTTTAATTATGGTAATCTAATTAGAAAATTATGAGGAAGACCTAAAAAGACACATAAAAATTGAAAATTTTAAATAACCTTCTAATTTTGCTCATAGAAGACAAGAAATTTCTCGTAATACCAAAGATCAATTGGTTCAAAATTAGAAAAATTTCAAGTACTTAGCTTTAGGTGTGTAATATAAGATATAAGACACTGCCAACTGAAAACTCTGAGTACATTCTGTCTCAAAGAACATCCACATTTATAAAGAAATGTCAATTCACTGCCTAAAAACTCAAACGCATGACAGATATTTTTGACAATTTTCCACCTGATAAAGAAATTTCAGCTAGAGAAAAAAATTCATTTCTATCATAAAGATAAGACTGCAGCTGTGTTAGGTCCAAAGACAGATATGTTGGAATTTTAAAGCAAGAGAATGGTATTTCCCTCATTGCTTTGTTCCACTATATGGTAACTATTGAAAATATCTGTTCAGTTTTCTGAAGCAGACTCCAAGAAGAGAGACATGAATAGATGTTAAAATTCTTCCCTACATGTGTGCAAATGATAATAATCACTGCTAGTTTATGAAACTGTTGAAAATAATGTTGGATTTTTAAAAATTAAATTTATTTATTTATTTTTGGCTGTGTTGGGTCCTCATTGCTGGGCACGGGCTTTCTCCAGTTGTGGTGAACGGCGGCCACTCCTCACTGCGGTGCACAGGCCTCCCATTGTCGTGGCCTCTCCTGTTGCGGAGCACAGGCTCCAGGCGCACAGGCTTCAGCAGTTGTGGCACGCGGGCTCAGTAGTTGTGGCTCACAGGCTCTAGAGCACAGGCTCAGTAGCCATGGCGCACGGGCCCAGTTGCTCCGCGGCATGTGGGATCCTCACAGACCAGGGCTCGAACCTGTGTCCCCTGCATTGGCAGGCAGATTCCCAACCACTGTGCCACCAGGGAAGCCCGAAAATAATGTTTTTAATGATCTTGTGTTCTTTACTGATACTCCTTGATTGAATCATAAAAGAATTTTACAAAGATCTTCTGTACTGGGAATTCCAATTCAAGATTTTCTTGAAACGAAAGGAATGACTGCTACGTTTTCGAAAATCAAAGACAAAAATTGGCAGTGTCACAATGAATATGAATGAGCTACATTTGAAGCTTCTTAGAATGGGAAAAACTTGTGACCTACTCAGGTGAGAAAAATTAGTTAAAATTGAAACATTTCATAATATAAACAAAAAAATGACTTTACACATTTTTCTAACATGAGTCAACATGCACATTTTCAATGTAATCAATAGCATTGTATAAATTGGCTGCAATTTACAAGAAAACTGTGAAGAATGGTTTATACTGATAATTTTTTTTTTTTTTTTGCTGTACGCAGGCCTCTCACTGTTGTGGCCTCTCCCGTTGTGGAGCACAGGCTCCGGACGCGCGGGCTCAGCAGCCATGGCTCACGGGCCCAGCCGCTCCACGCCATGTGGGATCTTCCCGGACCAGGGCATGAACCCGCGTCCCCTGCATCGGCAGGCGGACTCCCAACCACTGCGCCACCAGGGAAGCCTGATACTGATAAATTTAGTTTCGTTTCCATTTATGCAATAACTCATTGAATTTAATGGTAATAACAGAGTTGACAGAAGAGTTGAATTTATTTAAACATATTGCTTTGAAACTATATGCTTTTGTTTCAAAATCAAATCAATTCTTCTAATAAAAAGATGAACAACTTTGTAAATGTGGATGCAAATATCGAAGGAAAATATTTTCTGATACTTGAAAAATTTAGGTATATGCAGACTGACAACAAAGTGCATTTGGAAGAACTATGTCAATCTACTTAAGTTTTATTAATCTCAATATGGCTCAAGTATTTCAAATAAAAATTTAGTGTATGAACTAAGATGTGCTGCAACTGTAAAATACACATGGGTTTTGGAGACAGTGCAAAAAAATAATATAAAATATCTCACCAATGATTTTTTATACTGATTATATGTTGATATAATATTATGGATATACTGGGTAAAACAAAATATATTATTCATTTGTCTTCTCTTACCTTTTTAGAGTGGCTACTAGAAAATCTGAAATTATTATGTGGCTCACATTCTATTCCTAATGGACAGTGCCACAGTAACTGAAACACCTTCCAAGTGGTGTTTTAGAGCCCTCTTCTTAAATGTGAGTAGTCAAAGATCATCAGAAGTTTGAGGAAAGCCTCCAAGGAGGAAGAGAGAAAACAAGTAAAAACAACTCAGAGGAAAGATAATGGAGTGGTAACACTAAAAGACACCATATTAGCATCCTCAGAGAAATGAGTATTTCACCCATGACACAGAATATGATTTTTTTTTTTTTTTTTTTTTTGCGGTACGCGGGCCTCTCACTGCTGTGGCCTCTCCCGTTTCGGAGCACAGGCTCCGGACGTGCAGGCCCAGCGGCCATGGCTCACGGGCCCAGCCGCTCCACGGCACGTGGGATCTTCCCAGACCGGGGCACGAACCCGTATCCCCTGCATCGGCAGGCGGACCCTCAACCACTGCACCACCAGGGAAGCCCCAGAATATGATTTTTATTAAAAAGGAGTAAGCAGAGAATCAGAAAATGCACTTGGAAATATAAATATGACAACAAAAATAAAACATTTAGTAGGAGAGTTGGAAGATAAAAGTTGACAACAGCTTCCAGAAAGGATACAAGTCAAAGACATGGAAGGACTGAGGTCAGAGAAAATGGAGCAGTAGGAGACGCCAGGAATCCATCTCTCCACCTAGACAACAATTGTACTGGCAGAAAGTACCTAAAGTGATTATTTGGAACAGAGGAGTCTATTTTAAGGCTTGTAGTGTCCAGGGGAAACCTTAAGTGGTAAACTGCAATGAACAGTGGTGGATTTTAGCCTTTAGCACAGTAGTTACTACCCATTCCCCATCATCCAGCTCAAACATTTCTAGTTTGACTTGCTGGAGCCAAGGTGGGCAATAAAGACCTTTTCCTCCAAATACCAGGGTCCCAGGTCCTGACTGTGGATGGTTGCTTCTGATCAAGAAGGAAGAGCAGACACAGAGGTGAGTGGCCATTCTTCCAACTCCTCCCACTGGCTAAAGTGGCTCCCAAGGGATTTAAAGCAGGGGTCCCCAACCCCTGGGCCAGAGACCAGTACCGGCCCATGGCCTTTTAGGAACCGGGCCGCACAGCAGGAGATGAGCGGCGAGTGAGCAGCGAAGCTTCATCTGCCGCTCCCCATCACTCCCCATCACTCGCATTACCACCTGAACCATCCCCACACATGTGGGAGAATTTAGAAGGCCTCTGACCAGGGAAAGACAGGCTCAGAAAAGACCTAAGAAAAGTCTAAGCATTCACCACAGACTGATCATTGGCACAGAGATGACAACAGACAATAAAAAAAAAATCTGAGAAGGAGGATCTGATTTCCAGAGCTACCACACTACAGCAGTCCCCTGCCTTATCCATGGTCTGGCTCTGCACAGTTTGTTAACAGCTGTCAACTGCAGCCCGAAAACATTAAATGGAAAATCTCAGAAATAAGCTATTCATAACTTTTAAATTGCACACCATTCTGAATAGGGTGATAAAATCTCACACCATCCCGCTCTAACCTGCCCAGTATTCCCAACCAAAAACATCTTCTGCTCCCAACATCTATCCATCAACATCATGTTCAGTGATCCAGTATCACCCAAAGCAGATGATCCTTCTTCTGACACAGTGTCAGAAGGTCAATAGTAGCCTAATGCTATGTCACACTGCCTATGTCATTCACCTCATTTCATTTCATTACATAGGCATTTTATCATCTCACATCATCATCATAAGAATGAGTACAGTATAATAAGATATTCTGTGAGAGAAACCACATTCACATGTTTATTACACTATATTAATTCCATTTTATTATTATTGTTAATATTTTATTGGGACTAATTTATATATTAAACTTTATCACAGGTGTGTATGTAAAGGAAAAATCATAGTATATATGAGTTCAGTACTATCCGCAGGTTCAGTCATCCACTAGGGGTCTTGGAACGTATCCCCTGCACATAAGGGGGGATGACTATATAAGATTCACATGTCCAGTTTTCAACAAAAAAATATCACAAGGCATACAAAGAAACAGGAGATATACCTGAGGAACTCAGACCTGCTAGACAAAGACTTTAAAATAACTGTCAAATTATGCTCAAAGAGCTAAAGGAAGGTTCTGAACATGTTGGCAGATCAAGAGAGAAAATGAAGAAGATTCTTCAAATCAGAAAAAAACTGAGGAATATGTATCCATTGATGATGAATTTTAAAAGGAATGCTCTCCTTGGTTGCACTTTACAAAAAAACAAAAACAACCAAAACCATAAACATCTTGAATATCAATGGGGAAAAGCCCCAGAAGAGCTACAGGTAGATTTAGCAAAGCTGTAAGTTATCAGAACCACTCTATAGGAAGAGACACCTAAGGACTCCAGCCTGAAATAATCTCTTAGAACTTGTGAAAACAAATAAAAGAAAAACCTCATGCAAAATGAAGACTGGAAGCCCTGAAGGGAGAGCTCTCAAGCACATACAAGTTTACTCTACATTCCTCAGCAAGAAGAAAGACTTCTTCCTCGCCAATAACAGCCCAGCCAATGAGAAACCACTGCAACTCAGCCAATGAGAAGCCACCACAACCCCGAATTCTCATTCTCCTCCAATGAACTTTCATTCAAAACAGCCCCTCCCAACTTCCTCCATTCCTCTGTAAAAAGAACACTCCTGACCTTCCTTCTCCAGACATGCCTATAAGTTTCACCGTAGTCTGCATGTCCCAAATTGCAATTTCTCTGTTATTCCCAAACAAACTCAATTTTGCTGGCCCCTGGGGTAGGCTTTAACTGTGTTCACTAATGGGTTGAATAGGGATCTTTCTCTTCTAGTTAAAAGGACCAGGATGGAATGGAAAATTATTTCCACTCCAGATTTAATTCAGCAAATCAGCTCACCTGCACCACAGCTGATTCAACTAAAAGACCGACCACTAAAATCCTCAATTTTCAACTCCACCAAGTAGAGGCCCCTAAATGAAACACAAACCCTCCCGGTCTTTGCCGTTACTGCAAAAAGCCAGGACATTGAAGGAAAGACTGTCACAAGCTTAAGTGCACCAGGCACCCTCAATCCTCTAACCAGCTTCCCCAATTCCCAGGGAATTACAGGGGTTTTCCCCAATCCTTCCCCGCTCAATCAACTTAGAGAAACCACTCTCCAGCTTGGGAATGAGTCCCTCCCCTCCATCCTCACTGACACCAGAGCTACAGTCTTGGGGCTCAACCTCACTGTTACTCAATAGCCCCTGACTCAGAGGATTAAAATGGTTCAGTGTGGGGGGGGGGTGTCTCAAAATAAACTTCCCCAGGTTCCTGTCTGTTAACCTATCCCCTTTGGTTTAGGCTAAGAGATAGCTACCCTTTTCTCTTTAGTTCCTCTATGCCTGTTCACTTATTGGGCCAAGATTCCTTAGAAAAATGTCATGCTGGCATTTCTACCAAAAGG
Source organism: Kogia breviceps (assembly GCF_026419965.1). Classification (NCBI taxonomy): domain Eukaryota; kingdom Metazoa; phylum Chordata; class Mammalia; order Artiodactyla; family Physeteridae; genus Kogia; species Kogia breviceps. The sequence goes on from NC_081317.1 coordinate 21,897,374, forward strand.
GGACAATAAATCTAGAATTTGATAGTAGCAACCAAAATAGCCAACTGGATGAATCAAATGATCTAGCTTTTAATACATTAAAGGAAAGCTTGATAAATCGCCCTACTGTTGATCAACTTCCCTGTTTCCTCTTCATATAAGAGAGGTAGAGAAGCACTTAGAGTAATTACCCAAAAGCACGGGGATCACCATCACCCCATAGGGTACTAGAGTTGGCAGCCAGACCCTGGGCACGAGAATACCCCTTTTGCCTTAGAGTCATTCCTGCTACTGTCCTTTTAGTTAAGGCCACCAAAAACATAATCATGGGATCCCCTCTAATTATCTCTGTACCCCATACAGAAGCCCCACCTGTTCAACATATAATCCTGGGAAACCTGTCCACACTGCCCCCAAACACTTTAAACTGCCCAATGGACCATGAGAGTTGGAAAATGGACTTTATTCAGCTATCCTCACCCCATAGATACAAATATGTCTCCCACTGGACTGAAGCTTTCCCACATAGACAAACCATTGCCTCTTCAGTAGCTAAAACTTACTGGAAAAAATCATCCCTACCTGACGAACCCCTCTTGAGTTCCACAGCAACCAAGGGACCTGTTTTACTGGTCAAATATTACAGCAAGTATGTGTTGTTTGGCCAAATCTTCAGTACTTTCACTGTACACGTCATCACCAGGCTTCAGGACTAATCAAATGAACTAAGTGTCATCAAAACTCAATGGGGGGGGGGGGGACTTCCCTGGCGGTGCAGTGGTTAAGAATATGCCTGCCAATGCAGGGGACACAGGTTTGTCCACTGGTTAAGAATACGCCTGCCAACGCAGGGGAAACGGGTTTGCTCCTCCATGCTGAGGAGCAACTGAGCCCATGCGCCACAACTACTGAGCCTGTGCTCTAGAGCCCGCAAGCAACAAGTACTGAGCCCACGTGCCACAACTACTGAAGCCCATATGCCTAGAGCCTGTGCTCGTCAACAAGAGAAGCCACTGCAATGAGAAGCCCGTGCATGGCAACAGAGAGTAGCCCCCGCTCACTGCAACTACAGATGGTCCACCTGCAGCAATGAAGATCCAACACAGCCAAAATAAATAAGTTAATTAATTAATTAATTTTTAAAAACCACAAAAACTAGAGTTTAAAAAAAAAAACTCAATGAGGAGGGCGGCAGAGTCAAGATGGCAGAGTAGGAGGACATGGAGTTCGTATCTCCTCACAAGTACAACAAGAATGCATCGAGGGGCTTCCCCGGTGGCAGAGTAGTTAAGAATCCTCCTGCCAGGGGTCATGGGTTTGAGCCCTGGTCCGGGAAGATCCCACATGCTGTGGCGCAACTAAGCCCACGAGCCACAACTACTGAGCCTGCGCTCTAGAGCCCACGAGCCACAGCTACTGAAGCCCGTGCGCCTAGAGCCCGTGCTGTGCAACAAGAGAAACCACTGCAATAAGAAGCCCATGCACTGCAACTAAGAGTAGTCCCCCATTCACAGCAACTAAAAGAAAGCCTGTGTGCAGCAACGAGGACCCACCGCAGCCATAAATAAATTAAATAAATAAATAAATAAAAGTTTTTTAAAAAGAATTCATCAAAGCAATCCTTGCAGAGCACCTACTGGCTGCTAGTGGTGGGGGGGACCTTGGACACCTAAGGGGATGGGAGGAATCACTGCACAACCAGACTGGGGGTCAGGCCTGAGTTCCTGTGGTGGGAGCACTGAGTCCAAGATGCTAGACTAACAGAGAACCTTAGGCCCCAGAGAATATTAATCAGTGTGAGCTCTCCTGGAGGTCATCATCTCAGCACCAAGACCCGGCTCCACCAAACTGCATGCAAACTCCAGTGCTGGATGCCTCAGGCCAAACAACCAGCAAGAAAAGAACACAGCCCCACCCATCAAAAAAAATGAGATGACAAAAAAATGTTACAGATGAAGGAGCAAGGTAAAAACCTACAAAACAAAAAAATGAAGAGAAAATAGGCAACCTACCTCAAAAAGAATTCAGAGTAATGATAGTAAATATGATCCAAAATCTCAGAAATAGAATGGAAGTATGGATTGGGAAAATACAAGAAATGTTTAACAAAGACCTACAAGAACTAAAGAACAAACAGTGATGAACAACACGATAACTGAAATGAAAAATACACTAGAAGGAATCAATAGCAGAATAACTGAGACAGAAGAACGAATAAGCGAGCTGGAAGATAGAATGCTGGAAGTAACTGCCGAGGAGCAGAATAAAGAAATAAGAATGAAAAGAATTGAGGACAGTCTCAGAGACCTTTGGGACAACATTAAAGCACCAACATTCAAATTATAGGGGTCCTAGAAGAAGAGAAAGAGGGTCTGAAAAAATATTTGAAGAGATCAGAGTCAAAAACTTCACTAACATGGGAAAGGAAATATCCACTCAAGTCCAGGAAGCACAGAGAGTCCCATACAGGATAAACCCAAGGAGAAACATGACAAGACACATATTAATCAAACTAAAAAAAATTAAACACAAAGAAAAAATATTAAAAGCAGCAAGGGAAAAGCAAAAAACAACATATGAGGGAAACCCCATAAGGTTATCAGCTGATTTTTCAGCAGAAGCTCTGCAGGCCAGAAGGGAGTGGCAGGATACATTTAAAATGATGACAGGGAAAAACCTACAACCAAGATTACTCTATGCAGCAAGGATCTCATTCAGATTTGACAGAGAAATCAAAAGCTTTACAGACAAGCAAAAGCTAAGAGAATTCAGTACCACCAAAGAGCATTACAAAAAATGCTGAAGGAACTTCTCTAAGCAGGAAACACAAGAGAAGAAAAGACCCACAAAAACAAACCCAAATCAATTAAGAAAATGGTAACAGGAACATACATATTGATAATCACCTTGAATGTAAATGGATTAAATGCTCCAACCAAAAGACACAGACTGACTGAATGGATACAAAAACAAGACCCGTATATAGGCTGTCTACAAGAGGCCCACTTGAGACCTAGGGACACATACAGACTGAAAGTGAGGGGATGAAAAAAGACATTCCATGTAAATGGACATCAAAAGAAAGCTGGAGTAGCAATACTCATATCAGACAGAAAAGACTTTAAAATAAAGACAGTTACAAAAGAAAAGAAAGGACACTACATAATGATCAAGGGATCAATCCAAGAAGAAAACATAACAATTATAAATATTTATGTACCCAACATAGGAGCACCTAAATACATAAGACAAATGCTAACAGCCATAAAAGGGGAAATCAACAGTAACACAGTAATAGTGGGGGACTTTAACACCCCACTTACACAACAGACAGATCATGCAGACCATAAATAAGGGAACACAAACTTTAAATGACACAATAGACCAGACAGACTTAATTGATATTTACGGGACATTCCACCTGAAAGCGGAAGAATACACATTCTTCTCAAGTGCACATGGAATGCTCTCTAGATTAGCTCACACCTTGGGTCACAAATCAAGCCTTGGAAAATTTAAGAAAATTGAGATTGTATCAAGCAGCCTTTCTGACCAGAATGCTATGAGGTTAGAAACCAATTACAGAAAAAAAAACTGTAAAAAACACAAATACATGGAAGCTAAACAGTATGCTGCTGAATAACCAAGAGATCACTGAAAAAATCAAAGAAAAAATTTAAAAATACCTACAAACAAATGACAATGAAAACACGACGATCCAAAACCTATGGGACGCATGGGCTTCCCTGGTGGCGCAGTGGTTAAGAAACCGCCTGCCAATGGAGGGGACACAAGTTCAAGCCCTGGCCCAGGAAGATCCCACATGCCGCGGAGCAACTAAGCCTGTGTGCCACAGCTACTGAGCCTGCTCTCTAGAACTTGCGTGCCACAACTAAGCTTGTGTGCCACAACTACTGAGCCCATGTGCCACAACTACTGAGCCCGTGTCCCACAACTACTGAAGCCCATGCATCTGGAGCCCATGCCCCGCACAAGAAAGGCCACTGCAATGAGAAGCCCGCACACCGCAACCAGAAAAAGCCCATGCACAGCAACAAAGACCCAATGCAGCAAAAAAAAAAAAAAAAAAAAAAAACCTATGGGACACAGCAAAAGCGGTTCTAAGAAGGAGTTTTACAGGAATACAATCCTACCTCAAGAAACAAGAAAAATCTCAAATAAACAATCTAACCTTACAACTAAAGCAACTAGAAAAAGAAGAACAAAGAAAACCTGAAGTTAGTAGAAGAAAAGAAATCATAAACATCAGAACAGAAATAGAAATGAAAAAAACAATAGCAAAGATCAATAAAACTAAAAGTTGGTTATTTGAGAAGATAAAATTAATAAACCTTTAGGCAGACTCATCAAGAAAAAAAGGTAGAGGATTCAAATCAATAAAATTAGAAATGAAAGAGGAGAAATTACAAGTGACACTGCAGAAATACAAAGGATCATGAGAGACTACCACAAGCAACTATATGCCAATAAAATGCACAACCTGGAAGAAATGGACAAATTCTTGGAAAGGTACAACTTTCCAAGACTGAACCAGGAAGAATTAGAAAATATAAACAAATCAACCACAAGTAATGAAATTCAAACTGTGATTAAAAAAAATCTTTCAACAAACAAAAGTCCAGGACCAGATGGTTTCACAGGCAAATTCTATCAAACATTTAGAGAAGACTTAACACCTATCCTTCTCAAACTCCTCCAAAAACTTGCAGAGGGAGGAACACTCCCAAACATGTTCTACAAGGCCACCATCACCCTGATACCAAAACCAGACAGAGATATCACACACACACAAAAATTACAGACCAGTATTACTGATGAACATAGACACAAAAATCCTTAACAAAGTACTAGCATATAGAATCCAACAACACATTAAAAAGATCAAACACCATAATTAAGTGGGATTTATCCCAGGGTTGCAAGGATTCTTCAGTATACACAACACAATCAATGTGATACACCATATTAACAAATTAAAGAATGAAGACCATATGATCATCTCAATAGATGCAGAAAAAGCTTCTGACAAAATTCAACACCCATTTATGATAAAAACTCTCCAGAAAATGGGCATAGAGGGAACCTACCTCAACATAATAAAGGCCATATATGACAAACCCACAGCAAACATCATTCTCAATGGTGAAAAACTGAAAGTATTTCCTCTAAGATCAGGAACAAGACAAGGGTGTCCACTCTTGCCACTATTATTCAACATAGTATTGGAAATCCTAGCCATGGCAATCAGAGAAGAAAGAGAAATAAAAGTAACACAAATTGGAAAAGAAGTAAAACCGTCACTGTTTGCAGATGACATAATACTATACACAGAAAATCCTAAGATGCCACCAGAGAACTACTACAGCTAATCAGTGAATCTGGTAAAGTTGCTGGATACAAAATTAATGCACAGAAATCTCTTGCTTTCCTATACACTAATAACAAAAGATCAGAAAGAGAAATTAAGGAAACAATCCTATTTTCCATTGCAACAAGAGGAATAAAATACCTAGGAATAAACCTACCTAAGGGGGCAAAAGACCTGTATGCAGAACACTTTAAGATATTGATGAAAGAACTAAAAGACGACACAAACAGATGGAGAGATATACCATGTTCTTGGATTGGAAGAATCAATATTGTGAAAATGACTATACTACCAAAGCAATCTACAGACTCAATGTAATCCCTATCAAATTACCAACGGCATTTTTCACAGAATTAGAAAAGATTTTACAATTTGTATTGAAGCACAAAAAACCCCGAAGAGCCAAAGCAATCTTGAGAAAGAAAAATGGAGCTCGAAGAATGCAGGAAATCAGGCTCCCTGACTTCAGACTATACTACAAAGCTACAGTAATGAAGACAATATGGTACTGGGACAAAAACAGAAATATAGATCAGTGGAACAGGATAGAAAGCCCAGAGGTAAACCCACACACCTAGGGTCACCTAATCTATGACACAGGAGGCAAGAATATACAATGGAGAAAAGACAGTCTCTTCAGTAAGTGGTGCTGGGAAAACTGGACAGCTACATGTAAAAGAATGAAATTAGAACACTCCCTAACACCATACACAAACATAAACTCAAAATGCATTAAAGATCTAAATGTAAGACCAGACACTACAAAACTCTTAGAGGAAAACATAGGAAAAACACTCTTTGACATAAATTACAGCAAGATCTTTTTTGACCTACCTCTTAAAGTAATGAAAATAAAATAAAAAATAAATAAATAGGACCTAATTAAACTTAAAAGCTTTTGCACAGCAAAGCAAACCATAAACAAGACGAAAAGACAACCCCCAGAATGTGAGAAAATATTTGCAAATGAAGCAACTGACAAGGGATTAATCTCCACAACATACAAACAGCTCACACACCTCAATAACAAAAAAGAAAATCCAATCAAAAACATGGGCAGAAGACCTAAATAGGCTTTCAGCAAAGAAGACATACAGATGGCCAAGAGGCACATGAAAAGATGTTCAACCTAATTATTAGAGAAATGCAAATTAAAACTACAATGAGGTATCACCTCACAGCGTCAGAATGGCCATCATCAAAAAATCTACAAACAATAAATGCTAAACAGGGTGCAGAGAAAAGGGAACCCTCTTGCACTGTTGGTGGAATGTAAGTTGATAAAGCCACTATGGAGAACAGTATGGAGGTTCCTTAAAAAACTAAAAATAAAACTACCATATGACCCAGAAATCCCACTATGGGGCATATACCCTGAGAAAACCATAATTCAAAATGACACATGCACCTCAATGTTCAGTGCAGCACTATTTACAATAGCCAGGACATGGAAGCAAACTAAATGTCCATCAACAGACGAATGGATAAAGATGTGGTATATATACATAATGGAATATTACTGAACCATAAAAGGGAACGAAATTGGATCATTTGTAGAGAGGTGGATGGACCAAGTGACTGTCATACAGAGTGAAGTAAGCCAGAAGGAGAAAAACAAGTATTGTATATTAACACATGTATGTGGAATCTAGAAAAATTGTACAGATGAACTTATTTGCAAAGCAGAAATAGAGACAAAGAGAACAAACGTATGGACACCAAGGGGGAAAAGAGGTGTGGGATGAATTGGGAGATTGGAATTGATATATACACACCATTAAGTGTAAAAGAGACAACTAATGAGAACCTGCTGTATAGCACAGCTAACTCTACTCAATGCTCTGTAGTGACCTAAACGGGAAGGAAATCCAAAAAAGAGGGGAAATATGGATACATATAGCTGATTCACTTCAATTTACAGCAGAAACACTGTAAAACAACTATACCCAACTTAAAAAAAAAAAAAAAACCTCGTCAAAATTTGTGGAAATCCTCCAAATACTTTGGCCAAAAGCACTGTCTCTGGTCCTTCTCAATCTCAGGTCCACTCACTTTGGAACTCATAAACTCTCACCCTTTGAGCTAACTGCTGGGCACCCCATGCATCTACCTCCTGCCTCTTTCATCTACAACTAATGAAACGAGATATACTTCAATGTTGCATAGGTCTAATTACATCTATTAAAAATAACCATGCTTTAATATAGCAATCCTTTTAAAGATAAAGACGTCAAACGCCACATTTTGCAGCCTGGAGATTTCTTTATTGGAAAAGACATCTCCACAAAACACTTTACTCAACCATGCTGGAAAGGCCTTTATCAAGTGTAACTGACTAATCCTTGCACCACCAAACTCCAAGGAGTTGACTCCTGGATCCACGTGTCTCATCTAAAGAAAGCCACAAACCCTTATGGGACCTGCACACCAACTGGTGACCTCACCCTGAAGATTTCCAAGAACTGAAGCAGATGACAGCCAAAGGAGACAGCTTTCCCGAAATGATGAGACCAGGCCCGTATACCCTTTTCTTGCTCTTGTTTCTTACCTTATTTCCCCCTCTTTCTTGGAAAAGCAATGCTCTTGTCCATATGTCCCGATCCATTGCAAAAGGGGAAAACCCTTCTGACTGTTGGATATGTCACCAGAAACTCGAGTCTGTTCACGATGGCTGAGACCCCTTGGTCTTATCTATAACCAGTTTCTCTTTAATCCCATGTCACTGCCAATTATATCTACAAGCCTATGGATGTTACCTACTGGGTTAGGCTGTAACTGCATGTTCCCATACCTGTTTCAATCTTTCTCAAGCCATAACCATACTAGCTCAACCTTGCTCTTTTTACAAAATACATACCTTTTAATCCCTTTTTAAAATTTTATTTATTTTGGCTGCGCTGGGTCTTTCTTGTGGCATGTGGGCTCTTCGTTGCGGCGCACAGGCTTAGTTGCAGTATGTGGGACCAGGGATCGAACCTGGGCCCCCCACATTGGGAGCACGGAGTCTTAACCACTGGATCACCAGGGAAGTCCCCCTTTTTAGCCTTTAAATGCAGCTTTTATGTGGATGCAAGGTTGCTCTAAGGCAGGTATATCTATAGACTTTAATGATTCAAGATAAAGCAAAGTCATTATGTGACAACTTTAAATTGAAAGATGGAAAGATGGAGAGTTTAATGCCTGCAAAGGATGGTTTGATAATTTTAGAAAGAGGTCTGGCCTAAAAAAAAAAAGTCAAGATAACAGCAGAAACAGCTTCTTCCGACCAAGAGGCAGCAGACTTCCCCAGATGCCACTAAGAAAATTGTTGAGAAAGAATATCTGCCTAAACAGGTTTTTAATGCAGATGTTTAAGTGCCCTATTATGGAAAACAATGCCACAAAGGACGCTTATTAGTAACAACGAGAAGCAAGCACCAGGATTTAAGGCAAGAAGGGACAGGGTGACTCTACTGTTTTGTGCAAATGCAGTGGAGTTTATGATCAGGGCTGCCCTCAACTATGAAGCTGGTAACACAGAACCTTGAAGGGAAAAGATAGACACCAGCCGGGATGAGAACACTTTCTGCACTGGTTCCATCAGTGCTTTGTCCCTGAAGTCAGGAAGTAACTTGCCAACAAGGGGCCGCCTTTTAAAGTTCTTTTGATATTGGACAATGTCTCTGGCCACCCAGAACCCCATGAGTTCAACAATGAAGGAGTCAAAGTGATCTACTTGTCCCCAACATAACATCTCTAACTCAGCCCCTGCAGCAGTGGGTCATTCCACATGGCTCATTCCACATGGTAGTCTACGGAAAGGACTGTCAGTGCTATGCAAGAGAACCTAGACAGAGAGGACATCATTACAGTCTGAAAGGATTACATCATTAAAGACACCATCGTTGTTAAAAGAAAAAGCCATGAAAGCCATCAAGCCTGAAACAATAAATTCCTGCTGGAGAAAACTGTGTCCAGATGTGCATGACTCCACAGAACTTACAACAGAGCCAACCAAGGAAATGATTAAAGAGATTGTAGATATGGCAAAGAAGTGCTGAAGGGTTTCAAAACAGGATCCTGGAGAAATTTAAGAGCTAACAGAACGAACAGAAGATGACTTGATGGAGATAGGTGCTTCCGATGGATCTGGGTACAGTGAATTGAAACTTTCTGGAAACGATTCACCATTCTAGATACCACTAAGAACATTCATGATTCATGGGACAAGGTCAAAATACCAACATGAACAAGAGTTTGGAAGGTGATTTCAACCCTCATGGGTGACTTTGAGGGGTTCAAGACTTGAGTGGAGAAAGTAACTGCAGATGTGGTGGAAATAGCAAGAGAACTAGAATTACAAATGTAGCTTAAAGATATGACTCAATTGCTGCAATTGCATAATAAAATTTTTAAGGAATGAGGAATGCTTCTTATGGATAAGCAAAGAAAGTGGTTTCTTGAGATGGAATCTACTCCTGGTGAAGAACGCTGAGATGACAACAAAGGATTTAGAATATTACATATATAAACCTACTTGGCTAAAGCAGCAGCAGGGTTTGAAAGGACTGACTACAATTTTATTTATTTATTTATTATGGGCTGTGTTGGGTCTTTGTTGCTGCACACGGGCTTTCTCTAGTTGCAGGGAGCGGGGGCTACTCTTCGTTGCAGTGCACAGGCTTCTCACTGCAGTGGCTTCCCTTGTTCCAGAGCATGGACTCTAGGCAAGCGGGCTCAGTAGTTGTGGCACATGGACTCTAGAGCACAGTCTCAGTAGTTGTGGCACATGGGCTTAGCTGCTCCGTGGCATGTGGGATCCTCGCGGACCAGGGCTCGAACCAGTGTCCCCTGCATTGGCAGGTGGATTCTTAACCTCTGCACCTCCAGGGAAGTCCCTCCAATTTTGAAAGAAGTTCTGGTGTGAGTAAAATGTTATCAAACAGCACTGAGAGCTACTGAGAAATTGTTCATGAAAAGAAGAGTCAACCAATACAACAAACTTCAATGTTGTCTCATTTTAAGAAATTGCCCCAGCCACCCCAACTCAGCAACCACCACCCTGATCAGTCAGCAGCCATCAATGAGGCAAGACCCTCCACCAGCAAAAGGACTGTGACTTGCTAAAGGCTCAGATGCATTTTTTTTTAGCAATAAAGTATTTTTTAATTAAGGTATGCACATCGGTTTCTTAGACATAATGGTATTGCACAATTAACAGACTACAGTAGAGTGTGAACATAACTTTTATATGCACTGGGAAACCAAAAAATTCGTGTGATCCAATTTAGGCAATATTTGTTTTATTGCAGCAGTCTGGAAGTAAACCCACAATATATCCAAGGTATGCCTGTGAACACAAAGATAAACAAATCTAGACAAATTATAATCAAATTGTCAAAATCCAAAGACAAAGAACCTTGAAAGCAACAAGAGGAAGTAACTCATAGTAGAAAAGGGATCCTCAATGAAACTATCTTATTTCTTCTCAGAGACCTTGGAGACCAGAAGTCTGTGGGTTGATATATTCAAAGTGCATAAAGAAAAAAACTGTTGGTTGAGAATTCTATATCTAGCAAATCTGTTCATCATAATAAAGTTCATTAATGAAAAGACCACAGCTAACATCATACTCAACAGTGAAAAACTGAAACCTTTTCCTCCAATTATCAAGAATAAGACAAGGATACCCACTTTAGTCACTTCTATTCAACACAGTACTTGGGTCCTAGCCAGAGCAATCACGCAAGATAAAGAATTAAAAGCCATCCAGCTTAAGAAGAAAGAAGTAATATTATCTCTTTTCACAGATGACATGATCTTATGTGTTGAAAACCCTAAACATTACTTACACACACACACAGACAAAAACTGTTGAACTAATAAGCAAATACAGCAAAGTTACACCATATAAAATCAAAATTCAAAAATCAGTTGCATTTCTATACCCTAACAGTGCACAATCCAGAAAGGAAATTAAGAAAACAATTCTACTTACACTATCATCAAAAAGAATAAGTTGCTTAGGAATAAACTTAACCAAAGAAGTAAAAGACTTGTACACTGGAAACTACAAAACACTGCTGAAAGAAAAGTTGACACAAATGAATGGAAAGACATCCCATGTTTATGGACTTGAAGACTTAATATTGTTAAAATATTTATACTACCCCAAGTGGTCTTTCGCAGAAACACAAACAACCATCCCCAAATTCATATGGAATCTTAAAGGACCCCAAATAGCCAAAACAATCTCAAGAGAGAAGAAAAACGCTGGAGGCCTCACATGTCCTAATTTCAAAACATACTACAAAGCTACAGTAATTTAAACAGCATGGTACTGGCATAAAGACACACAGACCAATGGAACAGAGAACCCAGAAACACACCAGTGCATATGGCCAAATGATTTTCAACAAGAGTACAAAGACTACACAATGTGGAAAGGATAATCTCCTCAACAAACGGTGCTTGGAAAACTTGACACCCACAGACAAAAGAATGAAGATGGACCCTTATACCACACACAAAAATTAACTCAAAATGGATTAAAGGCCTAAACATTAAGACCTGAAGTGATAAAACTCCTGAAAGAAAATATAGGAGGAAAACTTCATGACATAGGATCTGGCAATGATTTCTTGCCTATGATACCAAAAACACAAGCAAAACAAAGCAAAAACAGGCAAATAGGACTACATGAAACACAAAAACTTCTACATAGCAAAGAAAACAATCAGAGCAGTGAAAAGGAATGGAATAAGAAATGAAATTTTTCATTAAAAAAGAGGCCAAGGACTTGAACAGACATGTCTCTAGAGAAGGCATAGAAATGTTTAATGAGTATATGAAAAGATGTTCAACATCACTAATCATCGGGGGAATGCAAATCAAAACCACAAGATATCATCTCATACCCATTAGGATGGCCACTATCAAAACACAGAAAATAGTTAACTGTTGCAAGGATGTGGAGAAACAGGAACTCTTTGAGCACTGCTGATAGGAATGTGAAATGGGTGCAGTTGCAGTGGAAAACAGCATGGAAGTTCCTTACAAAATTAAAAATAGAATTATCATGATTCAGCAATCTCGCTTCTGAGTATATATACAGGAGACTGAAAACAGATCTTGAAGATACATTTGCACACCCATGTTCACTGCAGCATTTTTCACAATAGCCAAGAGATAGAAGCAACCTAAATGTGTATTGATGGATGAATGGATAAAGAAAATGTATCTACATATAATGGAATATTATTCATCCTTAAAAAAGAAGGAACCTGTTGTACGCCACGACATGGATGAACCTTGAGGGCATCCAGCAATTCCACTTCTAGGTATGTATCTCAAAGAACTGAACACAGGGACTCAAACAGTATTTGCACACCACTCTTCATAGCAGTGTTATTAACAAGAGCCAAAATGATGGCAATAACCTAAACGCCCATTGAAAAATGAATGCACAAATCATGTGGTATATATTTATGACAGAATATAACTTCGCGTTAAAATAATGAAAAAAAATGAAATTCTGACACATGATACAACATGAACCTTAAAAACATCATGCTAAGTGAAACAAGCCAGACACAAAAGGACAAGTACTGAATGATTCCATTTATACGAAGTGCCTAAAAGAGTCAAAATCATAGATGAATGAAAAAAAGTCAAATAGTGGTTACCAGGGGCTTGGGGGAGGAGAGAATGGGGAGTTAATGGTTAACTACTAAGTTTCAATTAGGGATGATGGAAAAGTTCTGGAGTGACTTCCCTGGCGGTCCAGTGGTGAAGACTCCATTCTTCCACTGCAGGGGACATGGGTTCAATCCCTGGTCAGGGAACTAAGATCCCACATGCCAAGCGGTGTGGCCAAAAAAAAAAGTTCTGGAGATGAATAGTGGGGATGATTGCACAACAATTGAATGTACTTAATACCACTGAAGTGTACAGCCAAAAAGAATTAAAATGGTCAATTTTATGTTATGTATATTCTACCACATTAAAAAAGAACTCTAGGGACTTCCCTGGTGGCAGAGTGGTTAAGAATCCACCCGTCAACGCAGGGGACACAGGTTCAAGCCCTGGTCCGGGAAGATCCCACATGCTGCAGAGCAACTAAGCCCATGCACCACAACTACTGAGCCTGTGCTCTAGAGCCTGCAAGCCACAACTACTGAAGCCCACGCGCCTAGAGCCCGTGCTCTGCAGCAAGAGGAGCCACCACAATGAGAAGCCCATGCACCACAACAAAGAGTAGCCCCCGCTCGCCACACTAGAGAAAGCCCACATGCAGCAACAAAGACCCAATGCAGCCAAAAATAAATAAAAAATAAATTTTAAAAGGAACTCTAAAATAAGTAAATAAAAGTGAATTAACTGACAGGAGAAGCTTTGTCTTGTCCTGAGACCAAAATTTCTTCAATAGAAACTCATTAAGTGGAAACATTTTTAAATGCAAGTTCTTCACTTTGAAGTACAATGTGTCATAGATAAAGAGCATAAAGTAAAACAGGTTAATAAAAGCAATTCTATAAGGAATCCAAAGAAGTTTAAAACCTTTTGATGGTCTGATTTAACCCCAAAAGTGAATTTAAATATTTAGACAATAGGCCAAACTAAATATCCTTTAGGCAATTTTATGTAAGCAGTTACTGAAACGAAACTTTTGATGAATATTGTACAGCAGGATTTGAGGTTGTCTTCTGTGGCTAGGACACGGTATTTAGAAAGTTCATACTGGGTAAAGGACTTATAGGTAAGATAAAAACAACTGCAAGTTAATAATAAAAATAACATGTGGACAACACATTTCACCAAAGGAGGTACATCAATAGCTAAAGAACACATGAAAAGATTCTCAGTATCATTAACCACAAAGAGATACCACTTCAATCACTAGGTTGGCTATAATAAAAAATACAAATAATAACAAGGGTTGGTGAGGATGTAACTTCATCAGGAACCCTCATACACTCAAATTCAGAATGTAAAATGACACAGTCACTTGGAAAACAACTTGGCAACTTCTTAAAAAGTTGAACTAAAATTCACCATATAACACAGCAACTCCACTCAGGCATCTAAGAAAAATGAAAACATTACGTCCACACAAAGACTTGCAGACTAATGTTCAAAGCAGCATTATTTTTCACAGCCTGAAAATGGAAACAACCCAAATGTCCTTCAACTGGTGAATGGACAAAATATGGCACATCCATACAATCAGATAATATTTGACAATAAAAAGGATTAAAGTACCGATATGCTACCTCACAGATGAATTCAGAAAACCACATGGATGAACTCAGAAACAAGTTAATGAAAAACTAAAGACGACCACATATGATTACATTTAAATAATATGTACAGAAAAAGCAACTCTAAGGAGACAGAGAGTAGACTGATTAGTGGTTGCCTAGGATCAGGGTGGGGATGGGATTACTCTAAATGGGTGTGAGGGATCTTATCAAGATGATAAAATGTTCTAAAATCAGATTGTGGCATCAACTATACAACTTAGTGAGTTGGCTAAAACTCACTGAATTATACATTTGAATGACTTACAATATATAATTTATACCTCAATAACAGTAAAGAAAAAGGGGGGGGTTATGTTCCAGATTCCCAACTGGTATTTACATAAAACTTCCTCTTATGAATGCTGGGGAATGTAACAAGTAAACATCCTGGAACAAGCCTCTTCTCAAAATTTTTACATATTTAATTCTCTCTATAGATTATATCTTTCCAGAAAAAAAACCATGGTTTCTATCCTTTCAGAAAAAAACTTAAGCCGGGGTGAATAATTCTGATGAGCCATATTCCTTTCATGACTAGAATGGCTCCAGCTGGTCCACTTGGCAATAACTACAGACTAATTTACCCCACAGCAACACTTGAACTACTGTGGGGTGGTGCACAAGGAAGAAACCAAAAACATCATCCAGAAGTAGCATTGCAAACTAAACCCATTAAATCACAGCAAATATTGCTGAATCTCAGATGAGCATTAAGCATCTCTTCACTTCCAGAAGCCGAAAGTTTACCCGTTTCGTTCTCTTTCTATAGGAGCTGCCTCAAATTTCAACTTTAGGAACTTTGCACCACTGCTGAGTCAGTGGGGCTCCTCTAGAACCCTATGACCTGAGACCCAAACCTAACTGACCCAGGGTTTTCAGTTCCTTTTTCACAGTTAGAAATTATTACTGACTCCACCACTGACATCCATAAGACACAACCCACTAACATCTGTATAGTCTATTCCTGTGAAGTCTAATTTCATAGCAGAAAACTTAACTGAAAATTTATTCTGTATTGTTTCTACATTCTTTTCTCGAATTTTACTATCAGTGGAGTCCCTTTAGATTTTAGGATATGTATTCTCCAGATGGTAGAGGATCATAATGTCAGTTTCCTATGGTGGACAAGTCAAGCTACATAAATGAGATAACTTTGCAAGTACGAGAATAGACTCCCCATCTAATGGTAGCAGCTGCTACCTGAAAAAAGCTGACACCCGAGACCAGCTGACTGCCCCACTGAAATATGGGCCCAGTACTGTCAGCCCTTATAATTTTTAAAAACAAGACTCTTTTTTGGTGGGTATGAAATTTCCTAATTTTCAAATGATGACAACTAATTACACACACACACACACACACACACACACACACACACACACACACAACCACCTTACCATACAGGCCAACTAAAACATGTAAAAGGGCCCAATCTTAGCTTGTGACCTTTGTCATACAGAATGTTTGCACTTAGATTACAAGAAGCTGTACTTAGTATAGGCAAACTTTTTTAAAAATAGAATTCTATTTTGCAAAAGACAATCCATCCAAAATAGCTGTTTTCAGTACCCGTTTACCCCCCCCAACCCCTCACCTATTTTCCTAGAACTGTTACTCTCATGGCTGAGACGGCCCAGGAGCATGCCACAGAGATTCCCAATCCCCACGGCCAAAGTCTAGAGGAAAAACAGGTTGCGGTGCTTTGTCCAATCCCTGAAGGCAAACTTGTTTGAGCTCTACTGACTTGTTCCTGTGCGCAGCATTTGAGCAATTCTGGCAACGAGTATTCAAAAAGCATACTGCGTTGTCACGAAGCCAGAAGTTCAGTAGCTTAAATGAGTTATTTTCTACTAGGGAAACTTGAATATGCCAAAGAATCAAAAATGTTTAACTTATTCCCAGAGCTTCAGAAAGTACCAGAAGTACCAAAGAAAGAAACCTCAGAAATCATTAGTCCCACCCCTTCACTTTACCAGTAAAGAAACTAAAATTCAGACAGGTCAAATGATTTGTTGGAAGTTGGTCAGCAAACTGGGACAGAACCCAGATTACCTGACTACAGTCAGGTCCTCTTTCTATAAAACTACATGGTAGTGAAAGCAGAAGCTAGGAGAGAAGAAAATCTTAAGAGGTTAGTAAGATGGGCCCTGTGCACCCCTCTTCTGCTTTTAAAATTCACATTTGGCTTTGCAGAATCATTTCACATCTCATACTACTACTTTCTTTTCATGTGACTTTACCAACCTGAATCACTATCTACCGAAAGTTGACATCCTTGCAAAGAAGAGGGATGAATGACAAAAAGTATCTTTTTTCTAGCTGCCAACCCATCAAAGTTGCAGCTACTAATCAATGCTGCAGCAGTTTACACCCCAGGTTTTTAATGAGGGACTAATGTGACTAAATTTCCTACTAACCAATGCTGTGGTAGTATACACCCCCAGTTTTTAGTAAGGGACAATTCTGACTAAATTTCCTACTAATCAATGTTGTGGTAGTTTACACCCCACGTTTTTGATAAGGGCCAATTGTGACTAAATCCCACCGCCCATCTTACTATATTTCCAAGAATTACTCTGCAGAATGAAATCCCCGATGCCTGATGAGGCCAGAATTACTTTTGAACGTCTTCTCGCATTCTTTGCATTCGTATTCTCTCCTTCCGGTATGAATTTTCAGGTGTTCTACAAGGATTGAGCTTCGACTAAAGGTTGCTCCACAGTAGTTACATTCATAGGGTTTCTCTCCAGTATGAATTCGATGATGTTCATTAAGAGATGAACTCTGACTGAAGGATTTTCCACAGTCCTTACATTTATAAGGCTTGACGCCCGTATGAATTCTCTGATGACGGCTAAGAAGCGAATGGGTAGGGAAGGCTTTCTCACACTGGGTACATTTGTAAGGTTTTTCTCCTGAATGAAGTCTCTGATGATAAATCACAGATGTAAAATGGCTAAAAGTCATCCCGCAATCATTACACAAATACGGCTTTTCTCCAGTATGAATCCTCTGATGTCGGGTAAGGCAAGAATTCTGTCTGAAGGCTTTCCCACACTCACCACACTTATAGGGTTTCTCTCCAGTATGAATTCTCTGATGTTTGGAAAGGGATGAGCTATGACTGAAGGATTTTCCACAGTTGTTACACGTGTAGGGTTTTTCTCCAGTATGAATTCGCTGATGCTGAATAAGAGATGAACTGTCACTGAAGGGCCTCCCACATTCTTTACATTTATAGGGTTTCTCTCCAGTGTGAACTCTCTGATGTTTAATGAGGTGGGCACTCAGGGTGAAAGATTTTCCACAATCATCACACTTGAAGGGCTTTTCTCCACTGTGGGTTCGGTGGTGTGGTGTGAGTGATGAGCTGTCACTGAAGGCTTTTCCACACTCATTGCACATATAGGGTTTCTCCCCAGTGTGAATTCTCCTATGTTTGGTCAGTGAGGCGCTATAGCCAAAGGCTTTTCCACATTTGCTGCATTTATGGGTTTTTTCTCCAGTCTCAGTTCCCTCATCTTTATCTACGGCTGCATCTTGACCTAAATCTTTCCAACATTTTTCACATGTAGAGGAGTTTTTTCTCTTACTAAGGGATGAGTTTTGAGTAAAGGCTACCCCACAGCTACTGCACTTCTGGGACTTTTCCCCCAAATGGATTTTCTGATGTTTCTGATGTTCAGTTAGAGATGAAGAGTGACTTAAGGCTTTCCTGCCTTCATTACATTTTCGTGGCTTTTCTCCACTGTGTTCCTTGCGGTTCGGGACAAGGTCTGAATGAAAACTGAAGGGTTTCTTGCCTTCATTGTACCTCCGAGATTTCTTCCTTAAGTAGACTCTGAGATGTTTAATTAGGTCTGAAGGTGGTTTGAAGTTATTTCCAAAAGGGCTCTTTTCTGAGTCAAATTCCTCACCCTTATTGCCTCTCCCATGAGTTTTCTTTTGTGTGATGGCTACTTGTGAATATTCCCTATCACTATGACACTCTTCTAGTCTGCCATAATGTTTCCAGGATTCTCCTGTCAAGTCACAATCACCACTCATTAGATACCTTTCTATTATTTTATCTAAAGTTGATTCTTCCATAAGAACATCTTGATTTCCGCCAGATTCCTTCAATTCACCGCTAAGTTCACACTCTAAAAGAAATAACAAATAGAATATTTCCTGTTTGCAATAAAGGAAGCTGCTGCATTTGGGACTAAAATAGGAACAGACACAGTAGAGACTGTAAGGAACAGGGCGTGGACAATTCTGAGTCTCATAAAACAGGGAAGGGAAAAGTGACATGAGGGAACTAGGGAAACTTAGAGCTTAGAAAAATACTGAGGAAGATGAAAGGTTTGTGCTTTATAGTTAGAGATGAAAGTTCTCACCCTCATTTCAAATTTCTATAATAGGTTCAAACTTATTCCTCTTACCATCCAATCTATTCTCCTTCCAAATAATAATGATAGTGCAAACATTTATTGAATAATTACCAAATGCCAGGTCCCATACCAAGCACTTTACTTGTATTTCACTTAATTTTCACAATAACCCTATGAAGTAGGTCCTATTATTATCCCTGTTTTATGGATGTGACTACTAGGCACAAAGAGTGTAAGCAGCTTTCCCAAGGTCACAAGTACTATAAGTGGTAGAGCCAGATTTTTAACCCAGTCTGACACCAAAGCCCACATTTTTGACCCCTATACCATACTGCCTCTCCTCAAAGCAGCCAAATAGCACTAAGTTTATAGACAATGTTAATCACATCACAGATATGCAACACCACCTATGCTAGACTTTCAAAGGTTACCACAATCTGGCCCTACCAACCTTATGAATACTCTAACCAGGCATCCGTTTAGGGTCCCTACTACACGATCACATCTTAATACTTCATACTGCCTAGAATTCAATCCCTGTGCACCTTCACTATCACAAACACAGAAATCTGATAGGGCCTAGGGTATGAGTCCCACAATCTCCAACACCACCCTCTCAAGATCTGTGCTCCTCTCAGAACCCTGAATTCCTTTATTAACCATATCATTCATCCTGGCTCTTAGTTATGAGATTCCAGTGTCACTTTCATAAGACTGTTTTTTTAACCAGATAACTATAAAATACAAAACCCTGGATGGCTCTCAAGACTTGACAGTCACCAACATGCCATCCAGACTAAGGAAGACCTGGAAGCTTAGGGGGCCACATGAGCCACAGCCATGACCGCATCAGCAAACACCAGAAGCATCTGGGAGGCCAGGGTAATGCTTGTGGCACATGTCACCACAGGGTCAATTTCGACAAATATATCACCCAGGGTTACTCTGGGAAAGTTGGTACGAGGCATTACCACTTAGCAAGGAACTAGAGCTTCTGCCCCAATGTCAACCTGGATAAACTGTGGACCTTGGTCAGTGAGCAGATATGCTAAATGCTGCCAAAAACAAGACTGGAGCTGCTCCTATCACTAATGTGGAGCAACTGGGCTACTACAAAGTTCTGGGGAAGAGAGAGCTCCTAAAGCAGCCTGTCATTCTGAAGGCCAAATTCTTCAGCAGAAGAGCTGAGAAGGTTGGCAGGAAGTGGGGGCCGGGGGGGGGCACTGTCCTGGCAGCCTGAAGCTACATGGAGGGAGGTTCATTAAACGCTAAAGAGTGCTTTTCAAAAAATAAAGAAATAAGACATAAAATCTTATTATCCAGAAGTTAACCATTATTAAAAATGCTGTGTATTTTCTTCTGGAAATTTTTCTGTACATTGTAGAATAGAAAATCCATGTATAATATGTAGGGTTACTTTTTTTTATTCATAATGCTTTCCCATCTCATTGGT
The DNA here is from genome assembly GCF_026419965.1 of Kogia breviceps. Classification (NCBI taxonomy): domain Eukaryota; kingdom Metazoa; phylum Chordata; class Mammalia; order Artiodactyla; family Physeteridae; genus Kogia; species Kogia breviceps. Next base: position 21,917,849 of record NC_081317.1, read on the forward strand.
TAATTCTTCACAATTTTAATCACATAATCCATCATATCAATATATTACTATTTAGTTATTTCCTTATGGCATGTTTATCAAATTATTTCCTCAGAACTGAGTCATAAAAGTGGAATCACTGAACCAAAGGGTAGAAAAATTCTATCACCACATAATACATGATGGTAAGTACCTGACTACTCATCTATGGTCAAATGCTTTCTCTCTAAACCTTTGCAAATTTCATTCATAATAAATAGTACTACTGTTCCTTAAATGTAAATTACATTGTTGACCAGTGATTTGGAACACTTTTTTCATGTTAACAGCTATTTAAATTTTATTTTTGTCAGTTATTTTGGTTAGCTATCTGCTGAAGTTCCTTGCTCATTTTTCTAACATACTCAAGTGTTCCTTACTGATTTGCACAAGATTTTTATAAATCATAGCCCTTGATACTGGCTTTGTCTGTCAAAACCTTTTTCTCCATTCTGTTGTAAATGACTTTTTAAATAAGTTGTACATCTAAATGATGCTTCTTTTACATAAGCATCTTGGTGGGAGAGGCATGTATTTATACCAATGCTGCTAGATTTTACTCAAAACACTTTTAGAATCCGTTTTCAAAATAACTCTCCCAAATGTACTTAAACATAAAAAGACAACTGCCATCCTTTATTTGTGTACTAAGCTAGAAACAGCCAATACATTGACTAAAATGAATGGTTAATAAGATGGAACAGAGCAAAGTAAATTATTGTTTTTTTCCTTAAAATAAACCAAGTTATTGATATATGTGATAATTTAATTTTTAAAAATAAAAACTTAATATGTTTATTACTAAAGTGTAAGGAAGAGAAGAATAAAGAAAAAATGTAATCCCTCAATGATAACCAGGGTTAACATGAATGTTCTCCAGACAGTAAAATCCCATATGTATCTATACATTTAAACATATACAGGTATATGTACATTTTTTCCTTTTAACAAATTGATTATACTATACATGCTGTCCATTGAACGAAATATTTCTTCTCCAAGACTCAATTCAATTGTTAGTTAAGCCCTTGCTCCTGTATCTTCCCACTGCTCCTTACACATGCCATCATTACGAAATACATCCCATTACCAACACGTTTAGTTCTGATGTCTGCATCTATGACATCCATAGAAACGTGCCTCTCAGAGCTCCTCCTCTGGGGTGCTTACCCAACAGCCCCCCACTACTGCTCAATGACCACCACAGCATCACACCAAGGCCACTTTCCCATGGGTGCTCCCAGTCAGTGACAAGTATGGCAGGGATACTAGGCCCATTTCCGTGAGGCATACGACTGTGATAGGTGACTCTTGGCGGGAAGACTCTTTTTTGGCTTTGCCAAGACTTCCTCAACCTGCACTTCAATCTAAGACTCGTCCTACCCAGGTTTCCTTCCTTCCCTCTCTCGTCACAGGTGTCAGACCTGCATCACACTCTGAACAGCAATCCCAGCCTCTTCCAGTCCCCTCCCCGCTTTCCTTCCCTGGAATTCTCCCCAGTAAGTCTCTGACCTGACTAACCGTATCTGGGCATCTGCTTCTCGAGGACCCAAACTAACAGTCTCCCCTGTTAAAATGAACATTCCAGGAAGGCAAGGTGGATATTCTAATCATCTTTCTATGTTAGCACCTAGCCCACCCAACATTTCCAAAATTCCTCCAAATGGCTTGGTAAAGTAACTACTTCAATTTTCTCCTCCACTTTTTACCAACTCACCTCGTCTGGAGCCTCTTGAGGCTTGTTTTTGCAGCAGCCATGGTAGTCCAGCCCACTTTAGCTGGGAAATCAAATCTAACTTGGAAACTGGAAAGCCTGCTCATAGAGAAAAGAATAGAAAATGGCTGTTTTTGCCTAGAACAAAGACATTCCAACATTCACAGCCTCTGGTTCTCCAGGGAAGAAAAGATGCTGCCAAAGAGACTTCAATACTGGCATTTGAGGAGAACATCGGGGAAGGTATGGCCTTGGCGATAGCAAAATGATGCTCAACATTTTCAGCTCAATGAAGCACAGACTCTTTTCTTGGAGGAAACATTGTAGAAAAGTACATTTTTAGGACCCAATTTTAGAATTAGTCACATCACCCCTGTAAGCCCAGCCAAAACAGTTAATAGCACTTATCTTTCAATAAGAATGGACAAAAAGATACCCAGCTTAGATGCTAGATTATGAAGAGAAAATGTCTTTACCCAGAAATTCAAGGTTCCTATAGTTCTCCAGCAGCACTTCCTTATATATCTCCTTCTGAGAAGGCTCCAGCGTCCTCCACTCTCCTCTGGAAAAGGTCACAGCTACATCCTTGAGTGTCATGGATTCCTAGAACACCAAAGACAGCCTTTTTGCATGGTTATTCCCAAACAGATCCTAAGAATTCAGAGAAGTAATTAGGATATAAAGTACTAGTTTTGATGGTATTCCAGTTTTTGAGAATTCCAAAGCAAACTTCAAGGTAGTTGTTACACATATATTACAAGTGACACAGAACAAGATTATGAAACAATCCCTGCCTTTGCCATTTAGTTCCTGGTGTGAAATGCTGTATAAGGATTCTCTGGCATGTCCAACACTGATCAAATTCACCCTAACACACTGATTTCTAGGATTAACAGAAAATATTAAATGAACGATACAAATTACATTCCCAAACCCGGAATCTGCAGAATTAATGTAAGCTGTACAGGCAATAATTAAACATGTAAGAGTAACATCAGTGACTATATTCTAAACTGTAATTTCCAGTTGGCTCTAAGTAGCAATTATTTTCTATCACAATCAAACAAGGATCTGTGTTCAATGACAAACTCACACTTACAATTACTACAAATTACAAATGAGCATAATTGATCATTAAAACACACTTTCCATAGCATCCTCTACAGCATGACATTTTGAGAGGCAGTACAGCAGAGAGACTATTAGCACTTGGAGTAGCTTCCTGTGTCTCCTGTAACAAATTACCACAACTCTGGTGGCTTAAGACAACAGAAATTTATCCTCCCAAATTCTGGAGGCCGGAAGTCTGAAATCCAGGTGTTGTGGGAACTGCACACACTTCAGAGGCTCTGAGAGAGAATCCATTCCTTGCCTCTTCCAGCTTCCTTGGCTGTCAGCATTCCGTGGTGTTCCTTGGTTTGCGGCCTTATCACTCCAATCGCCATGTCCCTTTCTCCTGTTCCTGTGTTCAAGCTCTCTCTAAGTACACTTATGATGGCATTTAGGGCCCACCCATATAATCCAGAGTAATTTCCTCATTTCAAATCCCTATTTTATCACATCTGCAAAGACCTTTCTTCCAAATAAAGTAACATTCTCAGGTTCCAGGGATTAGGAAATAGACATATTTCAGGGGGCCATTATCAGCCTACCAGAGCACATTATTTACCATTGTGAATAGGAATTTTTTTCCTGACTGATAATTATTGGTATACAGGAAACTACTGATTTTTAACCAGCTACTTTTCTCAGCTATTGTATGAGTTTCAGTACGTGTTCGGTTGATTCTCTGAGGTTTTCCAAAAAGACTACATTATCTGTAAGTAATATACACTAGCTTCTTTCATATCCGTACTTACCTTATTTCCAGAAAATACTCATTAATAGCAGTAGGGTAAGACATCCTTATCTTCTTACTTTTTATTGTGAGGACTGCTTTTAATTTTCCAACATCATCCAGCTGGAGAATTTTCTTATCGTGTTCAGGAAATATAATTCTATTTCCACCTGACCAATTTTATCAGGAATAACTGTTGAATTTTAATAAATTTTTTTGTTTTTATTAAAAGTCAGACATGATCAATTTTTGTAACTGAAGTAAAATAGCATATGAAGAATGAGCTCGAAGAATGAGCTCTAAGAATGTGAAGACTGTGAGGAAAAGAAGACTGTTTTAATTATTCTAGCATCTTTATACCACCCAGGAGGAGCTCAGTGAGTATCTACTTAAGAATGAAAACCTGTAATCATATATGGTGACATATGTTAACTAGACTTACTGTGGTGGTCATTTCACTATATATACAAATATTGAATCATTATATCGTACACCTGAAACTAATACAATGTTGTAGGTCAGTCAGACCTCAATTAACAAATTAACTTAAAAAGAATGAAAATTTCCGGTAAAAAAAAATGAATGAATGAAAACCAGTGAAAGGAAGCTTACCTGGGACTCAGTATTTGGAGGAACAGAAACTGTTTTATCTTCTTCAGGGTTCTCCTCTTGAGAAATAACAGAATCTTGAGAGATCATATCTAGGAAAGGGGAAAAAAAACAGTCCAACCTTTTAAATGAGCTCCTCAGACTAGAAATTATTACATATGTCACTCTGGAGAAAAAGGTCAGAAAAAACAGAAAAAAAGTTTTCCCTACGCTTTGAAGACACAGAGGACAGCCAAAGATACAGTTTCCTATTAAAACCCAAGCTTCCCCCCCACCTCATAAAACATCCTTTCAATTTCTAAGCTCACAAAAACTGATTTCATTCATTCCATATACCCACTGTTTTAACGTATTTAGTTTTCATAATAATCTTTAAAATATTTATAAGGTATATTAAGATGAAATAACACATCTGTTTTATGGAGTAATGTGTTTTCTTCATAGTCCTTGCACAGTGGCTTGAGCAAGAATCACTTATTAAATGAAAGTGCTCTTTCGGGGAGTTTACTTTCATATCTTGAGGAGATCTCTCCCACTTCCTTCCTCCATCTATTAATCTCACCTTCCTTTTCTTCAAGCACTTGGGTCAACTCCTCCACTAGGGTCACCACTTCCTCGCTACTCCCAGGATGTTGTGACCTGACCCAAATCCTGATCTCCCCTGGCAAAACGGTCAGGAATTGCTCAAACACCAAAAGCTCGAGAATCTGTTGTTTCGTGTGAATGTCTGGTCTCAGCCACTGAATGCAGAGCTCCCACAGTTGATTCAGGGCTTTTCTGGGTCCAGCCTCTTCGGAGTAACAAAACCACCTGAACCTCTGTCTGAAAAACTCTGGGTCAGCAGTGTCTCCTCTTAGGAGAGCTTCTTGATCCACAGGGGTCTCCATTCTTAGCACCTTGTTTTGTTCACTTGAGACAAAAGTGTGAGGATCTGGGGAGATGGCTGTCATCTCGTTCAGGCTACTTCAGCTTGCAATGTGTATCACCAGGAGGAATTCAGTCCCCTTTAGACTTTGAGTGTCAACACAGGCCACCAAAAGGCACTCTCCAGCAAAATATCAAGTGTTCCAAGGATCCACTTTATGGTCTTGCAGAAACTGTCAAGAAATATAAGTTATGAAATAAATGAAACAAATTATGACTCCTAAAAAACACTGTTCTTAGTTTGGTTCTGATACATACACATACATACACACACACACACATATTCTCAGAGGCCTAGAACCGCCCTACTGTATTAAAAGAATAATTTTCTCTGTAGATGAAAAGCTGAGAAGTTACTTGAGGGTAATTAAAGGCACCCTCCAAGAAAACAGTTTCTTCAGCCTAAATACTCCTCATCAGCAAAACATATCAGAAAAGGCTCACTGCTACAAGAGGATTCAAACCTATTCCACTCCTGCCCTCTCTCAATGAATGGCCACACAATTTCCCACCAGCTGCTCAACTGAGAAACCTGACTTCATATTTGACACTCAAATTTCTCACAAAATCAATAACCAAGTTCTGGTGGTTTTACTTCATAAGAACCTCTCCATTCTCTCCTACTGAAACTACCTAAGTACAGCCTTCTTCAATTCAGTCTCACACCAAAGCCTAAGGATTCCTTCCAATATGCAAGATATGGTCCTATCACTCCCCAACTGCCTCAAGATAAAATTCAAACACTGAAGCCACAAGTGATGGTCTAGAAACCCTGCCCTGATGACCTCACCTCCAGCTCTAGCTGCCCCTGATGGACACTGCAGCTGTAAGAAGGTATCTCTCCATTTCCAGAAACTCTAACACCTTCCACCTTTGCACTGGAGCCATTCCCTCTCCTTGGAATGCTGCCTTCTTTTCCTCTCCTACCAAGCTTACTCATTAAAACTTGACTCCTTTCCACTGTCACCTCTTGTATGAGGCTTTCTCCGATCCCCAAGTGCTCTTCTGCACAGAGCCTGCCCTGTGTTGCATGCATTTTCTCATTCCACAAATAACTGACCATATACAATGACCTGAGAGCGGGACCCAAAGGAGACAGGCATGGACGGTCAGACAGGGCCCCCATCCTCACAGAGCACCCAAGAAATGACAATACAGTCTGAGATGTGCTTCACCCCAGCAAGTGAGGACACTGTCCTCCAACTGCAACTATCATACCAATAATTACCCACCTCCGAGCACAAAGGCCGGCACACAGTATGCATGACGTCATTTATTCCTCCGCCAAATATTAGGCACCCACTACGTACCTGGCGCCGCGCTGGACACCTGAGACTCTACAGTGGCTAAGAAAGGCACCTGTCACGATCTCCAGGGAGCTTACAATAAAGGCTCTGCGAAAATGTGACGCAGGCAAAAAGAAGTTCTCAAACGAGGGGGGTGCGGGGGGGTATTTGCCCCGCAGGGGACGTCTGGCAATGTCTGAAGACATTTTGGCTATCACGACTGAGGAGGAGGGATGCTACGGGTACCTAATGAGTGGAGCCAGAAAGGCTGCTAAACAACCCGCAATACACGGGACAGTCCCCTACCCCCATGCTCACACAATGAATTTTCCCGCCCAAAATACCAAAGTAGCGAAGTTCCAAGACCATGGGCGCAGGGAAGCGATGGAGGAAAGCTCCATCCAGGAGCGCTCCCACCTCCCGCAGAAGCTGCGCCGTTGAGTGTGCAGAGCGAGACTGCCCTCGGCCCCCACCCCGCCCAAGGTGCGCCCTCGGAGCCGGCGACCTGGCCGCAGCCCCCAAACTAAGGGCCCGGGGCAACCACTACCTGCGTCAGGACCCGCAGCCATAACCCACGCCACCGCAACAAGCTTCTAGAAACTGGTCCTGCAGGAGCTGCGCGCGCAAGCCCCACCGGCGGGGGGCTCAGTGCGCCTGCGCAGGGGCGCAGAACTACGATTCCCGGGATGCGCTTGTCCCACTTTGCGAAAGTCCCGTGCTTTCCATAGGCTCCCAGCCCGGCCTGTTGCGCATGGTCTTTGGGAAGCGCTGGTGGTCTCAGCTGCGGAATTATTGCTGCGCCAGAGGCCTAAAGGCCTAGAGCTATCTCAGGTTTTCAGATCTATGATGTTCTGTTTCCTTGGTAACCTCAAACCGTCCCTCCCCTCTTCCTTACCCTTCTCCGAAATCCAGGCTGCAAAAACCCACCGCAGAAGCATATTAGTGATGCATTCACTGCAAGCCATAATTAATGCCGCAACTTGAATTAAACAAATATTAATTTTATGGCTTACACGCCTGCCACCATAGGTCCAAACCACCATCATGTCTCGCCTGGATTATTCCAATAGCTTCTTGATTTCACTTTTCTTCTCTTGTCTCTTCACGTTACAGCCAGAGAGATGATTAAAAAACGAAAAACAGATTATGGACTTCCTCTACTGAAAACCCGCTAAAGCTTTCCCATTTCACCCAAGGTAGAAATTCTAATTTTTACAGTGGGCTACAAGGCCGATGGAATCTGGCCACTCATAACCTCCCTGACCTCTACCCCCACTTCCCTGCTCTAGTCACAATGGCCTCCTTGCTCTCCCTCTCCCTCCAACCTGCCTGGCACGTATGGCTGACTTGCTGCCTGCCTAGGTATCCTGTATGGCTCACGTTCCCATCCTTTCATATCTTCTCAGTGAAGCTCTGTCACTTCTCTGCTTAAAGTAGAATCCCATCCCCACTCCTATTTCCCCTTTCAACATATCATATCATTTTGTTACTTGATTACTGCTTATTTTCTGTTTTTTTCACTAGACTATCAATTCCACAAGGATAAGGATTTTTATCTGATTTGTTCCATGGAAATACACTCTCCAGGCCCTAGAACAGTACCTGGCATGTAGTAGGTGCTCAACAGATATTTGTTGAATATGTGAATGGTACTGGCAGGGATTACTGGGGGAATAGCAAAAAGGGCTGACGAACTCCAGAAGGATTGTTGGGAGTGTCCTATAACTAAGTGACTTTTGGAGCAGTGCCCTTGGGAGAGAAAAGCATTCTAGACTGAAGGAGCAGGGTGAGTCAAGGCTCTGAGACTTTAAAGGAACAGAACAAGCTCAACTAAATGAACCCCTGCGCTCATCTCACAGACAGCAAGGCAAGCCGAGGAAACGGGGCTGCCCGAAGTCAAGAAGCTGTCCAGTCCCAGGTCTGAATGCATATTCTTCACCTGAAAATGGAGGGGACATCAAGGAGAAGCTGGAGGGGGCTTCCCTGGTGGCCCTGTGGTTAAGAATCTGCCTGCCAATGCAGGTGACACGGGTTCGAGCCCTGGTCCAGGAAGGTCCCAAATGCCGCGCGTGGAGCAACTAAGCCCGTGCACCACAACTACTGAGCCTGCACACTAGAGCCCGAGAGCCACAACTAAGCCCGTGTGCCACAACTACTGAAGCCTGCGCGCCTAGAGCCCGCGCACCGCAAGGAAGAGTAGCCCCTGCTCGCGGCAACTAGAGAAAGCCCACGCAGAGCAATGGAGACCTGATGCAGCCAAAAAAAGAGAAAGAAAATTCAATTGCTTAAGACAGGAACCTCTTATTAAAGAACTATATCATAATAACAAGAAATAGAGAATGCGTAGGTTGGAAATTACACATGACCTTTGCCCCTTTAAGAGTTAATCTCTTATTCATTGTGCTCCTCTAGTCATCAGAATGCAAAATTTTCTAATTATCTCTTCTATTGTTGAGAAATGCTAGACCAACAGAGTACTTTGGATTCCCAGGGAATTTATTTATTTTTATTTATTTATTTATTTTTTATTTATTTTTTTGTTTTTTGTTTTGCGGTACGCGGGCCTCTCCCATTGCGGAGTACAGGTTCCGGACGCGCAGGCTTAGCGGCTATGGCTCATGGGCCCAGCCGCTCCGCGGCATGTGGGATTTTCCCGGACTGGGGCATGAACCCGTTTCCCCTGCATCGGCAGGCGGACTCTCAACCACTGTGCCACCAGGGAAGCCCTCCCAGAGAATTTATGTCAACAAGGTCATTTATCTCTTATCTATTATCATTTCAACCTATGGTTTGTTTTAATTTCAACCAAGCTTGAATCAAAGTTTGGGACTTCGGATTCTCATTCTGCAACATCCAGAAATGAAAGGCTATGCTGTTGCTGGATCATTTGGTTGCAGTTCCTTGGGGGATGATCTTCAATTCCTGTTGCAGAGATCCTGGGAGCTGCGCGGTTCCTATCCTTCATGATGTTTAGTTTTTCTTTGTTTCTGTGAACTACTCCAGTACTCTTCTTCAAATATTTTTGTACATACATGAGATTTTTCTGTGCCAGGAACCAGAGAAACCCCAGCTGACAGTACTCAGTGACAATATGTAGATAGTGAATAAAAGTGAGGGAGAAGAAAGAATTATAGGCTACTCCAGGGTCTCTGGTTTGATCAACTGGATGCTGGTTCCACATACACTAAGGGACACAGGAAGAAGGTTTGAGAAAGAAGATTAAAATTCATTTGGGGATAACTTGAGTTTGAAGCACATGTGGGACATCTAGGTAGAGATGACTTAACTGGAGAAAGAAATTAAAGAGGCATTTAGTAATAGAAGATGAGGGAGTGAGGATTGCAATGAAGAGCAGATGGAGTGAGAAGCGGTCTTTGAGGGGGTGGCAGAGAGAAAAGGCAGCGAAGTTAACTGGTAAGTAGAAAAGAATCAGGAGAAACTGGTAAAGGAAAACCAACAGAGGAGAATTTTGAAAAGGATGATGGAGTCAGTAGTTCTAATGAGATTGGAATGAAAAAGTGTCCATGGGAGTTTGCAGTTGGTTGATCCTCAGGCAGTTAATTTCAGGGAAGTCCAGTGGGTTGAGGAAAGAATAAAGGTGCAGTCTGAATATAAGAATGGAAAGGGAAGGTATTGGGTAGGTTATTTTTTCAAGGAGAGACTAGGGACAGAATAGGATGAGAAGGAAGAACACTGAAGATGCATTGTTCTGGAACAAGGGTCCTCAGGAGTACATGAAGATTTTCTTAGGGTATGGGGGCATGGACAGTACTAAGAAAATCAATCTCTAGATCATATATAGTGTTTCTTCAAATTGCTTTGCCTAAGAATGCCTTTAAAAATCAGGATGTCCTATTTCACAATGGCCCTTCTCTCACTTTACAAAAGCAAGCCATGCCTCTCAGCCATCTCCTGACTAACGACTAACGAGGGTTGATTGCCCTCAGAGGAAGAACTTGAGGACTACCATCAAAGAGATAATTTGATATATTAAATTAGGTAATGAGGAAGTGAATAACAGCAACTGGGTATCTCTTTTTTTTAAAGCCCCTGTCCTTTTCATTGAGATACATTTCCAATAAAATTTTACTTTTCATGTTTAATAACTCTCAAAAGCTGTAACTTAAAAAATATGCTAATCACTAATAGTTGAAACCTTAAAAAAATGTTGTAATGTATTTATGTTGTTTTTGATAAGTTGTGTACTATTAATTATTATTCAGTCATAGTAATTTTTTAAATAATCATAGAAAAATTTTCAAATATATAAATTTGTATACATATTTTTGTTGAAGTAAAGGATGGTAAAGTAAACAATAAGACTTTCAAGGTTAAAACTATATTGCCTTAGTATAAGTTGTTGGGCACTACTCTTTGTTGCAGTGTGCAGGCTTCTCACTGCAGTGGCTTCTCCTGCTGCGGAGCGTGGGCTCTAGGCACGCGGGCTTCAGTAGTTGTGGCACACGGGCTTAGCTGCTTCGTGGCATGTGGGATCTTCCTGGACCAGGGATCGAACTTGTGTCCCCTGCATTGGCAGGCAGATTCTTAACCACTGCGCCATCAGGGAAGTCCCAGGCCTTTATTTTATTTTATTTTTTAAAAATTATTTATTTATTTATTTGGTTGCGTGGGGTCTTAGTTGCGGCACGCGAGCTCCTCAGCTGTGGCATGCATGTGGGATCTAGTTCCCAGACCAGGGATTGAACCCAGGCCCCTTGCATTGGGACTGCGGAGACACCAGGGAAGTCCCTGGGCCTTTACTTAAAATGCTACTATTTACAATAGAATTCATTGTCAAAATTTCTTCTTTTCAATTATTTAAGTAATAGGGGAAATTTTAGATGCCAACCTAAAAATGTGCAAATGGGTTACACTGTTTTTCAAAAAAATGGTTTTTTGGGGAGATGTGAACAAAAACCTGTGAAGTCACTGTCCTAAGGAAGTCAGAGGAGGTAGAATCTTCTGGTATAGGGATAAATCCTATCCCTAGAAAATAGGGGACAGGTTGCCTCATTCTCCAAAATGCAAGGTGTAGTATTATACTGGACCAGATCAGCTTTTTGCCTTTCTCCAGTGATATGTGGGAGGGGAAAAATAAAGTGAATGGTGGGGTTTGCCCAAGGTTGGGCATTGATTGGCACTGTATGTAAGAGAGAAATCAAGGAAAGAAAAACTTGAAGGTCCTAATAAGGATTCATTGCCATGAACATAAAGTGGTCAAAAACTTTGAGGTGATGATGAGGATCTAAAATGTACTCTATGTTCCTAAAAGGCTTAAGCTAATCAGGATTTTGTTTTTCTCATTCAGTAATAAAATCGGAATCAGGCTGACCATAGCTTGTTTGGCAGCTCTCACAATACATTCAGAGACCTGGCCTCGTGCTATGTTTCTGCTTAAATGGCCTGTAGGTATGTCATATTCACAACGTGGTCACTGGCGCTCCAGCCTTGTCTAAATTCCAGACAGAATTAACAGAAACGGCAGGAAGCAAAAATGACATATCTGTTGACTCAGACCCTTCTAAACAAATTACAGCTATTGCATTAGTTTCTAGATGCAGTCAGCCATTCCACAATTGGAATTGCTTCAAAAATTGCTTTTCCACAATTTTCTATGTTCTTCCCACCTAGTCTTCTAATAGAGAAGTTTAAAGCTTCTATGTTTTCAAACTCGCTTTTTGTATTTTCTCTCTTAATTCTTCTGAAAGACATACTTTTAGCATTCCTCTGTCTCCCAATTTGCTAATTTTCTAGTTTGCTATGACAAGCCTACTGTTTTACTCAGTTATTAAAATTAAAAATAAAATGTTCAATGATTTTTTAAAATGTACTCCAATCCACAGGAATTAGTAAAACAGAGGAAAGATTCTATATGGTGGTTAGAGATAGATGTTTCTGAGTTCAAGTTTTAGAAAGTGGAATGTTTTGAGTCATGACATGGTTTTATATGCCATGATATATGTCTTCAGTCAATAACTGACCGAAAAGAGAAGAGCATTAGGATTGTGCCTCTGTTGGCAGATTGGATCCAGTCCCTAACTTTTTCAGCAACTGAAACAATTAGACTTATTTATATAAGTCTTATTTATATTAGACTTATTTATATAGAATTTTGGCTTGTCTGGGGCTCTTTGGGAATGGATAATTGAATCTTTTAGGATAGCTGGATTTTCTAGATAGCTTAGAATTAAACCTTTAAGCACCAAAAGTTGCTTACTTATTATAATCATTTTAGATGAAAAGCTTTGTAAAATATACTTCATACTTCCTTGATTTTTTTTTTTTTTTTTTTTTTTTTTTTTGCGGTATGCGGGCCTCTCACTGCCGTGGCCTCTCCCGCCGCGGAGCACAGGCTCCGGACGCGCAGGCCCAGCGGCCATGGCTCACGGGCCCAGCCGCTCCGCGGCACGTGGGATCCTCCCGGACCAGGGCACGAACCCGCGACCCCTGCATCGGCAGGCGGACTCCCAACCACTGCGCCACCAGGGAAGCCCCTTCCTTGATTTTTGTTGCTTGAAATTAGACATAATTTCACCATTTCTTTCTTTCTTTTTTTTTTTTTTTTTTTGGCCACACACACAGCTTGTGGGATCTTAGTTCCCCAAGGGCCTATGTGGTGGGTAGTGCTTTCAGTGCTTTCTAAATAACCCCAGCATGCTTTGCTTTTGGAGTTCTTATAGCTTCTTTTCATAGTTTTCCTACTTCTTCCCTTCTTTTCAGTGTGTCTGTTAGTACTTTTGTCATCCATGTACCTGCCCAGAAGAGTGTCCTCTAATATTCTGCTTCTACTCTGCTTTGACTGAGTATGGAAGCAAGATTGTTCACCTTATCAGAATCATGCAGATATTTAGTGTGAGTAGGACCTACAAGAGGGAGAGGGGACTTCTAAGGAGTAAAATACAAATTTTTAGTTCTTGGATTTTGTGATATATTATTTTGGTTTCTCAGTGGCCTTTCTTGGCCCCCCTCTTACCCTCCGCCAATTACTTCTTGTCTGTTTTTTGAAACTGAAAAATAGTCGATGTACAATATTATGTTAGTTTCAGGCATACTACATAGTGATTTGACATTTGCATATGTTACGAAATAAATGATCACCAAAATAGGTATAGTAACCATCTGTCCCCATACAAAGTTATGATATTGACCATTTTTCTTATGCTGCATATTTACATCCCTGTGCTTATTTATTTTATAATGAAGTTTGTACCCCTTAATCCCCTTCACCCATTTTACCGTCCAGTCTCTTCGCCTCTGGCACCACCTGTTTGTACTCTGTATCTATGAGTCTGTTTTCTTTTTTTAAAATTAATTAATTTATCTTTGGCTGGGTTGGGTCTTCATTGCTGTGCCTGGCTTTCTCTAGTTGTGGCCAGTGGGGGCTACTTTTTGTTGTGGTGCGCGGGCTTCTCATCGCGTTGGCTTCTCTTGCTGCGGAGCATGGGCTCTAGGCACACGGGCTTCAGTAGTTGTGGCTCACAGGCTCTAGAGCGCAGGCTCAGTAGTTGTGGCACACGGGATTAGCTGCTCCACGACATGTGGGATCTTCCCAGGTCAGGGATCGAACCCGTGTCCCCTGCACTGGCAGGCGGATTCCTAACCATTGCGCGACCAGGGGAGCCCTCGTTTTGTTTTCTTTGTTTTGCCTTTTAGATTCCACATATAAGTGAGATCATATGGTATTTGTCTTTCTATGTCTCTCACTGTTGTGGCCTCTCCCGTTGCGGAGCACAGCCTCCGGACGCGCAGGCTCAGCGGCCACAGCTCACGGGCCCAGCCGCTCCGCGGCATGTGGGATCTTCCCAGACCGGGGCATGAACCCGTGTGCCCTGCATCGGCAGACGGACTCTCAACCACTGCGCCACCAGGGAAGCCCAAGATTTCTTTCTTTTAATGGCTGAATAATATTCCTGTATACATGTATCCATTTCTTTTTTACCCATTCATCTATTGATGGACACTTAGGTTGCTTCCATATCTTGGCTATTGTAAATAATGCTGCTATGAACATTGGGGTGCATGTATCTTTTTGAATTAGTGTTGTTTTCTTCAGGTAAATACCCAGAAGTGAAGTTGCTGTATCATATGGTAGTTCTATTTTCAATTTTTTTCCCCAAATTTTTCTTTAACCACTGGACTGCCAGGGAATTCCCCTATTTTCAATTTTTTGAGGAATCTCCATACTATTTTACATAGTGTCTGCACCAATTACCATTCCTACCAATGGTCCATGAGGGACTTTCTTTTTTTTTTTTTTGGTTGCATTGGGTCTTCGTTGCAGTGCACAGGCTTCTCATTGTGGTGGCTTTTCTTGTTGGGGAGCATGGACTCTAAGTGCACAGGCTTCAGTAGTTGTGGCACGCGGGCTCAGTAGTTGTGGCTCTTGGGCTCTAGAGTGCAGGCTCAGTAGTTGTGGTGCACAGGCTTAGTTGCTCTGCAGCATGTGGGACCTTCCTGCACTAGGGCTTGAACCCGTGTCCCCTGCATTGGCAGGCAGATTCTTAACCACCGTGCCACCAGGGAAGTCTCTTCTCTGTTTTTTAAAGTTGAAATAAATTCTAGATAGGAACTATCTCAAGGCTACTATTCAAAACCATAGTGCCTAGTAAGATGATGACGTTATTTAGTGGGAAAAATAAACTATAAGTAGTTTGAAGAAAGAAGCAACTATAAAAAAAGCTTAAACAGTAGTGATTAGAAGCAGCATTGTAAGCTTCTATAAACTACTGTATATAATGAGATGTAAAGCCATCTTTTTTTTGCCTAACAATTCCATGTCTATATATAGAAATATGTGACTTCATAAAGATATACTTATGAGAATGTTTTACAGTAGCATTGTTTGTAGTAGTAAAAAATTGTAAAAACTTAAATGCTCATCAGTAGGGGAATGATTAAATTTTGTCATGTACTTACCATGAAAGGTTTTTTTTTTGCAAGTCTTTGGAAAAGACTATCATGCAGTCATTTAAAAGAATGAGGTAATTCTGCACATACAGATCAGAATGATTAAGAATGTAGACTGTAGGGACTTCCCTGTGGCGCAGTGGTTAAGAATCCACCTGCCAATGCAGGGGACACGGGTTCGAGCCCTGGTCCGGGAAGAACCCACATGCCACGGAGTCACTAAACCAGTGCGCCACAACTAATGAGCCTGCACTCTAGAGACCACAAGCCACGACTACTGAAGCCCATGCACCTAGAGCCCATGCTCCACAACAAGGGAAGCCACTGCAATGAGAAGCCCATGTACCGCAACGATGAGTAGCCCCTGCTAGCCTCAACTAGAGAAAGCCCGTGTGCAGCAACGAAGACCCAACGCAGCCAAAAATAAATAAATAAATAAAATAAATTTATTAAAAAAAAAAAAGAATGTAGACTCTGGATCCACACTGTCTAGGTTCAAATTTCTGCTTCAGCACTTACTAGTTTGTGGCACTTTAGTTTTGTTCCTCAATCATCCTGTATCATAAAAATCCCTACTTCATAAGATTGTTGTAAGGATTAAATGAATTCATCCAAGTAAAACACTTTAAATAGTGCCTTGCACAATTAGTATTAGCTATTATTACTGATATATAAGGATATCTGTGATATATAGTTTGGTGAAAAGGTAAAGTTATACAGTAATATGTATAGTAGGATTCCAATTTTGTCAAACAAAATCTGTGTGTAAATACCTGTATGTGATTTGCACACATGTGGGATTCTGAAATGTCTATATAGGAGGAATTTATGAGTTTGCTAACTGGCCTTGTCTGGAAGTTAAAATTTCAAATGAACTTTTTTTTTTTTTTAACCTTAGATTCTATACTTTTGGCAGGGGTTGGGGGGTTGGGGGGGTGGCTTGGCTTTAGAAAGATCTATTGGAAGTTACGGGAAGTCAGTTTCCCCATACTAGTCCTTGGTACAGTCACTCTATACATTCATAGAAATGGTCAGGAGAGGTTGTATGCACCAAACTGTTAACAGGGATTATTTCTAGGGAGTACGATGAGGGGATGGTGAGCAGGAAGGTGGTGGACAACCTTTACTTTATACACTTCAGTATTGTTTGCAGATACTTCATTGTGCATCGATTTTGTGTCACCATCATACAAAAAGACCCAAAATGTGCTCAAAAAAAGGGACTGGTTAATATACTATGAAGTCATTAATTAAAAGAGTGGTGGTGGTGTAGAGCTTTTTGAGTTAACGTGGAAGAATGTTTATGGAGGAAAATCATTGATACAGAACTTTATCATGAGTCTGAAACCCCTCCCCACTTCGTTATTTTGGGGGCCATATACACATGTGCACGCTCAACTGTACCTGTTAACCATAGTTTTCTCAGGGGAGTGGGCTGCTGGGAGGGGAAGCAAGGCCTTTCATTTTTAAATTCTGAATCATTTGCAATTTTTACAAAGACCATGTATAATCTCTATAATAAAAGCAATAAAGGACATAAATGTCTTTAATGTTGTGTAAGTACCTTGTACTTGCCCAAGTTACATCTGGAATGACATATATTCATTTTTCAAGACATTAACTAGGGCTTTACAGATTTCTTTTAGGGATAAAGGCAATTTCAATTCAGTTAGTATCTTGATTTCTTCCTCTTATACCGAAAAAAAAAAGTGTATCTGACCTTGTACCTAATTTATGACAGTACTATCACTTAAAGTACAGCAATTATGCAACCCCTTAATTTGAATTCTATATTGCAAGTGTTTTTCACTAAGTGACCTCACGGGCAAACTGAAGGCATAAAGTTAAAGTCGCTATATTCAAAATAAAAAACGTAGGGATTAGAATTAAAATCTAAGAAAACAACTCCTATAAGCATATGTACTTGAAATTGAACTTTAAAAATCTTGGCTTATTGAACTTTAGTGGGGCTTAGTGATCTTCCCTCACTCGGTAGTCCTAGTTTCGAAGAGCTTCAGAAACCTACACTTTATCACTATCTTTAAGTTAAAAAAAGGCGCCCTGGGCAACGGGGCTCGCCCGGGACTGAGTCAGCGGCGGGGCCGAGAAGTTCAGCGGGAGGCAAAGGGCGGGGCTTCCTCCCGCCGACTCCGAACCCGGCTCAACTTTTCCGAGTCCACGTCTCTTCCTTCGGACAGGCGTGTTTCTCCAGGTCGGGACCAGCCAACGTGACAACCACAGACCTTTACAGAAAGAGCTCCCGTCCCGCCTCGAGGACCTCCCCCGGCCGGGGCAGCCCGGGACAGCTCGACCAAGCCCCTCACGGACTGCGGCGCGCGGCTCCCCGAGGCCGAGCCCGCCTCTCGCCTCGCTTCTGGGCGCCCGCGTCGCGGCGCCAAGCGCAGCATTCCCCGGCATGGAGACCGGCTCGGACTCAGGTCAGAGGCCTGCGCGTCCGTTCCGCGCTGGGGCCGCCGGAGGCTGCGTGGGCAAGGAGGGGCGGCGAGGAGCGGCTAGGCCGGGCCGCCGGTGAAGGCCGCCGCGAGCCGGGTCCGCGCAGGGAGCGCTCGCGGGCCGGCTCCCGCGCGCGGGGCGGGCGGCGGCAGGTGGGCAGGACGAGCCGCGAGCGAGCGAGCGAGCGAGGGCGGGCGGGCGCGCGAGGGGCCCGGCGGGGGGGCCGCTGGGAGGATGGCTCAGCTCTTTCTAAATATAAAACCGGCGTGAGTTGGGCGAGCGCGGCGCTGAGCCGCAGAGCCGCCGAGCGGGCCGGGCGTACCGGGCCTCGGCCGACGGACAGCGGCGGCTCCGCAGAGGCGCCGGACTGCGGGAGCGCCCGAGTCGCGAGCTCGCGGGGGACGGCGAGAACTGCGCGTGCAGCGAGGAGGACGCAGGCGGCGGCGGCGACGGCGGGCGGGCCTCGTGGGCGCAGCTCGGCCCGCGCCGAACTACCAGAGGCGGCTGCCGGCCTCTGCTGCACCGAGAGCGGCGAGCCCCCGGTGCCGCCTGTCCGTGCCCTCCCCCTCCGGCCCCTCCCTCCCTCCCTGGCGCAACATGGCTGCGGCCGCCGCCTCCGCCTCCCAGGACGAGCTGAGTAAGTGCCACGGCGAGCCTGCGGCCGCGAACCGGAGCCGCCGCAGCGCCGGGCTGGGGGCGGCGGCCGGGGCTGGGCGGGAGGGCCGGGGAGCAGGGCCGGGCTGGCGGGCGGGCGGCGGCCGCGGCGTGCGGGGGGCTGGGGCGCTCGGGCCTGGCGGGCGGGCGGGCGGGGCGCCGGCCGTCGCCGGCGTTTGTAGGCCTCAGGTTTGCACCGTCACGTTGCGAAATTGAAACCGGAGCCCCGGGCGGAGCCACCTCTGTGTGCGATCCGCCCCGGCCCGGGGGTGGAGGGAGCCTAGCCCCCTGCCCGTAGGGGCTGGGCGGCCGGAACCCCAGGGGGGCGGGCTGTGTCTGCCGTCCCGTCTGACCCTTCCGTGGACCCCGGGCCCAACTGTTGGGCGAGTTCTAGAAGTGGAGCTTTCGGGGAGGAGGAGAAGGTGCAGTGTTGTGACACTAGAAATCAGCGGAAAGGTCAGGAACAGGCGGTGACCCTCAGGTGGAGCAGGAAGGACGGGCGGGCAGGGAGGGTCGCGGCGCTAGCCGCAGGGGAAACCTCGGGGTGACAGCGCTTTCAGAAAGGAGAGCCAGTGCACACTTGACCTGAAACGTTGCAGTTTTCCGGGGGACGGCGATCCACGCTCGGGAAGAGCGGTGGTCACCCTGAATCGCAGGCCACCTCGCCCGCCGCCCGGGTTCGCCTAGGTGCTTTGTGGGAAGTGTAGTCCCCGGGCGCCGCAGGCCCACGCTGGGGTCATAAAAATTGAATTTTCCTAGGACATGCAAGACAATTTCTGATTGCCTTTGGGGTGGTTAGGTGAAAAGCTCTGGCTGAGGTGTTTTCTCAACGCTGCCCTTCAGTTTATGAAGAACAAGAAAGGTGTTATTTAGGGATGAGGGGCTTTTAAATGGAATGAAGCCTGGGTTAGGTGTCTCAAGCCTTGTGAAGTTTCTGTTGTTACAGCCCCCTCTGAATTTTCATATTAAAGTAGCTATACGCACAATAATTTTTGTTTCTTTGGTGCTTGGCAGTTTAAAGATACTTTTATGTACATGATCTCACTTTTGTCCTCCTAACAGCCTAGTAAGGCAGGTAGGTAGTAATTATCCTTGTATTAAAGAGGAGGCAGGCGTAGAGAGAGAAGTTCCTTGCTGCTTTGACACAAAACTGGTGTAGCAGCAGTGGTGTTTGCTCATTTTGAGGCTGAAATAAAGAATTGGTGTCACCCTGGGCAGGATGGAGAGTCTTGAGTAGACAAGGTCTCATGCGGTGGTTAGAGATAGACAGGGCCTGATAGCCACAGAGTTGATTGCTTGTGTGTCAGTTCCAAGCTGGAGCACCACCAGGCCTTTTGGGTGGTCTTTTTTCTTCCATTTTTTTGTTATTGTGGTAAAATACACATAACATAAAATTTACCATCATAACCATTTCTAACTGTACAGGCCAGTGGTCTTAAGGACATTCATATTGTTGTGCAACCATCACCACCGTTTGTCTCCAGAACTCTTTTCATCTTGCAAAACAGAAACTCTGTGCCCACTAAACCCTCCCTTTCCCCGCTCCTCCCAGCCCCTGGCAGCTACTGTTCTTTCTGTCTCTAAGATTTTTTTAAAAAAATAAATTTATTTATTTATTTTTTGGCCGCATTGGGTCTTTGTTGCTATGCGCGGGCTTTCTCTAGTTGTGGCGAGTGGGGGCTACTCTTTGTTGCAGTGTGCGGGCTTCTCATTGCGGTGGCTTTTCTTATAGCGGAGCACCGGCTCTAGACGCATGGGCTTCAGTAGTTGTGGCACACGGGCTCTACAGCGCAGGCTCAGTAGTTGTGGCACATGGGCTCTACAGCGCAGGCTCAGTGGTTGTGGCACACAGGCTTGGTAGTTGTGGCACACAGGCTTGGTAGTTGTGGCGCATGGGCTCAGTAGCTCCACAGCATGTGGGATCTTCCTGGACCAGGGATCGAATCCATGTCCCCTGCATTGGCAGGCGGATTCTTAATCACTGTGCCACCAGGGAACTCTCTGTCTCTATGATTTTGATATCTCTAGGTATCTCGTGTAAGTGGACTCATACAGGATTTGTCTTTTGGTGGCTGGCTTATTTCACTTGGCATAATGTCCTCAGGATTCATCCATGTTGTACCATGTGATGGGATTTTCCTTTTTAAGGCTGAGTAGTATTCTCTTGTATGCATATGTCATATTTTCTCATCCATCTGTTGAGGGACACTTGGGTTGCTTGTATGTTTTTAGCTATTGTGAATAATGCTGCTATGAATATGGATGTACACATCTCTCTTTAAGACTGTGCTTCCAGTTCTTTTGGATATATACTCAGAAGTGGGATTGTTGGATTATATGGTAATTCTATTTTTAATTTTTTGAGGAACTGCCATACTGTTTTCCACAGTGCCTATACCATTTTACGTTCCCACCAGTGGTAAACAAGGGCTCCAAGTTTTTCTAGGACCTCGTCAACAGTTGTTATTTTCTGTATTTTTGATAGTAGCTATCCCTGTGGGTGTTAAGTTGTACACTGCAAGATATCTGAGTTCATGTTGTAGCACTTAACACATTGAAATAAATTACTAGTTGGAATGGGGAACAAAACTAGAGGAAGAATTGGATATCATTCTTAAGTGGCTGATGTATTTGTATATATGCATTGTGCTCCTGTACATCAGGTACCTGCTAAAACGTTTTTAGTTCTTCTGGTTGAGGAATTTATTGGCTTTAGCAGCTACTGGAAAAGTTAGGAAGAAATAATTCCAGTGCTTGCTTTTTCATTGTTTTGTTTGGTCAAGTCACCAGTCTTTGGCCACAGATGTCTGTTGACTTGGTTTCTGCATTTCTTCAGGTGAGATTAAATACTTGGCAGTTGGTACCTTGGAATAATTTAACTTGAAATCACACTCATATATACCGAACACGTATGTAAGAAACTTCAAATAAACCATTTTCAGTTTCAGAAAGGTTATAGTAAAAGGAGAGATGGCTGGTAAAAAGGTGCTTTTTAGAATTTTTCTATTAAAAAAAGGAGCTAAGTATCTGAATATTAGCTGGCTATTACTTCTGACTAGTAGATGATAAAAAAGCAAACTACTAGATGCCAGCATTGTTTTTCCCCCATAATATTTTATCATAAAACTCTTCAAAAATACAGAAAAATTGAAAGTGAGCATTCATATACCCACTACCTAGATTCTACATGTGATATTTTACTACTGGCTTTATCACATATCTGTCCATTTTCAAGCCACATTTAAAAATGTTATTTTAGTTATTTTATTATTTAAAAAAGATTGTGGTAAGATACACATACATAACATAAAATTTATCATTGTAACCATTTTTAAGTGGCATTAAGTACTCAATCCATCTTATTTTGATACATTTCAGAGTGAATTGGAGACATCAGTACACTTACCCTTAAATATTTCAGCACAAGCATTGTTTTAAGTGCTTTGTATATATATTTTATAAAGATTTTAAAATATTTATTTTAATTATTATTTATCTTTGGATGTGTTGGGTCTTCGTTGCTGCGTGCGGGCTTTCTGTAGTTGGTGAGCGGGGGCTACTCTTCGTTGTGGTGCGCGGGTTTCTCACTGTGGTGGCTTCTCTTGTTGCAGAGCACGGGCTCTAGGTGCGTGGGCTTCAGTAGTTGTGGCACGCAGGCTCAGTAGTTGTGGCTCGCGGGCTCAGTAGTTGTGGCTTGCAGGCTGTAGAGTGCAGGCTCAGTAGTTGTGGTGCACGGGCTTAGTTGCTCCGCGGCATGTGGGATCTTCCTGGACCAGGGCTCGAACCCGTGTCCCCTGAATTGGCAGGCGGATTCTTAACCACTGTGCCACCAGGGAAGCCCCTATATTCTTTTATTCATTAAAATAATCCTAAGAGGTAGGTAAAGTTCTTACTGCTGTTTTATGGAGTGGAAAACAGACATTTTAGGTTCCCAAGGTCCCTCAGCTAGTAAGTGGTGGAGTTGGAACTGGATTCCAGGTGGCTCACAGGCACTCGTAACCAGCCTTTAGGCTGTTTTACCTCCGTGTACCATAGAGTGTTCATGCAGATGAAGAGATCAAATCAGATGCATTGCTAAGTTCTCAGCTACTTGTTACTTTAATCCAGTTATTTGACTGCTGTTTAACACTGCTATGGTGTACAAAAGAAACATGAAAGTCTACTGATGGAATTATACAACTACTGAGAAGAAAGAGGAAGAATACTTGTAAACAGATATGTAAGGACCAAAGTGTATGATTTGTTATAGTTAGTAATGCTAGAGTAATATTATCATTTTTGGTTCCCAGGTCTGTTATTTTGAGATGTATAACTCGTAACGCTGCCTTTCTGTAGATTTTAAATCAATGCGTTTTACCTTTGCATTTGAAGTGATATACATGTCATAGATTTAAATGAAATCTGTAGTTGCTTTCAGTTGTATCTGATACTGCACTGTAGGAGCTCCTGAGAAGTAGAATTGACAGGTTTGTCTTAGTTACCTATCTCTTTTCTTTCTTTTTCTTCTTCTCTTTCTTTTTTCGAGTAGTATCATGGAGTAGTATCATGTATGAAAGTTGTCAAAAGGTAAGCAGGATGACCTTGGGTTGGGGTTTGTATCCTTTCAAAAATATCCTGTAATTGTCACCTTGAGTCAGGTGATTGTAATAGAATAATGGTAAAGCTAATGTTTTTTGAGAGCTTACCATGTGTTCTAATCACTTTGTACGAATTAATCAATTGAATCCTTACAACAACCCTGTGACTTCGGTACTGTTGTTTTCTGGTGTCGCTTCCCTCATATTACAGAGTTAGGGCTTGAACTCAGATTTTTTGATTCCAAAGTTTATGTTAATTCTGTGCTGCTGCTGTACTAGTGTCTCTGAAAGGGAAAATATAGTTTATCAGAAGATCAACATGGCTTTTTCCCCCATGTCTTGCTAGCCTCCAGAAGAAACCTGCTATAGTGTATAAAATGTGGTAATATTCTGGTTCATCGAATAGGACATATTAGATTTGGGGGTAAGATGCCAAAATAGAGAACAATTAGTTCTGACTGTTAAAGGCAGTTCTAAAATCTAGTCTGTAAATTACTTAAGGTCATAGTCTGTAGTTTTCTTTCTTTATATTTAGGGTAATATAACTGTTTGGAATGGAATGGAATTCAGTGCAAGGCATGTGGGCTAGTTTTTCTTTTAATATTATCCTCTGCCAGTTCATGGAAAAGTTGACATTGTAGTTATATTTCAGCAGTGGGTAGGGAGATTTCTGACAGAGGGAAGGAAGCATTTGAGACTTTTCACCTGGTCAGCTGTTCATTGGTTTCATGTTCTGGGCTTTATAATTCTAAGGCATCCTTAGAATCTGATCTTCATTGGGATAAAGACAGCTCATGAAGGAGCAACAGCCTATAATCTTAAAGCACATTGATGCTATTCAACTTGACCATTCGACACAGCCACTTCACAATTGCAAAAGTTGGCCAGATAATCAACATGTCAGGTGTCTTCTGAGAGAGTCTCTGCCGGTGCCAGGCATCCTAGTGGCTCTTTTAGGGGATGAGATGGGGAAGCTGTGTGTGTAGCTGTGTAGGTGAACGTGATTCTGTGAGCATACTGAAACAGCCCCAGAGAGATGGCTGCTTTAGTGACAGCCATATATGCAGCTGAGCTGAGCTGTGTAGAAAGGCTGCATCAAGCCTGTATTATTTTAATTTGGGGTACTTAGCCAGATCGGAAGGTTAAAATGGAAAATAGTGATGATATTTCTGGTTTTTATAATTTCTGGTTTTCTACTTCTACCCCATCTTGTTTTGAATTATGCTTTCAGTAAATTGTAATATTTAATAAAGGCCAGTGTTGGTGAGAATAGTTGGCACTGGGGCATTCGACCTTGTTCAGAAGATAGATGTTAAAATTGTAGGCACTGCCAGTGTGCTCAAATGGTCTGATCTAAGTTGCTGGTCTCTGTTTTCAAGCCTGGCCGGTCTCTGCCTTGATGCTTGCCATCTTATATGACTTGTTTTCCCCACACATTTTCCAATTCAATAAGCAGTCTTTAAAAATGGAGTTACTAACTTACGGTCCTGGCCTCACAGGGCTTATAATTCAGTGTAGAGGCAGATTTATATATAAATATAAATAGCTAATAGGGAGTATGGTACGAAAAATGCCTAACACAGTTCTTTAGAAATGTCAAGGAGTGAGGATAGTATTCCAGGCTAAGGGAACAATAGCTTGAGCTCAGTCATAGAGTTTGAAAACTATTGTGCATTTTCAGGGAAAGTAGGAATGAGTCTGATATGCTAGAATGGGGGTACTATGGCTGCATGAAGTACTAGGAAAGGAGTTAAAATTTGGAGTCTGAGACTTGGGCTTTCTGCCTTTTACAATTTGGGATCTTGAGCAGATTATTTTACCTCACTAAGTTTAAGTTTCTCATAAAATTGGGATAATTAGAAATACTCATAGTGTTGTTAGGTTTAATGTACATGTTAATGCACTGTATAAACAATTAAATTCTGTATGGATTATTATTTTTAGTGAAGGGGTGGTAGGAGATAAAGCTAAGGATAAGGTTGGGACCAGCTTGTCTAGGAATGCCAACACAACTCGTTTTTATTTTTATTTTTGGCTGCATTGGGTCTCTGTTGCTGTGTGCAGGCTTTCTCTAGTTGTGGCGAGCGGGGGCTTCTCATTGCGGTGGCTTCTCTTGTTGCAGAGCATGGGCTCTAGGTGTGTGGGCTTCAGTAGTTGTGGCACGCGGGCTCAGTAGTTGTGGCTCTTGGGCTCTAGAACGCAGGCTTAGTAGTTGTGGTGCACCAGTTTAGTTGTTCCGCAGCATGTGGGATCTTCCTGGGCCAGGGCTTGAACCCGTGTCCCCTGCATTGGCAGGTGGATTCTTAACAACTGTGCCACCAGGGAAGCCCAACACAACTAGTTTGAACTTTGTTCTGTTGACAGTAGAGGACCGTTAAAGGGTTTCAAGCAGGGGTGTAACCTGAGTAGACCCTTTTGTAAGGATAACAGGTGGCAATGGTATAACATTGATTGCAGGGGTCCAGAGACCAAGAGCAGCAAGATGAAAAGGAAGATATTACAGTAGCCAACTTAGAAGAAACTTAGGGTCTGAACTGGGATAGTGGAACTGGATTTGACAGGTAATATAGTCTAGAATCCTTAAAATATGTAGAAGCTATTGGCTGAGTAGTGGAGAATTATTCAACAGAAGGAGGAGTTAGAGAGGATTCCCAGAATCTACCTAGAGATTAAGCGGGTCGAGAGTATAGCCTCTAGACAGATTTGGGGAGGTAAGAGTTGAGAGAAGAGAGAGCAGGTTTGTGTTCAAGAAATAAATCATTTGTTGAATGAATGGGTTGAATTATTGAGGCACCCATGTTGAGTTGCCTAGGGAGACTGTTTTGAATAGTGACTAAAACCTCTGGTGTTGAAGTCAGAACTGATTTTGAATCTTTTTAGTTTTAATGTCAAGGGATCTAACTTTTAAGCCTTGGATTTCTCATCTGTAAAATGGGATAACAAAACTATTTTATGGGGTTGTTATAAGAATGGGAAGAGATAACGCATGTTAAGAACTTGGTATAGTGTTGGGCACATGGATTACAGGTGTGTGGGAGCTTTGGTTCTGAAACTTGGGAGAGTGTGGGGTGATGTGGACGGATTGTCCAGAGGACAGTGGTCTGGAGGCTATGAATATATAGGGATGAGAAAAAGACAGAAAAGAACCATGGAAGGGGATCAGAAGTGCGTAGAGAGGGCAAAGGTTTCCCAGGGTTATGACTATCAAATGTTTGCATTCTCTTATAATGTGTTAATCAAGTGTGCCCATCCACTAATACTCTTCTTATAAAATTATTGTGTAAATCAGACACTTTGTTCTAACTTTAATGTAAGGTTTTGTATGTTTATGATATATATGTACACACACACTATGTTGTATTGGAGTTTTTTAGCCTTCAGTGAGTAACTAGCAATATATATGTATTTTAAGTATTAACATATTTGTTCTACACACTCAATTTTTAAAAATTGAGTATTGTTGATTTACAATGTTGTGTTAGTTTCTGGTGTACATCGAAGTGATTCAGTTATACACACACGTATATATATATATATATACACACACATATATTCATATTATTCATATCTACACATTTTCATATTATTTTCCATTATGGTTTATTACAGGATACCGAATATAGTCCCTGTGCTGTACAGTAGGACCTTGTTTCTACACGCCAGATCTTATTTATGGACATATTCCTTACTATTTCTGCAATTTGGTAATCACTATGATTTCCCCCCCTCATTCTGAATTTGCAAAGCAGGGCATGAAATTAGGAGCTCTTAGCATGGAAATGAAAAGTGTTTATTTTGTTTTTTTAAATGGTAGCTATGAGTATAAATCTTTTAATTGTTTTTTTTTCCCCCGGTGTTCCAAATAATAGATTCTTTATACAATTGCATATGTACGAGTGGATGAACACACCATTGGTGATCCAGAGGATTTTTGTCAAGACTGGATAAACCATGTATCACATTGATTGTAGAGGTTAGTAGATTTAGTTCCTTAGGATGTGTGCATTTTTTGTAGTAGCATTTAAAAATGCATAGGTTATCAAGTAGCAGTTTCCCCCCAGGATCTTCATGGGTTTTTCTCCTTTTTTAGCTATCCTGAGAGAATCAGTGAAGTTCATTTTAGTTTATATATGCTTGAAGCTTCTATTCTCTGTCATCACATAAACATTAATTTAAAAAATTAGCAAGCAAAAGGTAAAACTTGAAGATGTTCTTTAGCAGTGTGTGCAGGGAAAAGGCTGTGGGTGTTAGTTTACAAGTAGTATTGTCTGCCACGACCACGAAGTATGATTTTATGTCCTCCAGGAATGTCATCATGGATTTAATTGTTTTATTTGTGAAAAGAGGTAAGGAGAAAGGCATCATCATGGTATTTGGATATTCCAGATTCTGCCATTTTGACATGCACTGTGATGAAAAAGCCACTTAATTCTACTTTGTTCTGAGGCTGAACAAGAATATGGTGTCAGTTTCACTCTTGGATGATATTGGATGGTCCTTTGATTGAAATTCTGTAAATTCAGATTGTAATTCTCTGATATCATGAGCTCAACATCCAGGGAGTACCTGAGATTTTGTAGCTTCAATCCAAAAGTGCATTTTGTTGCTGTCTTTCAATTTAACTACTGGATTCCCCTTCCCGCAGTGCATTCTATTGTTTTTTGGTGTGTATGTTGCTGCCAGTGGTGTATGGTGCCTTAATTCATTAGGTGGAATTTTGAGTGATGGAATGAATGGAATATTTTATAAACCAAAGTTCAATTTTAGAATAAACTTTGGCTTATTTTTACTATTTCGCATATCTTCATTCCATTGTAGAGAAATGGAAAATTGGAAGGTTGGAGAAAGTGTTTAGAAGAGAAATGACATTATTTACACCTAGATTCTTTTTTAGAGCTTTTGGACCTGTATAGATGTGTTAATTGCGATATACCAAAGGCAAGCAGGTCAAACCACAAATGCTGGGATTTAAATAGTGACTTAAATAAAAAACATTCTAGAGTTTACACATCCAAATGAGCATTGTTCTAGGTAATTAGCCGCTTTGTGTGGATCTTAACTATCATACATTTGACTTGTATGCAGTATGAACTCTTGCATAGAATGTATCATCTCCTTTAAGCTGACTTTCATAAGCTGAACTAATCTTTCTGCTCATCAGTTTACTAACACTGATTTCTAACTGGGTGTGTGCCAGCTGCTGTATCTGGGGGAAAGGGCCTCCTTGGGAGTTGGAAGTGTTTGTGGACCTCAGTGCATCTGGAGTCTGGCACTTGTTCATTAAATCTAGGGTACAGATGAGCGCTGCTGTTTCCTCACTTGACCCAGCCCTGCCAAGCTAACTCTGTGATGTCTTCCATCCCTCTCACTTTGTGTGTGGTGTTGCAGGGGGTTGGGGAGTGATGGGCAGGGCCTGTGTGTGAACAGGGAGGCATCGCCTTACTTTGGGCTATACTGGGTTCGTAGGGAGCTTAAAGTAGCCTGACATCATATGCAAATGTCGCAGAAGAAAGGCTTCTTTCCCCTTCCCTGGAAACAGTCTAGTCACTAGTGCATCCTGATGCAGGGGTGTCCACATTGGGGTATCTGCTTGGGCCCTGGGGTTACGTAAGACTGGTGGGCTAGGGAACAGGAAGATGGCTTGTCTGATTGCCTTAGTTCTGGGGGAAAGGAGTATCAGCAGGGACTTTGTCAGCAGGAACCTCCTGCTCAGGACCTCATTGCCTTCAAAGGTTCTTATCTACTGACCCCTTGGTTCTTGGGTTGCCCTGGGTGGAGGGAGGCAACTCCCGCAGGAACCAAGATGGATTATCTCTTTCTGGGAATGAATCCTCCCCCATCCCGACTTACTTTATTTGTGTTTACTGCTAGACTTTTCAACATTTTCCTTTTAATACATTGGTGTTTAATGAGTTCTTTTTAAAAAAAAGTGGGGAATGGGGGCAAGCCTGTATTTAAAAACACAGAAGTAAGCATCCCAGTTCTAAGCATTAATTCCTAAAGAAGTATCCTACTGGCCTCATTTAGATTTTGCCAAGTATTAGAGTGGCATTTAGTGAATTGAAATGGTATATAGGAACCAATAGATGATGTGGACTTTAACTACCAGTTAGTATTTGGTTAGATTTTTAAAAAATTAATCAATTTATTTTTGTCTGTGATGGGTCTTCGTTGCTGCACGTGAGCTTTCTCTAGTTGCGGCGAGCAGGGGCTACTCTTCATTGTGGTACGTGGGCTTCTCATTGTGGTGGCTTCTCTTGTTGCAGACCACAGGCTCTAGGCGCGCCTGCTTCAGTAGTTGTGGTGTGTGGGCTCAGTAGTTGTGGCTCGTGGGCCCTAGAGCGCAGGCTCAGTAGTTGTGGCACAAGGGCTTAGTTGCTCCGTGGCATGTGGGATCTTCCTGGACCAGGGCTCGAACGCATGTTCCCTGCATTGGCAGGCGGATTCTTAACCACTGTGCCACCAGGGAAGTCCTAGATTTTTAATTCTGGTAGATTGATCTACCAGAAGAGGTTGAGTATTACATACAAAATCTAGATGCCAGCTAGGGCTTCCTTATTCTTTGTAGTTTTAGCCTCAGACTCCTAATTGCAGATTGTCAAAGTCCAGAGGTACTCACCCACCTACCCCTGCAATCTATCACATCCAATTTTTGTGAATTTCCTAGTTTAGTTTAACTTATGCTTTTCTTAGCTTCTGGGCTCCCATTTCTTTTTTTCTTTTTCTTTTTCTTTCTTTTTTTTTTTTTTTTTTTTTTTTTGCGGTACGCAGGCCTCTCACTGTTGTGGTCTCTCCCCGTTGTGGAGCACAGGCTCCTGATGCGCAGGCTCAGTGGCCATGGCTCATGGGCCCAGCCGCTCCGCGGCATGTGGGATCTTCCCAGACCAGGGCTCTGCCCTTTCCTGGTCTGTCCTCCCCTTCCATCTTTTTTTTTTCTCCTGTCCTTCTCTTTGCAGTAACTACTGCACCCCTCCTGATTTGGAGCAGAATAGTTCTGTCACACAGTCAGTCAGACCTTCTGGAATTTCTCTCCTCCTCTTCTTTTTTTAAAAAAAAACCTTAAGCACTTATCATGATATTAAAAATATAGGGCTTCCCTGGTGGTGAATTGGTTAAGAATCTGCCTGCCAGTGCAGGGGACACGGGTTCGAGCCCTGGTCCGGGAAAATCCCACATGCTGCGGAGCAACTAAGCCCTTGTGCCACAACTACTGAGCCTGCGCTCTAGAGCCCGCGAGCCACAACTACTGAAGCCTGTGCGCCTAGAGCCCATGCTGTGCAACAAGAGAAGCCACCGCAATGAGAAGCCCACACAATGCAACGAAGAGTAGCCCCCGCTCACCGCAACTAGAGAAAGCCCACGCGCAGCAACAAAGAACCAACGCAGCCAAAAATAAAAATAAATTGAAAAAATAAAAAATAAAAACAAATAGTAACTTTTCCACGAGATTCTGATGTCAGGTGTTATGAATTGCCACTAATCCCCTCCTTTCCTTTGCCACAGTTGTTAGAGTATAAACTTGTAAATGGCTTTTCCAAATAGGAGGAATTAATATTTCATACACTCAACAGATATTTGAGCAGCTTCTTTCTATAAGGCACTGAGTTAAATGCCAAGAGACTATGTCACAGTTTCTCAACCTGAGGAGCTCTGGAGGTGGATGGAGCAAATGAGTAGGTACTCAGGTGGAGTCACACCTCAAAGAGCTGTTATGGTCTAGGGAAGGGATGATCGGGCAGTTACGTAATGTACAGCAAAAGATAACAAGTGCCAGGAGAGATGTAGAAAAGGTCTGTGGGAGTTTGTAGGGCCAGGATGGGATGTGTAAGTGTGGAGCATGTAGTATTTGAGTTGGACCTTGAATGGAGAGGATTTGGATATGTGGAAATGGAGAAATGGTCAGGAGAGGTTGGTAGAGTAGTCCTGGATGAGGGACTTGGTTGATGAAAAGAATTGTGCAAGAAGAACATATGGTGCACTTAAGAAGCTCTTGCAGTTTGGACAGCTGTTGGGGAGCAGTGTGATACATGGTCAAGAAGGTCCTTTGTGGCTAGATTGGTCTACTCTTAGGAAGGACTTCCTCTCTCATCTGATATTCACCTCTGGCATATGCTACATGTGCTAGCTGCTTATTTTTTTAATGTACTTTTATGGAAGTAGATTTTTTTTTCCCCCTTGGCAAAAACCTTCCATTTGCCTTTGGACACAGTGTTAAGGTGGTATAAGCAAAAATGGGGCACTTACTGTAAGGAATCATGGAGTCTTAAGGAAATAAGAGGGACCCTCAGGAGGGGTTTGGAACTAAGGACTAGATGTCCTCCAGTTCTTCCACCTTCTCTCTGCACCCCCTGCCATTCTTTCTTCAGACCAGCAGCTTCTTCTGATTTTGTGCTCCATGGCGTAGGCTGAAGATGCCCATGTCATATCTCCTGGCTTACTCTTAGAGGTCAGGCACTCAAGGGAGGCTTGACTCTTTGGTCCCAATTCTGAGTTCCTGAGGAAAGGATAAATGAGTCAGGGACCATTCCTGTCACGTTGGCTGTGGTCAGGGTACAAAGTCATGTTCTGTATAGTTATCTAGTAAGGCTTAGTGTCATCCCCACCTACTTTCTCTGCCTCAGCTGTGCTGTAACTTAGCATACTAGAAGGAGCATTGGGTTTGCAGTTGACTGCCTGGAGTTTGAATCCTAGCCCTGCCACTTACTACCTTTGTAATCTTGGTCAACATTCTCAGTGAATTCTAGGCTCTGTTTCCTCATCTGTAAGTTGAAGCTAATATTACCTACTTCAATAAATAGTACTTTAGAGGGAGGTACTGTGTTCTGTTGTGCACTTGGAGGATAAAGACCTGTCTCTAGGTTCAACTTGTGATTCTTTGTGTCATTAGCTTGGTGACCTTTGGCAAGTCAGTCAGATCCCGAGCCCCAGTGTTTGATCTACAAATGCAGATAATCGCTGCCCACCTCACAATGTTTTTCTGAGGCTCAGAAGGCCATGTGAAACTGCTTTGTGACTATAATGTATTTACATGTGTGTGAAGCAGAAGAAGTTAAATACTATTAGGGAGACTGTTTTCCTTGTGAAATTATTCTGTTATAGTCTTTTGGTATTTGGTAGTCTTTGGTAGTAACTTGACAGATCTTTCTCAAAATATCCTGTAACGTTAGATTATTAATTGATTTATGATGCAATGGGCAGTGGTCCAAGTATTTTCAGCTTTCCATTTCAATCTCAGCTTCCACTTAAGGCCTCTAACCTGATTTATAATTTAAAATTTACTTTCACATTCAGAAAAAAATGATGTTCTATGTAGAAAATTTAAACAAATGTAAAGAAATCTGAAACCTGTCACACTGAAATAACCATTTTCTCTTTTTAATTCACACAAGTAATTCACGCTCATGAAGTAAGTTAGTAATGACATAGAATTAAACCATTAAGCCAAAAAAGAATCCTCTGAAATTCCACCACATAAGGATAATCGCTACCTTAAATATAGCCCTTTCCCTAGTCTTTCTGACAGTAATGTTTTTCTTACATACTTTCTAAGGAATGTTTTCATGTTCATGTTGTCATGAAGAGGTGATTCATCTAAGGAAAGTGATTTATTGCTTTTTCTTTCCTTCTTTCTTTTTTATTTTTTAAAATATTTTTTCCATAAGTGAAGATATGAGTGAAAAGCCAGTATTTGCCTTTTATAATCCTGTGAAAAAATAGCCTTTCTTCTTTGACTCCGAAGCCAAAGTTGTGTTTTTTGGAGAGATATGAAGAATGAGTGATTTATGTGGACAGTTTTATTTCTCAGGAATAATTATCTGTTTTCAGAATTATCTGTGGCCAATGGTAGATAACACTGAAGTGAAGTCCTTAAACGTTTACTGGTTATTTTTTCCTTGTGGGGTAGAAGGAAGGTAGGTCCCATCTTTCCCTTTAGATAGAGAAATTAAAGACAAGCGAATAATATGAATTAGAGAATTATTTAATGGAAAGTAAATGGATATATTCCTTTTTAAAATCATTTTTCTTTCTTTCTTTTAATATTTATTTACTTATTTATTTTTGGCTGCATTGGGTCTTCGTTGCTGTGCATGGGCTTTCTTTAGTTGCAGCGAGCGGGGGCTACTCTTGGTTGGGGGGCGTGGGCTTCTCATTGCATTGGCTTCTCTTGTTGCAGAGCACAGGCCCTAAGTGCACAGGCTTCAGTAGTTGTGGCATGTGGGCTCAGTAGTTGTGGCTCATGGGCTCTAGAGTGCAGGCTGAGTAGTTGTGGCACACGGGCTTAGTTCCTCCGTGGTGTGTGGGATCTTCCTGGACGAGGGCTCGAACCCATGTCCCCTGCATTGGCAGGAGGATTCTTAACCACTGCACCAAAAGGGAAGTCCCAATATATTTATTCTTAGTAGATTTTTTTTTTTTTTCCCCACACGAATGTAATAGCTGACATAAGCTAAACTGGGATTTGTTTTTTTGTTTGTTCTTTGGGGATTTAAGAATCTCAGTGTTTCTGATATGTTTCCTTTGAGACTAAATGTTTTTTTAAAGACTATTTTTTTTAAGAGCAGTTTTAGGTTTACAACAAAATTGACAGGAAGGTACAGAGATTTCCTATACAACCCCTGCCCCCATATTTGTATAGCCACCCTCATTATCCACATCACTCACCAGAATGGTACATATTTTACCAAGGATGAACCTACACTGACATATCATAATTACCTCACATCCAGAGTTTACATTATGGTTCAATCTTGGTGTTGTATATTCTGTGGGTTTGGACGGATGTATAATGATACATATCCATCATCGTAATATCACAGAGAGTATTTTCACTGCCCTACAAATCCTCTGTGCTCTTCATATTCATCCTTCCCTTCCCCTTCCTCCCTGGCAATTACTGATCTTTTTACTGTCTCCATAGTTATGCCTTTTCCAGAATGTCATATAGTTAGAATCATACAGTATGTAGCCTTTTCAGATTGGCTTCTTTCACTTAATAATATACCTTTAAGGTTCCTCCATGTCTTTTCATGGTTTGACAGCTCATTTCTTTTTAGTGCTGAGTAATAGTCCATTGTCTGTATGTACCAGTTTATTTATCCATTCACCCACTGAAGGACATCTTGGTTACTTCCAAGTATTGATAGTTGTGAATAAAGCTGCTGTAAACATCCATTTGCAGCTCTTTGTGTGGACATACGTTTTCAACTCCTTGGGTAAATATCAAGGAGTGTGATTTCTGGATTGTATGGTAGGAGTATGTTTAGTTTTCCTAAGTTGTTGTCTTCCAAAATAGCTATACCGTTTTGCATTTCTACCAGTAAATGTTCTTAGTTTTGTTCTACCATATATTCTTTTTTTAAAAAATTTATTTATATATTTATTTGGCTGCATTGGGTCTTCATTGCTGCACGCGGGCTTTTTCTAGTTGCAGGAGCAGGGACTACTCTGTTGTGGTGCGTGGGCTTCTCATTGCGGTGGCTTCTCTTGTTGCGGAGCACGGGCTCTAGGCACACGGGCTTCGGTAGTTGTGGCTCGCGGGCTCTAGAAAGCAGGCTCAGTAGTTGTGACACACGGCCTTAGCTGCCACACAGTATGTGGGATCTTCCCAGACCAGGGCTCGAACCCCAGTCCCCTGCGTTGGCAGGCAGATTCTTAACCACTGCGCCACCAGGGAAATCCGCTTCCATGTACTTTAAAGTTCCTTTCAAGTTGTAAAATTCTGTGATTTAAATTTCTTTATCCTTGAAACATGGATTGATTTTTAAAATTTGCTCTGTATGTTATTTTTTCTAAAAAGAAATGTATTTTTACTGAAGAGTATTTGAAAAGTACATGAAAATATAAAGAAGAAAATTACTGATATATTTTCTTCTTTTTATATAGTATCAAAACAATTATTATGGTGTATATATTCTTTTTAACTAATAAAATATTTCAAGTATGAAGAAAAGTATAGAGAATTATCTTAGGAACACTTAGGTATGTCCCACTCACATTTGTCAAATCTGTACATTTTTTGCTATTAGCTTCAGGTCTTTTATTTATTTAGCTATTATTATTATTTTGTAACTTAAAAAATTTTTATTTTAATTATTTATTTTTGGCTGCGTTGGGTCTTCGTTGCTGCAGGCTTCCTCTAGTTACAGCAAGCAGGGTCTACTCTTCGTGGTGGTGCATGGGCTTCTCACTGCGGTGACTTCTCTTGTTGTGGAACATGGGCTCTAGGTGCACGGGCTTCAGTAGTTGTGGCATGTGGGCTCAGTAGTGGTGGCTCGTGGGCTCTAGAGCACGGGATCAGTAGTTGTGGCGCACGGGCTTAGTTGCTCTGCAGCATGTGGGATCTTCCCGGACCAGGGATCGAACCTGTGTTCCCTGTATTGGCAGGCGGATTCTTAACCACTGCACCACCAGGGAAGCCCCAGGTCTTTTATTTTTTAAAGACATAAACATTACTGATACAATTCAAACCTCCTGTGCTACCCCTTACAAATTTTCCTTTTCTTTTTTTTCGCTCCTCTCCCCTTAAGTTTTTCTTCTCTTTTATCTCCTTGACTAAGGGTTGTCATTCCTGTGCTGTACATATCATAAGCAATGTATATATTGCATTTAAAAACTTGACATAAGTGGCACCATAATGTACATATCCTGCAACTTGCTTTCTCTGATCTTAGTTTTTAAGATATTGTCATGTTGGTCCATGTGACTCTTGCTTATTTTCATTGTTGTATGATATGACCCTGCCACATTTTCTGTATCCATTTTCCTGTTGACTGACATTTAGATGGTTTCCTTTTTTTTTTTTTTTTTTTTTTTTTGCATTTACTGACCCCGTGGCTATGAACAGTTTCTTACAGTGTCCTTGTGCTTGTCTTTCCCTGGGAGTTTTTCTCCAGGACAGTGATACACAAAGAAGTGTGGTCTGAGGACTGGGGAATTACGTCTTGCAAATAGGGAACTTGTGGCAGAATGTAAATCAACTCTCACTGCTAATTTATTTAACATTTCATATCCTGGTAAGACTTTCTCAGTGAAGCAAGAAGTGTTTGTTCTCTCTTAGAGGGTTGGTGACAAACAGTTTGCAGCTGTGCTACTTTGCAGCTGGGCACTGCTCTAGAGTATGTTCCCCTGGAGTAGGAGTGCCAGGTTGAAGGGGATGTGCCTCTTGAACCTCACTAGAGACGACTTACCTAGAGATTTGTTCCTCAGAGATTGTACCAGTGTACATACACCCCATCAGTGGTGAGCCTGAGTTCTTCTTGGTTGGTTTCCAGTCTTTGCCAACATTTGAAGAGTTTTTCTAATGTGTAGGGTGCAGAATTGTATCTCATTATTGTGTTAATTTTACGTATTCCTGATCAGTGTGATTGAGCATCTTTTTATGTGTTACTAAATATATGACTCTCATCTCTGAATTGCCTGCTTATATTCTTTGTCCATTTAAAATCTTTGGATTAATTTGCTTTTTCTTGATTTGTAGGAATTTTAAAAGTATATTCTGTACTCAATTTCTTTTCATTTAAAAACATTGTAGCTGGGCTTCCCTGGTGGCGCAGTGGTTGAGGGCCCGCCTGCCGATGCAGGGGACACAGGTTCGTGCCCCGGTCCGGGAAGATCCCACATGCCGCAGAGCGGCTGGGCCCGTGAGCCATGGCCGCTGAGCCCGCGCGTCCGGAGCCTGTGCTCCGCAACGGGAGAGGCCACAACAGTGAGAGGCCCGTGTAACGCAAAAAAAAATAATAATGATAAAAAAATAAAAACATTGTAGCTATTTATAGCTTATTCTTTTACTTTGTGGTGTGTTTTATGATATTTTAAAATCTTAACCTGTTAGTCTTTAATGCCTTGTGCTTGAGTTTTAATTTTCCCTTCTCAGTTTTCTTTTAAAAGCTTTAAAATCTTGCTTCTTACACTTGTGTCATTAATTTACCTGCAAGGATTTTTTAGGTTTTTTTTTTTTTTTAATGGGCAAACAAATTTTTTCCTGTCTAGTCCATTTTTTTCTTTCCTGAGTTGTTATGACCCCATACTCAGTTTTCTTCCTATTTTTGTCTGTTGCCTGTCCTTCCCTTTTTCAGACTCTCCTTCCTCCATCCTTAAATGCTCTTGTCTTGAGCAGTCTATCTCAGGCCTTCTATTGTTTTCTTTCTACTGCAGTTACCATACACGTGAGCTAAACCTGGACACCAGCCTTGCCTCTTCTCTACTCTATACACATGGCCACCAAGCTCTGGCACACAGTAGGGCTGCAGTACATACTTGAATGAGTGTGTGATCTAGGTAGGGGAACTAGTGCTTCACACGGTGAAGATAGCAGGGTGCTGGGCCTTGATGGAGGAGAGAATTTGGCAGAGCAGGGAGAAGGAGGAAAGGTAAATTTAGTTTGACATGTGTGGTCTTAGCTTCTTATTCATAGTAGCGAGCTTTCCCTGGTGTTGTTTTCTGACCTTTGAATTTGTACATTTTCCCGTTGTCATAAATACCACCTGAGTGAGGCAAATTCTTATGACTTTTTGGTGATTCTCTCAAACAGGGCTCCCTGTAGAAGGTGCAGTATACAGGGATAGTATCATATAAAATACAGGGTCATCGTTGTAGACAGTTGCATGGGTAGGTAAGGGTTTTTAGACTGAAGGTCAAAAGACGCTATTCTAGTTCTTGCTTGACTGTAATTACCTCCGTGACCTTAAAACTCACTGTGTTTTTTTATATTCAACAGTCTTTCAGTCCTCTCCAACTCCAAGTGGAGTAGAAACCTTTCTTTGTACAAGTTTCATAATAAATTTTTTTTTCTCGACTTGGGCAATACTTACATAGGTGTTTATAATAACTCATTAAACTACACTTATGTTTTGTACGCATTTTTCTAAGTGTTTTATTTCACAGTGAAAAAGATTTTAAAAACCCACAAAAGACTAGGTTTCTTACATCCCTCATGTGCCAGAAAAACTCCAGCTGGATTAAAGAGTTGGATACAGAAAGGAAAATCATAAGAGCTAGAAGAAAACATAGATAAATATATGTGTCAGGGTTTCCAGGACCACCTCCAGTTTCCATGACTTGCTAGGAGGATTCACAGGACTCTGCACGTATTTGTACTCATGGCTAACATTTATTACCCTAAAAGGATAAAAAACAAAATGAGCAAAGGGAAAAGGCACGTGAAGTGGAGTCTGGAGGAAACCAGGTGCAAGCTGCCGAGAGTCCTCTCCTAGTTGAGGCACATGGGACATGCGTAAGTCCTTCAGCAAAGAGTTTTGACAACACATGTGAAATGTTGTCTACTGGGGATATTCTTTAGAGACTCATTACCAAGGGTTTTTATTTGGTGCTGTCACATTGGCACCTTCTGCCTAACGCGTACTAGAATTCTGGATTCTCAGGAGGAAAGCACGACTGAGCATAAAGCATATTGTTTGCACAAACAGTTCAGGCACAGCGAGTAACTCTCATCAGTTCTGGGAATGGTGGGAACCCTCCTGAAATCCAAGTCTCCAGATGGCAGCCAAGGACCAGCCTTGGCAAACAAATCCTTGTAAGGATAGCAGTCTCAGGCCCGCTGTGTTAACTCTTCAGAATATAATATTTTTTATAATCTTAGAGTTAAAAAGGCATTTCTAAGCATGACTAGAAACTCAGAAGCCATAAAACAAAGGAATGGTAAATTTATGTTTAAAAAACTTAGATATGAAAAGAAAGACTGTGCTATAGAGTCACAAGGCATACTAGGAAAAAATTTTTTTTTTAGGCTCCAGACGCGCAGGCTCAGCGGCCATGGCTCACGGGCCCAGCCGCTCCGCGGCATGTGGAATCTTCCTGGACCAGGGCACGAACCCGTATCCCCTGCATTGGCAGGCAGACTCTCAACCACTGCGCCACCAGGGAAGCCCAGAAAAAAGTATTTTAATGTATGGAAGAACTGGGGGTAGTTTTCTCAATATTGTATAAAAGCTTTTAGAAGTCAGCAACTCAAAAGACTAAAGTAATTTGCTGAAGAAGATATTTCAAATGACCAATAAGGGACTTCCCTGGTGGTGCAGTGGTTAAGAATCCACCTGCCAATGCAGGGGACACGAGTTCAAGCCCTGGTCCGGGAAGATCCCACATGCCACGGAGCAGCTAAGCCCATGCACTACAACTACTGAGCCTGCGCTCTAGAGCCCGCGAGCCACAACTACTGAGCCCAAGTGCCACATCTACTGAAGCCTGCGCGCCCAGGAGCCTGTGCTCTGCAACAAGAGAAGCCACCGCAATGAGAAGCCTGTGCACTGCAGCGAAGAGTAGCCCTCTCTCACCGCAACTAGAGAAAGCCTGCATCCAGCAATGAAGACCCAACACAGCCATAAATAAATAAATAAATAAATAAACAAACTTTACCTCAGTAATAAAAGATATAAAACAACAGTGAGATTTTTTAAAATTTATCATATTCAGCTAAGGTTGATTACTTACAGTCTTTGTAAGATTGATTACTCATTGTAGGAATGAGTATAGGGAAATTGATACATATACTTACATATACTGCTGGTGGGTATAAATGAGCACAGCCTTTTTGAAGGACATTTTTCCAAAATCTCTTAAACTTGACACTCCTACCCTTTGACTCAGCAGTTTCATTTCTAGGGTTTTAGCTTACAGAAACCCATACAAGTGCACAGATACACATGGATAAGGATGTTCTTTGTTTTTTATTTTATTTTTTTAACATCTTTTTTTTAAACATCTTTATTGGAGTATAGTTGTTTTACAGTGGTGTGTTAGTTTCTGCTGTATAACAAAGTGAATTAGCTATACATGTACATATATCCCCATATCTAAGGATGTTCTTTGGAGCATCGTTTATGGTACTATAAATCTGGTAATAGCACAAATAGTTAAATAAATCATACTACTTCTATAGACATAGTTGCCATTATCAATTAGATCTTTATTTAGTGCTATGCAAAGATATTTAAGAGTTTATACATATCCACACTTTTTTTTTTTTTTAGTGTAATTCTTTGGGTATTAAAACCTGACCTGAATGGATATGAGGTTCTTTATAATCTTTGACTATCCCACTTAGTGTGAGCATCCATACCTCTTATTGCAGTAATCTGAATGTATTTAATTATAGGAACTGCCCTAGAACACACAGGGTGGATAGGGTTATTTGAAATACACAGCATATACACTTTATTTTAATTCAAAAATCTGAAAAGTCCTGAGACATCTATTGCTCCAAAGGTTTTAGATGTGTTTGTGTTAACTAAAAGGAAAAAAAAGGCAAATTGTAAAATAGTATGTGTCATATTCCAGTTTTTAGGTTAAAATAATGTTAGTGTATGAATAGGAAAAAAATAGTTCAGAATATATTCCCCACATTTAACAGTGACTATCTGAGGTTATAGTGATGTCTTTAATTTTCTTGTAAGCGAAATTAACTCAATATGAGTCTGAATAAGAGGAATAACATCACAATTGTGGAGAGGGTGGAACTTGCTTGACTCTAAAGTAATGTTTGTCATACCTCAGATACTTTGGTGATGGCCTGGAGGATCTCAGTTCCTACAGCTAAACACTGAGTCCTTGTGAAAGGTGAACTTCAGTTTTAGATTCCTTTTGAATTTTCAGAACTTTTGGTTACATCCCTTCTTGTTTCTGAATAGACACGTTTGGGGGCAAAGGCCTAATTTGGATTGTCACTTTCATGGGGCTCAGTTTCCAGGGTTGAGGCTAAAGGCACGGGGTTCACCTTTCTGTGCCATTAACAGGATTCAGGCACCATACTGTTGCTAAACCTTTGCCCATATTTTGCTAACTTTGGTAGGCTGAAAAAGTTAGTGGTTGATTATATCTGCACTTTTATTTACATTTCTTTTCATAAAGTTTGAACATGTTTTGATGATCGTTTATTTAAAGTATAGATGTTTGTCAGAATGACACAGCAGTGTTACATTGATCCTCCTCCTTTGCCTCTTCCTTGGGTATGCTTGACCTGTTTGACAAGGACCCAGGTGTGATGTTTGGTGCCCTTTCTTTCCATTCCCACATTCCCATCATAAACAGTTTTACTGTGTTGAGGATGTTATCTTTTCCTTTCTAGTGAGGGAGAGTAGAAAGTGTTAGATGCTATGCTGGGGATACATAGGAAGCACCCAAATGGTTGTATGAAAAATGAAAAGGACCAGATATCACTTGGTTTTTTTTAAGCCTTTGGCACAGATTTTTGCAGGTCAGTTTGTTATGAAGAATTTAACTTTCAGCCTTCTTCCACAGAACAGTTCTTCTAAGTTTCTGTAGCTAAAATCTGTAGGCAGTTTCCACTGCCTAAGATCTATAAGGCGCCGGGGCAGAGACTCCTTACCTGTAACTTCCATGGATGTTGTGGATTGAATCTACTGTTCCTAAGAGCTCCTTTTATAGCAGCATTCAACTATTAGCAAATAGAAGCATTTGGTCTGATAATCTCAGAGTCGGCCTGCCTGCCTTTCCTCCCTTCCTTCCCTTATTATTAATTTTAAAAGCTAAACTCAAGACTTTATTTGGATTTCATCAGTTTTTCCATTAATGTCCTCTTTCAGTTCTGGGATCCAGTCCAGGGCACCACACTGCATTTAGATGTCCTGTCTCCCCAGACTCCTCTAGTCTGTGACAATTTCTTAGTCTTTCTTTTTTTCTTCACGATCTTGAAAGTCTTGAGCAATACTGGCCAGGTAGCCTGTAGAATGTATTTTAACTTGGTGTTTTTGTTGGTTTTTTGTTTAACTCATGAGTAGATGAGGGTTATGAGTTTTTGGAAGGAATACCGCAGAGGTGAACTGCCTTTCTTGTCATGTTAGTGATCCTGATACCACATGGCATCGCTTGGTTAAAACAGTATTTATCAGGTTTCGCCACTGTAAAGTTAACATTTTCCTCTTTCCCTCTTCTGTTCTTTGGAAGCAAGTCACTAAATCTAGTCTACCTTCAAGGGGTGGGTAGAGGCACGAATTAAGCTCTGCCTCCTGTAGGGGGAGGTATCTACCTAATGATTTGGAATATTGTAAGAAAGACTTGTCTCTTTTCCCCAGTGCATTTAATCATTCAGTCATTTATTTATATCATGGAGTCATGTAAATTTATTTTATACTTTGGGTTAGAATCCAATACTATGTTATTTATTTTGTTCCTCAAATTTGTTCCAGCCTTGGTCATAATGGAGCTCTTTCAGGGTGGTTCCTGCATCCCTTTGACTTATCAGACCCTGTTTCCTTTCTGGCCCTACAGGATGCTTCAGGTTCATCTTGTTTTTTCCCTGCCCCAGCCCTAGAATCAGCCATTTCCCCAAGAGTCTGGCTCTTTTTACTGGAGAATGGTGTTTAAAAACCCAAGATCTGGGTGCTGGGTGTGCTTGTTGCTACTAGGTTGTGCCAGGTTGTGACTGCTTCTAGGCTCCCTCTGGAGATACATATCTATATCTATGTATCTATATCTATATGTGTATGTACATCTCTTCCTGTAAAAAAATTATTATGGAAATTTCCAGCATATACAGCAGTACAAATTCTCAGTATCTATCACATAGCTCGAACAGTTATCAGCTAGTGACCAATCTTGCTTTCACTTAAATGGCCCCTCCCCATTCCTCAGCCCAGCACCCCCAATTATTTATTTATTTTAAAATGAGGGCCTGAATGAGGCCATGACTTTATTTTTATTTATTTTTAGTTTCTGAAATAATTATATATATTTAAGGTGTACAATGTGATAATTTGATACACATATACATAATGAAATGATTACTTCAGTCAAGCTGATTAAGATGTCTTTTTCTCACAGTTGCCTTTTTTTTTTTGTGAGAACATCTGAAATTTACTCTCAACAGATTTCCAGTACACCCCTGATTATTTGATGTAAATCTAAATAACTGTTATTTTACCTGTAGATATTTTTGTCTTTATCTCTGAAAAAAAGGACTCCTTTAAATAAATTTTTTTTGTTTTTTATTTAAAAAATTTTTAAATTAAGGTATAATAGATACAGTAGAAAGTATGAAAGGATAGAGCTTGTGAATTTTTATAAATGTATATAGCTGTGTAATCATCACTTAGATTGAGATGTAGGACATTTCCAGCTCCTTAGAATGCTCCCTAATCACTTATGGATAATTTTTGTAAGAACCTCTAAAAAACAAACATAACCACAATACCATTGTAACACCAAAAAATTAACAATAATTAAAAAAAATCAAGTATCCAGTCATTTGCCCTTGGTAGGTTCCCCTTTCACCTCAGCACTCTCCCTTCCCTTGCAATGTATTGATTGAAGAGACAGAAGCTCTGAGTGTGTTAGTTGTTTGTTCTGTAGTTGCCTGGGTTTTGCTGAGAGCATCCCTTTGGTGTTCATATGTTTCTCAGTGGCTTTCTTGGTGGAAATTTGTCTCTCACATTCTGGTTGGCTAATTCCAGCAGTAATGGGCAGTGATTCTGTCTTTGAAGAAATTTCATCAGTAAGATGGTTTCACCAAAGATATAATATTATCCCTGGTATCTGATTAAAGTTCTCCTGCATGGCTCTGCTAGCTAGGTTTAGACGATTTCTTCAAAACTTTTGTATCTTTTCTGGTATCCAGATCCTTTAGAAAAACTGAATAACCTTGTAAATAGGAGATAAATTTGTTGTTCTTGTCTTTGTTTTCCTCTCTTCTAGAGGTTAAATGACCAGGACAGCTGTAAGACAGTATAATTAGCTAGTAAACCTTTTTAGTGTTGTTGCATTGCTGTGTCAAAATCATCTGCATACAGGGCTAGCTATGGTTAAAGTTCTGGCTGAAGGATCTGCAGTATAGAAAAAAGGATTAAGCTATAAAAGTGATTAGTCTTAGTTCTGTTTGATTTGCTAAGTTCTCCTTTTCTCTTTTTATATTGTAGATCAGCTTGAACGAGTCTTTTTACGACTTGGCCATGCTGAAACAGATGAACAATTACAGAATATTATATCTAAATTCCTTCCTCCTGTTTTGCTCAAGCTGTCCAGCACCCAAGAAGGAGTACGTAAAAAGGTAAGCATGCTGGGACAGTTGGGGGAATTAAATAGTGAATAAATGGATGTGCATATATAAAATATTATGAAGTGAGTTTTCTGTTCCCATTATTGAAATCTAGCTTCATGATCCCAATTAGGCCTTTCAAAATGGACAGTAAGTCTAGGACCAGCTTCCATGATTTAAAAGTACCTTTTGTATGCTTAGCACAGCTGCATTTAGCTCCAACTGTACACTTGGCATCAGTACTAGATGACATAATTGAGATAATTATTCTGGAATGTATGGAGGTCTGATCTAAAAATCTATGCCCTTGAGTCCAGTATGAAAGTCAGGTGGTAATGGGTCAAAAATATTCTTTAATCATTGGCTGACTGTGAATATGGCCTTAATTAAAAGTAAGCAAAGGAAATGTTTTTAAAAGCAAGATACT
The DNA here is from genome assembly GCF_026419965.1 of Kogia breviceps. Classification (NCBI taxonomy): domain Eukaryota; kingdom Metazoa; phylum Chordata; class Mammalia; order Artiodactyla; family Physeteridae; genus Kogia; species Kogia breviceps. The sequence goes on from NC_081317.1 coordinate 21,962,263, forward strand.
GTTGTACAGCTCCTGTTTTAGAATTTTTTGAAGAACTGTTAGTAAAAGCTGGGTAACTGTCACATCAAGATTTTCTTTTTTAACCTAATATTCTACATGGAACATTTGGACGCTTCACCTTTAAAATAATTCATTTGTCTTCTCATGTATTTATACTAGACCTTCGGGTTTTTGAGCTATCATCAGGTTTCAATCCTTGAGCCACTGTAATTGATTGGCAGTGACCTTCCCGGATGTCTGCCCTGAGAGGGATTCTGAGGCCTGATTTGAGTTCAGTGGAGAAAGAGTATCTTTAAGTATGTCTGTTATGTTTACAGGAAGGAATAGGGCATTCTTGTCCCGTATTTGACATGCCTGTTGTTAATACTGCTTTGCTAAGATAGATAACATGTTTGATCGCATCATTCTCCTATTTAAAACTCTTCTATGGCTTTTTCTTACCCTAAGAATAACTAGGTATAAAAGGCCTTCCTGTGTTGGTTTCTGTTTCCTTATTTAGCTTCATCAGTCTCATCATTTATTTGGCAAATATTTACTGGGTACCTTCTATATGCCAGGTGTTAGGGATACGTTGGTGAAGGAAAGAAACGTCTACTGGGGAGATGAGTATTAAACAATAAGGCAGAGTATGGAGTTAAAATGGCAATAAATGCTAAGATGGAAAAGGATTATATTTGGGGACTTGATTTAAATTAAGTATAGGGTGTAAGGGAGGTGTGTAGGAAGTAGCCAGGCATAGAGATGGGGAGACCACTAAAGGCAGAGAAGGCCCTGTGCAGAGATTCTGAGCTGGAACTGAGTATAAGACCTTCAGAGAGCTGAAGAACGCCACAGAGATGCACCGTGTGCACCAGAGGAAGAGTGATAGGAGTTCAGGCATGGGGATTCCAGCAGCAGCCGTTTGAAAGGGTATTGGTGGTAGTCATGTAATCATTCTGGCTGTGGGGTGGAGAAAGACTTGGCAGTGGAGAAAAGGAGAGTAAACAGAAGGAAGTTTTTGCATTAGTCCAGGCTTCTAGGCTGAGTATTTTCAGTAGGGTTTTTTTTTTTTTTTAAAACTTATTTACTTAGGAGTTTTTTGTTTCCTTGTATTTTATCTTTTGTAGAAAATCATTCATCTCTAACCATCTACTTTGTATGTTCAGTTGTATGTTATTCATGTCTATCATACTATTATTAATATTCTGTTACCATTCAAGTGGAGAAATTCCATTCTTGTTTCTAATTTTTTTGTTACTACCAAAGGTTTGCTTTTTTTAATGGGCCAATTTAAAAGGAAAAAAAGCTTTGATATTAATTTTTTCAAGTGTATTTTTCTTCTATTTTTATTCAAATTATTCATATTTTTGTTTTCCTTTGGTATGTTTTTCTCACATAAGATTTCAGTTTGTAAAGTACGTAATGGTAAAGGTCACTATGTGCCAGGAAGAATGCGAATCACTTAAATACTCACAAGATTATGTGAGGTGTAGGTGTTATTTCCATTTTATAGATGGAAGCTGAGGCTTGGAATGATTAAGTGACTTCATTAAGGTCAAATAACAGAAAAACAGAACTGAAAACGACCTCAGTTTCCGGATTTCTCTTTGATTACTATTTCAGTTATACCCCATAGTTACACTGGTGAGCAGTATTAGGTTATTTTATTTTTGACCTAATAATTAGTTTATAAGAACATTGTTTTTGGTTTCAAAATAGTGTAAAATTTGTCTGGTTTTACTGCATTCTGATTTGAAACCACAGTGAGCAAATGTTCTAGTCTTTTAAAGCATATTATTTCTGATGTTCATAAAAACTATTCATAAGATTAAAAAAATATTTCCTGTTGGAGGAATATGGAGCTCAGTGTGTGGATAGGCCACTCAACACTGTGCTCTCATTTCTCAAGAAACCTGTCTTCCAGTCCTGTTGTAAATTAATAGTGAATTACAATCTCCTGCTGCTGTTGTAGTTTTTCTGATTTTCCTTTTAGTTTTAATAACTTCACCTTGATGCACTTTTTTATTTAAGTGTCCTTATTTTTCTTTTTTTTAACATCTTTCTTGGAGTATAATTGCTTTACAATGGTGTGTTAGTTGCTGCTATATAACAAAGTGAATCAGCTATATGCATACATACATGTGCATATCCCCTTCCTCTTGCGCCTCCTTGATGTGTTTTGATGCACAAGTTTAAGATCTTGTGTTTCTTAGTAATTTGTATTATGTTACATACTTTTCTTATCTTTCAAATCTCATTTAAGATTTCTTTCCCCAATACCTCTATCATTTAAGACTCGTATTGTAGCCAGTGTTTTCCTTCGGTGTAAGTTAGATTGAGGAATCTTTGCCCCAGCCAGCAATCTTAACCTTATTTACTTTAGCTGCATATCTTCATCAGTGTAATTGAGATGTCACAATTTTTTTTGAGGTTTGGATTGTGGGCATGTACATCAGTTGTTCTGGTTATTAACCTTTCTCATCACTTGATCTGTTCTCATTCTCTCCATCTCTCCCTCTTCTCCCTTCTCTCCTCTTCCCGCCACACATTTTCTGTTTAAGAGTTTGAAAACCGGGGTTTCCTTGGTGGCGCAGTGGTTGAGAATCTGCCTGCCGATGCAGGAGACATGGGTTCGTGCCCCGGTCTGGGAAGATCCCACATGCCGCGGAGTGGCTGGGCCCGTGAGCCTTGGTCGCTGAGCTTGCACGTCCGGAGCCTGTGCTCCGCAACGGGAGAAGCCACAGCAGTGAGAGGCCCGCGTACCGCAAAAAAAAAAAAAAAAGAGTTTGAAAACCTATATTCTGTTTTAATATAATGATTAATCAAGCAATTCTATCCACATTCTTAACATTTCAGTCATTAATTTGTATCTAAGTAAACAAGATGTTTTACTCTGTTACCATCAAGTAAATTATTTTTTCTTGTTCAGATTCCTTCCTTCTCCCCCTACCCTTATATTTCTTACTAGAAAGAGTAATTACCTTCTTATTCCTTTTTTCTTCTTTTTTTATTTATATTTTTCATGTTGTCCTTTATTTATTTATTTTTTAAACATCTTTATTGGAGTATAATTGCTTTACAATGGTGTGTTAGTTTCTGCTTTATAACATAGTGAATCAGCTATACATTTACATATATCCCCATATTTCTTTATTTCTTTTTATTTCTTACTAGGTTGTTCCCTAGAAATTTTCCTTTGATTTTTCTTCTCATATTCCAAATAATGCTGACTTTGATCTATTGGTGAATTTTTCTAACCTTTTTACAAAAATCTTGAAGGAAATATACAAAAATGTGTTTACTTTGAGTGATGAGTCGTACAGATGATTTTTTTAAAACAACTTTGAATCCCATGGAATATTATGCAACTACTACAGATAATGAGTTAGGTCTAAATTAAGAAGCTTATATATTTTTAACTGGAAACAAAGTGGACTGTGTGCTAACGTGAATGATATATAGCTTATTTTTGTAAAAAGTAAACAAGTAAAATCTAAAGATATAGCTAGTGAGAATCAGCAGCATAGCACAGAGGTCAGCTCAGTGCTTTGCGATGACCTAGAGGGGTGGGATAGGGAGGATGGGAGGGAGGCTTAAGAGGGAGGGTATATGGGAACATATGTGTGTGCATGTGGCTGATTCACTTTGTTGTACAGCAGAAACTAACACAGTATTGTGAAGCAATTAAAGATCTATTTTAAAAAGAGTTGTAAATATGTTTGTAGAAGTTTTTGTGGATGCAGAGAAAGGTGGAGATGAACACCAAAGTATTAATACTGGTGTCTTTGAGTGGCTATGAATGGACTAGGGAAAAGGGATAATTATGATTTTTCACTTAATTTATTGTAATAAATATGTTTTTCTATTATAATTTGAAAAAGCAAGAAAATAGACTAAAGAAATAGAGATATAATCATTGTGAACTTGTATATTTAATTTATATTGTAAAATACTAATTTTATTTGCTTTTTTTACATATCAGATTTTTCTTGGTAAAGGGGTTTTGTTGTTAAGTAAGCTTGAAAACTTCTGGAATAAGGGAAAAGGGATCTAACAGCTGAGACACCTGTTTACATTCTAAGCAGTATGCTAGACTCTGACATATCCTTGCATTTAATCCTCATAATAGCCTATGAAATGTTATCATTTGATTTCTGCAAATGGGGGAAAGTGATTCAGAAAATGATAATAGTGCAAAGCATTAAATGCCTATGTGGACATTGTCTCAGTTCATTACAACTCATTTAACAACTCTGTGGGGTATAGGTGCTCATGTTATTCCCATTTTATCTGGGAAGAAACTGAGGCTCAGAGAAGTTAAATAACTTGCTTTGTGTCACATGACTAACAAGGGACTTTACACATGAGAGATAATTCCAAGACTAAATGATTTCTGCCAGGCTTTACCTTCACACGATGGCAAACACGTTCATGCTTTACCTTATGTATGAAAGTGAATTCAGTACATGAGGGGTCAGTGAATGAAAGTAGAGGATAAAAGAATGTCTGAAAGCAATAACATAATTTTGCCTGTGTGTTATTTTGACTCCTGGTAGTAGAGGCTTGATGTGTGTTTCCCTTTTATTTGTTTTGAAGTATAGATACTCGGTCAGACTTTTATTTACTTTGAAATATAGCTACCTGGTCAGACTTTCATGATTTGTACAGTCCTGTACTCATATTAATACCTCTTGCAAATAGAACCAATGTGATAATTGGAGTTTTGGTTATTATATAATTGTTAATAAAACAAAGGATATAGATATTGATCACAAATCTAGAATGCAGTTACAATTATTAGACCTTTTTTTTTTTTTTTTTTTTTTTTTTGCGGTACGTGGGCCTCTCACTGTTGGTGGCCTCTCCCGTTGCGGAGCACAGGCTCTGGACGCGCAGGCTCAGCGGCCATGGCTCACGGGCCCAGCCGCTCCGCGGCACGTGGAATCCTCCCGGACCAGGGCACAAACCCGTGTACCCTGCATCAGCAGGCGGACTCTCAACCACTGCGCCACCAGGGAAGCCCTAGACCTTTTTTAACCATATAAAATAAGACTGTCATGTGAAAGCAGAGTATTTTTAAAATTAATTAATTTATTTTAGTTTTGGCTGTGTTGGGTCTTTGTTTCTGTGCGAGGGCTTTCTCTAGTTGTGGTGAGCGGGGGGCACTCTTTATCACGGTGCGCAGGCCTCTCACTGTGGCCTCTCATTGCGGAGCACAGGCTCCAGACACGCAGGCTCAGTAGTTGTGGCTCATGGGCCCAGTTGCTCCGTGGCATGTGGGATCTTCCCAGACCAGGGCTTGAACTGGTGTCCTCTGCATTGGCAGGCAGATTCTCAACCACTGCGCCACCAGGGAAGCCCCAAACGCAGAGTAGTTTTTAATAAAAGCTTACATGTAAATAATTTCAGCATGTAAAATTTTGTAGTCAGTGACACTAGGGGTTAATTTAGTATTGACTTTCAGTTATGGAATTTAGGACTCCTGACTGTCAGTTTCATAATGTTGGTTAGGCTTAAGCAGGATACCTGTAAAGTAGCAGCTGATAATTTGTGGGTAAATTGGGTGAAAGAGAAATAAGTTTTATTTTTTTTTTTTTTTTTTTTTTTTTTTTTTTTTTTTTTTTTTTGATACGCGGGCCTCTCACTGTTGTGGCCTCTCCCGTTGCGGAGCACAGGCTCCAGACACGCAGGCTCAGTGGCCATGGCTCACGGGCCCAGCCACTCCGCGGCATGTGGGATCTTCCCAGACCGGGGCACGAACCCGTGTCCCCTGCATCAGCAGGCGGATTCTCAACCACTGCGCCACCAGGGAAGCCCAAGTTTTATTTTTTATTTATTTATTTTTTGGCTGCCCGGCGTGGCTTGTGGGATCCTAGTTCTCCAACCAGGGATCGGCCACTGGCCCATGGCAGTGAAAGCACCAAGTCTTAACCACTGGGCTGCCAGGGAATTCCCAAGAGAAATAAGTTTTAGACTTCTACTGACATATCACTATTTTAAGAAAAATGAGATATGTTATGTAGAATTCTCTTTTACAGCGAACCTTGTATATTCTGACTTCTTAGAATAGGTAAAAATTAAAAACTGACCACTGCTGGTGGGAGTGTAAATTAGTTTAACAGCTTTGGAAAACTGTTTGGAAATATTCTAAGGCTTATCATATGTTTTCTTCATGACCAAGCATTTCCAGTCCTGGGTTTGTATACAACAGAAGTGTGTATACCTGTGCACTAAAAGACATAGCTAAGAATGTTCATAGCATTATTCATAATGGTCCAAACTGGAAATAATCTTATATCTATCATGAGATTGGAGAATGGATACATTCTGTTTTTTTCCTATTAGAGCAGTGAAAGTGAACAACGTGGATGAATCTCAGATATAATATAGAATGAAAAACACATGAGTTCATCCTGGTTGTTCCATTTATATAAATTTAAATATGGTGTTAGAAGTCAGGAAGGAGGGGTTACTGAGTGGGGTGCAGGGCCTTTGTACTTCTGGTGGTTACAAAGGTATGTTTACTTTGTGAAAATTTATTAAGCCATACATTCTCAATTTTGTACTTCAGCTATATGTTATACTTCAATTAAAAAGTTTACTAATGAGTAAATGAATATAAATGAATGAGTAATAAGGGGAACTGATAGGGACAAAATACTATATACCCGAGGCTGGTAATTCTGTAGGCTTACTGACAGAGGTTAACTGTTGTCAATCTAGCTGGGGGAAGGACTGGTTCAGCAGATTTCTTAATTTTTATGGGTTTATAGAGGATTGCAGGCAGTGGATAACCAAATTTAGGAAATGAGTCAATATTTAAGGTGATAATATTTCTAGAAGAAAATTAAGTAGTTAATCTACTTAAAATTTAAAATATTGTCATAAAAAAAGAAAGTATGTAATTGTGGGCATGATTGTCTACCACCATCAATAGTGATTTTCCATAGGATCCTTCTAGGAATCAGCCTAGCTTAGATCATCATAAGAGGGCTGTTTCCTTTAGCCTGGCTCCTCCTGAGTTTTTTCCCCTGTCATCCAGCTGAATCACAGGTCTGGACAGGCAGGAGGTTTGGTGAGGTATGTGTGGTAATGCAAGTTTCTAGGTCTTCGTAATGTATGAGGGCTCCCAAGGGTGTCTCACAGTGACAGACACTTTAGCTGAATTAAGCTCAACTGTCAGTGTCTGATAAGGTTAAAAATATGGATTCTGGAATCAGATCTTGACTATGCCACTTGCTGGCTCAGTAACCTTGGACAAGTTAACTTCAATTCCTGAGCCTCTGCTTCCTCACCGGTAAAATGGGAATGACAATAGCACCTCTCCAGTTGTTGTGAGAATCAGATGAGATAAGGAATGCAAAGAGCTGTCCTGCGTGGAAACTGCTCAATAAACGTCAGCTATTTTATGATTATTCTTATCACTCATTTAACAAACATTGATTTTTAGATTTGTTGTTATTTTTAAAATTCACTTATTTCATGATTGCTGTAGGTAACTTTGAACTTTTGCTGTTGCTGTGAACATCCCTACAGCTCTCTTTAATACTTGCTTTGAAGCTAGAGCTCAAATTTCAGAAGTGATGGAGAATAGTGTAAGCCTGGCCCTCTGGAATAGTCACTTTAGATTCTTGAGTCTTTAGGTGAGGCTTTCTAAAAATCTTATATCTCAGTGCTCCTTTCTTAGCAAGATAATCCCACTTTTATTGTAAGCTTGGGGTCATTTGACATAAACCTCTGTAGCTTCCTTTCCACCCATGGGTATTGTTGACTTGTTGACCTCTATTTCTATCTTTTCCCACTTAAAGGAGAGGAAGCTTGATATTACTTAAACCTTTTTAGTAGAATCAGATGATCTTCAAAATAAAGTAAAAATTTCTCAGCATTTTACCCAAATCCTTTTGTAATCTAGGTCCTGCTTTTATCTCTTACTACTCTGTTTCAGTCAGATGCAGTGCCCCATGTTCTTTTAAACCTCTTATACCTTCTTATAACTGATCTTCTGCTTGGAATTTCATCTGCTCTTTGGGAGTTAGTTTCCTGTCAGTTCCTCCCAGAAGTCCTCCTTGATCTTAGTTTTCTTCCTGAAACTCTCAGTACCTTGTATATTTCTCTTGCTGTAGTGTTCATGTTGTATTTTCGTTAGTTTGGGCTGCTATAACAGTATACCACAGACTGGATGACATAAACAGCATTTGTTTCTCACAGTGTTGGAGGCTGGAAGTCCGAGATCAGAGTGCCAGCATGGTCAGGCTCTTCGTCGGGAACTTTTCATGGTGTACAGAGGGTTGTCTTCTTGCTTTATCCTCAGAAGGCAGAGAGAGGAAGAACTCTGATACCTTCATCCCCTTAGAAGGGCACCCATCCCATCGTGGGCCCCTCCCCTCCCGACCTCCTCCAAACCTGTTTACCTCCCAAAGCCGTCACAGTGGGGTTTAGGGCTTTGAAGCGTGAATTTTGGGAGATACAGACATTGTCTGTAGCATGGTGTGTTGCTATCGTTTGTTCACAGGTCTTCTGGGAGACTGTGCCTCAGTGTAGGCCCATCTGGAATCTCAAGTTTAATTAACTAAAGGACATTGTAAAAATAAATTCATTACTAAAAATCTGGTGCATTGGCTTCCCTGGTGGCGCAGTGGTTGAGAGTCCACCTGCCGATGCAGGGACACGGGTTCGTGCCCCGGTCTGGGAAGATCCCACATGCCGCGGAGCGGCTGGGCCTGTGAGCCATGGCCGCTGAGCCTGCGTGTCCGGAGCCTGCGCTCCGCAACGGGAGAGGCCACAACAGTGAGAGGTCCGCGTACCGCAAAAAAAAAAAAAAAAATCTGGTGCATGGATTCTTGGGGATAGCATTTTGGAACAAGATTCTAATATTGTATACTCCCTTTCTGGGATGTCAAATTTACCTCCTTTAAGAGAACAAAGTAGCTATAGCTACTATTCATTAAAATAAGTAATATCTGAGAAATGAATTTGTTTTTAAGATATGATCAATAATTTCAGTTCATATCTTCCTGTATTTTAGGTAATGGAACTGTTGGTCCATCTGAATAAGCGTATAAAAAGCCGCCCCAAGATACAGCTCCCAGTAGAGACACTCTTGGTTCAGTACCAGGACCCTGCTGCAGTTTCCTTTGTCACAGTGAGTATTATCTTGGAATATTTTCTGACTTACAGTAAGTTTTCTTTCATAACATTTATTAGATGGCATCAGTATATTGGCCAGCTTAGAATTTCACCTTAGACTAAATGAAACGTGAGGTGTTTTTCTTCAAAAGGACACACTGTTTTTCCACTGAGTATTGATCTGGAGGAAATGGTAGGAACAGGATAATGTATGGCCGTTTACACAGGGCAAAGGAATGTTGGTGTCATGACTTGTCAGGTATGTTGATTTACAAAAGAATGATTGATTCTTAGTAAAAGATTATGAGAGGTCAGTCTGAATTAGAAAGAGAAGGTTATTTTAGTAACTGACCAGTTGGGAAATGGCAGCCTAGGATTTAACATGGGGTCTCCTCTTAGCTTGAAAGGATTAACGTAACAAACTGGGAGAGCTGATACCGATGTGTAGTATGTAGGTTTAGGTAGGTCAAATGATTACTTTTTTCTTTTCAGTGAAAAGTAATTGCACATATGAGTACTTTATTTTCTCCCCAGCTTTATTGAGGCATAACTGACAAATAGAATTGTCTGTATTTAAAGTGTACAGTGTAATGATTTGATACACGTATAAGTGCTTTAGACTAGATCATGCTCTCTCATATGAAGCCCATCTTAAAAGTAAGCATTTTGAGTAAGTGGGGCTGGAGTTCTTCCTAAGATATACTAGTTGGTCAAGCTGTAATAAACAGGTGATAAACATGAGGAAGGAGGATTCAATTTCTTTGTTATAACAGAGCTGCCTAGGTTATTAGTCATGTGTTTTTGTTGAAATCCTAGAGTATTTCTTTCATACTTACTTGACTTTCTCTTGTTGCATTAGAATTTTACTATAATTTATGTTAAGATGGGCTATCCTCGCCTACCAGTGGAAAAACAATGTGAGCTGGCTCCTACACTTCTTACTGCCATGGAAGGGAAGCCTCAACCCCAGCAGGACAGGTATGCTTTACTCAGTTACCTTATTGACCACCTGTGAGAGTCAACAGCTGCCATTCAAAAATAGATCCACACATTTGGTTTCACTTGGGCAAACACAAAGGCTTGAGTTGAGCTCTTTGAGTTGACAGTTCTGTGTTACCTCAACATTACTGTTCTGTTAATTTTATAAATTAAACAATTTCTTGTGAGCATATCAAAAAATGTGTAGAACTAACATTTTTCTCAATCTAAATGCATTTTTATTTCGGTTAGTTATTTTGAAGCAACTGATTTTCTGTGATTGCAAAAATTTGAGATCTAATATGCTTTTTTGGGGGATCTAATATGCTTTTCATCAGACATTTCTTTCTTGGAGGATATAAAGTTTCAGAGCAGTTTTCTTAAGGAACTAATTACTCGTTTGTGTGAATGTGGGAATTGGAGAGGTGAAAAGGAATATCATCCTTAGTTTCTAGGCTTAGCTCAAAACTTCTGTATCCTAGCCCTGTTGTGGTGATAACCATGAAAAGAAGTTTTGGAGGAAAGATGGATTTAAATCATTTTTTCACTTCACTTTTTAGAGCATAGACATCTTTAAAAGATTGTAATACAGATATTTACAAGTAAAATTAATAGACATTGTAAACACTGAAATTTTCATATTTTAATAGCAACAGGTATAGTGAAAGAAGAAAAGAATCTGTTACTTAAATTCACACAGTGGAAATTTAATATTGTATTCCAAATATTGACATGATTGATGTTTAATTTCTTTAGATTTAGAATGACTTTATTTTTAATTAAATGTGGAAAGGAAAAAAATGATTGACAGGGCATGTTATAAGTTGAACTTTACCTAAGGTTTAATATTAAATCTCTTGTGGTAATAGATATTAACACTGAGCCCATATTATGTACATTTTTCTCAGCTGTTTTTGGTGATGAGCCAGATTGGCTAAATGTCACTTATTACTCAATATCCTGAGCTTTTAATAAGAAAGAAATAAGAATGAAATCTAGGCCACTCCCTAGATTAGGACTTTGTAAATTAGTGGTATTGAAAATGAATGGCCCTTGCTACAATTGCTACTTTTCTTTATGTGATTTTTTTTTTGCTTGTTTTGTCTGTTATTTGCATGTATAAAAAACCTTATTTTTTAAATAGTTGCAATAAATGTAATTGTTTTTTCAGCTTAATGCATCTTTTAATACCAACCCTTTTTCACATGAAATACCCTGTTGAATCATCAAAATCAGCTTCTCCGTTTAACCTTGCTGAGAAACCAAAGACTGTGCAGCTGCTTTTGGACTTCATGCTCGATGTCCTTTTGATGCCTTACGGGTAAGTAAAAAACAAAACAAAACAAAACAAAACAAAGCAACCCTGCTCTTGATTGCTTTTACTGTGTGCAGTCAAGTACTCTTTTCAGTGATTCAACTTTCACTTGAAAATGAATGTCTCAGATTTGCTTTGCTGCAGCCCTGACCTCTTCTAAACTCCAGCCCCGCTGCTTACTGACCTTATGGGTGTGGAGCTGCTGCTGTGCTTTCCGACTTGACCCCGTCCAAGCTGAAATCAGGCTTCCCAGTAAACACAGTTTTTCTTTAACTACCATCAGTGCTGTGATGATTCTCGTAGTCTTGTAGGTGCTCTTGTAGTCTTGTATTGCCTCTAGCTTTCTCCTCCTCGTTGCTGCAGTATCAGTTCCATAAGACCTCCTTCCTCCTCCTCCATGTGTCCTGGAACCATTCCCACTGATGCCATCTAGTTTCGGCTCTTTTCAACTCATTCTATGACTTTCTCACCTGCCCTGGTCTTCTTCAAAACTTTCTACGCTGCCACAGAGTTTCCTGATTTTTAAAACACACATTTTATCAGGTGACACCTTAAAGTCCCTGGGCTGTTATTTTCCAGTCATTACATGCACTCATGCATTTCATGTACTCTGTATCTCCTTGCTTGTCTACATTTTAAGAGAAGACAGTTTTCTCTGCTTAGAATGCGTCCCCATCAAGAAAGAAAGGAAGAAGGAAAGAAAGAAAACAACAGAAAATGACAGCCAGGAAAACCACTTTGAAAAAGCCTCACAAACTAGCTTAGAGGCCAGTTCTGTTGTCTCTGACTAAATCCCTGCCCTAGGCACAGGACTCTTCCTTGTCCTCATAAGGCTAAGCTCCCATCTGAAGTGCCACTTTGTGCTTTTATTGCGGTGTTGGCTTATCCCATCCTAATAGATTGGGAGCTCTTTGAAGTCAGGAGCTGTTTACTCTAGCTCTGGTTCCTGGCGTAGTGCCCACGTTGTCATCTGCTTCCAGCCTGCTCCTTTTCTAGGTTGTCCTGCTGCCAGAGATAATCTTCTAACGTATTGCTTTCATTACATTTCTTCCCTGACCAAAAATGCAGGATACACTATGAGCTTGGCATGGGGGGCTCCACATCACCCGTCCCTCCATCCAGCCACGAGAGTTCACGCTGTACGATTTCTTTCCTCTCCTTTTTGCTCTCCTCCCACTCCTCTAATTTGGTGGCTTTATTTTCTGGACCTTCCACTACCTCTGTCATATCATTTCTTACTTCCCTGCAGTTTCTTTGTCAACTGATAACGTATCATATGCTGTTGCACGTGTTGTGTTGTTATTGTCTCAACTTGCTCCAGATGGCAGACACTCTGTCTTACACCTCCTGGTGTTCCTCTGTCTTGTGCTTAGGATGGTGTTTTGCATGATGTTAGCTGTTCAGTAGTTATTAATTGATTTACTTACTGCTGCCAGTCTTGCTATAACTGAGAAATAAATGAAAACCTCCTTTTATAGTTGTTGAATCAGGAGACAGCCAGAACTGGCAGGTGATGATGGCTTTGGTAATTTAACTTTGAAATCCAAATTTAACTTAGGCACACAATGTACCCAAGCCAGTAGTTCCTCACATTTTTCTTACCAGTGAGAATTTGCCTTGTTTATATAAAAATATTAAAATGATTCTTTAACAGTTTTTTTTTTTAAAGATAGATGAATTTAAGAATGGAACAAATATGGTATATAGTAATGTGGAATAATTTACTGTGCCATTAGGCTTCAGGTGTTTTCTTTAATTTTTATTATAATGGGTATTTTATTTTAATATCCAGTCTGGTAATTTGTCAGCATAGAATTTTAGAGTTCAGAGGGACTTGAATTAATATTCATATCAAAATTTTCATTTTGTAGATGAGGAATGCTAGTTTAATTGGTTCAAAATGAATTTATCAGAAATCTTATTTTTAATCTATAGAAACTAAAAAAGAAATGGGATGATAAATTAATAACTAGCTGCAAAGCTGTATGCTTTGAACATATAATAGAAAAAGCTGGTCCTTATTATGGTTTTTTTCCTCTTTGAATCCTTTTGAGTTTTTTCATTTTGGGGGTGTATGTGCTTGTATGGTAAGTGGTTTGGAGGTTTCAGTGAGTTTTCTTTTTCTATTTTTAAAAAATAAATTTATTTTATTTATTTATTTTTGGCTGTGTTGAGTCTTTGTTGCTGCATACAGGCTTTCTGTAGTTGTAGTGAGTGGGGACTACTGTTCGTTGTGGTGCGCGGGCTTCTCGTTGCCGTGGCTTCTCTTGTTGTGGAGCACAGGCTTTAGGTGCGTGGGCTTCAGTAGTTGTGGCAAATGGGCTCAGTAGTCGTGGCTCGTGGGCTCTAGAGCGCAGGCTTAGTAGTTGTAATGCATGGGCTTAGTTGCTCCGTGGCATGTGGGATCCGCTCGGACCCGTGTCCCCTGCATTGGCAGGTGTGTTCTTAACCACTGTACCACCAGGGAGGCCCTCAGTGAGTTTTCTAATGCAGAAATATAAGGAGTTCAAGGAGAATTGAACAGAAATGGGAATGACTGTAAATATTCTCTGCTTTGGGTATAAAACAATAGTTCTCCCTCCACCCCATTACAGTCAGTAAACCTTTGTATTTGTCAACTAAAAACTCAAAATGTAGTGTGTCCATAGTGGCTTTTAGAACAATTATTTATAGATTGAGAGTGAACAGAATATTTATATTCATTGTTGGTAAGTGTTACAGTTCATTTGTAACCAGGTTGAGCAGATGTACTCTAATGGTTGATTTGCTGAAGATGTAGATACCTTTTTTAGATAGCTCTAAAATTTTTCTTTATGATAAAATTTTAATTTCAAGTGTTTATTCTTCTAACAAAATTCTGTGGGAGGAAAGTATATAATTGAATGTGCTGTATATATGCATGTGTTTGTATGTGTTTATAGAGGGGTTAAATTCCTATTTCCTTTCCAGATATGTGTTAAATGAATCCCAGAGTCGCCAAAATTCATCTTCAGCACAGGGTTCTTCTTCAAATAGTGGGGGAGGTTCTGGAATACCACAGCCTCCCCCAGGAATGAGCTTTTATGCAGCTAAACGAGTTATTGGAGATAACCCATGGACACCTGAACAGTTGGAACAGGTATCACACACTGCTTGTTCATACGGAGCTTAACCCTGCACACTTGCCCCTTTGAAGTCCGTGGAAGCATGTGTCACATAATTCCAGCGTATTCAGGCTCTGTAATGAAATACGATTGATGTAATGTGTTCTCGTCATCATGTCATTTATTGGTTAAAGTCCCAGGGAAAGGGAGGAGTGGGAAATGCTCTTTAGTTTTTCCAGTACTGCTTACATATTTCAAGTATAAAATACAGCCCATTTATAAATTGAGTAACTTTCCTTTTAGTTTTTAATTACAGGTTTAATAATTATCTAGCTGCTTTGGTGCAGTTGAAATACAATTTATCTTATATTATTCAGCTTTTTAGGGCTGTACATTTTGTGTAAAGTGAGGAACAAGTGACCATATGGGGGAAAAGCATGATGCCCTTTTATATTTCTTCCTGGGAATTGAAAAATTGGAATTAAGAATTTTATTCTGGATTTAAACAGGACACAGATGTTCTCTGAGCAGCTTTTAAAAAAGACTGGTGCTCTACAGAGAAGGTGCCTCACTGTGTCTGTGTCATCAGGCACCTCAGGGAAGAACAGATGAGATCAGTATGTAATTATTTTGGAATTCAAGCAACATGGGTTAGTCTTCCAATCCTTCCTTTATCTCTCCATGGCAGTCTAAATGATTTGATCCTTTTCTTTTTGGCAGTGTAAGTGATCACTGATCAAAACAGTGTTCCCAGGAAAGGGAAAAAGACAAGCGGGCATTCTTGCCACTCAACAAATTTATAGAATGATTTGTTCAGCCGGGGCTCTATTTGATTAGATTAACATCTTCGTGTTTTATAGATCTTTTTTCTTCTTAAACCATGATGTAAGTAAGAAAGAAGGGTAAATAATAACAGAAGCTACTCTTTATTGAGTGATCTATGTGACAGGCACTATACTGAGTACTTTGAATACATTATCTCATTTAATCCTCACAGCAACCTGACAAGGTATCGAAATTGTTAGTTCCATTTTGTAAAAGAAATTGAGGTTTTGAGATTCACCACAGTCTCAGTCCTAGTAGTAGGCTTTGAATCTAGGTCTGTCTGAGGGCTGAAGCTATTAAGTGCTGGAGAATCATTGTTGACATTATAAATTGTAATCTTACGTTGGTCATTATTTGCTGATTTCTGAGGGCTTCTGTATGCCTTTTGTCAATTTCATGATCTAGCGTTGAACAGTTTAGTTTCAAGGATGAAAGCTGTTTTCCTCTGATTTTTTAAATATCTCTTTTGTTTTTTACATTTTTTTCTTTCAGATAAGACAGCTTTTATTTTTTTCAAGTGATAAAGTTAGTGATAATGTAAATGTTCCAGTAATATAGAACATTATAACGAGAAATTAAAAATTACCTGGAATCCTGCCACCCTAGTTTGTCATTCACCTACAGGCTGTTCTGTGTACATGTGTGTGTACACAAATATAATTTTACAGAATACATTTTTACGTATCACATAACACACTATTTGAACTTCAGTTTTTTCATTTAATAGTATATCAGGTTTTAAAATAATATCCTTTTTAATGTCTGTATTAAATGTAATTATGTGTAAACCACATATTTTTTAAACTAGTCTTCTATTGCTGGACATGAGTATTGTTCTCAGTTTCCTTTGCACACTTTTTTGTGTATATCTTTGTGTAGTTGACTTCCATAACTGGGTGCAATAAATGCTTGCATCTTCTCTGTTGTAGCTCTTGTTGCAGGTCAGTTGTGTTGAACATGGGCAGGGAAGGCAGGCATTTTTATGATCCTTTTTAATCGCATCCTTTGTCATTTAGTTATTGTAAACTTTATCAGTCCTAATTCATATACATGAGAACTGTCATGTAACTGATGCTTAAAGGTAAAGTTTCATTTTTCAGGTATATTTATCCTAAATAGAGTTATTTGTATTGAAATTCATAGCTCCTTCACATTACATGAAGTTCTAAGCAGAATCTCTTGAGTCTGTTTCATTTTAGCCAGTTAGATTAAATACTGTTTGATTAGAATTTCACTTGCATTTGCAATTCTTGCATATGTTTGAAATCATGTTTTTTTCAGTATGTAAGAATATTGAGGACAGAGTTAGTATGTTAACAATAGATTAGAACTTCATGGACTGTGAGTTTAGTTCTTTTTGAACTGTCAGAACAATCCATGGAGTACTTTACTTCTGATGTACCCCACTTCTACCTGGAGGCTCCAGATTTGGACTTCAGTAGGAAGCCTTCATATCATAATGGCCTTGAAGTCCGAGACTTGGGTTTGGATTATGCCTTCATCGTTTACTAGCTTCAGCCTTGCCTCAGTTTCCTTATCAGAAAAATAGGTATAATGATACTCATCTCACAGATTGTGAGGGTTAAATGAAATCATGAATATATATGGTTTAGTATAGTTCCAGGCACATTGTAAGCCTAAATAGGAGTGGCTACTGTTGTTCTATAAATCTTTGGTTTATGAGTATACTGATATGTGAAACAGATGTTTCAGGTTGGTGGTCTTTGTTTCTCTGATCAGTGGTTTTCCTTCCCTTCATTTATCTACAGTGCAAATTGGGTATAGTGAAATTCATAGAAGCCGAGCAGGTGCCTGAGCTCGAAGCTGTTCTCCACCTGGTGATTGCTTCTAGTGACACACGCCACAGTGTAGCCACAGCAGCAGACCTGGAGTTGAAAAGCAAGCAAAGGTAAACTGCTTCCCTTTTAAACTTTCGAAATTAAAAAGAGGCTAGATTTCTAAAAGCTTGCTCAGCACATATTTGTTCTTTTTGGGTTTTGTGTAGTGAGACATTCAGTTTATGAGATTGTGAAATATACCTAATTTGTGTGAAAGACAGTTTGCTAAAGAGCAGAATTCTGTATAAGACAAAGAAGAAAAGCTGTTTGGAGAAGTAGTTTAAAATTGGAATGGGTTAGGATTATAACCGTAAGATCTGAAACCTTTGTCTAGGTAAGTGAACTTAAAGAACTGGTGTTAAGAAAAATGTCAAAACCTGGAAGTTATTCATTTTTGATTCTTCCTCTTTCTCAAATCATTTGAGATGGCTTTTAATAAAGGATATGTAGGTATTATGGTTAATATGATGAAAATCAGGTCCCATGAAAAGAGGTGTTGAATAGATCTTAATTTACACAGGAGGAAATACATATAGTAAATAGGCTCATAGAAAATATTGTGTTTAAGAAATCAAATCATGCACAAAAAAACAGTGGTATCCAAATTGTACCCATTGGTAAATAAAATTGTGCAACAGTTGATTGCTCCATTTAAGTTTCTGTTGAAACTGCTATTCTTACACCCTGTTGATTGACACTGTGAGTTGAAATAATTTTTGGAAAGCAGTTTGTAGTAGGTAATGAATCATAAAAATATTTACAATCTTTTATCTGAATCTTCTGGGAATTTTACCCTAAGAGAATCATTCAAAAGAAGAAAAATATTATATTTAGAAAAATGTTACAGATTCATTCATTATACCGTTTCCTGTAGTTGTTCAAAAAAAAAAAGGAAACATATTCAGATTTCCACAGTAGGTAAATAAATAAATGATGTGACCTATATGGAATATTATATATCTGCCCAAATAATTATAAAAATAATAAAGCAACATGTAAATTGCCTCTAAGTAATGGCAGATGAATAAAGCATAATACAAAATGATATATGTACTGATTTTAATAAATGACATGTGCAAAGACTGGAGAATACATGAAAAATTGAAGATACTTTGTTAAAAAATCAAATTATGGAATAGTTCTTTTTTGAATTTATTTTAATGCTAAATGTAATTAACAAAATGGAATATCTCTAGGTCCATCCATGTTGTTGCAAATGGCATTATTTCATTCTTTTTTATGGCTGAGTAATATTCCATTGTATATATGTACCACATCTTTATCCATTCATCTGTTGATGGACATTTAGGTTGTTTCCATATCTTGGCTATTGTGAATAGTGCTGTTTTGAACACAGGGATGCATATATCTTTTTGTATTATTGTTTTGTTGGGAATATGTGCCCAGCAGTGAGATTGCTGGATCTCACTGACAACTCTCTTTTTAGTTTTTTGAGGAACCTCCATTCTGTTTTCCAAAAAAATCTTCCTTTAAAACTTCTCATTGTGTTTGAACTGACTCCATTCTTTACACCATACAGTAGATTGGATTGTTGGAACTATAAATGTTGTGCTGAAGTATTCTGATTAGTTTTGGTTTTGTCTATTAAAACAATTGTATTTTCCAAAAAATAGCATAACATTGTTAAGAGGTAAAAAGTGAACTGAGAACAATATGTAGATATCCCATTTTGTTAAATAAAAGTATCTCTTCAGGTGATTCGTCTGTTTCTTTATCTACCTGCCATGCCCATCCAACTATTTTACATGCATAGGAAAGAAGTCTAGAAAAAGATACACCAAAGTTAGTGGTTACTGAAAAGGAATAGAGAGGGTTATGGTGCAGATTATAAGGAATTTTATTTTCTGTGTTATTCATTTCTGAATTTACACAAGCATGTCATCAGAAAACTAAAACTATAAAGGTGGCAAGAGGAAAAGTAGAAGAAACAGTGAAAATTATCCTTACTAGTTAATCACTATTAAGTTTTTAGTTTTATTAAAGTGTGTGTGTGTTTTGTCAAAAATCTCTAAACCTGAAGTATTATAGGAAGGAAACAAAGACGGAGCTTGAGGATTAGTTAGTAGCAATCAGCTGAGGAAAGATATAGGTAAATAATAAGTAGAATTATAGAATGTCTTTGAGGCTAGTGGAATTGTGGATATCCAAACAAGAGGTGGATTGATAAGCTGTGAAAGAAGAGATGAATTAGAAAAACAGTCAAAGCAGCATGATAAATTATGTTTGCACAAATACAACATAGTTTGAAAGCAGAATCAATGTCAAAAGAGAGAATAGAGTATGGTTAAATCTCACTAATCAAGTGAAATGCAGGATTGCGCTGTTGCTAGGTTTATAAAATGACTGGCAGGGGCTGCTGCAGAGGGTGGGTGCCCATCAGTAGTAAGTCACCTTATTGTGGTCGCCTATTAGGAATAAGTCTTAGTGACTAACAACAGCAGGACTGCTCTGTAGAATTAGGTGCTAAAATTGCAAGTGGGTGCTGGGAGATAAGAGGGGGATACCTGGGGTCACAGTGACATGGTATTTGAGAAATGCCGTGGGTTGCAAGCTTCCTAGGGTTGTGGCTTTAATGGGTAAAATGTTTTTTGTCACTTTCTGTATCACTTTTGAATTTCCAAGTGGCTGAACAGAAGAATCATGCCCCAGGGCTCTTTGAACAAGTGTAGTATGGCTCTGCTGTGTTGGAACTGTTCTGTGGCATTGCCCCTGAGAGTGGAAGACAGTCCAGATTTCTTGAGTAGCACCAAATTGGGCCACTGGATACACTGATCTATCTTATGTTGAATCATGGTGGGATAAGTGACTTTTTTTTTCCTGTTTGAAAACTAACTTTGATAGAAGGTAATCCCTTTCCTTCTCATCTGCAGTATCAATTGCCCATTTCATTTGTGTATTTATAATATTTTTCTTTGGTAACACATATCGAGGCTATGATTTTTTGAAATTATTGGAGTGGGAGAAAAAATAATAATTTTAACAAGCTTTGTTGAAACCTTCCTTAGCTTGATTGACTGGAATAATCCTGCCATCATTAATAAGATGTACAAGGTATACCTTGGAGATATACCACTGAAGACAAAAGAGGTAGGTTTTTTTTGTTTGTTTACTCTCACGTCATCATAAAAAGCATTTTATTGACATGGCTATGTATTTGAACATTTTCTCCAGGTTATTTTGATTTAAGCTGAACCTATGCTGTGGGAAATATTGATACTAATTTTAAGCCATACTAGTCTAGGTGGATTAAAATCTCCTGGTAACTTTGTTTATCTGATCTGGTGTTTTCAATTCAGGTGCTTAAATAATGATTGTCCGGATCATGCCTCAATGAACTTTTTCTGTAAATATTTTAGGCTTTATTGGATGTATCGTTCTGAGGCTGCAGCTGCTCAACTCTGCTGTAGCATGAAAGCAGCCATGGGCAGAACAGAACTGAATGAGCATGGCAGTGTGCCTGTAAGGCTTTATCATTACTGAAATTTGAATTTCATATTATTTTCATGAAATATACTTTTAAAAAATATTATTTTGATTTTTAAAAAATCATTTGAAAATGTAAAAACTACTCTCAACTCACAGACAGTCTTACTAAGATAGATGGTAGGCCAGATTTGGCCCATGGGCTGTAGTTTGTTGACCCGTGGTCTAGAATCTAGAACAATAGGTGGGTTCTTCTGAATTCTGGAAATAAGGTATTTGCTTAATAACATAAGTTCTGTTTAGTTAACTGTGTTTAAAAGTGTTCCAAGTTGAAACCTAGACATACAAGATTATTTGTTTGCTTTCTAAACCATTAATAGTTGTTTTAAAAATCATATTAGGGCTTCCCTGGTGGCACAGTGGTTGAGTCTGCCTGCCAATGCAGGGGAAGTGGCTGGGCCACTGAGCCTGCGCGTCCGGAGCCTGTGCTCCGCAACGGAAGAGGCCACAACAGTGAGAGGCCTGTGTACGGGAAAAAAAAAAAAAAAAATTAGCTCCAGGGAAAACTGGACAGCTACATGTAAAAGAATGAAATTAGAACACTTCCTAACACCATACACAAAAATAAACTCAAAATGGATCAAAGACCTAAATGTAAGACCAGACACTATAAAACTCTTAGAGGAAAACATAGGTAGAACACTCTACGACATAAATCACAGCAAGATTCTTTTTGACCCACCTCCTAGAGAAATGGAAATAAAATAAAAAATAAACAAATAAGACCTAATGAAACTTAAAAGCTTTTGCACAGCAAAGGAAACCATAAACAAGACAAAAAGACAACCCTCAGAATGAGAGAAAAAATTTGCAAATGAAGCAACTGACAAGGGATTAATCTCCAAAATATACAAGCAGCTCATGCAGCACAATATCAAAGAAACAAACAACCCAATCCACAAATGGGCGGAAGACCTAAATAGACATTTCTCCAAAGTAGACATACAGATTGCCAACAAACACATGAAAGGATGCTCAACATCACTAATCATTAGAGAAATGCACATCAAAACCACAATGAGGTATCACCTCACACCGGTCAGAATGGCCATTATCAAAAAACCTACAAACAGTAAATGCTGGAGAGGGTGTGGAGAAAAGGGAACCCTCCTGCACTGTTGGCGGGAATGTAAACTGATATAGGCATTATGGAAAACAATATGGAGGTTCCTTAAAAAACTAAGAACTGGGCTTCCCTGGTGGCACAGTGGTTAAGAATCCGCCTGCCAGTGCAGGGGACACGGGTTCAAGCCCTGGCCCAGGAAGATCCTACATGCTGCGGAGCAACTAAGCCCGTGCGCCACAACTGCTGAGCCTGTGCTCTAGAGCCCGTGAGCCATAACTACTGAAGCCTGCATGCCTAGAGCCTGTGCTCCGCAATAAGAGAATCCAGCACAATGAGAAGCCCCCACACCGCAACGAAGAGTAGCCCCCGCTCGCCGCAAGAGAAAGCCCACATGCAGCAACGAAGACCCAACACAGCCAAAAATAAGTGAATAAAAATAAATAAATGTATTTTAAAAAAAGAGTAGAGAGGCAAACTCTAGCTATTGAGATGGGTATTGGGCATGTATTTTCTCTTTTAAAATGAAAAAATGAGGCTTCAAGACAACACTTAACATGCTTTATTGGCAAAGATGAAAGTTGAGATTTTAAAAAGCAAAAGCTAGAATTTTGGGAAATTTGTATTCATCACGATGAGCTTGACAGCTTGTCAGTACTTACAGACTTTTCTGATGAGATTGGTCATGATATTAACGTGATTTTTTGTGTGTGTGCGTGGATGTTTTATAATGAAATATTTGCTTAACTCGGTGAGCCAGTATTTTCCAAATGACCCGTGATGTTACAGAAGCATACAGGGTAAGGGAGCCATTCAGTATGCACATAGACTGGTGGAATTTAGTAGAACAGTATGCAGATGTTCCATTGATATGGTTTCAAATCCACATGGCAGTTAACCTTTAAGAACCTATTGCATGTCAAGTTTGGGGGTGGAATCAAATATCTGTAATTACCTGAAAAGGCTAAAATCATCCCCACTTTTCCAGTCACATATCTTTGTGAAGCTGTTTTTTTCTTTTTTTGTTTTTTGTTTTTTGTTTTTGCAGTACGCGGGCCTCTCACTGTTTTGGCCTCTCCCGTTGCGGAGCGCAGGCTCAGCCGCCATGGCTCACAGGCCCAGCCGCTCCGTGGCATGTGGGATCTTCCCGGACCAGGGCACAAACCTGTGTCCCCTGCGTCGGCAGGCGGACTCTCAACCATTGCGCCACCAGGGAAGCCCTGAAGCTGTTTTTTTTTTTAACATACTTAAAACAAAACAACATATTACAACAAATTAAATGCTGACAAAGATACAAGAATCCAGCTTTCTTTTATTAAGGTGGACAGTGAAGAGATTTACAGAAAATGTAAAACAATGCCACTGTCAGTGCAGTTTTTTGTTTTGGAAAATGTAGTTTTTAATTTTTCTTAAAAATGTGTTATTTATGAAAGTATATAATGGGTTTAATATTATTTTTAAGTGAATGAGTACTTAAAATATTTTCAGTTTTAATTTCTAGTGTATTAAATGTTGATAGATATTCAGTATAAACAAAAGCTCTTTGGAAGCTTCAGTAATTTTTAAGAGTATAAAGGGATCCTGAAACAAGATTGAGAGACCATTGATTTCGATGATCTCTCATGATTTTTTTCAATTCACAATAATTTTGAAGTGCTGAGTTATAATCACACATCTTTTCAACAGGGAGCAGTTCTGAAACCAGAGCTGAAAAGGGACCCAGTCAGTACAAGGGTTAAGTTAAAGATTGTCCCCCACCTCCTTCGTTCTAGACAAGCTGCTGAAACGTTCCCGGCTAACATTCAGGTAACTCATTCTTTCCAGAGAAAAATGGCCTGTTTACAGCTTTCATGTTTGTTTAACTAGACAAAGAACTGCGTTAATGGATATTCAGGAGGTAGGTTGATATGTATAACAAGAGTAATGAGATTCTTTTTTCTCTGTCAAGTTTAGCTGCAGAAAAGACTTTTTAATTATAGCTATAATAAAATATATATTTATTAATATATTAATATTATATATATCTTATATATAATATATATATTATAAATTTTTATTATAGAATATTTGCTGTACATGGTTACCATTCACCCTAAATGTATGGTGATAATTCCTTTCAAACTAGTGCTTTTCTGAGTGGCTTTTTTCCAGAAATGGTAGCACCAGAAACTTGGTCACTTACGTGGAAAAATGAGTCATCCTTGACTGGAATCCCTCGTGAAGGCAGTGGCCACAGCCTCTGGATGCTGCTGCCTCAGTGTCTTCACCCCCATCTGCCGAATGCTGATGTTAATGGAGATTGTCACGTCTTGTTCCGCTTGCCACGGTCGTCTTCCTTGTTGCGTCTAGTCTTCCCCACAGCCAGTCTGTTTTCTGTGTTGCCACCAGAGTTATTTTTGCAGTTGGAAATCCTTGTACCCTGTTGGTGTGGGATATGAGCCCCTCCGGAAAAGCTCTTGCCTTTTGGTCCAAGTAATGACCAGCTCAGCCCTGGAGACAGATTCATTTGAGCATAATTTTGTCATTAGTTACTTACTTTTGATCTTAAATAAGCCTCAGGGTTTTTCCTGTTTTTCTTTAAACATAAAAAAAAATCTGTAAAATGGATGTAATGATAGCAGCCACCTCATAGCAATGTTGTAAAGACTGAGTGGGTTAGCAGGTAGAAGAAGCTTTAGAGCAGGGTGGCTAGTACTCATTCAGTTAGCAAGTTCTCAGTAAATGGTGGAAAGGCAGCAGTTATTTCCCTTCTGGTCTCATATTTCACTGTACCCTTGCCCTGTACCTTATGCTCCAACAGAGATTGTTGCTGTTTAAGTATGCTGTTTTCATGGCTCTGTGTCTCCACTCCTGGCATAGTGGCCCTTCCCCCTGTAGCCTGGTAAACATCTACTCCAGTTTCAGGATTTGCTCCGGTGTACCCCTTCCTATCTGAAATGTTCCCATTTCCTGCCTCTCATCTCTTTCAGTCCCAAAGTAAGAACACCGTCCTCTTGCTCACTCTATGTGTGTGGTGGACATTGGCTTCTGCCTTTGCATCTCTCCCTCTTAAGGCTTATTTGTTTAAGTGGCTGCTTCCTCCTTTTAGGTGATACAACTTCCATTCCCAGTAGTATCTGGCTCTCTAATATTTGACTGATTGCAAGTACTCTGTTCTGTGTTTCCATAAACATAAAATAATCACAGATTTTCTTCCATTTCACTTTCCAGGCACTGTTTCCCTGACAGTGTTTTGATAATTTTGGTTCAGAAAATTTGGTTGTAGTAACACTACATTATATAATAAGCAGGTAGAAGTTTGTGGCAGAATATTCATAGACATCCTGTAGGTGTATACTTCATTTGTAGTTATTTATGTTTTCAAAATGAGTCCACATGTAATTAAGAAACCTAATACCCCCCAAATAATCTTCTCTGCTCATGTCCCCTGTGTGAGAGTGGCAGCCCACTGCAGCGTGAACTCTGTGTTGCTTCCTAGTGGTAGCCCCACAAATTTTGCAGACTTATAACATCTACTATTGTGTTTGTTGTTACTCCACAGACTGTTAATTGAAGCTACTGATTGGCTTCCTAAGGCCGTCAGCTAAAATATTTGTATGAAAGAGAACTGCATTAATTTTGAAGAACAAGGTGTAGTGCAAAAGACCTACTGTTGAATCCTTAATAGTATTTGAAGATAGTAAATTGCTATTCTTGTTAATTGGTATTCTTGACGTCCCTCTTTCATAGGTGGTGTATGATGGACTCTTTGGTACAAATACAAATTCAAAATTAAGAACATTATCCCTACAATTTGTGCATCACATTTGTGTAACGTAAGTTTTTTGAACTATTTATAAAGTTTTCAAGCTGTTGGAGTGGTGAAGTGATGCAAGTATATCTTACGTAGAAAGAAATCGTGTTTGCTTATCTTAAAAATATTTCGTATTTTAATAGATTATTTAAATTTACTTCAGTTATGTCTCTATTTTAAGTAATAATCTGAAAAGATATGTAATTGAGATTCTTACATCTTGCCTTGTATGTGTTATTTTTTTAAAAAGCTGTCCAGAAATCAAGATTAAGCCATTAGGTCCAATGCTTTTGAATGGCCTCACCAAGCTAATCAATGAATATAAAGAAGTAAGTGACTTGTGTTTTTAAATTTTTGTTAACATTTTATATTTTAAAGTATTTTCTGTTATAAACTTTGCTGGTCTGTATGTTGATAAAGTTTGCTGTTGTTCCATCATTTCTTAACATTTTTAAATGAAGTGCAAATTTTAGAAATTACCACCATCTTTTGCCCTATTTTTTTGAAATAAGTATTAAAAACTGATACGGATCTTGAGGTGGTCTTATCATTTCTTTAAATAACATTTTAAAAAGCTAGTACATTTTATTTTACTTTTAGGCACTGTGCAAAAGTGGAATGAAAATAATTAAATTTTACTTTATTATTTATTTCCATATAGATCTATTTGGATTTGCTTGTTTTGAGAAACAGTGTTAATTCTTAGGGACTGAGATTTCATTGATTCAAAACTCTGTCAGACTACCAAATACACTACCAAATGTAAAATAGATAGCTAGTGGGAAGCAGCCACATAGCACAAGGAGATCAGCTCGGTGCTTTTTATCCCCTAGAGGGGTGGGAATTGGAGGGTGGGAGGGAGATGCAGGAGGGAGGAGATATGGGGATATATGTAGACATATAGCTGATTCACTTTGTTATACAGTAGAAACTAACACACCATTGTAAAGCAATTATACTCCAATAAAGATGATAAAACAAACAAACTGTCAGAACATGCATTCAGTAAATTTTTGATTCCTTAAGCTAAGTGGAATGAGGGTTCCTTGGATTGTAGATTTTCAAATCCTGTTTTTCCTTGCTGTATCACTCCTACCGTTTCTAGTATTTCAGGGGAATTTGCTAAAAAAGGTAAGGTTTCAAGAACTCTAGTTAGTATTTCTTCCTAAGTCTTAGCTAAACATGAATGCATGTTTCCAGTAGTATAGTGACCAGTATTTTGCCATCTGGATTTAGAATTGAGTTTGAATTCTAATTTTGTTCCTTGTGAGTTACTTAAGTTCTTTGGACCTCTGTTCTTTATTGGAAAAATGAGGATAATAGTATCACTTCATTGGATTATTGTGAAGATTAAATGAGATAATTCATTTAAATTATTCAGCACAGTAAAGGCATATTAGTAGATGTTATTAATGAAAAGCTATTCATTTGTTGTGCAGCTGTGCTTTGGGGCAGTGTTAGATCTGACTCTCCTGTCTTCTTCGTTTGATTGAATAGAGCTTGCATGGTTCTTAAGGCCTTGGGAAACTTTCAGATTATTTTTATGGCGTAGTCAGATTCTTTGGATGGTTGGTAGAAATAAAAATGCTTTGGGGCTTTTAGGGGAGGAACTGTATATTTGAAGATAGGTTAGAGAGGCCAGATAAACTACAGGGCTGTACCCCTTTTACCTCCAGATGACACTGCATGTCTTCCCAACAGATGAGTCTGTAAGAGTGGCCATGTAGGTGTGCGAATCCTATGTTAAATGTATAAACTTCAGCTCACGGAAGTGTTACTGTGTTCTAAGTAATGTCAGACTATTGGTTCTCATAAAACCATGTAAAATTCTATCTGTATCTTGAGTGGGAACCTCAGTAACTCACCCGAATACTATGATCCCTTTAATTTTTTATGGTGGAAGATATGAGAAGAAGCTGTTTCCTATGGTGCAGATTTTTAGACAGTTGCTCCCCAGCTTACTGCAATTTGGGGTGAGAGAGAGTGGATCCTAGCCTGTTGGGCAGGTGAATTTTCTAATAAGTTAAGCTGTTTTCCTAGTACGTTGGTGGTGAATTTTGGTATTTGCAGGTTATATAGTATTGAAACTATCCTGAACTTAGCACCAGCTAAGAGAACCTTTTCATATATGACCACTGCATTTGCCTTTTGGAGTAAGTTGGGGATGTAAAGTTTTGTTTTGTTTTTCCTTTTAGTAGTGTGATGCATTCTGGGTTTGGACATTTTTGTTTGTTTTGTTCAGATGCTGATATCATATAGTTAGGCAGGGTGAGACCTAGGTTTAACAAGGAGTAAAATAATGCATTTAATTGCAGCAAAAAGGTTTTGCTGTTTACTGTGTTTTTTGTTCTGTCTGCTTTTTGTTCTTTTCTGTTTTTTTTTTTTTTTTTTCCTTAATTTCAAGGACCCTAAGCTACTGTCAATGGCATATTCAGCTGTGGGAAAACTCTCCAGGTGAGTAAACTCTTTTTCAGTGAGAGATATCCTGTTGGTAAACTAAGAAAAATTGTGGCATTTAATAATGGATGGAGAATAAATTGGTTATGATTCTGAAAGGGTCATAGGTTGTTTAGAAATGTCTTCCTTGTAGAAGGATAATGAATGTGAGACATTTTAACTTACATCTGAAGATGTGTTACCATATTAAATGGCAGTCTTGAAATGAGATTTTGAACTGGATTGTCATAATGTGTTACAGTTTTCTTGTACCCTAGAGACATTTGATTGACCTTAAGTGTTCTTGTTGCTACTTACTACCAGTGTTTATACTCTCTATAATCAAGAGTTTTTCTAGTGATTCTCTTTTCTGATAGCATTATATTATGATTCTGAGCGGCCCTGTTTCCAAAGTTAGATTTTTTTCTTCTGCTTAGTGTGGTTTCCTGCACCCAGTTCCTCCTGGTTTCCTCTTCCTTCACTGTATTTTAGAGCAGGGGGATAGGGGAGCAGCATCCTCAGTGGTACTAGGTGCTGCTTACACCCTGGCACAGGTTCTGTGTTGGCCTGTGTAGACTAGGTCTTGCTCTTCTGCACTGTGTAGGGAAGGAGTTTGGGGGCTCAGAAGACAGCCACTTCAGATCAGCTGATACAGCATAGGGTTGTCAACAAACCTTGTCCCTTGTGTGTTGGCATGAAGTGACAAAGCTCCTTGTCACCAGAGTCATTAGTTTAAATAGCATTTAGTCTCATCTATTTTCTTTATTTTAAAATCAGAAATGTTAACTGAATGCATGGAATATTCTAGTGAGAATATCTGGATAATAGGTATATTAATCTAGAATTACATTATTAGACAGTTGAAGAATTAAATATTTACTGTAAAAACTGTTTGGTTCTTTTGGGGAGGCAATCCAGTGATGCTCACATGGTTCAGAAGTAAAAGTGCAAGTTTAGGAAAGTTTGTGTTTAATTTCTTTTTTTTTTTTTTTTTTCCATCTTATGGAAATTTTTGATAGTAATGATGACCTCATATTCTTTTACAGTCGAATGCCCCATTTATTCACTAAGGATATAGCTCTTGTGCAGCAGCTTTTTGAAGCCCTATGTAAGGTAGGGAAACACCTGGCAAGTGTATGCTTTCTGTTTGGATGCTCACTTGGAAACCCAACAGGGAGGGAAACACTTTTTATCATCTTCATAGGAAGAGCCCGAGACGCGACTCGCTATTCAAGAAGCACTATCCATGATGGTTGGAGCTTATAGTACTTTGGAAGGAGCACAGCGGACTCTCATGGAGGCACTTGTGGCTTCGTACTTAATAAAGGTAGGTCCAACCATGTGAACTACAATGGCTGGTAGTATATGCATTTTACATTATTTTTAAACATATTTTTTAAGCTCTCAGGTGTTTTTTTTAATTATTTTTTTAAATTTATGGCTGCATTGGGTCTTCGTTGCTGCGTGTGAGCTTTCTCTAGTTATGGCGAGCAGGGGCTACTCTTCATTGCGGTGTGTGGGCTTCTCATTGCGGTGACTTCTCTTGTTGTGGAGCACAGGCTCTAGGCGCATGGGCTTCAGTTGTTGTGGCTCATGGGCTCAGTAGTTGTGGCTCACGGGCTCTAGAGTGCAGGCTCAGTAGTTGTGGCACACGGGCTTAGTTGCTCCGTGGCATGTGGGATCTTCCCCGACCAGGTCTCAAACCTGTGTCCCCTGCATTGGCAGGCAGATTCTTAACCACTGCGCCACCAGGGAAGTCCTACATTTTTAAGATCAAAATTTGAATTGCTTTTTGGCTTAACTCTCTATAATGAAGAGGAATACTTGCTTTCACTTGGACTGTGATTTATGATCTGTTTTTAATTCTTCATTATTGGAATATGATTTTAGGGAAGAAGGAGTAGTGATATTCACAGAGGCCTTCTCTTTAAAGCCTTCCTTGTTGGAAAACTGTTCTTAATATCATGCTTTCCCAGTTGCACGTGTTTCGTTTTAAGTGGTAGCTGAGCACTACAGTCCACTGAGGTGGAGTTCAGTAGGTAACATTGGGGGAGAAAAGCAGAAGGAAAGAAAGATACAGTTTATGGATCACAATGAGTCTGTAGGAAGTAAGCCAGTGCCATCATACATACTCTTCTTCCTTCTAGTCCTCGTCATTTGCCTGCCATGGGAGTTTGCAGGAGAATTTTTAATATCTGTGGTTATATGCACATATGTATACATGATATATAATATGCAGTATAAAATAATACATTATGTATTTGCTTTAGTCAGTTCTTTGTCCTCCATTTCTAGGAGTAGAGAGGGAGATTAAAGAGGGAATGATGTCAAATATTGGTGAGATTTATATGAATTGCATGCATCTTAACTGAAATTTGGCTGCATTGGGTCTTTGTTAGGTCTTCAGCCATGTTTATTAACACATTTATATTGAGGAATTATTACAGGTTCAGAAAGGTATCTGGTTTCTGTTGAAATATGACAGGATAATTATGTACACTCAGAAGGCTTATTATATATAGTGTCCCATTGTCAAATGCTCTTGGTGTCCAGTGTACCTGGTTCATGATCATATAACATGGACAAAGAAGTATAGGCTTACTTGGAAGCTCATTAGAGTCAAATACTTAAAACTTTTTGTAGGTAACCTTACAAGGAAATGGAATGCTTGTATAATGCACATGGGTGCTGGTTATACTTATGCAGATCATATCATGTAACAGTATTACGAAGCCAAAGGTAATTTCTTTTCTCAGACTGCATGTAAGGCAGCCAGACCCTGGGCTAAATCATATAGACTGGTCCTTAATATCATTGCCCTTTACAGTAGCTCCAAAAATGCTAAAGGGCAAGAACACCTGAATAAATGAGGTAGTACATGTTTCTAAGCATCTCTCATCTCACGTATGTTGTGACTGGAGGAATGACCTACGGGGAAGATACATGACAATAAAGCTTAAGCATCAGTGGACTCTACAACTGCATTTCTGGTTGAACTTTGTATTCATAGATTGCAATCTTAATCTGTTTAAGTTAATTGGATATATTTATGTAGTTGAAGCTTTGCTTTGGAGTCAGTTTTAATTTAAGAGCTGATCTGAAAGCGTTGGTGGTATTTTGCTTTAAATTTGTAGGGATTCCAAGTAAGCTCTGTTTGTGTTGCCTGCAAAATATCTGAATTTCACTCATGTGACTGAGTTTAAGAGTTGGAGAAGCAGAGGTGGTGGTTAGAAACCGCCACAGTGACCTTGATCTGACGGTTGGGCTGAGGATGTGCATCTACAGAGAGATTCTCTGGTTATGGTCTTGGTGGGGTTTCCTGCTCTACTTGGAGCATCCTCTTAGATCATAATAGTATTCTTTAAATAATGTCATTGTCCAAAGACTTGAACAACATGATTAAAGATCTTGACTAAATGATGTTTTATTTATTTAGATATATTTATTGAAATATCAACTTAAATTTTGATTGTTTACAATTTAAATGACTCGACTGTAATGAGTTGGTGGTAATTGAATTCTTTTTTTTTTTTAAATCTGTGTGTGTGTGTGTGTGTGTGTGTGTGTGTGTGTGTGTGTGTGTTCGTGCATTTATGTGTCAAATAGCCTGAAGTTCAAGTTCGACAAGTGGCTGTGAAATTTGCCAGCACGGTGTTTCCCTCAGATCATATACCATCCAGATATTTGCTCTTATTAGCTGCAGGAGATCCGTAAGTTTCAAAGGTGTTAATTTGAATTTGGGTTCATTTAAAATTTATTTGAAAATTGGATAAAATTTATGTTGTTTGCAGTGTTCGTCTGTGGAATTTAGGAGCAATTTATTAGAGTTAAAAGTATGGCTCCCTTGATACAATATATAGACCTGTAATCATACCCTGTCTTGTTTTTTCCTGTGGGTAAAATTCAAAGATGAAAGCCACATGACTCTCCACATCTAATGAAATTTCCAAAAACAAGCAATTGCTTATCATGTATTTTATGCCTCTTTGCATAGATAGCCAAAAATATATTTAAGACAGATGACAAATAAAATTGCTGTTCTTAGTCTTCATATGATCATTCTCCAGTTGGTGAAATTTATTTGTTTCTTATTTATCTTTCTGAAAGACGGGAGGAAGTTCATGGAGAGGCACAACGAGTTTTAAGGTGTCTTCCTGGTAGAAACAGAAAAGAAAGTGCTTCTAAGCAGATGCCATCTTTCCCAGAAATGGTATATTATATCCAGGAAAAGGTATGGTATTTAACTTCAGATAATAATTTAAGTCATATAATGAATGATGAAAATAAACTTACATTTTTTTAGGTGACACATTTTAAAATGCTAATCATGAAATGTTGAATAGTTAGTAAAGTTTCTAACAATACAGTAAGAGGAAGGTAGGAATTGAGGAGAAAAATATAAATCTCAAATGTAATTAATCTGTTTTGCCCAAATCTAAATTACTTACAATTCCTTTTAAGTTATTCAACATTTTGGCTATATTTATTTTATTTTTTATTATTATTATTTTTAAAATTTTTATTGGAGTATAGTTGATTTACACTGTTGTGTTAGTTTCTGCTGTACAGCAGAGTGAATCAGTTATATATAAACATACATCCACTCTTTTTTAGATTCTTTTCCCATATAGGTCATTACAGAGTATTTAGTAGAGCTCCCTGTGCTGTACCGTAGGTCCCCTTATTATTTATATTATATATAGTAGTGTGTATATGTCAATCCCAATCTCCCAATTTATCCCTTCCCCCCTTTTCCTTCCTGGTAAACATAAGTTTGTTTTTTACAACTGTGACTCTATTTCTCTTTTGTAAATAAGTTCATTTGTACCTTTTTTTTTTTTTTTTTTTGCGGTACATGGGCCTCTCACTGTTGTGGCCTCTCCCATTGTGGAGCACAGGCTCTAGACGCGAAGGCTCAGCGGCCATGGCTCACAGGCCTAGCTGCTCCGAGGCATGTGGGATCTTCAACCACTGCACCACCAGGGAAGCCCTGTACCATTATTTTTATTGGCTGTGTTTAAAATTTTCCCCTTGGCATGGCATGCTTAAAATATATCTTTTTTATTTTTAAGGGCATTATTTAGGGCAGCATAAGTTTTAGAATGCTTCAGGGAGCAGTTCAGACTTTTTCCACCATGATCATAAGAGAGCATTGCATCTGCTTTTGCAAATCTCCTGTTTTTGCTGGTAGATCAGAGTATTGACAGTCATGACCCCCACCCTGACCCTATCCTACTTTTTACATTGATGTTTCTCTTAGTGTGCTAGGGGGATACCTTACTGCCTTTCACCTCTACTGGTGGTCTTAGCTTTTTGCTTAGATAGACATCTTAAGGGTGCTGGAGGTCAGTATGTAGCAGCCATGATCCTCCTCTCCATAACACTGTCATATTTGTGGGCAGAAGATGCTTTTGTGCTAATATTTTCCTTCTACCTCTATTTTTAATGAAAATATCTGGCATGCAGCGCCCTGGGTGACTGTCAGTAGATGCCTGGAGTAGGTTTATTCTTTTTATTTTATATTTTTTACTTGCTACTGTGTCATCTTTGCAGCTTTTTTCTTTTTCTTTTTTCCTTTCTTTTTAAAGTATAGTTGATTTATAGGTTTATTCTTTTTAAACAAGCCAGTCAAAAGGCAACACATCTGTAACTTAGGGTTTGAGGTCTGTGCACAGTCAAGCATGATTAATGGAAAAATGTTTTGACTAGAAAAAAACAGTAGCAGACAATAATGTAGCTAGAAATACAGTTATTTTTGAGTTGAGAAAGGGTACACGTGCTTTATTTTCCAGTAATTGATTTTTGGGGTTTATTTTTATTAGGCTTCCCATCGAATGAAAACGCCAGCCAAGTACATGACTGGGACCACTGTCCTTCCATTTAACCCAGCAGCCTTTGGAGAGGTAGGACTGGCATATATTTCTATTTTGCTTTCACTAAAGGTTCTTAACGATAATGTCACAGTCAAAGAGATGACCGTGAATTTTTTGTGTTCTAGGTAAACCCATATAGTGATGTCATTGTTTTATACCAGGTTGTTTATTAGGAAAACAGTACTTAGTAATTGGTATTATTTTAAATCATAGTGGAGTCTAGAAATACATTTATCTCAGTGAGATTCTCTTCGTGAAAGAAGTAGATGCTCTGCATTGATTGCAATTGGGAATTTACAACAAATTAGATTTGAATTTTAAAGCCAACAATATATTGAGGTTATTTGGATTATCCAGTTTTGAAGGTTGGAGAATTAGATTAATTTATCTCATTTACTAAGGGGAATTATATTGTTTTAGTCATTGACTTGCACTAATTAAATGGCAAGAGATAATCTTGTTCAGAGTGTGTGAGAAGACTAACAATGAAATCACTGCCTGTCCTGTTCTAGCTGTTGAAGAAAGAGCTTCCAGAGGACTCCTTAGTAGCTAATTTATGTCAGAGGTTTTTAATGATGTAGCTACTCTTCTGTAGATGATTTGAACCCATTTTCTCAAATTCTTGTGTCACTGGAGATTAAATGCAGCTCAGGTTCCACTGGAACAGATCATTGGTCCCGGGTTTCTGCCCAGTGTCTGTCTGTCTGTGTCTCTCACATATATACACACGCACTTCTTTAAAAAAAATAATGATTTTCCTTGTTATATTTTAGACTTTAAAAGTGGACTTTGTGTTTTAACTCCATTAAACTCTGTTAAAAAGCACTCTTTGGATTATAAAAGCTGGTTATGTAAATTCTGCTCCATTGTGGTAATTTCAGTTCACACGTTGAGTCGTGTTTTCCAGCTTCTGTGAGAGTTGTTGAATAGCTGTATGAAGGAAGGTGGGGAATCAAAGCTGGGAACTGTCACTTTGAAGAACATCTCCTGCCTTGACTTTTTGAGACGCTTATCTGGTGTCCTTCTTCCTTATGTCTGTAGATAGTCCTGTACTTGCGCATGTGCCTGGCTCACAGTGCGGGAGTGGTGCCCACCTCTCAGAGTTTGGCTGATATGCAAGATCACGCCCCAGCCATTGGACGCTATATACGGACTTTAATGTCAGGCAGCCAGGCAACACCCTCCTCGTCTTCTTCCAAGAGTGGGGAAACCAACCCTGTTCAGATCTACATCGGCCTGCTTCAGCAGCTGTTAGCAGGTGTTGGAGGTAGGAGGTCATGACGCTGAGGATTATACTAAAGCACTTAAGCAAAAATCTAATTTTAAACTCAGCTGAGAATTTATAGCAAAATTATTTTCTGTCTTCTCTCCTACAACTGAACATGAATCTTTGTTTCTTTTCTAAACTTGCCTGAGTTCATCTTTTTTTTTTTTTTTTTTTTTTTTTTTTTTTTTTTTTTTTTTTTTTTTTTGGCGGTACGTGGGCCTCTCACTGTTGTGGCCTCTCCCGCTGCGGAGCACAGCCTCCGGATGCGCAGGCTCAGCGGCCATGGCTCACGGGCCCAGCCGCTCCGCGGCATGTGGGATCTTCCTGGACCGGGGCATGAACCGCCTGAGTTCATCTTTGATACACTGTTTCTTTTTTCAGAAAGAAATGCTTAACAATAGGTAATATATTTTTACTTTGGAAGTGGGTGTGAAGAACAGGGCATCTTTTTATAGACAATAAGTCTGTAAGTTTGCTGTATTGAATCACATACTGTAGTTAGCTTAACTTTTGTTTTGTAGAACTGGGGAATGCCTCCTAAAGCTGTAGCCTTATGCTTTAAAGGAATTTAGTGATCCCTGTACGTTTATTGCTTTTCTTGAAATCAGAATGGTTCTGAATTCCTTCTTATTTAGGTTTGCCAGTCATGTACTGTCTATTGGAAGCTGTCTCAGTGTATCCAGAAAAGCTGGCTACCAAATTTGTAGACAAAACCGAATGGATAAAGGTATATCCTGTGCATGTGTATTTCTTTTTGATTCTGTATATTTTAAACTTTGGTCTCATGATGTCACCTTCCTACCAGTGTTTCTGTGGCCTTTTCTGCCTTTAGGTCATTTTGAAACTCTCATCATTAAACACTTACTGGGAAGCGTGTAGGTCCATGTATTGCAGTGATCCATTTAGGTGAGAGGGGGAGATGAATTGGGAGTCTTATAAGTAAGAAAAAATTATTTTTCTGTTGTAAAAGTTTAAAAAAGTAATAAATATGTATAGTTTAAGTTAACAGTTATGTAAGACGTCTCCTTTGCATAGTCTCTCAGCTACCCAGGTCCCTTCACCTTCCTGCCTCTTCCTCTCTCACCTGACAGACATGCATAGGTTATCACTTATTTGTATATGGTGTCCCTTCTAGAGTTTACTTATGCATATACACACAAATGAAATTATCATTTTTGATTTTTCTTCCTTTTTTCACACAAAAGGGTATTATACTTTTCACACTGTATTGTACCTTACTTCTTTCACTTAGCGTTAGAACAAGAGTTATTCCTATATAACTACAGAGAGAACATCCCCTTTGTTTTAACAACTTCATTGTTTTCCACTGCATGATTATGCCATAATTTATTGTAGGTCATTATTGATGTCATTTAGGGTACTTGCAGTCTGCTGCAATGAACAATCCATCATTTTGAATGTGAGTGGGTATATTTTTAGATAGATTCCCCAGAAGTGGAATTGAGGACACATGGATGCAATTTTAATAGATAATGCACATCCTCCATATGAGTAGTTCCAATTCACACTCCCACCGGCCATGTTGGAGAGTATTTTTGTCCCGTGGTCACACCAAAAAGGTTACCAGGTTTAGCAAATAAAAATGCAAGATACTCAGTTAAACTTGAATTTCACATAAACAGTGAATAATCTTTTTTATTACAGATCTGGCTCATACAGTTTTGTATACCTTTTGTGCTACATAATGTAGTTCTTTTTGGAAAATGCAGTTTGAATTATGGTAAAATGTACCAATTATTTAAGTGTGAAAGCATGAAGGTAATTTACCAAGAGGAGTGAGTTTTGTACTTTTCTCGAAAATCTAGTCTCATGAAATTGCTTCTAGTTTAAAAAGGTTTTTTAATTCTTTGTGAATATTTGCTGATTTTAAAATGATCTTAAGAGTTTTTGACCTTTGATCTTGTAGATCAGGGGTCATTAACCTGTGGTCCATGTACCAAATCTGGCCCGCCTCCTGTTTGTATGGGCTGCAAGCTAAGAATACTGTTTACATTTTTAAAGGGTTGAAAAAAAAATTAAAAGATGAATAAAATTTCCTGACATGTGAAAATTAGAGTGTCTGTAAAATTGTACTGGAATCCAGCCACACCCATTTGTTGTCTATGACTGCTTTTGCACTACAATAGCAGAGTGGAATTGTTGGATAGATTTGGCTCTTTACAGAAAACACATGCTGATCTCTGTTTCAGATCAGCTGTGTATTAATTCCACCTGTTTTATACTTTGTATCTTTGATGAAAATGCACATAAGATTTTGGTCTATACCTCCGCTTTTATTTTGTTTTGAAATAATAGCTTGTTGTGTTGTTTTCTCATAGTTACCAGTAGATTGAACATTGTAATGTTTTAAATGTTAGATGTTGTCAGCAGGGAGATGATCATATATTATGTGTGTATTTCTTTTTCTACACTGCTCAGAGTCTGATGAATAGCAGTAAAGAAGAGATGCGTGAACTGGCAGCATTGTTTTATTCTGTGGTGGTGTCTACAGTGTCAGGAAACGAGTTGAAGTCAATGATAGAACAGCTTATAAAGACTACAAAAGACAATCATGTATGTTATCAGTTTTGTCTTTATCCTTTTTTGTGGGAAATAGTTTTACAAAATCATCTAATATATTTTTGTTTTTGTGTTTTCACTTGTAAAACGAACTCATACATTTCTTGCCTTTATGATTGTAAAGATTAAATGAGATAGATAATACATGGATTCAGTCAGTTCAGTCAACAAATTTTGAGTGCCTTGTGTCTCATAGGCATTGTTTTAAGAGCTACGAATCCGGCAGGGAGTGGATATATGAGAAGCTCTAGTAGTGCTTGGTGCTCAGAAACGTTAGTTCCTTTTTTCTTCGCCATCTACTGCCACCTCTCATTGTACCTGTCCCGTTAGGAAACACTGTTGAAACTATGTGCTTTCTAATATTTTATTTGCATTTGGAGGTTTTAGCAATTAGAAATAGGATCTGTTCATTGTATTTTGTTGGCAGTAGAGGGAAATTATGCTTGAAAGTTATGACGGTGTATTTACCTAAGTGTTATTTATAAGCTAGAAGAAAGTGTGGGTGCTTATAAGAGCATGCAATGGAGTCACCTCACCCAGAGTTGGGAGTTGGGTATGGGATTAGGGAATCTAAATCCAAGTGAGTCAGGACTCAGCTTAACTTCTCAGAATTCTGTGTTTGAAACTCAAGTTTTCTCTTGTTCCCTAACCGATTTATTAACATCCAGTGGAGCCTCACATGATCACTTTATTCTTTGGCGTTATATTTTATTGGGGAGATGACTGTAGTAAACACACAGTTATTTCATTGTATTCACGCACGCATGAGAGAGACAGTCATACGGTATTGCGTTGTTAAATCCAGAGCCCGGAGATACAGCACGGATCCTTGCTTGCATTGGGATTCACAGTAGGAAGATATTTGGCTAAGAAGAAAATGAAAATGGCAGAGCAGCAAGATGTGGAGACAAATGCTGATTTTCTGCCCGAACAAGAAGAACTCATTCAGAGTGCCACAGAAACTATCGGTAATTAATGTGTTTATGCTGATTTGGATGTCAGCATAAGTAGGTTACAATTTTTTTGAATTAGGTTAAAATTTATTGTAACATTTTAATTTCTTTTTATAGCATTGCACTCTAAATACACGAGCTTTTTCACAAAATTTTGATGCTAAATAAATTCTGTTTTTAATAACAATGCAAGTACTCTAGTTTTTCTATATTTTTTTCTATATGTTTCTATTTAACAGAGATGATTCCATTATGGGAAAAAATGCAAACATTAAGAAAGGACATGACTGGTGTTTTATTACTAAAGAAACGCTAACAAATTATCAACTGGAAAATACGTTATAGACTTTGATTTTGGTTTGCTGTCTTTAAAAAAATCTTAAGTACATTGCTGGTTGCTTTGGATTCCAGGGGTAATGATATAAAATTCTCTTTTGTCTAAATGTATTTACAGGCTCATTTTTGGACAGTACCTCACCCCTCCTGGCAATTGCTGCCTGTACAGCCCTGGGTGAAATTGGCAGAAATGGTCCACTCCCAATCCCCAGTGAGGGATCTGGCTTTACTAAGTTGCATCTTGTGGAAAGCCTGCTAAATAGAATACCCTCCAGTAAAGAAACAAATAAGGCAAGTCTCTTCCTTTTATCCTTCTCTTCTGAAATTCTTTCCATTCATAGATGAATAAATGAATAAAAACAGAATCATAGTCAGGATAGATGACATTACAGCTGGAGGAAGGATTGAATGTGAAAAAGAGTGATAAAGAAGAAAGTCTAGGTGACTGTTTAATTTTGAGTTGGGAATGATTTGTGCTGCACTGCTGTTGTGTGTGTACCGTTTGACCGAGTTATTCCAATTTAGGCCCATAACTGTTAAGATTTGGGTAAATATTAAGTGCATCAGGTAATTGTTTTGTCATGCAAAAGGGGGGTAATAAAGTGTTAAATAGTTTTATGATTTTTGTAATTTCAGACCAAATCGAAATCTTAACTTCCTATACCTAGTTTGGTTTTAAGTTTGGTTAGTAAGCAGTGTGAGTAATCTCTGAGGAGAAGGACACTTACGGTTTTTTTAGTTTTAGATAAAAACTTTCATAGACTTTTAAAATTTTTCTTTGGGATAAGAACACCTCAGTGTTGAAGTATAAGATGATTTAATGAACAGAAAAATCAGTTTACTACAAGTTTAATACGTAATTTTATTCTTGATCTAGCTACTCTTTAAAACTTTCTGAGATCACAGTACTTTTTATTAGATGTTAGCAACTACTCATTACCATCCATTGTTGAGCACTTGGCAATCTGCCAAGCATATATGCTGAGTGCTTCACATGCATTAATTAATTGAATCTCTAAAAGATCTAGTGAAGTAGGTACAATTGTCATCTCTGTTTTCCGAGATGAGGAAATAGCGTCACAGAGAGGTGAAGTAACTTGCCTGAGGTCACACAATTGTAAAGGCTATTAAAATGGTCGAGCTGTGACTTGATCTTAGGTCCTCTAGGCCCAGAATCTACATTTATAACTGTTATAGCTTGTAGGATAATGAGCTAGTTAATGACTTCGTTCTTCCTTCTTTTGCAGCTGAGGACCCTTAATGAACTCAGTTTTATGTCTTTCTACCTCCAATGTCTTATAGACATAATTCTGTAAAATTGGATACTTAAAAAAAAAATTGTGCTGATGAATTAGTTAGACAGACTCCCCCTCCCTGCTTTCTCATTTTGGAAACATTTTTTTCTGGGACCAAGCTGTTATATACTTCATTTAAAAAAAAAAAATTCTGTGTTCTTCCAGATGAAAGAAAGAGCTATCCAAACACTGGGATATTTTCCAGTTGGGGATGGAGATTTTCCTCACCAGAAACTCCTCTTGCAAGGTCTGATGGATTCTGTGGAGGTATTTATATTGCTGTCTGATTGTTAGTCATTCAAACAAAAGGCATTCTTCTTAACTTGGAATTTTGCGTACCGTGAGGTTTTAAATTAAAAACGTTATTCATTTATTCACCAAGTACTTACTGAGTACCAGCTGTGGGCCCGTCACTGTGGTAATCGTAGCATTGACTAAATCACCTCTGTGAGGAATTCCTTTTCTCATGATTTTTTTCAAATACATTTATTTATTTTTATTTTATTTATTATTTTTGGCTGTATTGGGTCTTTGTTGCTTGCGTGCAGGCTTTCTCTAGTTGCAGTATGTGGGCTTCTCATTGCGGTGGCTCCTCTTTTTTTTTTTTTTTTTTTTTTGGTGGTACGCGGGCCTCTCTCTGCTGTGGCCTCTCCCGTTGCGGAGCACAGGCTCCGGACGCGCAGGCCCAGCGGCCATGGCTCACAGGCCCAGCCGCTCTGCGGCACGTGGGATCTTCCCGGACCGGGGCACGAACCCGTGTCCCCTGCATCGGCAGGCGGACTCTCAACCACTGCGCCACCAGGGAAGCCCTGCGATGGCTCTTCTTCTTGTGGAGCACAGGCTCTAGAGTGCGTGGGCTTCAGAAGATGTAGCGCATGGGCTCTAGATTGCAGGCTCAGTAGTTGTGGCATGCGGGCTCAGTAGTTGTGGCTCGTAGAGCACAGGCTCAGTAGTTGTGGCGCAAGGGCTTAGTTGCTCCGCGGCATGTGGGATCTTCCCCGGACCAGGGCTCGAACCCGTGTCCCCTTCATTGGCAGGTGGATTCTTAACCACTGCGCCACCAGGGAAGCCCTTCTCATCATTTTTGAGTAAAGCGTGGTGCAGTGTAGGTAGAAGGGGAAACATAACCATTCAGCTAGATGTGGGGAGTCGGTGCCAGTATTCTGGTTGCCCTTGAGTCTTATGACTTCGCTTCTGTCTTCTAGATAAATGTCCAGTGTGGTGGAGAAGACCTATAAGTAGACAACTGCTAGCCAATATGATGAGTGACCTAACACAGTCTGATGTGGCCCCTGATTGGGCCTTGGTTCTTGTCACTTACTCACCAGCCACTTTTGTTCACCAGCCTCTTAGTCTTTCTTTGCTCTGAGCTTTTGAAAGACCCATGCTTCCTTCTTTCTCAGGTTGTTGCTATAGCTCTTTGAAAAGTTTCCTGACCCTTCAGACTAGAGTAGATTCTTTATTTATTTGTGCTTTCATGCTGCTCCATACTTTTCTTCACAACATTCGTCACAGTTGCTAATTGCCCACTAGGCTGAAGGCAAAGTCTGTTTTCCACCCCCATCCTCACCCCCATATAAAACAGGGGCCTGGCAGCGTAGTTGGTAGTAGCAGGACCTCAAACATTTTTGGAAGAGTAACCGAATGAAGAGATGTTTGTGTGTAAGGCAGTGGACTCACGTGTAAGGCAGGCATGAGCACTTCTGTCTGGGGGAGCTGGTGCACGTTTTTTGGTGACAGAGTCGCTGCTGGGCCTTGAAGGAAGAGAGGGAGGAGAGAGGAGAGCTGTGGTTGAGGAATAAGGTAGCTAGCTGAGTGATAGAGCCAACATTAGGATGCAGGTCTCTGGATTCTTGATGGAGTATTTTTAAGGTGAAATTTTTTGACAAGAAATTATAACCATATCTCATTCTCCCTGGATGTCACATTGTAACATCTTGGGGAAAAGCTTGTGATGTCTCCTTTTTCATCTTTTTTCTTTTTATATATCTGTGGTAGAGATGGGTTTCTTCCAGTTTTGTTTAAATGAATGAAGGTTTGTCTCGGTTCTTAACTTGCTACTGAAGACATTATTTGAAGAGTTTAGAAGTACAGAACTATATGAAAAGCTTGAAACATGCTAGAGAGACTGAAGGAGGAGAATTTTTAAAAAGCAGGAATCAAGAGAAGCAAAATATCTTCACCGTCATCTAGGACAAAGTTCTAAAGGGTTTTTTTTAACGTTTTATTATGGAAAATTTCAAACATGCACAGAAGTAGAGAGAATAATAATATAATGATCCCTATTTACCTACTCTTTATTTCTAGAATATTTAAAGCAAAATCTGTATATCATCTTCACAAATAGAGTTAGGGAGTTTTGTTTTTGTTTGTAATGCCAACTATGTTGTTGTTAACATGTAAACAGGTAAAAACAGGCACATAAAATGACGCCCTAATATGGGATCCTCTGTGTTGAGATAACCTTTTCTCAGCTTAGAGTTGCCAAGAGAAACTTCTGACCAGGAAAGCTGTAGGACTGAAGCCTTCAAATACTTTTTCTCAGGGTAGGAAGTGTGTGGTATCAGCACTTAACACCTCAACAAGCCTAGAGCATTTCGTTGATTGAGCTTGGAAATGGCTAGACTGTTGTCTGTATGCTTTACAGTGTTCTCCCAAAAGGTCCATGTTCCCATACCCCTCATATTCTCTGTTCTTCATTCTCTTCTTACTCTCCTATTCTTAGGTCTTTTCTGATTCCCAGCAAACATTAGAGAAAAATGCCAAAGGGAGCTGAGGCTGGCCCAATTCCACATTAGTCAGTGATTCATAATTGTGAGACGTGTCAATTTCTAAATCTGATTTTAAAAATTTGAGTATGTATAGTTTAGAATTTTTTAAACTTTTGATTTTTGAAACAATTCCAAATGTACAGTGTGGTTGTCAGAATAATGTAAAGAACTCCTGTATACCCTTTATCCAGACTTACCAAATTACCACATTTGCTTTGTCATTCTCTGTTTTTTTTTTTCTGAACCATTTGAGAGGAACTTGTAGATACCATGTAATTTAAGCATGCAGAGAGGAGGAGGTGTTAGTAAATGATAAAGGCCGCTGTTAAGGGTGCAGTTACTACCAATCGAGTGTCTACTAGATGCTTTATGTACGTTAACCTCGTTTAATCCCTACGGCCTGGCGAGGTGGATGCTGGTATTATTTATGCTCATGTTACAAATGACAAAGTTGAGTCTGAGTTTAAATAAGTGTATGTAGCTGGTGAGAAACAGAATTTCCACCAAGATCCATATGGCTTCACAGTCCATGCCCTTCTCCCCCAAGTAAATGGTTCCATTCTTCCAAAGATTAAAAATCCCTGCTTAGTGGTTCTCTGCTGAGGGTGAAGAGTGCAACACAGACTTGGGAAAAGATCCTCACGTCATTCTTAGGTTCTCCATTCCCTCACTCTGCCTCACCTTCCGACCATCCCATTAGCTGAGAGCATTGCAGGCAAAAGAGTAAAAACAAAGCATGCTGAGAAACAAGACAGTAAGCAGCCTTTTTGTGGAAATGGATGTTTTGGGGCAATGTTCTCTCTGACTCCTGACTTTTGTCCCCTTCATTGCAGGCCAAGCAGATAGAGCTTCAGTTCACTATCGGCGAAGCCATCACCAGTGCTGCGATAGGAACTAGTTCTGTGGCCGCCCGGGATGCCTGGCTGGTGGCTGAAGAAGAATATACGCCCCCTGCCGGTACTATATAGTCAGCTAATCAGTTCATTACCACCAA
Source organism: Kogia breviceps (assembly GCF_026419965.1). NCBI lineage: Eukaryota > Metazoa > Chordata > Mammalia > Artiodactyla > Physeteridae > Kogia > Kogia breviceps. Next base: position 22,006,272 of record NC_081317.1, read on the forward strand.
GTAACCCTCTTCTGTTCTTGTTATCACCTTTGAGCAAAAGAAAAAAATGTATACATTCCATTTTAACTCTCTTTCCAATATTTATATATGTCTTTACCAGTTTGGCTCAGTCAAGAAGGATAGTTGGTTAAAGGAGACAGCACAAAATGAATGAGAACTGTTTCTTTTTTTTTTTTTTTTTTTTTTTTGCGGTATGCGGGCCTCTCACTGTTGTGGCCTCTCCCGTTGCGGAGCACAGGCTCCAGACGCGCAGGCCTAGCGGCCATGGCTCACGGGCTTAGTTGCTCCACGGCATGTGGGATCTTCCCGGACCAGGGCACGAACCCGTGTCTCCTGCATCGGCAGGCGGATTCTCAACCACTGCGCCACCAGGGAAGCCCGAGAACTGTTTCTTTAGTCCTTTGGCAAGCAGGCCAGGGGAGTTAGCTATTGATTACCTTCAGACTTGTGCTCTATTCGTGAGGATTGGTGTGGTTAGCCAGTGTTAGAGGTTGAGGCCTAGCAGTTTCCAAGTTTTGTGTCCCCTAATCCTTTATCACACAGTGCAGGTCGTGCAGCAGGTGCCTCTTCACTAAGTCACTCTGGCTTTTAATGACCACATAGGTGAAGGGGCATGTGTTTTCTGATGACACGTTACAGGTACTGTGATTTCACATGTCTCGTATGCTGTAAACATCCTACAGGGCACAGGATGGCTCTCCACAGCAGAGTGTCCTGCCAACCTCAGTAATGCCAAGGTTGAGGAACTCTGAAGTGACAGAGGAAAAGGAGAACAATGGCGTAGTAGCTGGAGGAGGAAAGTGAGGTTAATAGAGGTTGGTTTGCCTGTTAGTTTTTAGATGGAGATGGGAAAGATATTGCTGACACTCGAAAGAATGGGGACAATTTAAAAAAATTAAGACAAAACTAATACAACATTGTAAATTAACTATGCTCCAATAAAAATTTAAAAACAAACAAATAAATAAAAGAAAAAATATTTATTTTAAAAACTCTATGTGCAATTAAGGTCTAAAAGGAAATATAAAGGAAGAGAAATACTTTTTTTTCCTGCTGTCACTGTTTAAATGAGTAAAATTACGTTAATCATATGGGTATTAAAAAAACTTAAAACAGTTTATTATCCTTTTCTTTTTTTTTTTTTTTTTTTGTGGTACGCGGGCCTTTCACTGTTGTGGCCTCTCCCGTTGTGGAGCTCAGGCACAGCGGCCGTGGCTCACGGGCCCAGCCACTCCGCGGCATGTGGGATCTTCCCGGACCGGGGCACGAACCTGTGTCCCCTGCATCGGCAGGCAGACTCCAAACCACTGCGCCACCAGGGAGGCCCAAGATAGTTTTTTTAAAAGAGAAGTTTTAGGTTCAGAGCAACATTAAGAGGAAGGTGCAGAGGTTTCCCACACCCTCTACCCCTACACATGCCTAGCCTCCCCCATGATGGTGATAATTTTTCATTCTAGGGAACTAAAGTTATCTGAGTACCTTTGAAAGGTTATTTAGTTTATGCTAGGTTCTGAAATGAATGATTATCAATTCCTTCAGCAATTTATTTAAACACCTTAGTCATTTAGATCTTAATATGTTGCAGGATTGTTGTATTGTGTAAATGTTGATTAAAATTTAATCTTTTTCAGGAAGCTCTGTTCAGTTATTTTAATTGCTTCTTATCATTCTTTCCCTTTCCCTAGGAGCTAAAGTTAATGATGTGGTCCCCTGGGTGTTGGATGTGATTTTAAATAAACATATCATCAGCTCCAACCCACATGTGAGGCAAGCAGCCTGCATCTGGCTCCTTTCCCTTGTGAGGAAGCTAAGTACCCATAAAGAAGTGAAGGTAAGCCACTCTATAAATGTGATCCAGCTCTGTTGGAAACTGTTCATGAAATATTTATAATAGAAAGGTGGTAGGAAGGGAAGTGTATGAGGGTGAGGGCCACTAACCAGTAACACATATTTTGAAATAAGCTATACATGAAGGAATGAAGGATGGTGCCTGATACATATGGGCTGGAAGATGATTCTTAAGTTGAAGGTACAATGTCAGAGGAAGTGGTGAGGATGGGGAGGCTCAGACTGTGTGCGTTAGACCACCTGTAAGTGCTACAACCTTCAGGTAATTTGGCCACCTTCGAAGATGAGAGCACAGCCGGGTTTGTGACTGCCTCTGGTCGTGAGACTTCACAGGGGTTGTGTACCCTGAGAGCAAGACTTTTTTTCTCCCAGGGAGGTAGAGTTTAAGTGTTCTGAATGCCTTTTTTCTTCTTTCAGTCTCATCTTAAAGAAATTCAGAGTGCATTTGTTTCTGTTTTGTCAGAAAATGATGGTAAGTAATTGGTAAATATTTGATTTCCAAACTTCTTTCAACTTGTGTTTTAAATTTTGAAAAATCTGGATTAATGAACATAAAAGAAGGCTACAGGAAACTTGATTCTTAATGTATTTATTTATTAATTAGATCAGTTTTGCATTTAAAAGTGGATCCGAGGCCTTCTTTAGCGTCCGTACTTGTATCAAATAATAGCTTTCTTCTCCTGATACTTAGAATTCCTTTTCTCTTTGTGGTTTAAGCCAGGAGAGAGTGCAAATATTTGTGTTAGACATTTAAATAGTAGCTTTGTTTTATTAATTGTTTTAAACATGTGGTCTAATGTTGACTTTTCATTTAAAAAATTGCATGTGGGCGTCCTGAAATCCTGTGATTACCTCTCATGTGTGCGACGTGCATCCGCTGACCCTTTGTCACCATGCACTGCACACTAAGGCCCAGCAGGGTTGACTTGGCTTGTGAGTTGGATGTTCTGTGAATGTAGTTCTCATTTACAGAGACTTGCTGGTGTCATGTCCACTCAGATGATTTAGTATGTTTTTAACAAAATCGGCAGGTTGATTATGTTTTCATATCTTTACTTTGATATCATTTTGGGTTAATGTTACAAGTTTAAATTTTTTTTTTACTTGATGGCCAGAGGGCAAATTTTTCTTAAAAGAATATTGTTTTGTCTGACTTCTGTGTAGAACTTAGCCAAGATGTTGCCTCAAAAGGCCTTGGGTTGGTGTATGAACTGGGCAATGAACAAGATCAACAGGAGTTGGTTTCTACTCTCGTAGAAACACTGATGACTGGCAAAAGGTACAGTGAACTTGAAAGTTTTAGATTTGAACACACAGGGCAAGTTTTGCACATACTGAGAATATGAAGTGGAAGAAGGAAAGTTCAGCTTGTGATTTTCCTGTTTATTAAGCCTTTTCTAAATTGGAAATCATCGCTTGTTATGCTGTGGATAGCAGTTCAATTATCCAGTGTATACTGTTTAGAAAGTAAACTAAACTACTGTTTAGAAACAGGCCAGTAATTCAGGCTTTGAAAATTGAACGATCTTGGGACAGGTAAAGCGTTGGATTACAGAAGTACCGTAATTACCGTTGGCTAAATGGAATGAAGATGTGGAGAGGAGGCGTGTCACGCGAGTCCGATCTGTGAAGAGAAAGAGGGGGGCAGTCATTCTTGTAATTGGTTGCTGCTTTATGTTACCTTCCTTGTAGGAAGAATAGTTTTCCATGTGTGACCACATTTAATTCAGTGTAAGTTTATGTGGGATGTCTTTTATATCTATTTGTTCTTCCTAGACTTCATTTTACAAAATTGTCTGGCTGATGGGAAGGGTTAGTTGACTTCTACATCTTGCACACTGTAGATACTTGATAGGGAATTTGATTTTATCAGTTTACAGATGAAATGTATGCATTAGTTGAATGGTGGTATGAAAATTTTGAGGCTAATTTAAATTCTTGGTATTGTTTTCGTTTAGAGCTAAGCATGAAGTTTCTGGAGAGACGGTGGTGTTTCAAGGAGGAGGCCTTGGCAAAACCCCTGATGGGTAAGTGTGCTGGATCCATTGATCAATCACTGTAGACATCTTCTCTCCGTCGGAAAGGGTGCTCACCAGGTTGATTTCCACCCTCGTGGGAGGTGTTGTGTGTTAGTGGAAGAAGAAAATGTCAGTGAAGAAGCCTAGTGTTTTAGATTGGGTTTCCTGGGGCAGCAGACTGAGATGGAGGTGTGTACACTGGAAGTTTATTGAAGGGTGCCTGGGGTCATCCCCCTGGGGGGATGAGGAGGCAGGACAGGTCCGGTGGCCGAGGAGGAGCTGAACTGCTGCCCCCGCTTACGAGACCGTGACCCGTCACGGAGCTCTGGGACTGGGCTGGGAGGGCCTGCAGGGAGGTCCTGCTCTGTGTCCCCTCCTCAGGTCTTTTCACCCCCTCAGTGACTAGCCATTGGTGGTGGGCTGCTCTTGGGGAGGACCTGACCTTGGACTGAGGGCCGTTCTGTCCGCTCCCAGCCAGTGGGTCCTCAGGGAGGAATCAGTACCCACTGCACCTAGTTTTTTGGGGGGTCATCTCTACTTGGTGCTTTGGAGTCCACCGACTTGGCATTTCAAATTAATTCGTAGAGCCTTACCTCTTTTGTCTTATCGTTATTCCATCATGGTTGTACTGTTGCTTTTCCTCTGAAAACCCTCAGGGCCAGCTGCAGCTTGCTGGGGAGTCCCCAGAGCCCTGCCTCGGGCTGTCTCTCCCGTAGCTCCCTGGTTTCACACTGAAGTTGTTTCATTCCACTTATCCTCCCTCTAGACTCCCTCTGAGTTTTAAAAAATGTGCTCACTTTTCACAAAATAATGAAAAAGATCAGGTAGTTGAGCAAATACAGAGGAAAGTTAGCAGGACTTGAAGAAGTTGTTACCAGGACTGGGACGCTGTAGCTTAGAAAAGGTGTAGGGAAGACAGAAGTTGTCTTCAGACGGCTCTCTTAGGATCCTGAGAGAGATTGGTGCACAGTGTACCGAAGAATTATTGCTGTCTCCTGAGGTGATGAGGGCTCCACCCTCATGGGCATCACAGGTGCCTTAGGTCATTTACCAGCCATCGCTGAGAACTGAAGTAGGCGACTTTTTATATTCTCGTCACCCTGGTTCTCTGCCTCTGTGGTAATGAGATAACTCAATATTGGAAATATAGCAAAAACATAATTTTTGAATGTCCTAGTAATATTGGTAATGTAATTTTTAATAGTCTGGAGATGGAGAAATACCTTACAGCATACTTTTTCATTTTTGTTTTCAAGCCAGGGCCTCTCTACTTACAAGGAGCTTTGTTCTCTGGCAAGTGATCTTAGTCAGCCGGATCTGGTGTATAAATTTATGAATCTAGCCAACCATCATGCTATGTGGAACTCTAGGAAGGTAAGTGCCTATTGCTGGACATTTTATTTTTTTCTTCCCTCCAGATCAAACCTTCTGCATTGGCAGACGGTGACAACTATTATGCAGTGTGTTTTGTAAAAGTCTGTGATTAGAGAGATCTAGATCACCACATAGCTGCTATTATTGATTGGTAAAGCTGGACACTCAGTAAATCAGGCTCTATTCAGGGACAAGGATAGGAGGAAGAATTTTGTGATATTTAATAAGTGGATATTATATCTGAGCCACTTTGTTATTATTTTTTTTAGGGTGCTGCTTTTGGTTTTAATGTAATTGCTACCAGAGCTGGAGAGCAGCTAGCTCCTTTCCTGCCTCAACTAGTTCCTCGTCTTTATCGTTATCAGTTTGATCCCAACCTTGGTATTCGACAGGCCATGACAAGTATTTGGAATGCACTGGTCACTGACAAGTCAATGGCAAGTATCTGTGAACCCTTGTCCCAGATTACACATGGCATGGTTTACACATGGTAAACCCATGCTCATCTTCCTTTCTACTTTGTGTACTTTTTTGTTAAAACAAAAAGACTTTCTTTCATCCCTTGCTTTCTTCCTTCTTTCAAGGTATCAGAGATGCTCATGGCAACATTTATTGAAATCTCAAAAATGGAAACAATCTAAATGTCCATTGGGTGGATGGTTAAGGAAGTGGCAGTGTATCCACACAAATGGAAAACTGTATGTTGATAGTTAACCACTGATGTAGTGGAGAACAGGTCGTGGTTCTTGCCTTCAAGGAGTTCACATAGTTGGGGAGGTAGATAAGGAGTCAGGCAATTACCATATTTGGTTTTTTCTCATCTGGCTGCTTTTTATATTCTCCTTCACTGTTAGATACTAGGATATCTAAGGTTTGCCTCTGAGTACCGTTTACTCTCTCCACGTTCTCTTTTTAGATGAGCTCAGCAGTTCCAGGGCTTACGTGTCATCTTGATTGTGATGGTTCCCAGTCTTTACTTCTGGCGCAGGCACGACTTGTGCTCCTGACTTGTCTGTCTCACTGCCTGCTTGACATTGTCACTTGGATGTTGTTTCGAGATACCTTAGACTTAATATGTCCAGAATAGGACTTAAAAAAACAAACTTCCCCCTCTCTTCTCCTCGGCGTTCATTCATTTACCCCCGCTGGGAAAGTGGGCATCATCCTTGGTTGTTGTCTCTCTCACCCTCACCCTCAAGTGAATCCAGTAGCAAATTCTGTTGATTCTGCTTCCAAAGTATTTCTCCCTCCCTCCTTTCTTTCTTTCTCTCTCTCTCTCTCTTTCTCTCTGTTCCTCTCTCTCTCTTTCTCTCTTTTTCTCTTTCTTTGTTTCTTTGTTTCTTTCTTCCTCCCTTCCTTCTCCTATGTGGCTTGCGGGATCTCTGTTCCCTGACCAGGAATCAAACCCGGGCCCACAGCAGTGAAAGTGCTGCGTCTTAACCACTGGATCTCCAGGGAATTAATTCCCTCCAAAGTATTTCTTGAATCTATTCTCTTTTTTCCTAATTCTTCCCTGATGAACAGGTTGTCATCTTTCTCTTCTCTTTGCCTTCTTTCATTTAATTACCAATAGTAAAAGTGATTTTTAAAAACGCAAATAGGAGTGCATTTTGGGTTAAAATCCTTTGGTGGCTTCCTAGTTCACTTTAAATAAACCCCATGACCCTTACCATGTCTTTCCATGCCTGAGCATGATGCAGCCCTTTCCTCTGTCTCCATTCTGATGCTGGTAGGCAGTGGAGGGTTCCACCTTGAGGGTTCTGTGAGCTCTGTTTACTCTAGGAGAGTACTTGGTACCACTGGGTCAACTGAGATCTAATAGGTCGAGTTCAGGGTCCAGGCTTAGGCTCTCAAGATGTGAGTGTCATCTCTGTGTGAGTGGAAGGTAAAGCCACAGATGTGGATGAGATCACTATGGAGACTGTCTAGAGACATGGACATAGAAAGACATCAGTTTCTTAAATCTTAGGTGAGTTATTTCCTCCCCGTCTTGGTTTTCTTAAATGTAAGTGAGGATAACAAAACCTCTCCTACTTACAAGAGTAAAAGTGGAAAAGCCATAAGTTTTGAAGTTCTTTGGATTAGCATAAAAAATGAATCTACTATCGGTGTGTAGTTATTAACAAATGGATATCAAAACTAAAGAGGCTTAAAAGATGAAATTCTTCTTCATTCTGAACAGTCAAATGCTTCCTTATGTGCCAGACGTGGCGCAGGGTACCAGGGAGGCGAAGACAAGTGAGACACTGTCCTTGCCCTCGAGGTCTCAGTGTGAAGGGGCAGGACAGTTACTGTGCTGTCTGATACAGTGTGCTTAAGAAGGTGCCTTGGTAACATAGGGAAGAGTAGGCCAGTCCTGTCTGCGAAGGTGATGCCTGATTTGAATCTTGGGCAAGTAGGAGATGGAAGAGGTAGAGGTAGTGTGTGCTATGGAGTGGGGGTGAGACAGGACACATAAGAAGAACTTGGGAGCTAGATGGTCCCAGGAGGGCTTTGTATTCACGCCGGGGTGATTGGATTTTATTTTCATGCACTGAGGAAAATAAGAGGATCACATTTGCATTTCAGGATGATCAGCTGGGCAGCTTTCAGCAACTAAAGTGGGGAGAGAGTTGCGGACTGAGAGGCCTAGGGAGACACTTAGGCTGTTACGTACAGAAACACAGTGTGGTAGAGATGAATCATTTGATTATTGATGGATTTTGCATCCTCAGTTTTATCCTTTTGCTTTCATTAGGTGGATAAATATTTGAAGGAAATTCTTCAAGATTTGGTTAAGAATCTAACCAGCAATATGTGGCGAGTTCGAGAATCCAGGTACTAGTTTTGGAAATATAAGACTAGTCAAATAAAATTGAATTTTTTCCCCTTCAAATTTCCAAGTTTTATACTTTGTGTAAAAGGAATAAGTTAAAACCACTAAAAAGAGTATTTCTGGTTGGGTTAGACAGTTAATGATATTTAAGCTCTAGTCAGTGGTTTTCCTAAGTTGTCTTAGTTTTTGTAAGTATGAAATAACAGAAGTAGATCACTTGTTAAATTAGACATCAAGATACATTTATATACTCTCATGACTTTGTACGGTAGCATTTATTTATACATATATAATTTATGTTTATTCAGTGCCTGCTATATGCTTGGCAGTGTGCTAGGCCCTGGAGGTATATTGGTAAGTAAAAAATGATGTATCATCTTAAAGAGATTATATTATAGTTGTGGGAAATAGACATTTGATGAGTGTACATACCATATGCCTGTGGTATATTTGAGGTACCAAGAAGAGAGTAGTCATTGCCGTCTTGGGATGAGGGGGTTAAGCTAGAAATATAGGCAGAATCCATATTCTTGTTTGCTGTGGATGTTTCATAGTAAAAGATTGAGCTTTCTTGATCATATATTTGAAACCAAATTGTTTATTTTCAGCTGTTTAGCTCTGAATGATTTATTGAGAGGAAGACCCCTAGATGACATCGTTGATAAACTTCCAGAAATTTGGGAAACTCTCTTTAGAGTACAAGATGATATAAAGGTACTGTATACATAAATCTGCATTTATTTATAGAATAGCATAAATTGGAGTTGTTAAAATATGTATGTTACATATTTCAAAATTCAGACAATTTTTTTTTAAAGACCAGAATTTTCCTCCAAAGTTTCCATTTTGATGTGTCTGTGAAGTGGCAAGTTTAGGTATCTTTAGATCTAAATTAAAGTAAAAAAAAAAAAAAGGGTAACTACTGCCTGATTTTCTTTTAGTAGAGATCTTGTGATGCTGTTGATGAGGAACAAATAACAGTTTAGAAGTAATCCAGAATAACTCTACTTAGATCAGCTTCGTAAGTTGGATCAGTCATTCCCAAATAACTTGACCGGTTTCTCTTTTGCCTCGGCAGTCTAAATTGTAAATTTTTCCATCTTACCATTAAAATTAGGCACTTCAGTTTTTTGCTTTATTTGTCAGAGTTTTTTTTAAGTCTTTCAGAATCTTCGCATAGATCTCTATACATTTGCTTTTATAATGCATTTCGTTTCTAAACTGTTATACTTAATATCCATATTTTTGTAAGGTCAAAATAGGTTGTGTCTAATTTAAAAAAATAGTTGTATGGCATGGTAGTATGTTCCTTGACGGGCAAAGAGCCTAGTGAAACACGATTTTTTTACCTAGTAATGAAAGTAGGATTTTTCACCAATTTGTGTAGATTTGGAAGCAGTTTAAATACACATTTTGGGGTAGATGAGAAGGAAACTCTGATGTTGTATAATGTCATACTTTTCTCATTTTTAGGAATCTGTACGAAAAGCAGCAGAACTGGCTCTGAAAACGCTGAGCAAGGTGAAAACTCTTGCCTTACCCTGGGGGGTGAAGTGGGGCAGGAGTCTACGTGACAGTGAAAATTATGCCTTTTTTGTCATATAAAGTGACATTTAGTTGCAGTGTAACTGGCTTCATGTTACAGCCCACTTAACAATGAATGGGAAACTGGTTGCTGTTACATTAGAATACTAGTGTTTTTAACAACGTGTGTCTCTGGGCTCTTTAAATGGAGAGCTCTTCTGGCCCTTTATGTAAGATAGGACTTTCTCTTGACCCTGAAGTACACATTACATTTAGATCAAGCAACGTCTCTTCTCTTTATTACTGCTATGTTTATATGTTAATCTGCCTTTCATACTTATGAGGTTGGCAGCCTTTTTGAAACTGGTTTCCCACTTGAACTTGATTTTGTGGTATATCAGGGCCTTCTAATGCATTAGAAGGTTTTAAATCCAAGTGTTTCTTACTCCACATCTGTGTTCTTGACCTCTGTGTTATGCTGCCACCCAAAGTTATTGATGATTATGATAATATACCTTAAGCCTTCTTCAGAGTGCTTTCTAAACATTTTCTCATTTCATCTTGTTTCCCGTTTCACAAATTAGAAGACCAAAGCTTAGAAAGTAAAATGCATTACCGAGTTTTCTGTTTAGTTATTGACAGACGTAGGACTCAATCCCAGATCATGAGATCTTCTTTTTCTTTCTGTGATATCGTAGAAAGTAGAGTCACTTATCCTTTTCTATGGATGTAGGAAGTAGGAAGTATTTTGTCAGATGAACGCGTTATTGGGTGAGAGGTCAGTTTCGCTAATTTCCATGCTCTTTGTATGTGAGGTTTGTGTGAAAATGTGTGACCCTGCCAAAGGAGCAGCTGGCCAGAGAACCATTGCCGTCCTTCTGCCCTGCCTTCTGGACAAAGGAGTGATGAGTCCTGTGACAGAAGTTCGAGCCCTCAGGTTTGAATCAGCTGATGAAATTGAATGTATTGGATTTCCTTAATTCTTAGCCACCCAGTAGAAATAGGGTTTCTTTGAACGTTAGATTCTTGAGAGAATGGAGAAATGAGTTGAGAATCCAGTGGGGTGACCCAGTAGCAAATGTGAGAAGTGGTGAGTCAGAACATTTTTGCAGAGACATTCTCATGGGAGCCTTGCTTTAGTCCGGCCTCCTGCCTCAACCTTGAGTAAAGTGCATTTTTCTCTTGTCATTGGCCTCTGCCCCCAGCAGGCACATCTTCCTATTCTGCTGCGCCTCACGTCCTTGGGAGCTTGCTTGTTGGTTATACCACTTAGTAATGTTTCACAGATTATTACGTTTAAAATAAGCTGTTTACCGCCTGTGAAATAGTCAAGAAGTACACATTTAGATATATATGGCTCTTTTAAGTTAGAATCAGCAGTGAAGGATTCTATTTTTTTTCTAACTAGATTGCTATCTGGGAACTTAATCTGTTCCATTTTTTATTTCACTCTTGAAATTAGATCAAATTAATAGTACCAACACTATTTCATGGTAACTAAATAGTTGGTATGGGAAAGCTCTTCTTAGAAGGATTCACCTACAGATGCAAAGGAATGGTAAAATTAGGATATCGCCATGTTGCTATCCTCAGTGATATAATCCAGGTAATGATCATAAATGGCTCCTGAGTCCGCTGGTAAAGGCTGACGGGAGGAGCATTATAATGGATGGTTGGTTCATGCCGACCAAACTTGAACCTGCTGTTCACTCTTTAACAGCACAAAAAAGAGATAAGCATCCTGATGTGATGAGACAGGACATGTGAAGACCACCTGTGAAAGATTCTTGTTTTAAAAAAAATTGAACTGAACTTGATTTAGCCTGCAGATCTGTATAAGCTACAGAGGAACCTGTTAAGTGACACCATCAGAATACAAATCAATAGCTTAAAAAAAAGAGGATGGAGAGAGCACTGTTGAAAAAGATTCAAGAAATGCAGTAAATTGCAATGTGTAGATGGACTCTGGATTCGATTTCAGCAAACCAACTCTTATGGACACTTGTGAAACAATCAGGAAATTTGGATATTAGATGATATGAAAAAAATTCTTGATTTTTTTAGGTGTGAAATGGTATTTTGATTATGATGAAATGTCTGGGTCTCTTCATGATACATGCAGAAGTTTAGTTAGGGAATACGCTTCAAAATACTACAGTGGCAGGGGGAAAAGTATATGTATGGTCTGTATGTATGGTGGATGCCTAAGTGAGACAAAATTGGCCAGAGGTTGCTGATTGTTGAACTGGGTGTGGAGAACATACAGAATTGCATTTATGATTCTCTTTACTTTCATATATGTGTGAAAATTTCTATAATAAAAAGTAAAAACAAAAACAAAAAAAAACAACAACACAGAGCTAAGACCAGGCTCTGTGCCCAAGGCAATATGTTCTCTAATGCAATAAAGTGCAGAAACTCCTCATGATTAAACCTGTAGGGCGTCTTGCTTTTGTTAAAAGGACTCAGGAGTTGTGTTTTGTGTGTCTGTAGCATTAACACCCTTGTGAAGATCAGCAAAAGTGCAGGAGCCATGTTGAAACCACATGCACCAAAACTCATCCCAGCTCTGCTAGAATCCTTAAGTGTGTTGGAGCCTCAAGTTCTCAATTATTTGAGTCTCCGGGCTACAGACCAAGAAAAGGTGCGTTGACAACACAGCCATATTGGTAATTATTATGAAGGGAGAGCCCTGTTAAGATACTCAACAGGCCTTCCAGGGTCCTTAGACAAAATGCATGATTCAGATAATACTTTCACCACTCCTGAAACAGCTCAACTTCTATAACCACATGCAGTGTTTTTTTAGCGGGAGCGGAGAGGGCTTATACACTGTTATGTGAAGTGAATGAAAAGTGACACTTCCGTCCAAAAAAATACATGAATACATTTATTTAACACAGTTTTTTGTACATGTTTGTTTATTTTCTAGGGGTTGGGTCTACACCCTCAGAGTCCTTCTATGGACCATTCCTGCTTTGCAAATCAAGAGGATTTGTAGCTAGACTTTTGCATAGTCCAAAATTATTCTGCTTTTTAAGTATACTGTAGTTCCCTAGTCTCTGATCAGAGTTTTTTTTTTTTTTTTTTTTAATTACAGATGAAACTTTTATTGTGAAAAGTTAAAACAACACAGAAGAGTAGAAAGTAATCCCCTAGGAGTTCCCTCTGCTGTGGCAGCACAGTATCATTTCCTGAGGAGTACTCACTGTCAGCAGTTTCCTGGGTGTTTTTTCAAATTCTTTTGTAGTCATAGGCTACAAAATCAAGCAAACATACTAATTTTAAAATAGAATCAGACTGTGAATATTGTTCTGCAACTTGATTTTTGTTTCTAACAAAATACCATGGGTGTATATAGATCTGTTTCATTCTTTTTAGTGCATGCATAGTATTCTACAGTGAGATTATTTTGAACTTTTGGGTTTTTTTTTTTTTTTTTTTTTGTGGTACGCGGGCCTCTCACTGCTGTGGCCTCTCCCGTTGCGGAGCACAGGCTCCGGACGTGCAGGCTCAGTGGCCATGGCTCACGGGCCCAACCGCTCTGCGGCATGTGGGATCCTCCCAGACCAAGGCACGAACCTATGTCCCCTGCATCGGCAGGCGGACTCTCAACCACTGCGCCATCCGGGAAGCCCAATTTTGAACTTTTGTGTGAGAGATTTTGTGGCATGAAAAGTTATGAATGTTCTGTTTTCTCCACATCTTTGCCAACATTGAATAATATCAGTCTGATAAGCAAGAATCTCATTATTCTAATTTAGTTTCCTATTATTAGTGTTGTCCATTGTCTTTTCATATTGTTAGCCATTTATAAGTATTTCTTCTGTGAGTTGTATGTTTCTACTCTATGTCTGTTTTTCGCTTGTTTATGTTTTTACATTTGTCTTTATTAGAACTGTCAAACTCCTGTTACATGATAGTAAAAGTTTTCTCTCAGTTCACTATTTGGTTTTTAACTTACCTAAGCTATTCTGTTCTAATCACTTACTCAGTTTTCCCTTTGCCTCTGATATTGCTGTTTCTTCTCCAGTCATCATTCTTTCCTCTTTCAGCAGTAATCTTGCCTTTCCTAGGTTCTCACCTACTAGGTGTTGAGAATTAGGAAACATAAATTCTAGTCCAAACTTTGCAGCCCTAGGCAAGTCACTTCTGTCTGCCTAATTTTTCTCACTTATTATGTCTGGATAGTGTCAGCCTCTCCTATACCATAGTTGTTTGATTAAAATGCTATTGTATCAATAGATAGGAGGGTCCTTTATAAAGTTAAAACAATACATGTATAAAATTAAAAATCGTGTATTAGATAGAAAATTATTTAGTCTGTTTCTTTATTTAATGCAGGGAGAACCTGAGGCTCAAGAAGGCTGGATAACTTGCTCAGAGCCATACTATGTTATTTTCTAACTGCAGTTAATTTCTGTTGTCCGCATTTCTCACTTACGGTGAGATGCTGCCTCTACATATATATGGTTGAGTGTAGGACAAAAGAAATTATTTAGACTTGTGTTTGAATTTGTTGTATCTATATATTATTTATTTATTTATTTATTTTTTTTTGCGGTATGCGGGCCTCTCACTGTGTGGCCTCTCCCGTTGCGGAGCACAGGCTCCGGACGCGCAGGCCCAGCGGCCACGGGTCACGGGCCCAGCCGCTCCGCGGCATGTGGGATCTTCCCGGACCAGGGCACGAACCCGTGTCTCCTGCATCTGCAGGCGGATTCTCAACCACTGTGCCACCAGGGAAGCCCCTGTATATTATTTTTTAAAATATTCCTTAATTTGTCAGTAAAGCCCAATTTGAGTGTGTGGAGGTTCTTCTTTTACTTTGGCTGTGCCGTGTGCAGCTTGTGGGATCCTAGTTCCCTGACCAGGGATCGAACCCACGCCCTCAGCAGTGAAAACCGCAGAGTGCTAACCAGTGGGCCGCCACGGAATTCCCTGGAGGTTCTTCTTAATTGATTGAATGTGCTTGCATTTGTGTTCTCAGGCTGCGATGGATAGTGCCCGACTCAGTGCTGCCAAATCCTCTCCCATGATGGAAACAATCAACATGGTAAGCGCCTCATGTAATGAGAACATTTACGTTTGCTTACCTTAGAGTGTAATTGTTCAGAGTCTTCAGGTTACATTAAATGAAGTAGAGGTTTAAGGGATGAGTCAAGGCAGCTGTTGTGACGCTAGTTTTTTCCTAGTATAGTTCTTTTTTTCTTTTCCTGTATTACTAAATGGAATACTTTCCCCAATACTAGATTGCATTAGTCCAGATTTGTGTTACACAGGAGAACAATATATTAAAAGGTCTGCCTATAAATTTATATCTGTATATCTTTTGGCCTGCCTATTTAGAAAGTTCGGATACTTGTCTCTGCCTGAGCATTGTCCCTGGGAGGACCTAGGAAAGTGTAAGCTGGAGGTGTTAGTGAAGTAGGCAGCATAAAAGGTAGGGAGAGAGAACTGAGCAATGTTGGTAGGTTGTTAGTTGCAGAAAAGAGCTGCTTGGCACCAAGTTTAGAAATTCCAACGTTTCTGGAATCGTGGGTGAAGAGTCTCTAAGGTCACAAAAGCCGACTCTGCTGTGCATGCCCTGGAGTGGTTAATTGAGAGCTTGTGAGCTACTGGAAATTGTTTTGATGAGCAGATCACAGGACTAGACAAGAGAAGAAGAAATTTTTTTAGCGCTTACGGGGGAACTATTACCAAAATTTGGTCTAAGGATGTCTTCGTTGGATTATGAGGGCAAAAGAAAGCTTAAAGAAATAGGAATAGTTAGCAAACACCTTATAGATATGCTCATCAGTAATAGAATATATGTCATTACATTTTCAAAAATATAGCAAATTCAGCTAAGGAGTCAACTTTAATAAGATGGTTTGATAGGGCAGGCCTACGGAAGAAGGTCAGTTTTAATCTAGGTCTTTTACACTAAACATGGATTGTTAAAGAAGAAGTAGGCCCAGAGAGATCCTCTCTTCTTGGGTACTCATTATTTATTTTCTCCTTTATAAATCAATGTGGGTTTTTTTTGTTTTGTTTTGTTTTGTTTTAAATTTTTTTGCGGTACGTGGGCCTCTCACTGTTGTGGCCTCTCCCGTTGCGGAGCACAGGCTCCGGACGCTCAAGCTCAGCGGCCACGGCTCATGGGCCTAGCCGCTCCGCGGCATGTGGTATCTTCCCGGACCCGGGCATGAACCCGTGTCCCCTGCATCGGCAGGCGGACTCCCAACCACTGCGCCACCAGGGAAGCCCTTTTTTTTTTTTGTGGTACGCGGGCCTCTCACTGTTGTGGCCTCTCCCATTGTGAAGCACAGGCTCCGGACGCGCAGGCTCAGTAGCCATGGCTCACGGGACCAGCCGCTCCGTGGCATGTGGGATCTTCCCAGACCGGGGCACGAACCCGTGTCCCCTGCATCGGCAGGCGGATTCTCAACTACTGCGCCACCAGGGAAGCCCTGTTTTGTTTTTAACGTTGATCCACTGATGAATGGTTTTCTTGTTTGTAGTATAATGATTTTAACATTGAAATTGGAGCAAAATCAAACCAGTGGTTTTTGCACTTCATGTCAAAAACAGTTGGGTACATAGTTGACATAGGCAGTTTTTAATTGAAGATGTGGTACTGACTTAATTATTTGCTAAGGTTAACTTTATATTTATTCTCTTCCAAAAGTGCCTGCAATATCTTGATGTGTCGGTGCTGGGTGAGCTAGTTCCTAGGTTATGTGAACTGATCAGAAGTGGTGTAGGTCTTGGAACTAAGGTAAGCAAGTGTATTTTTCACAAGAGGAATTTGTATCTTCATTAGTTTGGGCCACAAAAATAGAACAGCCGTCATGTGTGAAATTCATTTTTTTTCTTAAAACCTTACTTTACTTTATGTTAACTATTTTGTTTCTATGACTGCACTAATAATAACTTAAAACATGTAACTCATTCAGAATATAAAACGTGACTTATATTCAGTAAACATTGTCTTACTTTTTTAGTGGAATCATTTCTGTCCCCTGGTTGCCAGGTACATGCCCTCTGGGTCCTTGTTCATGATCAGTTATTAGTGGAAATGCTCATCCAGTTATCAAGTCATGGTTGCTTAAGGTGGTGATTAGCATTTTTCACAGAGGAATCAGCAGGTATTTAGATGGAAAAATGTCTTTCTTTCCAAGATTTTTCAAGGATCAGATCCCACGCCCTACACTTTGAAAACAAACAACTCATGTTTATTTCTCCTGACAAAATTAACATTTACTTGTATTTTTAAATTTTAGCATTTATAGATCAGGAGAAAGTTAAAAGTTGTCCATAAGTTTACCACCCATAGGTAATTGCTGTTGATATTTCAAAATGTTTCCTTCTGTGCATACGTCTTCTACGATGTCCTCTCTAATGGCCATATATGCTCTCATGTGGCTGAAACATCATTTATTTTAACCCATCAAGGAATACCTGATTTGTTTTCAGCTTTTTTGATACTAAACAAAGCGCTGTGATGAATGGTTGTGGACACATCTGAAGCTGCTTCCTTTGGTTAAATTCCTAGAACCGGAAATGTTAGAACAAGGATGGACAGGATGACACGTTGCCCTCCCAAAAGATTGTACGAATCTCCTTCTCACTTGTAGTGTATGACAGCAGAGTACACTTGCAGCAAGACCTCTGCAGGAAGTCTTGAAGGAAATCATTGTGTTAAGAATTTAAAATAAGAGTTTTACTCTTTCTAGATAGAATCTTGGAGGGGCTGTAAGGCTTTGTGTATTTCTTTAAATCTTTGACTCCTAAAACAAAGGGTTTGATAGAACATTGTGACCATCAGATTTAGACCTTTGCCTTTGTAACCCTGTAGGGAGGCTGTGCCAGTGTCATTGTGTCCTTAACCACTCAGTGTCCCCAGGACCTAACACCTTACTCAGGTGAGTTTGTCAAAACCACTGGGGTGATGTTTTTGTATGGCCATGTCTCATGTGACAAGGTTTTAAAAGGAAAAACAGTGATCGTTCAGACATGCTTGTGATATCATGTACTTTTTCTTCCCTCAAACTCTCCCACTTCTACCTTTATCTCTGTTTGCAAGAGGTACAGGATGATCAAGTTTAGCAAGTTTTTACTGTTTTATAAGTGTTTATTTCTTGGTGGTATAAGGAGGTGAGAGTATCTGCTATTCTGTACTGTATAAATGGTTTATTACCATTTATATTTAATTTTTCAGCAGCATTTTTCTTCTCTTGAATTGGCTCCTAGATGGGGCTGATTAACTTTATGTACCTAACTCTTGTTTTTGCAACTGTCCCCATAATAGTCTAGATTAATTAATTAATAACAGATTAATTTTTAATTTTATACCAGGCAAAGAGAAGCAAATGGATATACAAATGTAACATGCAAGGGTTCTAGACTACTAGGGAATAAATCAGATATTAATTATAGGGTTAAGTTTGTTTTGGTCCTACGAACAGAGCAGAGCATTTGGTCAGCCAAATATCAGATTTTTCTTCTTTGTTTCCACTAGGTAAACTCATGAGTGCTTTGCTTAGCGGCCTGACAGATCGGAACGGTGTAATTCAGAAATCCTGTGCATTTGCCATGGGCCATTTAGTTCGGGTGAGCTGAATTTCTTACTTAGTTAAGTAAGTATACTTTGGTAATTATGAAGAACTGACCAGGATTGTTTCTCTTCCAGACGTCACGGGATAGCAGCACAGAGAAACTCCTGCAGAAACTCAATGGCTGGTATATGGAGAAAGAAGGTATCTTTTTTCTTCCTACTTAAATTATTGTTAATTTAGATGTAAACAACCTAATGAAACAATACAAATCAGGTCCTACCCTTTCTGATTTTATGTGGTTTGCTAGGAACATTTCTGATTGATTTTACTGGTTTGTTTTGCTGTGGTACAAGTCGAGCAGTGGTCTGTTTTGATCAGTTACCCTTAAACACAGTAAGTGTCATAAAGATTGTTTTTTTCTGCTTCTCTTTAGAACCCATCTACAAGACCTCTTGTGCTCTGACTATTCATGCTATTGGACGGTACAGCCCTGATGTACTGAAGAACCATGCCAAAGAAGTTCTACCTTTGGCATTCCTAGGCATGCATGAAATTGCTGATGAGGAGAAAGCAGAAAAAGAAGAATGTAATTTATGGACTGAAGTATGGCAGGAAAATGTACCTGGTTAGTAAACAGTGCCTGTGAATTAAACCTGTTTCTTAAGAACCACAGTTGAAATTTTTAACTCATATTTTTTTATTCATAAACTTCTGTAGTTACTTTCCCAGGGGACCTTGACAATGTGTGTCCCATTGGGTTCTCAGCCCATCCTAATTTCCAAGTTCTCAGGTTGGCGCTCAGAGCTCTTTTCTTTCCTCCCTCATTGCTGCCCATGTGAGAGAATAGAAACTGCCCAAGCGGAGCAGAGCTTTGCTTATTTCAGTTGAGAATGAACAGTGATTTTTGTGTTGCCTTGAGTATTATTTTACAGTAGTGCTTCTCCACTCTGCTCTTCACCCTTGACACACGTTAATGGAAAGAGAGCCCTCCTTTGGACGTATCCAAGTTCATAACGTCCTGCTGTTGTAAAGATTTCTCACACCACCACCCACTTTCTCTCCCTTTCAGAGAGTGATGTGATGTAACCATTGAGAATCACTGCTTTAGATTGATGGTCACTGACTTTTATTCCAGACTTAGAAAAGAAAAATCAGTTAGTTTATATATATTTATACACACACACAAACACACACACACGTATATATATATACATATATATATATATTTCTTTTTTTTTTTTTTTTTTTGGTCACTTAAGAGTTGCTTTTAATTTTGCTTTAGGTTCCTTTGGTGGCATTCGGTTATACCTGCAGGAGTTGATTACTATCACCCAGAAGGCTTTACAGTCTCAGTCCTGGAAAATGAAAGCCCAGGGTGCAATTGCCATGGCATCAATTGCAAAACAAACCAGCTCCCTGGTACCTCCGTATCTGGGAATGATACTGACCGCGTTACTGCAAGGCCTAGCTGGACGAACATGGGCAGGAAAGGTAAAGGAACCATTCATGCCCAGTTAAATTTAAGGTATCCTTAAAGGATTATGACTTCATCTTTCATTTTTCATTTTCTGTAAAAATTAGAATGTTGTTTTGTGGGACATCAGATGGATTGTTTTTGTAAACCAGATTTCCTAGGCAGTTGGGAAGCTTTGGGTAAACTTTGCCTGATTAAATGTGGTATTTCATCAAAGTGTAACCCACGTGTCCTTGAATACTGCACAGTAATGCTGGAGGTTGATTTTTACTTATCATGTTCAGCTTTCCAAGAGAAGTCTTCAACCAAGTGGTCACCCTTTTGTCCCTGTTGACCTCATGAGCAGATCAGAATTGGGGCATATGTGAAATTGAGTAGCAAGGCAAGCTGTGTCTAAACCCTGGGCTGAGGATGCCCATCTCTGGGGCCTCTGAATTAGTAAAAGTCATTTTTTATACAAGGGTGATGGTTGGTTATACACAGTGACTACTCAGTGGGGAGCGCGAGACTGTGGCATCACATACAGTCTGGTTGATGTGGTAGAAGCCAGTAGTGGCCATTGCAGAACTGTAGATGAAGTATGGGTCTAGGAGTCAGACACAGTTCTGATGCCATTGTTGATGCTTCTGCCTCTGTGACCTTGGACAAGTTGGATCTCTAGGCTTTATGAAATGGAGAGGAAGACAGTTACCCCTGCTTCTGTGGTGTGGAGTACAACTCTGTGGATGTGCTTGTTAAACAGTTAAGTGTGTCTTCAAAGATACGGTGACTCTGGTTAATTTTTGTTGTCATAATTTTTAAAAATTTATGAGGTAATTATAGTCATGTACAGTGTATGTAAATGACATTTGCTTAATAGTATCCCCTCATCTTTCAACCCTTTAGGAAGAGCTGTTGAGAGCCATTGCCTGTGTGGTGACAACTTGCAGGTAAATGTTCCTTCAGTGAAGATGCCATTTCTTAAGCTGCACCTGAAAGTTGCAGCCTTTATTAACTGTTGTGATGCTTTTGTATGGATCCTGCAGTGCAGAGCTGGAGAAGCCTGTACCCAGTCAGCCTGGCACCAGTGAAATCCTCCAGGCTGTTCTGAAGGAGTGTTGCAAAGAGAATCCCAAATACAAGATTGCAGCAATCAGCTGTGCAGGGGATGTCTTAAAGGCCACCAAAGAAGACAGATTCCAGGAGTTTGCTGACATTGTCATACCTCTCATCAAGAAGGTAATGATCGCCATATCCTTTCAGGTCTGGTTTATACTTAAAAAAAAAATAAAAATAATAAAATTTTGAAGAAAGAAAGAAGGAGGAGATTTTCCTATGTCCTGTTTGCATGTTTTAGTAGGATTCGTCTAGCTGCAAATAGAAAAATCCCCAAATATCATGGCTTCAAACAAGGTAGACGTTAGTCTCTCACAGAAGAGTTTAGGGAGTCTGGCTCTTTGCACCTCCCAGCTCTGCCTTCCCCTGGGGTTTGGCCATTGTCTTCATGGTCCACCGTGTATCTGCATTCCAGGTGGGTGATAGCAGGGGAGATGAAGAAAGGGTGAAGGATCAAAGTAGGTATGTCAGTTCTCTCTTAAGGAGAGTTCCTGGAAGCTGCTACAAGGCCCTTTCACTTCTATCCCACTGGCCAGTGCTTAGCCGGGTGGCCACACCTGGCTGCAGGTGAGGCTGGGAATAGTAGTCTTCATTCAGGTATCCGTTTCCCCTCCATGGGAGAAGGGTGGCTGTTTTTTGTTTTTTTTTAAAAAAAAAAAAAAAAAACAAAGCAGAACGATGAGTTTATTGCAAGGGTTTCATCCTGTGAGCCGGGAACCTCAAGGCCGTGGGAGCGGTGAGTTCCCGGGAGTGATGTTGGAGTGGGCGAACAGTCCCTGTCTTGCTGCTGATAAGCTCTGCCTTGAAAGCATGTGCTGCAGCCATCCCGGGCACCCCAGAGTGAAGACAGACTCTGCCACATGCTGGGGGACTTTGATCAAAAGCAGGCTTTGGTTTCATTTGGAAAATGAAGTGCTCGTTTTTAAAGGTTGGGCACTGGTTCAAAGAAAGAAGAGTATGGTTTACCTATTTACTTTTTTGTGAAACATGAAAAATTTTAAATAGCATTCTCATTCTGTTTCTTGTGTTGCTGCTAATTTGCTGTTGTAAAAAAAAAAAGCTGTTTAATTTCTGTTAAGAGGGAGGGGATATGGGGATATATGTATTCATATGGCTGATACACTTTGTTGTACAACAGAAACTAACACAGTATTGTGAAGCAATTATATTCCAATAAAGATTTGTAAAAAAAAAAATATAAACTGAGAAAAATAAATTCAAAGTAAAATAACTATCAAAAAAATTTTCTGTTACATACATAATGATAGTGTATGGATTTGGCAGTCTGTATCACCAGCTTGCTGGACAAGTCACTTCTCTGCCTATTTCCATATCTTATTTATTTATGGCTGTGTTGGGTCTTTGTTTCTGTGCACAGGCTTTCTCTAGTTGCGGCAAGCGGGGTCCACTCTTCATCGTGGTGCACGGGCTTCTCATTGTCGTGGCTTCTCTTGTAGTGGAGCACAGGCTCCAGACGCGCAGGCTCAGTGGTTGTGTCTCACGGGCTTAGTTGCTCTGCAGCATGTGGGAACTTCCCAGACCAGGGCTCAAACCCATGTCCCCTGCATTGGCAGGCAGACTCTCAACCACTGTGCCATCAGGGAAGCCCCTCCATATCTTATTAAGAAGGAGTTTGGATTTAGATTATTACCGGGTTCTTCCTCCTTTAATTCTGTGATTCTAATGCAAGTCTTTTTTTATGTTGTGCTCAAAATACTACATATATGGTATTTTTTTTCACCTTTGCTTACAGATTCCTTTAGAGGATTTCCAAAATTTATTGGAGAGGTGTAGTACCCCTGTTACAAAATCTTTTTACAAATAGGAAAACTCATGGTAGAGACTGTAGCATTTAATTCTTGGTTAACATCTCCTACTCTGGTACACTGATTGTTTTAATAGTATGCCTGTAACTTTGAAGGGAAAAATAAATAAAATTTGCTTTCCTTTTTTTTGACATGTCCTAGAACTCACCTGAAAGCATTGGAGTCCAGACAACCAAAAATGAAGATGAGAATGAGAAGGAAAAGGAGCTCCAGCTGGAATCTCTGCTGGGAGCCTTTGAGGGCCTGGGCAAAGCCTGGCCCCGAAATGTGGAGACCCAACGTAAGCAGCAGAACCTGCATTTGAAGGAGTGCTGTGGCCAGGGGTTACTTCATGACAGTGAAGGTGTTCCATGTGACGAGTTATAGCTGCTGTTTCTTGTAGAGCCTGACTGATTAACAGTGAGAATTATCCAATATAAATTTTACTCCTACGTTGGCAGATAATCTCATTGACTATTAGTTTGCTAGGGCTGCTGTAACATAGTACAACAGACTGGGTGACTTCAACCAGGGAACTGTATTTTCTCACAATTCTGGAAACTAGACGTCTGAGATCAAGGTGTCAACAGTGTTGGTTTCTTTTGAGCCCTGTCTCCTTGGCTTGTAAATGGCCGTCCGTGTCTCTGTGTCCACTACATTCTTATAAGGACACCAGTCGTCTTGGGTTAGGGCCCACCCTAATGGTTTCTTTAAAACCCTGTCTCCCAACTCAGTCACATTCTGAGGTACTTGGGGATTAGGATGTCAACATGTGAGTCTGTGGGACACAGCTCAGCCCATAACAACCATGATACATTTTATGTAGATAGTTTGACTACAAAAAGAATTCTTTTGCTCTTTATGGTGCTGTATTCAGAGAAATCCACAGAACTTATTAGTGGGGTCTCTTCATCTGAAAATTAATGGCCTTGTTGCCAAATCTTCAATAAGCGAATGAAATCTCCATTTCCCTGAGAAACTTGAACTTCTGAGAGTTTTTCAGAATTGAACATATCTTTCCAAAGGGTTAAGTAAATAAACAGTAAACCTTTACTGTTGGATTGGGTTGCAGTTAGTAGGAGTTTGCCTTGTGTTGGTTCCTGCAGGGCATCCTACATCTTAATATTCATGAACGTTATGAAAAGTATTGTTGACTATGATTGGATGTTTCTAAAATCAGACTTAAGATTGTCTTTGAGCCTTGCCATCCTTTGTGTGAACTTCAGAAAGTATATTTGCTATGTATAGGGAGAGTTTTCCAAAAGATACAGATTTGTAAGAGGTCTTATTTCTTGGTATTATGTTATGGACTGCAGTGGAAGTCCACTTATTTGACATCATTAGGACTGCTAACCTTTGCTTGATAGGTAGAAGAAGTTAAAGTAGGGAATTATATAAAAAGATGATGCATACACGGAGCAGTTTTAGTATAAGGAACTGAAATGGACATTTGCTGGGTTGTTTGTCATCTGGGGGAAGGGCCAGGGCCTTTGAGGATTTGTTCCACACTGGCTTCTCGTTTACATCTTACTCATAATGTATCATCTTCAGTTTCTGGTTTTGTTTCTTTATACTGGAGAAAGAAATTATAGTTTCTTAGGAAGCAGTTCAAGTGCAGAATTCTAGATTTTTTACCCTCATCCATCTTTACATTTGTGAACCGTACTAAATTCTGCAGCATTTAAAAAATAACTGCTTTGTTGAGTTTTATACTCCTGTTTCATCACTTAGCGTAATATTAATTATATAATTATAATAACAAGTGCAGTTGGCATAACAGGTTTGGATAAAGCACTGTTGACTCTTGTTAAGCCTACAACATGCAGAAGCTTGTGAGCCTCCAGAGTTCTGCTGTCTTTGGCTGTCATTCAGGGTGTTTTATGGGGAAAAGGCAGTGTAGTTTAGACTCTCTGTCAGTTCCTTAGGAAAGGATATTGCCTTGACAAAGAACACTTATGAACAGATATATAAGATTTTCGGGGGGAGGGGGTGTTTCTGATCAGGGAAGTGTGTGGGAATTGGGCATAAAGTCATGCTGAAGTGTTTCTGAAATGTCATGGCTTTAATTAAAGGCATTTGTTGTTTTAATCTTGCCTCTCCCCTTCTCTCTCTCTCTCTCCCCGTCTGTCCCTCTCTGTCCCTATCTCTCTCTGTCTCTCTGTCTTCCCCTCTCTTGCTCTTGTCTCTTGCTCCTTCACATGCTCTGTCCTGCTCTGCCCCATTCTTTTCTTCCAGGTCGTTATCGTCAAGAGCTTTGCAAACTGATGTGTGAGCAGCTAAAACTCAGCACATGGAAAGTGCAGCTGGGAGTCCTACAGTCAATGAATGCCTTTTTTCAGGGGTAATTTGCTTCATAGTTCAGTCATTTATTTAACCTTCCCCTACCCCTTAGCATTTTATATATAATCAGTGGAATTTTTCTTTTTTTTTTTTTAACATCTTTATTGGAGTATAATTGCTTTACAATGCTGTTAGTTTCTGCTGCAGTGGAGTTCTTTTAAATTTTAAAACTAAAAGCTAAAGTGACATCATAAAGCAATATATACAGATAGAAATTGTGCCAGAAAGGTTTTGGAATGTTTTTTAATAACTAATATTTGTATCTTGCTTTTTGATTTGTATAGATTAATGCTTTTAGAAGAAGAATATGCAGATCCTGAGGCTCTGGCTGGAATTCTCCTTGAAACTTGTAAATCAATCACATATTCTTTAGGTGAGTGGTAAATTGACATAGATAAGGAGTGTTCATTTTAAAGCTCAAGGAGTTAAGCTTCAAACATTCCCTGCCTTGTGCTAGGAACTAAATTTATGAAACAACTACTGAACTCTCCTATTTAATATACTCAGTATGTGCCCCCAAACTGGAATGTATTAATCTGGAACTGTAATTTAGGATTTCAACACCTAGGTTAGAAAAACCTTTGTGACCATTATTTTTTAAAAACCTGTACTTGGAAATAATTTCAAACTTACAGAAAAGTTACAGTAATAATGCATGTAATACTTGTATATCCTTTACCCAAAGTCACCTGTTAACATTTTGCACCAGTTACTTTATTACTTGCACTTCTGGATACATACTTTTTCCTCAACCATTTGAAAGTATATTGCTTACATCTTGCCCCTTTTCTCCTAAATTCTTCAGTATGCCTTCTTTTACATACCAACTTTAGATAGTATAACAATGATGCAATATTTTTTAACCATTCATATTCTAGATTTTTCAGTTGACTCAGTAATATTCTTTTTTTTTTTTTTTGTGGTACGCGGGCCTCTCAGTGTTGTGGCCTCTCCCGTTGCGGAGCGCAGGCTCTGGACGCGCAGGCTCAGCGGCCATGGCTCATGGGCCCAGCCACTCTGTGGCATGTGGGATCTTCCCGGACCGGGGCACGAACCCGCGTCCCCTGCATCGGCAGGTGGACTCTCAACCATTGCGCCACCAGGGAAGCCCAGTAATATTCTTTATATAATTTTTTCCTCTCCTCCATTAAGGAATCCAGTCTGGAATCATTTAGTGAATTTAGTTGTCATATCGTTGTAGTCTCCTTTAACCTGGAACACTTCCTCAGCCTTTCTTTGTCTTATGTGACATTGACAATTTTGAAGAAAAGCCTCCCCCTCCCCCCATTTAAAAATAGAATGTGTCTCATTTGGTGTTTGTCTGATGTTTCCTTGTGATGAGATCCAGGTTATGAATTCCCAGTAGGGCTGCTCTGTAAGTGATGTTATTTCCTCTCACATCAAGAGGCACACAGTGTCCACCTGCCCTCGTTGGCAGTGTTAATTTTGATTACCTGGTCAAGGTACTACTCAATTTCCTCTGCTGTATGGTTACTATTTTTCCTCCTCTGTCTGATAAGCAGCCTGTGGAAACACACTTTAAGACCATTCAGAGAACGTGCTCCTCTTCAGAACTGTGTCTACTAAGCAGTCTGGGAGAAGACACTTTAAGACCATGCAGATATACTGCTCCTCTTCAAAGTATCTCCCCTAGGCTTAGCATGCACGGGTTTTTCCTGAACCAGCTTTTACTAAGATGATTTTCCAACTCTGGCACTTCTTCCACATTTACCATTTGACAGTTGGCATCCTCTCATAAGCAAGGTCCCTCCCTCTCTCAAACTCTTTATTTATCTATTATCCATATTGATTCATGGATTCCTTTATTTTCCCCTTTGTTTATAATTATTTTCCCTAATTAATTTGTTGCTCAAATTATCCCAGATTTGGCCAGTGGAAGCCTCTTTGAGCTGTCTCCTGTGTCCTATTGCTGGCTCGCCACCATTCTTTTAAGCATTTGCGTACTTCGTAGCATGACAGCCTGTTATAAGCTCATCTTTTGCTTCCTTTGTCTTGGGTCTGGTTGTGTGTTAGTTTTTTCAGTAGACAGTTTTCACTGTGAACTAGATGCTGTGTCTGGAGTAGACACCAAGGAAGCATATTTCAGTTGTGATTCTTGGAGGTAGCCACATGCTTTTGGATAAATGACTGGCAGCTGAGAAACTAGTCCTTACAGGGTCGGGTCGCAGCCAGGTGTGCCTGAGTTGGCCTTACCCCTGGGTGATGTAATGTTCTTTGGTGAAATGAAGAGGTCATGCAAACTTAAGACCTTTCTTAGGTATCCTGTGAAGTTGACTTCTAAAATGGGTCCTTTAAATATTGCCATTTGTTATGGAGATTGGTATATTTGGCTGACAGCTTTTTTTTAAAGTAAGGAATGTGGACATATAGCACGTTTCAAGTATTTGATGATAATTGGCTAAGGGAAGCTTACTTAGGAGCACATGTATCTTTCCCTGAATTTATAATTTCTGAACATCTTTCTTTCGGTAACACTAACTTAATCTTGGATGTTCTGTTTGTAAGGCATATAAAACAAATAATGTGAACTATATGATTTTCTTCTTAGAAAATAAGACCTACTCATCTGTGAGAACAGAAGCTTTATCTGTGATAGAATTGCTGCTTAAAAAACTTGAAGGTGAGTTCTTGATACTTCTCATTGGAGGACCGGAAAGCCAGGAGACTTTATGGCATATGTTTTAGGAATTTTTTTAAATTTTCTGTTTTTGTTTTTAATAAGCATATACTCTAAAATGTAAATTAATATATTTGTACGTGGAAATGGAATATACATAGCTAAAACCTTCCAATTTTATGAAGTGTTAAAATTTGGTACTCTTTTATATACTTTTAATGCATTATGATGCTATGGTTATCTCAATGAAGTTTTGGTTTCCATTGTGAATCTTGAGTTAATCTTGGTTAATTACAGGAAGAGGCTGACAGTGGCAGAACAGAGCTCACTCTACACATATAAATAAACAGAATGACACACTGAAAAGTGAAGTTAGGAGAACATTTAACAATTACCTACCTGAGTCATCAAATTTGATAGCAGTTTTCTTAATCCTATTTTGTTTTTCTGTTTTCCTTTTTTTAAACCGTCTTACAAAGAAGCAGATTTTGTCTAATGGTCTATCACTGGTAAAAGAAGACTGTTAGCATTTTCTCCAGTGGTGTATCTGTTACTGATTTCAAAAGGAGGCCTCTTTTCTTTTTTCATTTTCCTCTTTTTATTATTTTAACCACGTGGATGAAGAATGGGGAACATGGAACACTTTTCTCTAGAGCATTGTGTATCTGCTGTTTCTCCTTCTGTCTCTATCTTTGCTTAGCAATTAAAGCACATCTCTCAGGGCTCCATAAAACAGGCCGTTAGACTCAGTGACACTACATGTGTCATAATCCCTTTTTTCCTTGTTAAAGTAGAAGAGCTAGACACTTAGATACTATCTCTGAATTCTCAGTTTGCCAAATATGTATGAATATATTCTAGATGAGGAAAATGAAGCTAAACAGTGAAATAACTTGCTTGAAACCACATCAACAGAAAGTATCAGAAACTCATAAACAAGATTTAGGATCTGATGTACTTTATGAATTTCTAATATTTTGAGTATGCCTGTAGTTCTCTGATGCTTTTCTTTTTTTTTTTTTTTTTCTTTGCGGTACGTGGGCCTCTCACTTTTGTGGCCTCTCCCGTTGCGGAGCACAGGCTCCGGACTCGCAGGCTCAACAGCCATGGCTCACGGGCCCAGCCGCTCTGTGGCATGCGGGATCTTCCCAGACCGGGGCACGAACTCGTGTCCCCTGCATCGGCAGGTGGACTCTCAACCACTGCGCCACCAGGGAAGCCCTGATGCTTTTCTTAAAGGAGTAATAAAGTGTCATCTGTTCAAACTGTCTTTGCAGTTATGAAATTTATTGAGGATTGTTTTTACTGAGCATATCTTACAAAGATATATTCAGCTCAGTTGCTGAAATAGCTTTTTTTGTTACTGTGTGCCCTGACTCGATACATCCTGCTTCCCAGTTGGCTTCAGGCTCCCTTCATTCTCTTTGTCCCACCAGCTCTGGGGACAGAGGATGAAACTCCCTGATTGGCCCTAAGTTTATTGTCAATAGTTATGTTTGGAGACAACTCTTAAACCTGTGATCATTCTATACAGAACTGTTACCACGGGCTTGCTTTGCATTTATTTTGGGGATAGGATATGTGGAAGAAAAGCAGAAAGAATGGTTTTGGATTCTCACTTCTATGAGGATTCTTTTGTTGTTCTTTCTCTTTCCATTCAGAATCTAAACAGTGGGAAAGTTTGACAGCTGAATGCAGAGTGCTCCTGATTGAGTCTTTAGCAACTATGGAGACAGACAGCAGACCTGAGCTGCAGGAGAAAGCATCATTACTGAAGAAAACACTTGAAAATCTGGAATAAATTAGAAGGGGAAGAAACAAACAAGTGCCATGTTCATTGGGGGTTGAAATGGTGGTATTCTTTGTGGGGAAAAGTAAAGATTAATCTGTAGCATGCATCATTCCTTGGCTGAAATAAAAAAAAAAAAATGCCTTAAATTTTGTTCCTTATTAGCTTTATTTTACTTGATATTTTAAAAGTATCTGGGCTGAATAAGCTAAATGGAACCTTGGATATTTGAGAGGTGGTTGTAGATGAAACTGACAGAAAGAGCTGTTGAAAGAGTTAAAGCTGTTATTAAAGGAATAGACAGAGTTGCAGAGGAAGCTGCATAAAAATCTTAGAACTGCATCCAAATTTTAAGAAGTTATTTCAGGAAGGGGCTGTATCAACTACTTAGTTTAACCCCCTTTACACCTGAAGAAACAGGTTATGAGATGACGTAGCTTCCTTGCGGAGGCCTGTGCAGAGGCTGGAACCTGTGTGATGGATGGACCTGCCCAGGACGCTTTCTTTCACAACCCGCTGCTAATCAGTGCTAAGCCTGGCCTACCTGAGAAGCTCCCAAGATGAGATGGTACAGCAGTCCTGGCACCAGAACTGAACTGACCCATTATGTAAACACCACTAGATTCTTGAAATTCAGAAGTTGAACATTGTCTTGTCATTTGTTTAGATGATTGGTTTTTAGAAAATGATTACCAACCTTACAGGTTGAGAGGGAGGGAAAATTTGGTCTCCATGTAATCGTCCCCCTCTTATAAGCAGATGAAGGTAGATTAGGACAAGATTGTTCATTCTGTCTGTTATGTATTTTGCAAAACACAAACCAACAACGAAATAGTGACTGCTTGGTTTTAGACCACTTATAATCTCAAAACTGTGAAGACAAATAAAAATTTTTTCTACCCACTTTTATGCTAACAGTCACAACTATGGGATAGAAAGGAAAGCATTTTCTTTAGCCATCTGGGAATAACCTGATACCATTCAAAGTAAATAATTGCAGCTAGGGTTTCTTCCTTTCCTTATGCTGCTCAGGCCCCTGCCTAAGGATGTAGGGTAAGGGGAAAAAACAAATTTAACATAAGTGTTTATTAAAGTAAAGGGAGAACTCTAGCTTACCTTGGATTCCAAGCACAAAATTGGTTTACACTCAATACTGACCCCTTACTGACGTTAACACAACGGTGGAAACTCCGTGTTATTATTTTTTGTGGTCTCTGTTAACCAAAGTATTTAAAATTTTCTTGACTGTGACCCATAGTAAAACTAACTTTTTTCATCATGACCCAGAACAATGTGTGTGGGCTGGAGGGGAGGGAGGGAGGGAGAGAGAAACAAAGAATGAATATAAAATCTTTAACTGAAATAAAATGTTTTGTGAAGTGGTACATACTATGTGTGATCTGCTTTGATCCCTCCCCGCCAACCCCCCAGCACCGTTTTGAATGCTCTTTCAGACCCACTAAATTCATTTCCTGACTCATAAATGGGTTGTTATTTACAGTTTGAAAAACACTGCCATAGATAGTACCTAAACCTAGCTGCATATGCTATGTTCTGGGGTTGCTTCTGTTTGGAAAAGGGGTTTGTTTACAAATGAAAATTTAAGTGTTTATTACCAAAACATCCTCTTAGCTGATACTAAATATAATTGTGAGTTTTAGTAGCATCATGAATTTTAAGTAAACTATCATGGACTTCCACTTGAGAGTGGTGTTTGCTTGGGGAAAAAAAATCAACTCTGGGTGTTTTTTAGAAAGCTGGCGTCCTCATAGGACTTGGTGTTTTCCAGATCTGTATTTCCCCCTCCATGAAGTGCTCTCTGACTTTCATTTACAGTACCTGGGATACTCTTCCTGGGCAAGAGTGCCATGTAGGTCAGGTATTGTTGGAAGGTAAGAGTGTAAGGGCAAGCAAGAATTGTGCTCTTGGCCCGTATCAAGTTTAAAACCTCATCAGATTTTATGCTTTTTAAACTTTTTGTTATTCAATATTGGGAATTTCCCATGGTGCTGAGAGAGGTGCTAAGATACTTGAACCTTAGTGCTTAGTGCTGTTGAATTAATTTGTTTTAGTTTTCTAAGCACATTTCTAAGTTTTACACTTAACTGCCTTCATCTTGACCAGCCAAGTCATTTGTACAACTAGTAACGTTAACTATGGTCTCCCAATGCAGCTTGTGTTGGTGTGCATGGGCACACATATTTATTTAAAAGAGTTAATAACTGACAGTTTGTCATTGTGGAATGTTGATATTAGTGAACAAATGGCAAAAGGACCCGTGAACATTTATATCTTTGGTCTTCATTTTGCAAAACTAGGTGGAACAGATTTTTTTTATTTTTTTCCCTAGGAAGATTCAGTGCTACTTGTCATATAGGCAACTGATTTAGAGAGTCTACTGAATTCCTTATTCCTGGAATATATATCATCACACTAGATATATCGTCACAAATTTATTGATATGGGAAAAGGAGGTACCTGAAATTTGGCAATTGGAAATCAAAACAAAGTATAAAATTGTCTTTTTGGTGATAAAGAGCAGCCATTTCTTTAATTAATGTTTGTGTCTAATTTACAGTTGCCAGTGTGTCTGCCTGTAATACAGTGTACCTGCACAATAAAACTGATTGCCACCAAATCCCCATTGCTTTTAACTTCCATCTTTTACTTGTGTATTCACTAATGAGAAGAGAAAAGAAAAAAAGATGTGACCTTGTTGGTCTGTGCTCTAGTAGCATTTGCACTGTGTGAACACTGTCTGCCCGTTGGGGGAAGTTTCTATCTGCTGCTGCCACTATATTCATGCTGCTTGTGAAGTACAGGGAGTTACTTTGACATTGGCACTCATTGTAATGTACAAACTGTTGTTAAATGGATGTATATGTAACAGATTTTTGTATTTTATATGCAAAGTCTTCATAGAATCCTCTGCAATATGTACTAAGCTAGCTAAGCATGTGGTAGTCTTGAAAGGAAAAATCCTTCCCATGCCCAAGAAGATATTAAGTGGTAAATAAAAGCTGCATGATCAGTTCTTCGAAGTGGTGCATTAATTTTTACTGGTTCTCTGGGAAAATAGTTAACTTCCAAGGCATTGCCTGGTTATACTTTAAAGACCAAAAAAAGCCCTACTGCCTGCAGTATTCTGAGCTACTTCTACCAAGCAGGAATTGTTGGCTTAAGTGTCTGGGAGTTCCAAGGCAAAACACAAACAGAGGCAAGGCACCTGAGTAATTGCTGTTAAATGATTGGAGAGAAGCAATCATTGAAAGATTGGATTTTTTGATATAGGTAATCCCTGATGAACACATAGAAACAACAAGCAGTTCTGCTTTTGGTTAAGATTAACATACATGGCTATGCACATAAAATATCAGAGCTATAGGTACATCCTATGTTGTCAATAGCCAAACAGATTTTAGGCTGTGGCTTTTTGTCTGATGTCTTAGGTGAAGTGGTAGCAGCTGCTCTCCCGGCTTCGCTGTGTCGCCCAAGGACGACAAGAAGGAGATTGCCGGAAAGTCAGCCAAGAAAGACAAAGACCCAGTGAACAAATCTGGGGGCGAGGCCAAAAGGAGGAAGTGGTCCAAAGGCAAAGTTCGGGACAAGCTCAATAACCTAGTCTTCTTTGACAAAGCAACCTATAAGACAAACTCTAAAGAAGTACCCAACTATAAGCATATAACTCCAGCTGTCGTCCCTGAGATGCTGAAGATTTGTGGTTCCCTGGCCAGGGCAGCCCTTCAGGAGCTCCTTAGTAAAGGACTTGCTAAACTGGTTTCAAAGCACAGAGCCCAAGTAATTTACACCAGAAATACCAAGGGTGGAGATGATCCAGCTGCTGATGAAGACACGTGAACAGGTCCCACCAACTGTGTATTTTGAAAAATAAAACTTTTATTAAATCAAAAAAATATATATTTTTTTGTCTGTGGAAGGTACGCTTGAAGGTGAGAGATACCTTGCTTTTTCTCTCGTAGCAGCTAAAAAGCCTAAGCTGCTTCTTTCCTTCTATGCTTTTCCTCCTTTTTCCCTTCAAGCTAGTACCAGATTATTTGATTAGAATAACAATTGGTTTTTTAAAAGTGGAAAACTCACAACTAGAAATATGAAAATCACTACAGGAAAGATCTTATTGGTAAAGGCAAATATACAGTGAAGATAGTAAATCAACCACGTATAAAGCTAGTATGAGCGTTAAAAGTCGTAAAATCATCTATATCCACAGTAAGTTGGATACACAAAACTGTAAAATATGATGTCAAAAATAGTAAACGTGATTAGCTCTAGTAGTTTTCTGGTAGCATCTTTATTATAAAGCAGAATCTAACACACCATTGTAAAGCAATTATACTCCAATAAAGATGTTTAAAAAAAAGTAAACGTGGAGGGGAGTAAAAATGCAAGGATGTTAAAATACATTTAAACTTAAGGGATCTGCAACTATATATATATATATATATATATATATATATATAGATTGCTATATATAAACCTTATAATAACCACAAACCAAAAATCTATAATAGATACACAGAAAAGAGAAAGAAATCCAGGCATAATACTAAAGATAGTCAACAAATCACAAGGGAAGAGAGCAAAAGAAAAAAAAAGGAACAAGAAAGCTACAAAGACAACCCCCAAACAACAAAATGTCAAAAGTACATACCCATCAATAATTACTTTAAATGGACTAAATGCTCCAATTGGAAGACACAGAGTGGCTGAGTGGATACAAAAACAAGACCCATATATATGTTGCCTACAAGAGACGCCAGATCTAAAGATGCACACAGATTGAAAATGAGGGAATGGAAAGAGGTATTCCATGCATGTGGAAATGAAAAGAAAACTGGAGTAGCAATAGTTACGTCAGAAAAACTGACTTTAAAACAGACTGTGACAAGAAACAAAGAAGGACATTACATAATGATCAAGGGATCAATCCAAGAGGAGATGTAACAATTATAAATATATATGCACCCAACATAGGAGCACCTCAATACATAAAGGAACACCTAATACGTAACATACACCTAACATAGGAACACCTAAATACATAAAGTAAATCTTAATAGATATAAAGGGAGAAATCAAGAGTAACACAGTAATGGCAGGGGATTTTAACACCCCACTTAATAATTTTCATATATAACGTACAGCAGTGTTAATTATATTTATATGTTGTACTTTATATTCCTGGTACTTATTTAACTCATAACTGTCAGTTTGTACCTTCATTCAATTTTCCTACCTCCCAGCCCCCACCTCTGGTAACTACATGTCTAATCTCTTTTTCTGTGAGTTTGTTTGAAGTAAAATTGACCTACAACGCTATGTTAGTTCCTGGTGCATATGGCATAATGACTTGGTATTTCTGTACATTACAAAATGATCAGGATAAGTCTAGTTACTGTCACTGTACAAAGATGTTATATTGTTATTGATTTATTCCCCACACTGTACATTTTATGCCCATGCCTCATTTATTTTGTAGCTGGAAGTTTGTACCTCTTAATCTCCCTTATGTGTTTCTCTCATGCGCCCAAATCCTCTCCCCTCTGGTAACCACCTCTTTGTTCTCTATCTCTATGACTCTGTTTTTGCTCTGTTTGTTCAGTTGCTTTGTTTTTTAAATTCCACATGTAAGTGAAATCATACAGTGTTTGTCTTTTTCTGTCTGAATTATTTCACTTAGCATCATGCCCTCAAGGTCCATCCATGGTGTTGCAGATGGCAAGATGTCATTATTTTTTAAGACTAATATTCCATTGTATTTATATGTATATGTATATATATATACATATACACACATACACATACATACACATATATGTGTACATATACACACACACATATATATGTATATATACATATCACAACTTCTTGATCCATCTGTTGATGGGGACTTAGGTTGCTTCCATATCTTGGCTATTGTAAATAATGTTGCAGTGAACATGGGAGTGCATCTATCTCTTTGAGATAGTCATTTAGTTTTCTTTGGATATGTTCTCAGGAGAGGGATTGCTGGATCATATGGTAGTTCTATTTTTAATTTCTTGAGGAAACTTCATACTGTTTTCCATAGTGACTGTACCAGTTTATATTCCCACCAACAGTGCACAGGTTCTCCTTTCTCAGTGTTGAATTTTTGTAAATAGATGGTGAAATGTTCTAGGATTGATTGTGCTGATATTTGCATGGTTCTGTGAATACACTAAAAAAGAATCATTGAATTGTACACTTTAAATGGGGGCAATTGTATGGTATATGAATTATATCTTAGTAAAGTTGTTTTTAAAAAAAGGCAATCCATTGTAACTGGTTGGGGCATTTCAGAGTATTTGTAAGTTATAGATAACGAAACATGTATTGATTATTTTTCCATACACACTATTTGTTAAAATATGTTAATAAATTGTGTTCCCTAACAAAATGAAGCACAAGATACCACTAGATACCCATTGAAATGGCTAAAATCAAAAAGAGTTACAATACCAAGCATTGGCACAGATATAGAGTAACAGAATTGTCATATATTATTAATGCAGTTTCAAAATGGTACAGCATCTTTTTAAAAAAATAAATTTATTTTATTTATGTTTGGCTGCAGTGGGTCCTCACTGCTGCATGTGGGCTTTCTCTAGTTGAGGCGAGTGGGGGCTACTCTTTATTGCAGTGTATGGGCTTCTCACTGCAGTGGCCTCCCTGTTGCAGAGCACGGGCTCTAGGTGTGTGGGCTTCAGTAGCTGTGGCATGCGGGCTCAGCAGTTGTGGCTTGCGGGCTCTAGAGCGCAGGCTCAGTAGTTGTGGCGCACGGGCTTAGTTACTCCGCAGCATGTGGGCTCTTCCTGGACCAGGGCTTAAACCTGTGTCCCCTGCATTGACAGGCGGATTCTTAACCACTGTGCCAGCAGCGAAGCCCCCTGGTACAGCATCTTTACGAAACAGTTTGGTATATCATATGAAGTTAAGCATATACTTGCATTATGACCCAGAAATTTTACTCCAGAGTATTTACCCAGGAGTAATAAAATAAAAACCTATGTTTGCACAAAAACTTGTAAGTGAAGAGCAGAATTATTCATAATAGCTCAGAACTGGAAACAATCCAAATGTCTATCAACTAGTGAATAAAGCGTTGTGACTAATTTATACAGTGGAATACTACTCAGTAATGAAAAGAAATGACCAATAAAGATATAAAACATTTTGCTAAGTGACAAGGCTGTATATTATATAATTATATTTATAGGAAATTCTAGAAAAGGAAAACTGTAGAGACAGACATTAGATCAGTAGTTTCAGGCATGAGGTCAGGGGAGACTGACTGCAAATGGGCACAAGAGAACTTCTTAGTTGTTGGGAATATTCTATACCTTGATTATGGCCATAAAACAAATTATGGCTCTCACTTATTTAAAACAGCTTTCCATTGTCCACAAAATTAAATTTAACCTACTTAATCTGGCATAAAAACCATTTATGATGTTATTACTGCCTAGTCTTAACAACTTGTAAGTTTATGCTTCTGCCTGACTTTTGTCAATCAAAACAACTTTCAGATGCAAGAGCGTGCTAATCTAGAAGTTCTGTGTTTAGAAAATAAGGCCTCTTGAGACCTCCTTGTTCACCAACAATTCCAGTGTGTGCTTGGAATCTTTTTTGAGTCACCTGGGGAGAAGCCTCCATGGACCCTCTGTACATTTGTGCTCACATAATTCCGTCGTGAAATGTATACAATCTGAGTGCTTTTAGGTGTTCTTTTTTATATGTAGCTCCCAATATTACACTTTAAATTTCTTGACAAAATAACTTTCTCTTTGAATCCCTAAAGAATATTTACTCACAGAATGTATCCTATCTTTTAATTGGTTTTACCGAGGCTTTTTAGTCTGAGATCAGCTCACCAGTTCTGACTGCAGCTTGAATAAACTCCTGCCTAAAAGAAACAAAGTCTCAAATCCAAAATCCTTACCAAGTTCACACTACAGTCTCTCACAAATATTACCCTTAAATAGTCTGAATTCCTGACCCAGACTCCATGGGATATGAGAAAATGGCTATTGTTTTATGGCAATAAGTTTTGGTTACTTTGTTATGTAGCAAGAGGAAACTGATACTTCTGATAGTAAATTTTCATACCATGTTGGGAGATCACTTAAACTCTACTAAAGGTGGGCTTCCCTGGTGGTGCAGTGGTTAAGAATCCGCCTGCCAATGCAGGGGACACGGGTTTGAGCCCTGGTCCGGGAAGATCCCACATGCTGCGGAGCAACTAAGCCCGTGCGCCACAACTACTGAGCCTGTGCTCTAGAGCCTGTGAGCCACAACTACTGAGCCTGCTTGCCACAACTACTGAAGCCCGTGCACCTAGAGCCTGTGCTCTACAACAGGAGAAGCCACCTTAATGAGAGGCCTGTGCACTGCAACGAATAGTAGCCCCCGCTTGCTGCAATTAAAAAGAAAGCCTGTGCACAGCAACGAAGACCCAATGCAGCCATAAATAAATAAATAAATAAATTTATATATATAGAAAAGCTAGAGTAAATATTTAAAAAAATCTACTAAACGTGACTTAAGCGTGTTCTATCACTTATTGCTTTCACTCCTAAGTATATACTCATGCACAGACATGAACCAAAAGGTACACATGCAGGTTTGTAACAACTTTAGTTGAAGTAGCCAAAAGGTGGAGTGAGCCAATTAAAATGTCTAACAACAGAACAGTGGATAAAGTATGTTATGATCATAAAATGGACTATCATATAGTAATAAAAAATGGACAAACTGCAGCCACATCAACATGGATCTTGGCAAGCATACTGTGGAGGGAAGGAAGCCAAACACACCACAATGCATAGTCTGATGGCATAAAATCAGCAGGTAATGTTCTGCGTGTACTTGAGAAAAATGTGTATGTTTATTTGTGTATTTTGTTGGGTGGGTGTTCTATAGATGGTGTGAAATCTGGTTGGTTTATAGTGTGTGCCAGCCTCCTATATCCTTGTTGGTATGCTATCAATTTTTTTTTTAACCAATTATTGAGAGTTCAGCATTAAAGTCTTCAACTATTACTGTTGAATTGTCTAGTTCTCCCTCTAATTCTGTCAGTTTCTGTTTTGAGTGTTTTGGGGCTCTTCTTTTCAGGTGCATATATATATTTATTTTATTTAGGCTTTAAAAATTTTTTGTTTTATTTATTTAATTATTATTTTTAAATTTATTTACTTATTTGTTTTTGGCTGCATTGGGTCTTCGTTGCTGTGTGCAGTCTTTCTCTAGTTGTGGCCTCTAGTTGCGGTAAGCAGGGGCTACTCTTCATCGTGGTGCAATGGGTTCTCATTGCTGTGGCTTCTCTTGTGGAGCGTGGGCTCTAGGCGTGCCAGCTTCAGTAGTTGTGGCACGCGGGCTTGGTAGTTGTGGCTCGTGGGCTCTAGAGCACAAGCTCAGTAGTTGTGGTGCACGGGCTTAGTTGCTCCGCGGCAAGTGGGATCTTCCCGGACCAGGGCTTAAACCTGTGTCCCCTGCATTGGCAGGTGGATTCTTAACCACTGCCACCAGGTAAGTCTCCATATATATATTTATAATTGTGTCTTCTTGATGGGTTGACCTTTCTATCATTACTAAATATGGGCCATATTTTCCTGTTTCTTTGCATACATCATATTTTGTTGTTGAAAACTGGACATTAAAAATAATATTGTGTGGCAAATCTGGAAATCAGATTCCCTTCCCATTCCAGAGTTTGTTGCTGTTGGTGTGTTCTGTTTTTAGTGACTTCCTGAACTAATTCTGTAAAGTCTCAATTCTTTATTGGACCTGACCAATGAAGTCTCTACTCAGTTAGCTGAATGGTCAGCTAATGACTGGACAGAGATTTCCTTAAATACATTGCACCAAGAAGTTCCCCATTCTGGCAGCTACTCCTGTTCCTCCATTAGCCAAAGCTCAATTATCCAAGACTAATAATAGAATAATAATAATAGAGAATAGCTAAGACCAGCCAACAACCTATAATTCAATTTGAGCTATCACTATTTTTATAGATCCTTAGTCTTCCCGCCCAGACCCTCAGGGCTCAGTTCGTCTTCCACGGTTTGTTGAGCAGCTTCACTACCTCATTGTAGATGATGAGCACGAGGGCCACGTCCAGGCAGGCCTGGCCCCGTAGGGGGATGATGCCACTGTAGAATGCTTTGAGCTCCTCATCGCTCAGGACCTGCGAGCAGCCGTCTACGTGTTCGGTGTTGCCCCGCCTCCCGGCCGTGCGTGTTCCCAAAGACGCTGGCTGCGCTCGCGATAGCTCGAAAACCCCGTGATCAGAGGTTTCAGGGCCTCGCTAGAGTTGGGCCCTGGGTTCCAGTTGTGCAGGGAGCTTCTGACCAAGAAACGGACAGCCTGCTGGGATCTGCCGGCTGGAGGCCCTGGTAAGTCCTCTTCAGCCCTTGTTCCCGAACAATCTTCCTGACCCCGTGGAGGAATCCTCTGTACTGTGGGTTTAGGGGAGATTTGGTCGTGTATGAACTTCACCTGGATGGTCTCCCTGGGCGCACGACCACCACGGCCTCGGCCTCGCGGGCGCCCAGGCCACACAGCAGCCCACGTGCTGTCCAGCGGTCCCTGGGCATCGCGCGCGTGGGTGCTGAGGAATGCGACCATCCTGGACTTGATGGCTGCTTTGGGGCTGGAGCCGTAGAACGGGGAGGAGGCCTCGGTGCAGCCTGGGGCACCTGGACGGTGGACCTCCTGCCATACTCAGTCCCAGTGCCCAGGGACCCGGCAGTGCGAACGCGTGTAGGGCTGCACCTGTGTCATCATGTACCCGGTGGGGAAGGTGATGCAAACTGCGATCCGGCCTCTAGGGCACCTGTGGGGACCAGGAACCCGTTCCTGAGAACCCCGCCGCCCCGCCGCCGCAGACTTTGCTGTGTCGGAGCCGCTGGGAGGCCTAACCGGTCCCCACGCTCCACCTCCGTTTTCCTGGCGAGGCACAGAGGGGTGACACGCAGGTCGAGCCCCTCCTGAGTGAACTTTTAAAAACATATTTATGATTAGGCATGTAGGTGCCCCAAATAGAAAAATATTGTGGAGATTCTTGCAGCCATTGATAATTAAGTGACTAAAAAAGTTTAATATTTGTGTAAGAAAAATAAAATACCTTAGTAAAAAAAATATTTAATTTTATTGAAGTATAGTTGATTTACAATGTTGTGTTAATTTCTGCTGTGCGGGAAAGTGATTCAGTTTTTTATATATATATATGTATATTCTTTTTCGTATTTATTTCCATTTTGGTTTATTGCAGGATTTTGAATATAGTTCCCTGTGCTCTACAGTAGGACCTTGTTGTTTATCCAGTTTATATAATAATAGTTTGCATCTGCTAATCTGAAACTCCCAATCCATCTCTCCCCCACCCTCCTCCCCTTGGCAACCACAAGTTCGTTCTCTGTGTCTGTGAGTCTGTTTCTGTTTCATAGATAAGTTCATTTGTGTCATATTTTAGATTACACATGTAAGTGATATATGGTATTTGTCTTTCTCTTTGTGACTTACTTCACTTAGTATGATAATTTCTAGGTCCATCCATGTTGCTGAAAATGGTATTAT
The DNA here is from genome assembly GCF_026419965.1 of Kogia breviceps. Classification (NCBI taxonomy): domain Eukaryota; kingdom Metazoa; phylum Chordata; class Mammalia; order Artiodactyla; family Physeteridae; genus Kogia; species Kogia breviceps. Next base: position 22,047,145 of record NC_081317.1, read on the forward strand.
TTCCTTCTTTTTTATGGCTGAGTAGTATTCCATGGTTTGTATGTACCACATCTTCTTTATCCATTTGTCTGTCAGTGGACATTTAGGTTGTTTACATGAATTGGCTATTGTGAATTGTGCTGCTATGAATATAGGGGTACATGTATCTTCCTGAATTACAGTTTTGTTGGGCTGTATGCCCAGGATGGGATTGCTGAATCATATGGCAACTATATTTTTAGTTAGAAAACATATATATATATATATATATATATATATATATATATATATTTGTTTTGCGTTACGTGGGCCTCTCACTGTTGTGACCTCTCCTGTCACGGAGCTTAGGCTCTGGACGCGCAGGCTCAGTGGCCATGGCTCACAGGCCCAGCCGCTCTGCGGCATGTGGGATCTTCCCGGTCTGGGGCACAAACCCATGTCCCCTGCATCAGCAGGCGGACTCTCAACTACTGCGCCACCAGGGAAGCCCCAGAAAACATGTTTTTTAATGAACTTTTTAAGGATAATTTGGAGGGTAAGTCGCTCCTTTAATAACAAATAATTCAGTATTTAACAAGAACATTCTCTTACATAACCACAGTGCAGTTATGAAGATCAAGAAATTTAACTTAGGGACTTTCCTGGTGGTCCAGTGGTAAACTATCCGCCTTACAATGCAGAGGATGCGGGTTCAATCCCTGGTCAGGGAACTAAGATCCCACATGCCGTGGGGCAGCTAAACACACATGCCACAACTACTGAGCTTGCGCGCCTCAAGGAGAGCGCCCATGTTCCACAAACTACAGAGCCCATGCGTTCTGGAGCCCACGTGCCACAGCTGGAGAGAGAAAACCCGCACGCCACAACTAGAGAGAAGCCTGCACGCCACAACAGAAGATCCTGCATGCCTCAGTGAAGATCCTGCATGCCACAACTAAGACCTGACATAGCCAAAAATAAATTAAATAAATAAATAAATCTTAAAAAAAATTTAACTCAAAAAAAAACTAAAAAGAAAAAAGAAATTTAACTCTGATACCATACTGTTATCTAATTCACAGCCCATATACCAATTTTGTCCATTGTCCTAATAATGTCCTTTAGAGCTAAGTTTTTCCTGGTCTCATATTCAATGCTGGGTCACGCATTGCCTTTAGCTGTCATGTCTCTTCAGTCTTCTGGAATATTTCCTTAGTCCATTTGTTTTACTGTTCCTCGACCTTGACATTTTTGAAAAGTATAGGTTGGTTATTTTGCAGAGTATCCCTCAATTTAATTTTGTCTGGTTTTCCCTCATGATTAGATTCAGGTTATGTGTTTTTGAGAGGAATCCCACAGAAGTGATACTGTGTCCTCAGTGGAGGCACGTGGAATCAATATGTCCCATTATTGGTGATGTTAAGGTGGCTCTCTGCTGTAAAGCTATTATCATCTTGTTTTTGAAATTAATAAGTAGTTTGTGGTGAGATACTTTGATATTATGTAAATATCCTGTCTCTCATCCAGCTTTTACCTATGCAACTATGATATTTACATCTACCTACTATAACATTTTACCTATGATAATCTATTACTATAACAACCTAAACCTTAATGGATGATTTTCTAACTATATCATTCTTCTATGTTTATATTTTGGCATTCTACTGTAAGGCAGACCCCTCCTTCTTCCCTCCCCTCCCCTCCCCTCCTTTCCCCTCTCCTCCCCTCTCTTCCTTTCTCCTCCCCTCCCCTCCCTCTCTTCCTCCCTCCCTTCCTTCCTTTCAAAAGAATTCATGCATTCTTAGTTTATTCTATGGACTATAATCCATTTTTACCATTATTTATTTTGATGCTTGAAATAATCTGTCCCAGACCTGGCCAATGGCAGCCTCATCAAGTGGGCTCCTTTAGCCTTTTGAAATATCCCAGTTGTTCTTTGCATACTTCCTTATGTTCTAGTGCAATAAGGTACTCCCAGCTTATCTTGTCCTGTTCCTACTCTAGCCTTGGCATTAGCCATTTCTCTAAGGAGCTACCATATGTTTCCTATTAGTTGAGAATTGCATTCATTTAGAAACCAAGGTGTGGGTGGAGGTGTTCCGTTGCTTAAAGGCCCTCTCAATATGTGTAATTCAATAAAAGTTCTGATCACTTGTTGGGACAAGTGGCTTAACGAGTAAACTTTCTTCCTTTAATCTCTGAAAACTGGAGAGCGGTTTCACAAATGAAAAAAAATACATGTAGTTTCACAAATGAAAAAAATACACGTCTTAGAATTCTAGGGATACCTTTTCTCTATATACTGTTAAGTATTCTACACTGTAATCTTTCAAGGAAAAAAAATCTTGATAGAGCTAGGTTGGACAGGGAGGGGTAGAAGACTCTGTTTTTATGGGTTCTTTGAAATTCTTTTGGGGGAACTGTAGTTCACTCTGTCTCAATTTTTAGAAGTTTGATATAATTGGATCTTTGGGACATTATTCCTGAAGGAGCTGAAGTTTCAAACCTCTGCGTATTATAGCTGCTGAACTGTTAATTGTTCAGGGAGAACAGGTGTTTCCCCCAAACAACAGATGATTTAAATTTACATAGTATTTCAGTTTTTATACTTTGGTATTTTTAGTTACTGAGGTAACAGTCAATACTTTTGAAAAAAATGAATTGCATTGTTGACTTTCACGAAATATGTTTAACATTTTTTTTTGTGTGTGTGTTACGCGGCCTCTCACTGTTGTGGCCTCTCTCGTTGCGGAGCACAGGCTCCAGACGCGCGGGCTCAGTGGCCATGGCTCACGGGCCCAGTCGCTCCGCGGCATGTGGGATCTTCCCAGACCGGGGCATGAACCCGTGTCCCCTGTATCGGCAGGCGGACTCTCAACCACTGCGCCACCAGGGAAGCCCTAACATTTTTAACATGGATGCATTCATTCTTTCTTGCACATAGCTAACTTTATGAAGTATATCATAAACAATATTTTAATTGGAATTGGTGACAGGGAATTGAATTTTTCTTGACTACTATTTCTAAACAGTGGAAAATATCAAGTTGCAGGCAACTTGGGCTGATTTTTCATTCTAAAAATGTTGTGGGAGTGTCCTGTGAGGAGCTTCAGCACACGTCCCAAGCTAAGGTGTCAGCTCAGCCGTTTCACGAGGAACTCTGGTCTGAAGGGCGGGGGGCAAGGCCTCTACACGGGTCCCGCAGTGAGCAAGTGAAACAGACTAAGTACAAAGAGAAAAAAGGTGATGGGCTAGGCCTGAAGTGAGACTGCCAGATTTATATCCTTTCCAGAGGAAGTGTGGATCCTCTAGCAACAAGAGGTTGAAGAGAGAGGACCTTCAGGATGGCAGAGGAGTAAGACGTGGAGATCACCTTCCTCCCCACAAATACATCAAAAATGCATTTACATGTAGAACAACTCCTACAGAACACCTAGTGAACACTGTCAGAAGACCTCAGACTTCCCAAAAACTGTGTGGCTGACAGGGTCTTTGTGCTCCGGCCGGCTGTCAGGCTTGAGCCTCAGAGGTGAGAGAGCTGAGTTCAGGCAATTGGATGACCAGAGACCTCCCGGCCCCATGTAATATCAATCAGCGAGAGCTCTCCCAGAGATCTCCATCTCAACACTAAGACCCAGCTCCACTCAATGACCAGCGAGCTCCAGTGCTGTACACTCTATGCCAAACAACTAGCAAGACAGTAACACAATAATAGTAGGTGACTTTTACACCCCACTTTCACCAATGAACAGATCCAAAATGAAAATAAATAAGGAAACACAAGCTTTAAATGACATTAAACAAGATGGATTTACTTGATATTTACAGGACATTCCATCCAAAAACAACAGAATACACTTTCTTCTCAAGTGCTCATGGAACATTCTCCAGGATAGATCATATCTTGGGTCACAAATCAAGCCTTGGTAAATTTAAGAAAATTGAAATTGTATCAAGTATCTTTTCCGACCACAACGCTATGAGACTAGATATCAATTACAGGAAAAAATCTGTAAGAAATACAAACACATGGAGGCTAAACAACACACTACTTAGTAACCAAGAGATCACTGAAGAAATCAAAGAGGAAATTAAAAAAATACCTAGAAACAAATGACAATGAAAACATGATGACCCAAAACCTATGGGATGCAGCAAAAGAAGTTCTAAGAGGGAAGTTTATAACAATACAAGCCTACCTTAAGAAACAAGAAACATCTCAAATAAACAACCTAACCTTATACCTAAAGCAATTAGAGAAAGAAGAACAAAAAAACCCCAAAGTTAGCAAAAGGAAAGAAGTCATACAGATCAGATCAGAAATAAATGAAGGAAATGATAGCAAAGATCAATAAAACTAAAATCTGGTTCTTTGAGAAGATAAATAAAATTGATAAACCATTAGCCAGACTCATCAAAAAAAAAGGGAGAAGACTCAAATCAATAGAATTAGAAATGAAAAAGGAGAAGTAACAACTGACACTGCAGAAATACAAAGAATCATGAGAGGTTACTACAAGCAGCTATATGCCAATATAATGGACAACCTGGAAGAAATGGACAAATTCTTAGAAAAACACAACTTTCCAAGACTGAACCAGGAAGAAATAGAAAATATAAACAGACCAATCACAAGCACTGAAATTGAAACTGTGATTAAAAATCTTCCAACAAACAAAAGCCCAGGACCAGATGGCTTCACAGGCAAATTCTATCAAACATTTAGAGAAGAGCTAACACCTATCCTCTCAAACTCTTCCAAAATATAGCAGAGGGAGGAACACTCCCAAACTCATTATATGAGGCCACCATCACCCTGATACAAAAATCAGACAAAGATGTCACAAAAAAGGAAAACTACAGGTCAATATCACTGATGAACATAGGTGCAAAAATCAACACAATACTAGCAAACAGAATCCAACAGCATATTAAAAGGATCATACCCCATGATCAAGTGGGGTTTATCCCAGGAATGCAAGGATTCTTCAGTATATGCAAATCAATCAATGTGATACACCATATTAACAAATTGCAGGAGAAAAACCATATGATCATCTCAATAGATGCAGAAAAAGCTTTCAACAAAATTCAACACCCATTTATGATAAAAACTCTCAGGAAGTAGGCATAGAAGGAACTTACCTCAACATAATAAAGGCCATATATGACAAACCCACAGCCAACATTGTTCTCAATGGTGAAAAACTGAAACCATTTCCACTAAGATCAGGAGCAAGACAAGGTTGCCCACTCTCACCACTATTATTCAATATAGTTTTGGAAGTTTTATCCACAGCAATCAGAGAAGAAAAAGAAACAGAAGGAACCCAAATGGAAAAAGAAGAAGTAAAACTGTCACTGTTTGCAGATGACATGATACTATACATAGAGAATCCTAAAGATGCTACCAGAAAACTGCTAGAGCTAATCAATGAATTTGGTAAAGTAGCAGGATACAAAATTGATGCACAGAAATCTCTTGCATTCCTATACACTAATGATGAAAAATCTGAAAGAGAAATTAAGGAAACACTCCCGTTTACCATTGCAACAAAAGGAATAAAATACCTAGGAATAAACCTACCTAAGGAAACAAAAGACCTGAATGCAGAAAACTATGACACTACTGAAAGTAATTAAAGATGATACAAACAGATGGAGAGATATACCATATTCTTGGATTGGAAGATTCAACATTGTGAAAATGCCTATACTACCCAAAGCAATCTACAGATTCAATGCAATCCCTATCAAACTACCAATGGCATTTTTCACAGAACTAGAACAAAAAATTTCACAATTTGTATGGTAACACAAAAGACCCAGAATAGCTAAAGCAATCTTGAGAAAGAAAAACAGAGCTGGGGGAATCAGGCTTCCTGAATTCAGACTATACTACAAAGCTGCAGTAATCAAGACAGTATGGTACTGGCACAAAAATAGAAATATAGCTCAATGGAACAGGATAGATAGCACAGAGATAAACCCACACACATATAGTCACCTTATCTTTGGTAAAGGAAGCAAGAATATACAATGGAGAAAAGACAGCCTCTTCAGTAAGTGGTGCTGGGAAAACTGGAGAGCTACATGTAAAATAATGAAATTAGAGCACTCCCTAACACCATAAACAAAAATAAACTCAAAATGGATTAAAGACCTACATGTAAGGCCAGACACTATAAAACTCTTAGAGGAAAACATAGGCAGAACACTCTATGACATAAATCACAGCAAGATCCTTTTTGACCCACCTCCTAGAGAAATGGTAATAAAAACAAAATAAACAAATGGGACCTAATGAAACTTAAAAGCTTTTGCACAGCAAAGGAAACCATAAACAAGACGAAAAGACAACCCTCAGAATGGGTGAAAATATTTGCAAATGAAGCAACTGACAAAGGATTAATCTCCAAAATTTACAAGCAGCTCATGCAGCTCAATATCAAAAAATCAAACAATCCAATCCAAAAATGGGCAGAAGACCTAAATAGACATTTCTCCAAAGTAGACATACAGATTGCCAACAAACACATGAAAGGATGCTCAACATCACTAATCATTAGAGAAATGCACATCAAAACTACAATGGGGTATCACCTCACACCGGTCAGAATGGCCATCATCAAAATATCTACAAACAATAAATGCTGGAGAGAGTGTGGAGAAAAGGGAATCCTCCTACACTGTTGGGGGGAATATAAATTGATACAGCCACTATGGAGAACAGTATGGAGGTTCCTTAAAAAACTAAAAATAGAACTACCATATGACCCAGCAATCCCAGTACTGGGCATATACCCTGAGAAAACCATAATTTAAAAAGACACATGCACCCCAATGTTCATTGCAGCACTATTTACAATAGCCAGGACATGGAAGCAACCTAAGTGTCCATCGACAGATGAACGGATAAAGAAGATGTGGGACATATATACAATGGCATGTTACTCAGCCATAAAAAGAAATGAAATTGAGTTATTTATAGTGAGGTGGATGGACCTAGCGTCTGTCATACAGAGTGAAGTAAGTCAGAAAGAGAAAAACAAATACCATATGCTAACACATATATATGGAATCTAAAAAAAAAAAAGGTTCTGAAGAACCTAGGGGCAGGACAGGAATAAATACGCAGACGTAGAGAATGGAATTGAGGATATGGGGAGGGGGAAGGGTAAGCTGGGACAAAGTGAGAGAGTGTCATGGACATATATACACTGTCAAATGTAAAATAGATAGCTAGTGGGAAGCAGCCACATAACACAGGGAGATCAGCTCTGTGCTTTGTGTCCACCTAGGGAGGTGGGATAGGGAGGGTGGGAGGGAGACGCAATAGGGAGGGGTATGGGGATATAGGTATACATACAGCTGATTCACTTTGTTATACAGCAGAAACTAGCACAACAATTTAAAGCAATTATACTCCAATAAAAATGTTTTTTAAAAAATTGTGTTTTCTTTACTAGTCTTAAGAATAGCACAGAAGAATTGTTTCTTTGAAATCATCTCTTACAATAATATAATAAAGTTTTTGTAGGAAATTTGTTCAATATATAATCTAGCAGAGAAATCCCTAAGAAATCATCTCTTAACTAACAAATGAGTAAGAACTAACTACTGGGATGTAGTAGAAATGGAGCTTTTAGGAAGAAAAGCAGAAACTGCATGCTCAGGTGCCGCAGAGGGCAGTAGTACTGACAGGTGTTCTCTAGAATACTCCAAGAGTATTCAGGGTTACTGATAATGTTTGTACCTCACTGTAAGCTGCTGGAGGTCTGATGACTAAAACAGAAAAAAAAAAAAATGACAGTATTTGCTAATAGCCTGGATATGCAATACAGTGGGGAAGAGGTCGAGATAATAATGTAATATAATGAAAAGTATTTGACAAATATCATGCCACTGTTATAGAGCCATGTATAAGGTATTGCTCACACCGTTATTATTTTCACCATAACCATTTAGACCAGGTTTTTAAATATGAAGAACTGGGAGACAAATGATAATAATGACTGAATTAGTGATGAGAAAGTGGAGACTGAACTATTGTAAGATAAACCATGTAACTAAGGAATTTACCTGTGAAAGAAAGAGCAAAAATAGGATGGCAATTTACATACGTAGCATGACAATGAAGGGAATTTTTAAGAACAGTATATCTGAAAATAGAAAAGAATTAGTGGGGAAAGGAAGAAGATTGATGGTGATAAAGAGCAATATCAATGTGTAAGCAAGGTAAGTTTTTGTAACTTTTTTTGGTTAATAAAGTGAAATGTAAAAACAAGAAATAAAACCTTAAGCGTCTTGTATATAATTAGATGATCTATAATTTTTTATTATATTCACTAGTTTATTTTAATTTTAGATTCCACAATTAGTGATATCATACAGTATTTGTCTTTGACTGATTTCACTAAGCATAATACCCTCCAAATTCATCCATATTGTTGCCAAGAGATTTTAAGATAATATTTAAAGGAAGTTTAATTTCTGCATTTTCTGGATCTTCATGAGTTTTAATGTATAATAAGAGTATTGCCTGGGTATAATTTTTAGAACTATTTACATACTCACAAAGGTATGGGTCCCAATAATGAATGAAACTGTACAGGGGATGTATAGTGTTTAAATGAGGTGGGTTATTTGACATGACTTGTAAACTGGCTCTTACATAGAATCAGAATGGGTATCTACAATGCTTCAAACAATGTCATCAGTTTTGAAACAAGTGTGTGGACCTCTAAGCTGTTAGCTGGAAAGGACAGAGTTCATTTAGACCCAGAACTTCATAGGTGTTAGTTTAAAATTCATTTATTTGTTCCTTTCAACATTCCTCCTCTTCTTCCAGTGAAGATCGTTACTGATTTTTATTTTTACAGATGTGCTTTCTTTTCCTCATTTATTTGACTGACTTTTCTAATTAGTGCTCAATAGCTTATTCAATGTTCTTTCATATTTTTCATTACTCAGTACTTTCAAATCTTTACTGAAAACCTGCTGTGTGCCAAGCAAAGGATTACGAGCTGAGATTCAAATATTATATTTGTTTATTCTTGTTTTCAAATTCACTCTTTTCTAAATTTTGTTTTGAAAGAAGGGCAAAGAAAACTGAAGAGACTTCTAATCTACTGATTCTGCTCTTCAGACCCAACACCAAGCTGGCTGAGCTCTAGTTGGTTCGTCTGTAAGTCGCTGACCCCCCGCTGAGGGACACAGGCCAAACCTGTTTCCCCTCCTCTTAGATCGATAGATACATTGTCCTGTGATTTCTTATGGTAAAATTGTGCTTATAATAGTGAAAATAAGTTCGAAAGTGTTTTCTTAACTCAATGAACATTATACTTTATCCCTCTCTTTATGTCCTCAGATGAAATGAATAGAATAATACTAGAATAACTACAGGTAAAAGGAAGCAAATGCAAGGTGAAAATCTCACCAGTTGGAGTTTTTTTTTCCTGGAAGGTTTTTCTAGTTACCCAACGTTAGAGATTGTTCTCTTCATCTTCAGCCTTGTAATGCATCTGATATCCCTCTTGGGCAACAGCACTCTTATTTTAATCACTATCCTAGATTCATGCCTTCAAACTCCCATGTACTTGTTCCTGGGAAATCTCTCTTTTGTGGATATTTGTTACACATCTGTTTCTGTTCCCACTTTGCTGGTGAACTTGCTGTCATTCCAGAAAACCATCATCTTTTCTGGGTGTGCTGTACAGATGTGTCTGTCCCTTGCTCTGGGCTCCGGGAGCAATGCCTGCTTCTGGCTGTGATGTCGTATGACCATTACGTGGCCATTTGCAAGCCGCTGAGATACCCCATCATCATGAGCAGGCAGGTCTGTGTGCAGATGGCCACTGTCTCCTGGGTGATGGGCTCTCTGACAGCCCTGCTGGAAACCCGCTTCACCCTGCAGGTACCCCTCTGGGAATTTCATCCATCACTTCAAGTGTGAAATTCTGGCAGTGCTGAAGCTAGCTTGCACAAGGTCATTGCTCATGGCCACGATCATGCCGGTGGTCAGCATGCTCTTAATTTGCATCTCTTATGTCATCATCCTTTCCTCTTATGTCATCATCCTTTCCACTATTCTGAGAATCAGCTCGGGAGAGGGAAGAAACAAAGCTTTTTCTACCTGGGATGCTCACTCAACTGTGGTGTTCTTGTACTATGGGGCTGCACTCTCCATGTACCTAAAGCCTTCTTCGTCAGGCTCACAAGAAATAGATAAAATCATCTCGTTGCTTTATGAAGTGCTTACCCCTATGCTGAACCCCATAACTTACAGTTTATGAAACAAGGAAGTCAAAGATGCTGTGAAAAAAGTGCTGGGCCAAATATACTTGCAGCAAATACAGGAAAATCTCTGACTGGGGGCCTGCGGTTTCACCAGGGATATGCTCCAGGCAGAACTCACCAGAGAGATTCAAGGCAATAATACACCCACCCTTAGAACACTGACTTGAACTTGAGTTCTTTCATCTTACAGTTGTGAGATAGGTGTATACAGAGTGATTGCCTATGGGCGATAATAGGTTCCAATTTACATTTAGTAGTAATTTCTGTCTTTTCTGTCTTATGCTTGTGAGAAGTTTGGGGCTATAGGGTCATCACACATTTGCTCCAGAAGGAAACTTGTATGAATTTAGAGTCAGTGAATGTTGGTGCAGAAGAAACTTGTCTATCATTTCTGCCTTACATCCTTTCCAGGATGAGGTGAGAGCATAAAGAAACAAAGAAACAATAGAGATTGGCCTTGGTTACTTAAGCGAGAAAACAGAATCAATGAAAAATTAAAAGACTTGCTCAACATCACAGTTGTAGGACTAGATCTGCAGCCCCTTATCCTTTGAACTTCTTCGCCAGAGCTTGTTCTACACACTGAGTGGCTCCCTAATTACCCTTCCTCATTCAAAACTCCTCATTAAAACTCTTGACTTCCTGAATAAGGCAGCAATGCCTACTTGATTTGCTCAGCTGCCAACCTTGCTTTTCTAAGCACCTAGATACTTGCACAAATTGTATGCATTTCTATGCCAGTATACCACCCGTACACTAATTAGGTCTTTTTTTTAATGTGTGTTTGTCTTTTTTTCTTCACTGGATGATTGACTTCACAAAGTCAATCCTGTTCCTGTTATTTTGTACCTTTTGTTTACAGCAGTCATCCAGTAAACTAATAAATTTATCAGCTTTCAACCAATTTCTTTATTTGAAAAGTAAGTACCATTTGTGAAAATTATGAAGAAGGGACAGCGTGGGCAAGGAGATCTATTGCTTTGTTAATATCCAACAATTACAGAGACAATATTTACATTTGTTGTTTTAAATCTTTTATTTGTATGAAAATATTGCTTCTTAAGAATGCAGATTCTGGGTCCCTACTCTCAGATGTTCTGATTCAGTAATAAATCTAATATTTTCAGATTATTCTGATAATCTGCGCTTACAATGGATCCCCAAGAAGCTCTGAAATAGGTTATAAGATGACCATACATTGCGAGACATTATTTCCAGTGAAAACCTATCATTCCACAAGAAAAGTGGGAATAGCTCTTATTTATCCGTTTTTCCTTTTCCTTTTGTTTTTCCCCCATTCTTCTGCCTCCATGTGTACCTTCTCACTTGCCTACCTCCACTTCTACAGTAGGGAAGGGGAGAGGGTTTTGAGTGGAGGAAGGTTAACCCACTTGAAAATTTTCAAAATATGAAAGACCTAAAAACTTTTAGTATTGGACGTTGAGTTCTGGATTGTTTAACTCTTAGACCCTTCCCTTGGATCTGCGGCTTCCATTACATGTTCCTGGATGTGTAGCCCACACAGAGAGACACTTGAAATAATCCCATGGCAAAATTCTGATGATGGAGCAAGGGGACAAATTTGGTGCCAGATGTTGTTGCCAAGAGATGTTTGAAGGTGGGGGATGGAACCAAGCCCTGAGTAAATGGTTTTAGGATGGTAGGGGAGAGCTGACCAGGAAGCTTTCATCCTAGAAGTAATTCTTTTTCTCTTAGATACCTCAGCCTTTTCAACCCAACTACCACACTCATTTCCTGGCAATTTCAAAATCATTTTGAAGTGACATTTGATGGTAGGCTTTTATTAGAGTAGCAGAGCTGGATTCTATAGTAGAGTAGAATGAATTGTCTGCCTCCTAGACTTAGTTATAATATGTGTGGTACCAAATATAAACAGGAAGAACCAGAGTTACAGAAGTAGCTGAAATCTTTACTGCAAAGAATGAACTATGAGAATTTGAAGACACAGAGACTGAACACCCTGAACACCCTTAGTAATTAGTACATCAGCTTTGACACAGGGAGCTGAGCATATTGACATGGGTCACTGAAGTAGGTTATAAATGATCCTGATGTCAGAAGAGGACCCAGGATGGAACCCTGGCAGATATCTCCCTAGTAGCTCTTGGCTAAGAGATTAGGAGTTACAGTAGTTACAGTGATATGTTACATAAAGTTACTGTGAAAAACAACAAGTGAATATAAATATAAATGTGTTTCCTATATTACAGACAATACTAAAATTCATTATTGGCAAATGGTACATTCTATAATTTGAGTTAGATTCCATCTCAACCAGTACTAATTACAATCATTATAGATTCTCAGGTAAGGGATCCTTGTCAGGTATCATTAAAAAGAGGACTATAGGGCTTCCCTGGTGGCGCAGTGGTTGAGAATCCGCCTGCCGATGCAGGGGACACGGGTTCGTGCCCCGGTCCGGGAAGATCCCACATGCCGCGGAGCGGCTGGGCCCGTGAGCCATGGCCGCTGAGCCTGTGCGCCCGGAGCCTGTGCCCCGCAAAAAAAAAAAAAAAAAAAAAAAAAAAAAAAAAGAGGAATATATTTGACAGAGAAGGTAAAACCACCTCTGACAGAGTCAGTTCCTGAGTGAATGATATGACCATATTTATGCTTCAGAAAAATCAGATCATGTCACTTCCCCATTTAAATCCCTTAGTGGCTTCTTATTACCCTTAGCTTGAAGTCCTTAAGATGACATGCACAGACTTTCATAATCTAATTACCCACCATTTACATCCTCTGCTCTGGGAACCCCAAATTCCTTTTAGTTCTATTAAAGTGTTGTGCTCTGTCTTGCTTCTTTTATTAAGAGCATTTAGCACAATTTGAAATTTGATAACAATTTGTGGGTTTACTTGTTTAATATCTCTCTCGCTAGTCTGTGGGTTCATTGAGGCAAGGACTGTATCAATTTCATTTACCACTGTAGACCCAGAGCTTTGCGCAAGGTCTGGCACAGGGAAGACATTTGGTGCATACTTTCTTTGAAGGACCAAGTGCTCAGTGAATAGCTGTTGAATACAAATATGCATATAATAAACTTTTGATGGCTCTTCAAGTAGGTACTTGACCATTCCTGCGTGAGAGAGATGAGAATGTCAAAGGTGACTTCCGGGTGTCAAAGAAGGCTGATGTGTCATTAACTGCCACAGGGGATATTTGAAGAGGACCAAGTTTGGGGGTTGAAGGGTAAACCATGAGTTGTAATTTAGACATGTGGAATTTGTCATGATTTTGGGATATGTAAGAAATATCAAGGAGTCAGTTGGATATGCTAGTTTGAAATTAACAAGAAAGATCAGCCTGGAGATATAAACTTGTGACATATTTGCATATATATAATAATTTAAGTATTGAACATGGTTAACTTAACTAGGGAGAGAGTATACAGTGAGAAAATTGCCTAAATGAAACTAGAGGAACACTAATACTTAAAGCCCATCAAATATGAAAAACCAACAATGCGGCATTGAAAAGGAGCAACCTCTAAAGCAGGGAGAGGGCAGAAGCCAGAAGCCAGATTCCAGTTTTGATCAAGATGAAATAAGCCCACTCTACCCTGCTTTTCCCACTGACTGCAATTAAAAACTGTAGAATGCATGGACCAGTCATTGAGGGCTCTGAAAAATAAATGGTAGCACACAGACATGGGGAGGAAACTAGAACACAAGGTACCAACAAACTGATGGTGAATTTTTTTTTTTTCTTTCTCTCCTCCACCCATCCAGCACCTCTTGGCCTAGACTCAAGGGCAGCCTGAAACCCAAACCTACACACTGGGTTCAGAGAGAAAGATAGAAGGAGCTCCAAGAGAAGCTCCCTTTTTGTGGTCTGAAAAGGAGAAATGGGGAGCCATGGAGATTTCCTGATTTAAAAAAAATTATCTCTGGGCCAAACTCCCAGGCAGTTCTGTGGTGACAGTGGCAGCACCAGCAGCGGTGGCTGGGCAGGCATCTAAAATCCTTAGGAAAGAGAACCTTCTTCCCGACTGGAGGAACTGTGGTCCCACGAGCTTGGGAAGAGTCCCCACTGCTTTTTTTCTCTCTCTATCCTCTCACTCTTTCGTACCTGAGGCAGGGACTTCCAGCCTCCAGAACTATGAGAAAATACATTTCTGTTATCTAAGCCACCCAGTCTGTGGTACTCTATTATGGCAGCCTGAGCAAACTAATGCATGGCCCTTGCCTCCATCTCCAAGGCCAGCAAAGATGAGTCCAGTCTTCCTCATACTGCATCACTCTGACCCTGCTTGTGTCATCACATCTCTTTCTCTAACTATCTCTTCCATCTCCTTCTTCCAGTTTTAAGGACCTTTGTGATGACATTGGACCAAGACAGATAATCTCTTTATTTTAAGGTTAGCTGATTACAACCTAATTCCATCTGCAACCTTTATCTTCTTTGCCATCTAATCGAACATATTCACTGTTTCTGTATCCTGATTGGATGTGGACATCTTCGGGACCTTTATTTTTCCTGCTACATCTTGATTTCAAAAGGACTGTACTGTGAAATGGGAACACTTCTGGATCCTTGGACATTCATGCAGAACTTACTCCAGTTCCTAAAGACCCAGAATGACACTGCAGTAGATATGTCAGTGAGTCTGCCTATGAATCGCAGGTGATTGAGATTCACTTCAAAGTTCACACATGGAAACTCTGAAAACAGCCCCATGGTTATTTCCTCAGTTTGCCTGTAATATATGGAATAGATGTTATCAACAAGTGGCACATCCCCATGTTGGCCCTATGAATTATGGAATAAGGAACATTATAGTAGGAAAATCCAAGCTGAGGCCCCTGGAACTTCTCTTTGCTACCAAATTATAACATTAAAGACCATACTGCAGGACTTCCCTGGTGGCACAGTGGTTGGGAGTCTGCCTGCCAATGCAGGGGACATGGGTTCGAGCCCTGGTCCGGGAAGATCCCACAAGCCGCGGAGCAACAAAGCCCGTGTGCCACAACTACCGAGCCTGTGCTCTAGGGCCTGCAAGCCACAACTACTGAGCCCACGTGCTGCAACTACTGAAGCCTGTGTGCCTAGAGCCCGTGCTCCACAACAAGAGAAGCCACTGCAATTAGAAGCCCTGCACACCACAACAAAGAGTAGCCCCTGCTCACCGCAACTGGAGAAAGCCAGCACGCAGCAACGAAGACCCAATGCAGCCAAAAAAAAGACCATATTGCATTCCTGGTGGAATTGTAGAAATCAAAGGCTTGTCATAAAAAAGACAAAATAATGCCATTTGAAGCAACATGGATGCATCTAGAGATTATCATGCTAAGTGAAGTAAGTCAGAAAGAGAAAAACAACTACCATATGATCTCACTTATATGTGGAATTGAAAATATGACACAAATGAACCTACTTATGAAACAGAAACAGAATCCCAGACATAGAGAATAAACTGGTGGTTGCCAAGGGGAAGAGAGGGGAGAGGGATGGATCGGGAGTTTGGGATTAGCAGATACAAACTGGTATATATAGAATGGCTAAACAACAAGGTTCTACTGTATAGCACAGGGAACTATATTTAATATCCTGTGATAAACCATAATGGAAAAGAATATGAAAAACAATGTGTATATATGTATAACTGAGCCACTTTGCTGAACAGCAGAAATTAACACAACTATATTTCAATTTAAAAAAAAAAAGGAAATCAAAGTCTTAGAAGATTCAAGGAGTGGTGATTTCTATCAAATCCTCAACTTTCCAAATTGGTAGGTGCAGAAGACTGACAGGTTTTGGGGAATGAAAGTGAATTAAAATATACTTATTTTTATGGTGGTTGTAATTGCAGCTACTTTTCTAGACCTTATTAGAGTGGTTGCTTCGTTCCTTCCTCCCTCCCTCCCTCTCTCAAAAATGTGAAAACAAGAAACCATCTGTTTTCACTTGGCAGAGTTAGCAGTATGCCTTTACCTTCACCAGATTACTTCAGGCCTTTTCCTCAATTCTCTAGTTCTATTTGACAAATAGATATTGGGATATTGGTCTGTAGTTTTCTTTTCAAGTGATTTAAAAAATGCTAATACATTTAAATTTATTTATTTATTCATTAATTTAATGATTCAGTAGATATTTACTCAACACTGAATGAGTGTGAGGTACGTTTTTGGGTGTCATGGAGGACGCACACTTAAGCAAAACATGTTTTTTTGTCCTTAAGGAGTCCAAAATCTAACAGGAAAGACGTGTGAAAAAATCTAAAAACCAAGGCAGAACAATCACGTCACATTATAAATAATGCTTTTGTATTATCATACATCATGATGATAATAAACCTTTAGGTGATTTCTTTGTCTTGCTTTGGTATGAGGGTAATGCTGGCCTCATAGAATGACTTAGGAAGTGTTTCTTCCTCTTGTATTTTTTGGAAAAGTCTGAGAGCATTGGTGTTAATTCTTCTTTAAATGTTTAGCAGAATTCACCAGTAAAGTTTCTGGTCCTGAGATTATCTTTGTTGTGAGAACTTTGATTACTGATTCAATATTTTTACTAGTTATAGGCGGGTCCATATTTTCTATTTCTTCATGGGTCAGATTTGGTAGTTGGTGTGTTTCCAAATTGGAAAGGAAGAAGTAAATAATCCTTGTTTGTAGATGACATGATATTATGTATAGAAAATTCTATACAATTGAAAACAAACTCAGTGGTTGAAGATACAAGATCAACACACAAAAATCAGTGATATTTCTATACAATATCAGTTGACAATGCAAATAAGAAGTTAAGAAAACAATTCCATTTGTAGTAGCATCAACAAGAGTAAAACACTTAGGAATAAATTTGATTTAAGAATTACAAGACTTGTACACTAAAAACTACAAAATTGTTGAAAGAAAATAAAGACCTAAATAAATGGAAAAATATTTCATGTTCATGGATTGGAAGGCTTAATACTGTTATTAATTTTTAATTAAATTAAAATTTTAATTGTGGTTAAAAAACTCATACATAAAATTTACCATCTTAACCATTTTCAAGCATACAGTACCATAGTGTTAAGTATATTCACATTGTCGTACAGCACACCTCCAGGACTTTTTCATCTTGCAAAACTGAAACTCTATATACACTGAAAAACAACTCCCCATTTCTCCTCCTCCTAGCTCATGGCAACCATGATTCTACTTTCTGTTTCTATGAATTTGACGAGATGCCTCATGTAAGTGGAATCAGAGAGGATTTGTATTTTTGTGACTGGCTTATTTCACATAGTATAATGTCCTCAAGTTTCATCAACGTTGTAGCATGTAACAGAATTTCTTTTTTAAATGACGTTGAAAAATATTCCATTGTATGTATATACCACATTTTCTTTATCCATTCATCTATTGATGGACAGTTGGGTGGCTTCCACCTCTTGGCTATTGTGAATAATGCTGCAGTGAACATGGGTGTGCAGGTATCTCTCTGAGATCCTGCTTTCAGTTCTTTTGGATATATATGCACAAGTGAGATTGTTGGGTCATGTAGTAGTTCTACTTTTAGTTTTTTGAGAAACCTCCATAGTAGTTGTTAAGCTTTCCATACAGCTGCACCATATAGCATTCCCACCAACAGTGCACAAGGGTTCAATTTCCCCACATCCTTGCCAACACTTGTATATTTTGTTTTTTGTTTTTCTTATATTAACCATCCTAATGCGGGTGAGGTGATATCTCATTGTGGCTTTGACTTGCATTTATCTAATGATTAGTGATGTTGAGCATCTTTTTATATACTTTTTGGACATTTGTATATCTTCTTTACAGAAATGTCTATTCAAGTCTTTTGCCCATTTTAATTATTTTATTTTATTGTCTCTATTATGTCCTTAATTCTTCAATATGGGTAACTTGGCTCTTTTTTTTTTCATTAAGACTTTAGAGTAGTTTTAGGTTCACAGCAAAATTTAGGGGAAGGTACAGAGATTTCCCATATAATCCCTGCTCTTGCCCCCTTAGCCTCCACCATTATCGACATTCCCACCAGAATGGTACGTTTGTTGATGAATCTACACTGACACATCATAGTCACCCAAAATCCATAGTTTACATTAGGGTTCACTCTTGGTGTTGCACATTCTATGGGTTTGTACAAATGTATAGTGACCTGTATCCATCATTATGTCATCAGAGTATGAAACTTTACAGTATTTGTAATTTATAAAATGGAGTAAATTTCTTAAACTTGAGAGTAATACTTTCCTTGGACATTTTATTAGTACTCTGAAGCATCCCCACCTCTCAATACTGCACTGTTACTCATAAATAGAATCATTTCACTTTGAAGGCACTTCAAATTCCCCTTCGGAAACTTTCTGAAAAGAAGAGTTCCCCTACTAATAAGTCTCAATTGGATTTTCCCAAGTTCACTGCAAACCTATTGCCTACCCGTGGGGCTAAATCCCACGGTGTCTTATTTAACCTGTGTGCACCTCCAGGGCAGCAGGGCCACATGGGTTCTAAACTGTAATGAAGCCCAGGGAAACACAGCTCCCTCCAGGGCAGTCAGAACTGGCCTGTGACCTGTACTTGTGTAGTGGGAATAGTGTCATAATGAAGAACTGAGGTGCTATAGAGAAAGAAAAGCATTATGATTATCTTGTTTAGGTAAATTTTGTCAACAAAGGTATGTTCTAGTGCTGTTTGGAGAGCTAAGTCAAGTAGCTGCTCCTCAAGGGGCCATGGGAAGATCTCAGAGGAGTAGTGGAGCATCTGGAATGAGAGAAGGACTAGGTAGAGTGGTGTGCATGCATTTTACTGCTCCCTGAGCAAAGAAGTACCTTCCCAGTATGGTTCTTTCTTCATCTTCTATTTCCTTTCCTCAAATTGGCCTTCAGATTAACCTATACAACATTTCCCTCTACAGGCAAACCTTGCTTTATTGTGTTTCACTTTATTGCACGTTGCAGGTAGTGTTTTTTTATTTTTTTTTTTAATTGAAGGTTTGTGGAAACCCTGTGTTGAGCAAGTCTATTAATGTCATTTTTTCCAACAGCATTTGCTCACTTCATGTCTCTGTGTCACAGTTTGATAATTCTTTTTTTTTTTTTTTTTTTTTTTTTTTTTTTTTTGCGGTACGTGGGCCTCTCACTGCTGTGGTCTCTCCCGTTGCGGAGCACAGGCTCCGGACGCGCAGGCCTAGTGGCCATGGCTCACGGGCTTAGTTGCTCCGCGGCATGTGGGATCTTCCCGGACCAGGGCACGAACCCGTGTCTCCTGCATTGGTAGGCGGATTCTCAACCACTGCGCCACCAGGGAAGCCCTGATAATTCTTGAAATGAACTTTTTCATTACTATTATATTTGTTATGGTGATCTCTGATTACTGTTGTAATTGTTTGGGGGCACCATGAATTGTGCCCATATAAGATGGTGAACTTAATCCATAAATGTTGTGTGTTGTCTGATTGGTCCACCAACCATTGTTCCCCCATCTTTTCCCCTCTTCTTGGGTCTCCCTAGTCCCTGAGACACAATATTGAAATCAGACCAATTAAAACCCCACAGTGGCCTCTACGTGTTCAAGTGAAAGGAAGATTCAAACATCTCTCACTTTAAATCAAAAGCTAGAAATGATCAAACTTACTGAGGAAGGCATGTCAAAAACTGAGATAGGCTGAAAGCTAGGCCTCTTGTGCCAAACAGTTAGCCAAGTTGTGAATGCAAAGGATAAGTCCTTGGAGGAAGATTCACTACTGTAGTGAACACATGAATCATAAGAAAGTGAAAACAGTCTTGTTGCTGAAATGGAGGAAGTTTTAGTGGTCTAGATAGAAGATCAAACCAGCCACAACATTCCCTTAAGCCAAACCTAAGCCAGAGAAAGAACCTAACTCTCTGCAATTCTATGAAGGCTAAGAGAAATGAGGAAGCTACAGAAGAAAAGTTGGAAGCTAGCAGAGGTTGGTTCCTGAGGTTTAAGAAGCTGTCTTTGTAGCATAAAAGTACAAGGTGAAGCAGCAAGTGCTGATGTAGAAGCTGCAGCAAGTTATCCAGAAGATCTAGCTAAGATAATTAATGAAGATGACTAAACAGATTTTCAGTGTAGACAAAATAGCCTTCTATTGGAAGAAGATACTATCTAGGATTTTCATAGCTAGAGAGGAGAAGTCAATGTCTGGTTTCAAAGCTTCAGCACACAGGCTGGCTCTCTTGTTAGGGGCTAATGCAGCTGGTGACTTAAGGTTAAAGCCAATGCTCATTTACCATGCTGAAAATCCTAGGGCCCTGAAGAGTTGTGCTAATCTACTCTGCCTGTGCTCTAGAAATGGAATAACAAAGCCTGGATGATAGCACATTTGTTTACAACATGGGTTACTGAATATTTGAAGCCCACTTCTGAGACCTACTGCTTAGGAGTAAAGATGCCTTTCACAATAAATATTATACTAATGCTCATTTTTTTTTTTTTTTTTTTTTTTTTTTGCGGTATGCGGGCCTCTCACTGCTGTGGCCTCTCCCGTTGCGGAGCACAGGCTCCGGACGCGCAGGCCTAGCGGCCATGGCTCACGGGCTTAGTTGCTCCGCGGCATGTGGGATCTTCCCGGACCAGGGCACGAACCCGTGACCCCTGCATCGGCAGGCGGATTCCCAACCACTGCGCCACCAGGGAAGCCCACTAATGCTCATTTGACAATGCACCCAGTCACCCAAGAGCTCTGATGGAGATGTACAATAAGATTCATGTTGTTTTCATGCCTGCTAACACAACATCCATTCTGCAGCCCATGGATCAAGGAGTAATTTCAACTTTCAAGTCTTATTATGTGAGAAATACACCTCATAAAGCCATAACTGATGGGTCTGGGCAAAGTCAGTTGAAAACCTTCTGGAAAGGATTCACTATTTTAGATGCCATTAAGAACATTCGTGAACATTTAAGAACATTCATGATTCATGGGAAGAGGTCAAAATATCAACATGAACAGGAGTTTGGAAAAAGTTGATTCCAGCCCTCATGGATGACTTTGAGGGGTTCAAGACTTCAGTAGAGGAAGAAACTGCAGAGGTGGTGGAAATAACAAGAGAGCTAGAATTAGAGGAGGACCCTGAAGATGTAACTGAATTGCTGCAGTTCTACTGTGGGTAAAATGCTATCTAACAGCATTGCATGTTACAGAGAAATCGTTTGTGAAAGAAGAAGTCAATTGATGCAGCAAATTTCATTGTTTTATTTTAAGAAATTGCCAAAGCCACCTCCACATTCAGGAACCACCACCCTGATCAGTCAGCAGCCATCAGCACTGAGGCAGGATCCTCCACCAGCAAAAAGATTATGACTCACTGAAGGCTCAGATGATGGTTAGCATTTTTTTAGCACTTAAGTATTTTTAAATTAAGGTATGTCTACTGAAGAAAAATGAACAACCTAAAAGTTGCGAGTTAAGATTTATTAGGAGACTTTACTGAGGACTAATAGCCCCGGGGACAGCCTCTCAGATGGCTCTGAGGAACTGTTCTGAAGAGGTAAGGAAGGAGCCAGGATACATAGGAGTTTTCGCTGAAAAAAAAAAAGGAACCGAACGCACCGGTGTAATCGAACATCAGATTACTGCTAATAACAAAAACAGACATCTCAAGTTAATGATTTAAGTGCTTTCTATGTATGGGAAGATGGAAGAGTCTGGGCTCATTGAAATGATTCCTTAGATATGCATCTTATCTGTCTAGCGCCAGTGTGCCGGAGCACAGAATATTTCCTGTTTTTCTCCATCCTGAATTCCCCTCAGGGTGCACCGTGGTGCGGGGGAGGTTAGGGGGAGGGTCTGCAGTGGCTGATGGCTTGATGGTGCACAACATTTGGTATTTACTGGAACGGCAGGGACCATTCTGTTTCCACAGGTATGTACTTTTTTTAGACACAGTGCTATTGCACACTTTAATAGACTACAGTGTAGTGTAAATATAACTTTTATATTCACTGTGAAACAAAACAATGATGTGACTAGCTTTATTGCAATATTGACTTTTTTGCGTTGGCCTGGAGCCTAACCTACAATATCTCCAAGGTATGCCTATATCCTTATCCTCTTGACCCAATGTAAGGGAAGAAGGTTCCTTTGACATTGTATTAATAGTAGCACACTGTCCAGAACAAATCAAGGGCTAGTCCCCTCCTACTGCATATGGGTCAGAACTATGTCCACAATGCCTGTTAATTTTAGATGGAATGTACCACCTACTTTAGCAATTATTCTGAGCAGTCCTGGTCCAGGGGCGGCTACTTCCAGTATCAGGTTGCCTACCAGCTGTGCTTCAAGAACTTTAGTAGCTCATCAAAATTCTTTAAAATTTTCCTTCTAGCATTTGTTGTTTTTCAGCCAAAAGGCAAAGGTTAGCACCTGATGGATGGAATTTACATCTGGAAAATGGCATTCCAACTTAAGAGAGACATTGATAAACAGGGACTGAGTCATATTTTATGCAAATATTTTGTAAGCACATTATCCTTGAAAAAAATTATTTTACCTTCTGTTGTATTTTTAAATTGCACAGTCAATGAATAAATATATTCTTGTAAAAACTATTAAAGTGAAATGCTTTAGCAGAATTCTCCTTTGAATACATTCACACTGGTCCCAGACCCCCACCCCAGAGTTAATTCTTCTAATCAGAACTTTATGCAATACTATAGTAGTTCTTGAACTTGACTGTGCTTGAGAATCACCTGGAGAGCAAGTGGCTTGATTCTACAGCCCCCAACTCAGAAATTCTGGTTCAGTAGTTTTGGGGTGGGAAGTAAGAATGTGCTTTTCTAATTAGACCTCAGATAATGCTGATACTGTTATAGTACACAGATCACATTTTGAATAACGCTACTATTGGCATATGGTATAGAGATTTTTTTTTTTTTTTTTTTTTGTGGTACGCGGGCCTCTCACTGTTGTGGCCTCTCTCGTTGCGGAGCACAGGCTCCGGACGCGCAGGCTCAGCGGCCATGGCTCACGGGCCCAGCCGCTCCGCGGCATGTGGGATCTTCCCAGACCGGGGCACAAACCCGTGTCCCCTGCATCGGCAGGCGGACTTTCAACCACTGCGCCACCAGGGAAGCCCAGTATAGAGATATTTAATACAACTTTGTATATATGGTTTTATGAAAATGTTATACTGTTTGCATTGTTGTATAATTTGCTTTTAAAAATTAACAATGTGTCTTAGAAATAGCATCATGGGGCTTCCCTTGTGGCGCAGTGGTTGAGAGTCCGCCTGCTGATGCAGAGGACACGGGTTCGTTCCCCCGTCCGGGAGGATCTCATATGCTGCGGGGCAGCTGGGCCTGCGATCCATGGCCGTTGAGCCTGCGCGTCCGGAGCCTGTGCTCCGCAATGGGAGAGGCGACAACAGTGAGAGGCCTGCGTACCATAAAAAAAAAAAAAAAAAAAAAAAGAAAGAAAAAAAGAAATAACATCATGGCAATACATAAAGATTTGCTGTATTTTTCTAAGCTCCTGCAGAATATCATATATTTTCTTCTAATTTATTGCGTGCTTTTATTAGTTACTTTTCCTTTCTTGCACAATTTGTGTTCCCTAGAGTTAATACTTGCCTTTTTTAATGTTATTTTTAATTAACTCAAACCCAGACACCAGCCAGAGTGTATATTTTCTTTCAATATATTCACATACATTAATTATTGTATAAATGTCACCTTTTGAAGAAATCTTCCCTCGGATACATCTAACTTGCTAAGTCTTTACAGGCCACTCTTTAGACTTGGTATAGAATGATTTTGGGGTCTCTCTTTATATTAGCCCGAGGGTTGCTTTTGCCTCTGACTATGGTTGTGTTCTCTGATTCCTGATTTGATGTCTTCCTCCTTCTTGGTTTACTGCCTTGTTTTTTGTTTTTTTTAAAAAAACATCTTTATTGGAGTATAAGTACTTTACAATGGTGTGTTAGATTGTGCTTTATAACAAAGTGAACCAGCTATACATATACATATATCCCCATATCTCCTCCCTACTGCCTTGTTTTGATGACCATCCTTCAGTAGCTTCCCAGGAAAAGGTGCATAAGTGCTAATTTCTTTGAGGCTTTGAATGTCTGAAAATATCTGTTCTGTTGATGGTTTGGCTATAGAATTCTAAATGTTTTGAAATTTCTTGATGATATGCCTTTGTATGGATTTTTTTTACCCATTGTGAGTACTACCTGGAAACTTTCGATATTAAAACCCACATCCTGGGACATTAAACAAAATACTTTGGTGATTTTCTTCCCTTTATTTTCTCTGTCTATTTTTCTGGAACTTTTATTATTATGTTGGAACTTCTGGATTGGTACTCTAATTTTCTAACCTTTTATCTCTCTTTGTATTTTTGGTTTATCCTCTGGAAGATTTTCTTAATTCTGTCTTCCAACTTTTCTGTGTAATGTTTCCTGGTTTTGATCATATTTTTAATTTCCAAGAGGTATTTTTATCCTTTGAATGTTCCTTATATACCACAACTTCTTTATCCATTCATCTGTCAAGGGACACTTAGGTTGCTCCCATCTCTTAGTCATTATAAATAATACTCCTATGAACATGGGGGTGCAGATATCTCTTCGACATAGTGTTTTTGTTTCCTGTGGATATATTCCCAGAATTGGAATTGCTGGACCATATGGTAGTTATATTTTTATTTTTCTGAGGAACCTCTATACTGTTTTCCATAGTGGCTGCACCGATTTACTCTCCTATCAACACTGTGCAATGGTTCCGTTTTCTATACATCCTCACCAGCACTTATCTCTTGTCTTTTTGATGGTAGCCATTCTAACAGATGTGAGGTGATATCTCTGTGTGGTTTTGATTTGCATTTCCCTGATGATTAGTGATGTTGAACACCTTTTCAGGTACCTGTTGGCCATCTGTATGCCTTCTTTGGAAAAATGTCTATTCAGATTCTCTGCCCATTTTTTAACTGATTTTTTTTTTTTTTTTGCTATTGAGTTGTATGAATTCTTTATATATTTTGGAAATTAACCTCTTATCAGATATATGATTTGCAAACATTTTCTCCCATTCCATAGGTTACCTTTTTGTTTTGTTAATGATTTCCTTTGTTGTGCAGATGTTTATATTAGAATTTGATTTATATATTTCAAAGCTATATTTCAGTTAAATCCATAAAAAAATCATGATTATTGTATCTTCCTGATGTATTGAAATGTGCTTGCATAGTTATTAATATATAATAATCCGCTTGAGTCCCTCTAGTAAATTTCATCTTGTATTCAATTTGACATTAATATTGTTACAGTTTATTTTCCATTAAGCATTTTTAATATATCTTTTTAAAAGTTGTAGTATAGCTGATTTACAATAGTGTGTTAGTTTCAGGTATACAGCAAAGTGAGATATATCTTTTCTCATCCCTTTGTTTCAACACTGTCATGTTATTGTGAGCCTGCTTTTTAAAAAGAGCAAGGGTTTATTTTTACGCTCCTCAGTCTGTGAATCTGTCTTCTAATATAAATTTTACTTATTCATATTTATTGTTATTTATGATATACTTAGGCTTGTTTCTACTCTTATTTATTTACTCATTCTTGCTTCTCCCTTTTTTCATTTGTCTCCCCATTCCCCTCTGTTCATTATTGAATTGATTGTTTCTCTATTTTTTCCTATTAGAAGAAATAATGCCATACACATATTTAAGCTTACATCCAGGCTCTCTGTCATGTAATTTTGCAATGCCCTCTTAATATCCTGGAGCTGACAATGTCTGTCAATTAATATCTACATCTGTATCATTTGGCTATTGCTATGATGATGTTTTATAACAAACTAAATAACCTAAATAAACCCAAACAATAGCAATCTTTTTCACCATTCATGCAGCTGTGCAACTGAATTGAGGTTCAGCTGATGTAGACTAGGCTTGGTGGCACAGCTCTGCTACTCACTGTAGCTCTGTGGGATGGTTGGAATAGCTTTGCTTCAGGCTGTGGGGGTTGGGTAGTTCTGCTCCATGTGTCTCTCATTCTTTTCTGGGAACAGCAGGGGAGTGGGGCAGGTTCTTCTAATAGCAGTGGTGGAGACACAAAAGAGTAAGCTTAATCCTGAAAGCCCCTTTCAAGTCTCTGGTTGATTCATAGTGGCTACTAAGCACGGAGTCAAGGGGTAAAGAGATAGACTCCAGGATATTAAGAGGGCATTGCAAAATTACACGACAGAGAGCATGGGTGTATAATCCTATGACTAAGGAAAGAGAAAAGTTAGAATAACGATCCAGTCTACCAGGACGTTCCTCCCTTTAACAAGATGCATTTAAAAAAATAAAAATGGAGGGCTTCCCTGGTGGCGCAGTGGTTGAGAATCCGCCTGCCGATGCAGGAGACACGGGTTCGTGCCCTGGTCCGGGAAGATCCCACATGCCGCGGAGCAACTAAGCCCGTGAGCCATGGCCGCTGAGCCTGTGCGACCGGAGCCTGTGCTCCGCAACGGGAGAGGCCACAACAGTGAGAGGCCCGCATACCGCAAAAAAAAAAAAAAAAAAAAAAAAAAAAAAAATGGAGGGCTTCCCTGGTGGCGCAGTGGTTGGGAATCCGCCTGCCGATGCAGGGGACCATGGGTTCCTGCCCCGGTTCGGGAAGATCCCACATGCCGCGGAGCGGCTGGGCCCGTGAGCCATGGCCGCTGAGCCTGCGCGTCCGGAGCCTGTGCTCCGCAACGGGAGAGGCCACAACAAGTGAGAGGCCCGCGTACCAAAAAAAAAAAAAAAAAAAAAAAAAAAAATGTATACAGTTTCTCCATTATTCCTACCTGTCATCTTCTGTGTTGATATTTGAGATTTTTGTTGTTCGAATTGCTATTATTTTTCATCTAAACACATATACTTATTGAGATAAGGACATATAGGGCACCGCATGGATCTGAGTTCTTGCAGTGGATGCTATGATGTGCTGATCCGAATCTCCATCAGGAATGAAAGACTCTCAGCTGTAGAGAATGCTGCCAGCAGCCAGTTTTCAGCTCTCAGCCACTGTAAAGGATTACCTTGACTGAAGACAGCTGCCTTGACAAGGTCATGCCCTCT
Organism: Kogia breviceps; assembly: GCF_026419965.1. NCBI lineage: Eukaryota > Metazoa > Chordata > Mammalia > Artiodactyla > Physeteridae > Kogia > Kogia breviceps. The sequence goes on from NC_081317.1 coordinate 22,074,451, forward strand.
TCCCAGGTGGTCACATTCAATGACTGTTCAATACAAGGGTATGAAAGTCCAGCCGTCTTGCCTCAGTTTCGGATGGTTCGGAAGGGTACAACGTTTGGAACTCCTCAGAGAATCAGGTAGGGCTTCTTTCTGTTGATATTGCATGACTGCCCAACTTCCGCCTCATCTTGCCCCCTTCTCTTCCCCAGGTGTTTATCCTCAGAACACTCCCTAACAAACGTTTTTACACACTAACCTCTGGCTCGGGAATAACTGTGTTGGTCTGAAAACTGCTAAAGTTCTTTCAGTATTATGCCTTGTGGTTTTATGATCCAGAGCATACACACACAAGTAAGAATTAATTCTGTTAAGATAGATGGGTCTGCTTACCTGTTCTCCCCCCCATTTTGGAAAATGGATCGTTGCATGTAATGGCCAAACGTGACTGACTTCATCACAATGTATTTCCAAAGCAGTACGTGGAAGGAGTACTTCTGAAAAATCAAACCTTTTGAAAACACCAAAATGGGAAAAGAAGTACTTATCTGCTAAATAGTCATGGGGAGTTATGTACAGTGAGCCTACACATATACAGTGGGGTTTTGATATTAATTTACAACTGGTGTATAACTATGAGAGTTTTCCTTATTCTATCAGGCCTAGATTTCTCAAATAATTTAGGTTCTATTGGTGTTTTTCCATGTAGTGGACATGATGAAGCTTTATTTGCATAACATATTTGAGGACACGGAGGTAGAGTATAGGCCAAGATTTCTCACTTGAAAGAAAGTGAAGGGAGTGTTGAGGACAGTAGGATTCAAACAAAGAGGGGATAAGAAGTCTACATAAATTCTTGGTGAAACAAGGAGAAAATGAAGTTCTGAGAATGGAAATGCATCATGGATCTCCATCTTGGGATGTCATTTGGGTCCAGCAGGGGGAATTCTTTTGGGCATGACATTCTAGGGTTCTTAGCCAGGTGCCTTTGGCTCAGCTGAATACATTTTTCTCAGTTATCATAGCATTACTTTGTTTCATGATCCAAAAATGTTGTCAACCCTCAGATATCAGAAACTTCTGGAAAGAGCTATGATCATTTAAGCAGAGAAAAGTAAGTTCCAACTTCGGGGCATTGGTGGAAAGCACCAATAATTGCATAGACGTGTGAAGAGCACTGGTGGTCAGAGGTTACTGATACTAGCAGGTGGGCAAGAAGAACATTGATAATAGGAACTCTTGTGAGAAACGAACAAAGCTGAGTATCAGCTCAGAACAAAACACCATATTATCATCACCCAAGCTCTTCATATTCCGTCTAGCTGGTATACTCTGGAGGCAATCAGGGTCTGTTTCTCCTCCTCTTTCTCCTCCTCTTTCTCCTCCTCTCTCTCTCTCTCTCTCTATCCTTCTTTCAGAATGCATATTTGTATTTTGGATTATCTCTTTGCACGTGTTTTGATGCCATTTCCTTCTATCCGAATCTGATCTTTCTTAATGACCCATTGTTAGTTGAAAGTAATGTATGGATCTTGTTAAAGTAAATAGAAAAAAAAAAAAAAGAAAGAAAGAAAGAAAAAAGAAAAAAAGAGGAAAAAATAAATAGATTTACCCCCAAAGACAAATCCCTTGATTGTTTAAAAGGGTAAATTTATTAATGTCTTTTAATTGACTTTTTTCCAAACAGGATTATTTTGAATCTTGGGCTCATGCAAATTTTTATAGGTACACTAGGGGGCACTGTTGAGTTATAAATATCCCAGTGCTGTTTGCCTGGTTTATATTAATGCTGAACTTGCAACTTCTTTCCTTGATGTCAGAATTTCACCTACTGTGCTAGCAGTAGGATATGAAATAGACGTGGAGATTTGCTTCCAGTGCAGAAAAAAAATAATGATGACTTAAAACAGCACTTGTTGATGAAAGTTAGGGAAGAAAAATGCATATTTGTGAAGGAGTACTGATTTTTTTTCTTTTGGCATTTTTGGATTATAAATTCACATTAGTGATACAGCCAATATACAAACCACAGTTGTAGCAACCAGAGAAAGAAACAGGATATGACCCCCTTTGTGAGACGCTCATAGTATTCTCAAGGAGGCAGGGGAAAACTTCATTCATCTGCAGTTTATTCAGAATGTTCTTTTCTTTTACTTCTCATTTTGGAATGGATTTCACTGTTGCCAAAAAGGTACAGGAACAACAGCCTCAGAGCTAGAAATCATCTGTTTCTTCACAAAACAAGTTCACCCCAGATCAGCCACGTGACCTGCCCCAGCAGTGCCCAGCCCTCTGACCCGAGTCTTGCTGGAACAGCATAGAATTCATGTTCTATGTCCTTCATACTATTTCTCTCAAGTTTGGTGCCTGCTATAATGCTGAGTCCTTTTTCCTTTTAAACCAGGTAGTGAAAAGTAAAACTAAAAGCCCAAATCCATTCAACAGAGAATTCGAAGTGCAGATTTGAGATAAAATAAGCCACGAATATTTGAGCAGTGTCATGACATACATTTCACAATTTAAAAAAAGTTGGTTAAGGTGATTTGAGTTTTCTCATTGGTAGAGCTAGGTTAGTTATGTGACCGTTTAAATTGTTTTAAACAGTATTCAAGCCAACCTCAGAAGATTCTTAATTTTTAAAATTCTTTTGTGTTAATAGAATCATGTCTAAGTCTGTTTCTTTCCATCTACACTTAATACAGTTATATGAGTTCAGAAATATTTTAGGAATGATGTGCTCTCATTAATTTCCATTAAAAAGCATTTATCAAAAACATGCATTTGTTTATGTAGTTACTATGCATAACTAGTTTTGTGCGACTCCTGGTCACCTGATGCACCAGATACACCTATGGATTTGCATTCCAGCCCAGCGGGTTTTTTGTCCTGGGGCTCTCTTGGGCAACTTAGTTGATTCTCTGAGTCTCAGATTGATGAAGATAATAATACTTTTATCATAATGGCTTTATAAGGATGAAATGATGCACTGATGTAAAGTGGTCAAGTTGGCAAAGCATTCAATGGAATCCAGTGTGCTCCGTTTCACATCTCCTTAAGATCAGCAATGGTGCAATAGATAGAAACAGAGTCCAAACTGCCCCATCATAGTGTGTCCTCACATCACTCTGAAAAAAATCTCACAAAGGAAAAGAAAATACTACAAATGGGGATGCACATTTCATGCACTGTGGTGTCAAAGGAAAGGCATATTTCCTGTCTAAAACCTAGAATAAATTTGAGCTATTTATAGTATATGCTGCACTCCAGACTATTTATTTATTTATTATTTTTGATGGTACCAAAAAAGGTTTATTTAGATAAGTATAGAATTTTAGTATACATGTATGAATACCTATCTAAATAATCCAAATTAAAATTTATTCATTTGAAGACCTTTATTTTATTTTTAATTTATTTTATTTTAATTTTTTTTAACATCTTTATTGGAGTATAACTGTTTTACAATAGTGTGTTAGTTTCTCCTTTACAACAAAGTGAATCAGTTATACATATACATATGTTCCCATATCTCTTCCCTCTTGCATCACCCTCTCTCCCACCCTCCCTATCCCACCCCTCTAGGTGGTCACAAAGCACAGAGGTGATCTCCCTGTGCTATGCGGCAGCTTCCCACTAGCTATCTAATTTACATTTGGTAGTGTATATATGTCCCTGTCCAGACTATTTAAATCAAAGTGAATGACTTAGTTTTTTAATTAACTAATTAATTAATCAATTATTTTCTGCATTGGGTCTTCATTGCTGTGTGCAGGCAAAGCGTTCTCTAGTTGCAGCAAGTGGGGGCTACTCTTCGTTGCAGTGCGTGGGCTTCTCCTTCGGTGGCTTCTCTTGTTGCAGAGCACAGGCTCTAGGCACACGGGCTTCAGTAGTTGTGGCTTCAGTAGTTGTGGTGCACGGGCTTAGTGGCTCTGCAGCATGCAGGATTTTCCCGGACCAGGGATCAAACCTGTGTCCCCTGCATTGGCAGGCGGATTCTTAACCACTGCGCCACCAGTGATGTCCCTTGTGAATGACTTTGGATCAAAGAAATGAATCAAACAGTCAACAGAAGTAGAGCCTCTGTTTCCTTAGTGCCCCATATTCATGCTTAGAATATGGTGCTTTAAAAAATTTATATTAAAAAAAAATTTGAAAAGACAATAGGGCTCAAAGTCCAAAAAGTGTAAATGAAGATAGGTGGATATAAAGTAAATAGTCTCACTTGTACTCTTCTGATCATTGCCCTTTCCCAAGGCAGTGTCTGCTGTATTCTTGAATATCTTTCTATTGAGAGCAGATAGGTAGGTAGATAGATGGATGGATGGATGGATGGATATGAATATGGACACAGATATAGATACAATCTTTTCAAACATGTGGAATATATCTTTAGGCTAAATTGCTAGAAAAAATATCAGCAATGCCTATATTCTTCAGTAGCACCATTTATTACTTTTTAAAAATCATAATTTGATGGTATAAATGATATTCTAGTGCAGTGTCAAAGAGTACTTTTATTATGAGTGATATTGATCACCTTTTAGGAGCCATTTTCAGTTTTTTCCTGTGAACTGTCTTTTCATGTCCTTTGCCCATTTTAAATTGGACTCAGTCTTATTAAGATATTTACCAATAAAAATGTATTAGGAAAATAAGAACTTTGTCTGTAATCTGAGTTATGAATATTTTCCCCAGTTTTCTATTTATCTTTTGGCTTTTCTTATGTGAGTCTTAATATGCAGGCATTTTACATTTTTCTGTGAACAAGTCACTCCAAGATTATAAAAACATAGAATTTGCCACATGCTGAATTTCTAAGTGTATTTTGCTATGTTTAGTGTTTAGAACATTGCGTCTTAAGAGAATTTTTCTTTTAATTTTCTGGAATTATTATCTTTCACTCTAAAGAAATATAATAAATGTATTTCTAAAAGAGTTGGCGGAGACCAACATGGATTATAGAAATGGATTGTATTAAAGACTGCACAATCTCTAAGACTAGAGTAAGACATCATAGCTCATTTGATACCCTTAGAGGCCTTGCTTGGCAAATACAGGCAAATGATTTTAATTAGCATGTTGTATGCCTGTAAATGGATGCTTCTAAAGAGCCTGGAATGAGTCCTTCTCTTAATTTGTTCTTTTAAGACAACTTTAGTTTAGAGGAACCTCTGTGAGGTACCCTGACACTAGGAATATCTCGTTGGCATGGCCAACTACTTTTTGCCATTTCTGGGCATGTGTGTCATAGATGACAGGCATATCTTGCCCTCTTCAACAGCGAAAGTTACACTCTTAATATAAGTTCAGAGAACTGGTTTTTTAATGACCTTGTTTACATTATTGATATATGTTTGTGTGTGTGTGTATTCTAAAAGACAATGATGAACCTCAGTGGACAATTTCCAAAATGTTTCTCACAAACCAGTAGAGCCCAACCTGATGAGGTTTCTCTGCATTATTTGCAGAACATCAGGCCATCATGTATTATATTTGTAAATATTTAAACAGTGTCATTGGGAGAAAGTTTGGTTTATAAAATTGTTTTAGAAGTAAAATTATTTTGGAATTAGAATTTACGTTATTATAGAAATGTGCTTGAAAACCATTTATATAATTGAAAAAAAACATCCTCAGTGATTGAAAATGGTTAAAGAAAGGCAACGGGTGGGTTTCTTTACTGGTTTCTTCTCAGTCTGCTGCGCCCCCCCCCCCCCAACCCCAGAAGTCTCTGGCTTGTGTTACTAAATGGCTGCCTATGGCTTTATTCAACCATTGTAACTTAAGACTCTCAGGGCTGGTTTCTTTGAGTGAAGGCTGCTGGATTGCTCTTTTTCCAATAAATATAGAGTCTGAGTTTTTTCATGGTAAGTAGACAAAGATTCCCTTTGAAACATGTAGTCTGAGCGCAAAACACTGGACTCATTGTCTCTGGCACAATAAGTGCCACATTCAGTCTTTAGAAATGGTGAGCGATTTGCTTGTATTCAAGAACCAAAGAAGTTTTACACATCCAGAAAAGTGATGCACAGCTGAGTTTTCAATAATGCTAATACTGTGTGTGTGAGTGTGAGTTCACACTGTGATGTGTACAGTGCTGTCCCCTGACTGGTATATGCCACTCACGGATCAGCTTTGGGCTGCTCACGATGAGTTATTTACTGGGTTATACAAATAGAACCCAGTCACCTCAAATGAAAGTAGAAAGGATTCCTGCTCATGTTTCATTTTGCATGTGATGGTAGAGAATTAGATTATATTTGTCATACACATTTTGGATGTAATGTGGCATTCCAAATTAGGGGTGGCCTTGTGTCAGTTTCTCCAGAAGCTGACCCTGAATTGAGGATTTATGTGCAAATGATTCATTAGGGAATTGCTCCTAGGAGAAACAAGTAAGGGAGTAGGAGAAACATATCAGTGGAAGGAAAGAATCCAAGCAAGGGAACAGTTTCTGACAAAGTTCTAGCCTCAGCTGGATCATACAGGAGAGCTTTGGAGAGCAAGTTATAGCTCAGATTTTGTCCCAAATTGAGGCAAGGGGAGCTGGGATTTCATAAGTCACTCGTAGGCTAAGAGCCACCCAAACTAAACTAAGGGGGACCCAAACTCTCCGATACTCTGAGATACTTCCAGCACTTGGCACAGGCAGGCAGAGTGGCATGTGTGGCTGAGGGCAGTCTCCGAAGATAATCACAGACGTGGGCCCACAGAAACAAAAGCACAAAGAAGCTGGGGATGGCAGGCATGGGTACAAAGAAATGGCCAAAGGGCTTCAAGGGGGTCCAATACCGAAAGTTATTTGCTAGAGGGATTACTTCTAAATTCTAATTAAATGATTCCCAATCACTAAAAAAAAAATTCACTTAGTGATTCTGATACATTTTTTAAAAGAATTGTTACTAAGTAAATGATTCTGATCAGATATTAGCTTAGTCAGGGGCTACACTATAGGAAATCTTACTCCTTAATATTTCTCAAGTACACCAGGCAACTGTCTCAGGGGCTTTGTACTTGTTTCTTCTGCCAAGGTCTCACCCCACAGATTGATTTTCTTTTTTTAAAAAATTCTTTTTAAAAAAATTATTTATTTTTGGATGCGTTGGGTCTTCATTGCTGCACGTGGGCTTTCTCTAGTTGCAGTGAGCTTTCTCTAGTTGCAGTGAGCGGGGGCTACTCTTCGTTGTGGTGCGTGTGCTTCTCGTTGCGGTGGCTTCTCGTTGCAGAGCTTGGGCTCTAGGCGCACGGCCCCAGAGTTGTGGCATGTGGGCTCAGTAGTTGTGGCTCGTAGGCTCTAGAGCACAGGCTTAGTAGTTGCGGTGCACGGACTTAGTTGCTCCACGACCTGCGGGATCTTCCTGGACCAGGGATCGAACCCATGTCCTCTGCATTGGCAGGCGGATTCTTAACCACTTCGCCACCAGAGAAGTCCAGATAGATTGATTTTTGATAAAAAGTGAGAAAAAACGACTTTGTGATAGAGGAATTTGGCTGTTTCACCCTGATCCAGCCTTGCCATCATTGACTAGATATTGTATACTGCTTAATGTGAAGCAATATGAAATATACAATATCCTCATGAATATTCTTCCCCAAAACTATTTAAACAGAATCTGATCAGACCTCTCCCTAACTTCCGGTTTACAACATTAATATGATAGTTTTATACAGTCAACATCCTTTGGATATTGGGTTTGCCCACGTATTTACCATTGTTTCGTCATCCTTCTTTCATCTAGGTCGTTTTACCTGCAGTCATTTTCCTTCTATCTGAAGTATATCTTTTAGCGCTTTGCTGACCAATATGATAACCCCTAATCACGTGGATATTGAGCACTTGACATATAACTGCTCTGAATTGAGATTTGCTGTTAATGTAAAGCACATGCTGGATTTCAAAGACCTAGTACAAAAATGTAAAACATCTCATGAATGTTTTTTTATATTAATTACATGTTGAAATGATACTATTTTGGGTATATTGGATTAAATAGACCATTATTCAAATTGACTGTACCTTTCTTTTTGCTTTTGAAAAGGTGGCTACTAGAGCATTTAAATTTACATGTCCCTCCTACTGTATTTCTATTGGACAACTCTGTTTTAGAAGTGTCTTTGTGATGGTCTAATGGTGGCAAATTCTTAATTTTTGTTTTGTCTGAAAATCTTTATCTTACATTTGCTCTTGAAGTCTTTTTTACATATACTAGGTTAGATTGAGTTACTTTCTCTTGTATTGAGGATATTATTTCACTGTTTCTGATTTCTGATAAGACGTTAGTTAACGTTGTCACTCCTTTGGCTTTAATTTGTCTTTTCTCTGGCTGCTGTTTGAAAAATCTGCTGGTTTTTAATATTCTGATATTTCATCATGATGAATCTAGGTATGGGTTTCTTATTATTTATCCTGCTTGGGATTCATGGGGTTTTCTGAAGCTGTGTATTAGTTTCTCCTGTCAGTTCTAGGAAATTACTAGTCATTATCTCTCAGATATCACTTCGTCCCCATTCATTTCTTGCCACCTTCTGAAACTCCACTTAGACCTATGTTAGACTTTTACTTTATCTTTCTTCTATTTTTCCCCTACCTTTTGTGTTCTCCTCATTTTTGTCTCTGTGAGGTGCATATTGAATTAATTCTTCATAACTACCTAATACCTTTATCTGTGTCTAATATTCTGGTTCAACTCCTCCATGGAATTTAATTTCAATGATATTGTTATTATTTTTTTGTTATTTTAAGTACAATTTGATTCTTTTCAAATCTGCTTATTTTGACTTAGTCTGTTCAGGCTGCTATAACAAAAATGCCATTGACTGGGTAGCTTAACAACAAACAGTTTTATCTCACAATTCTGGAGGCTGGGAAGTCCAAGATCAAGGTACCAGCAGATTTGATATCTGGAAAGAGCTTGCTTCCTGGTTCATAGATGGCTGTCTTCATGCTGTGTCCTCACAGTAGGAAGGGGTGAGGGAGCTCTCTGGGGTCTCTTTAATAAGTGCGCACATCCCATTCATGAGGGTTCCACCCTCCTGAGCTAATTACCTCCCAAAGGCCCCACCTCCAAATACCACAACACTGGGGACTAGGTTTCAACATAGGAATTTTGGGGGGACACACACATTCAGTCTATAACATTTTTTAGTTTCTTGGTCTTTAATCATATTTTAAATACTTCATTTCTTTAAAGATTTTAATCTAACATACTTTCCCATATTGTGTCTAATAGCCCCCAATAACCGAACTCTCTCAAGTCTGATTTTGTGCACTGTTGTTACTGCAGACTTTCTCTGATGGTACCTTCTTTCCTTGCATACTTTGTGATTTTTGACTGTTAGCTGTCTATATTCTTTGGAAAAAGAAATTATTTTTTGAGAATTCTTTGAGGCCGGTGTTGAGGGTTGATTCATCCCAAAAGGATTTATATTTGCTTCTTCTAGGAGCCTAGGGGCATTAATAATCCAGTGGGACAACTTTAAACTAAATTCTCAGTTTCAGGTTGTTGGACCATCCAGTTGGTCAGAATTTCAGACTTTGTGGGGTCTGCTTATGGAATGAATTTTAATACTACCTTTTTACTCATCTCCAAGTAGGCAATTTTCTCTGCTGTCCCCTCGATGCATGAGGTGAATTTAATTCTGCTCGTCTTTCATTGATGTACATGTAGCCCTTTGCAAGCCCATTTGTAATTCCCACAGTCTTCCAGGAGATTGCCCATTTCAGGTGAGCCCTGTCTTCTTTCTGTATCTAAAGAATTCAGATTCCTTTAGCACAGTGTTTTCAAAATGTGGTCTACAGATTTCTAGATTTCTGGAAAGATCCTTCTGGGCAGTCCCAGGGGTCAAGGATGAGCACAAGCCTTGTGTGGCAAGATCTAGGAGTGTGTACTTTTAATAAGTATTTTGGTGATTCTGTTACAGAGAGAACAGCACTCTTTCAAAAGATGTAGTTTGGAGCCACTGGTTTAATGCACAGACAACTGTGATGTTGCATCTACAGAAAGGACAGGCCTAGAGGTTTTATTTTTTTTATTTTTTATTTTTTTTATTTTTATTTTTTGCAGTATGCGGGCCTCTCACTGTTGTGGCCTCCCCCGTTGCGGAGCACAGGCTCCGCGGCCATGGCTCACGGGCTTAGTTGCTCCGCGGCATGTGGGATCTTCCCGGACCAGGGCACGAACCCGTGTCTCCTGCATCGGCAGGCGGACTCTCAACCACTGCGCCACCAGGGAAGCCCAGGCCTAGAGGTTTTAAAGTAGCCCTATCCCATCCTGAAACATGAACTTCTCTGGGGCACCTTTACTCCTATTCCCATTTTCTGATTTTCATACTCCAGCTCTAGCGATTGGCTTCTGGCCATCCCCTGTTTTGCAGATACATTCAGACTCCCTTTCTCTGGTTTCCTGGTCCCATTCTCCTGCTCATCCCTGCATCTGGATGCTTGACTGTAATTCCGGGTAAAGGATGTGCTGATCCAAATTTTACGCTGCTCAGCCTCCCTATCAGCAAATGGCGCTTGGATATTGAAACTGCTTGAGGATGTAGTGCATCCTCCTTATTACCGGTTTGCATAAGGAAGATTTTTCCCTAAATGTTCCTCTTATATTTTTTCCTTAGACACTCACACAGTCATGGGTGAACTACCTGATTTAAGATTTTGAGAAAGGAACTGGGCATGCTTAGCTTAGCCCCTTATTTCTTGCCTTTTCTTGGAAGCAGACTGCCTGAAGGAAGCCCAAGTACTGCTCAGCTCCTCTGTGCTGTACACTCTACAGGTACGAGCCCCAAAGTAGAAAAGTCTGAGCTTGTCCAGTTGGCCTGTGGTAGGTAGACAAGTCTGCCTAATTCTGGGCATACATATTATATTAGCAAGCTCATCTATCTGGCTAATAGATGGAAAGCCTTGTCCTTCCATCTGGCCTGTATAGAAATAAAGGAGATATTTTGGCCCTCATCTGCTTGTTTTTTGGTCTCTCTCAGTGGGTTCAGAATTCCAGTAGGAAAAGAGGAGCATTTGGGTTCCCTCAATTGGTCCCAAATCCATAATATAAGAAGGAAGCAGGGCTTCCCTGGTGGCGCAGTGGTTGAGAGTCCGCCTGCCGATGCAGGGGACATGGGTTCGTGCCCCGGTCCAGGAAGATCCCACATGCCGCGGAGCGGCTGGGCCCGTGAGCCATGGCCGCTGAGCCTGCGCTCCTCAACTGGAGAGGCCCGTGTACCACAGAAAAAAAAAAAAAAAAAAAAAAGAAGGAAGCTTTCTTAATAGCTTAAGGTAATTTGAAATCCTAATGTATTGTGCAGATGAAGTGCAAATCCACATCTTCCTCCCTACACCTCCTGAGCTTTTTCTAAAGCAAAGGAATATAAGCCAAACATAAGACGTAAACTGTGTACATATTTGTACCTTGTGGAGCCTACAACTCATCTTGCTAATGACTTGTTATGAGACAGTGAAAAGGTGACATGGTATAGTGGCATTGAGGAATACTGAAAAAGCACAGGAGATGAATAATCAGAGGAATCGAAGTGTAAATTACACTCTATCACTTAATAGTTCAATGACCTTAGATATTTTACTTAAGCTTTAGAACTTTACTTATTTCTTCTTAAAACGAGACTAGTAATACCTAGCTCTTAAGACTGTAGTGATAAAATTAAATAGAGTTTGAAGGACTTGCAATATAGAAGGAACTTAGAAATAATAACTTTCCACTACCTGTGTGGATGCAAAAACCCGATCTCTTGATTTTTCACTATAACAATATTGTGTTGAATTTGAATGCTTTCTAAATAATATTCTACCATGTTTAGTAAGAAGCTTAGGAGATTCTATTTTGTTCCCATTATCTCCATTATCTTATGGAACTTATTCCTTTGAATGTGCTTTTTTAAAAATGGTTTTCCAAGGTGAAGGAGTAAAATATATTCATCTGCCAAACAAATTAGCTAAATACTATTGTTTTCCTTTGTGCATGGCATATTTTACGAGTGGATTTGGAAGTAGATTAAAGTTATGAAATACAAAAATGTCACTTTAAGTTGATCTAAAATTAAGCTGAGTTTAGCTGTGTTTCTTCTTTTTTTTAAACATCTTTATTGGAGTATAATTGCTTTACAATGGTGTGTTAGTTTCTACTTTATAAAAAAGTGAATCAACTATACATATACATATATCCCCATATCTCCTCCCTCTTGCATCTCCCTCCCACCCTCCCTATCCCACCCCTCTAGGTGGTCACAAAGTACTGAGCTGATCTCCCTGTGCTATGCAGCTGCTTCCCACTAGCTATCTATTTTACATCTGGTAGTATATATAAGTCCATGCCACTCTCTCACAACGTCCCAGGTTACCCTTCCCCTTCCCTGTGTCCTCAAGATCATTCTCTGCATCTGCATCTTTATTCCTGTCCTGCCCCTAGTTTCTTCATAACCACTTTTTTTTTTTTTTAGATTCCATATATATGTGTTAGCATGTGGTATTTGTTTTTCTCTTTTTGACTTACAGCACTCTGTATGACAGTCTCTAGGTCCGTCTACCTCACTACAAATAACTCAATTTCGTTTCTTTTTATAGCTAATATTCCACGGTATATATGTGCCACATCTTCTTTATCTGTTCATCTGTCGATGGATACTTAGGTTGCTTCCATGTCCTGGCTATTGTAAATAGAGCTGCAATGAACATTGTGGTACATGACTCTTTTTGAATTATGGTTTTCTCAGGGTATATGCCCAGTAGTGGGATTGCTGGGTCGTATGGTAGTTCTATTTGTAGTTTTTTAAGGAACCTCCATACTGTTCTCCATAGTGGCTGTATCAATTTACATTCCCACCGACAGTGCAAGAGGGTTCCCCTTTCTCCACACCCTCTCCAGCATTTATTGTTTGTAGATTTTTAGATGATGGTGTGAGGTGATACCTCATTGTTGTTTTGATTTGCATTTCTCTAATGATGAGTAATGTTGAACAAGGAACGCAAGAGGTTTCTGTGCATTAATTTTGTATCCTGCTACTTTACCAAATTCATTGATTAGCTCTAGCAGTTTTCTGGTAGCATCTTTAGAATTCTCTATGTATAGTATCATGTCATCTGCAAACAGTGACAGCTTTACTTATTCTTTTCTGATTTGGATTCCTTTTATTTCCTTTTCTTCTCTGATTGCTGTGGCTAAAACTTTCAAAACTATGTTGAAGAATAGTGATGAGAGTGGACAACCTTGCCTTGTTCCTGATCTTAGTGGAAATGGTTTCAGTTTTTCACCATTGAGAACAATGTTGGCTGTGGGTTTGTCATATATGGCCTTTATTATGTTGAGGAAAGTTCCCTCTATGCCTACTTTCTGGAGAGTTTTTATCATAAATGAGTGTTGAATTTTTGTCAAAAGCTTTTTCTGCATCTATTGAGATGATCATATGGTTTTTCTCCTTCAATTAGTTAATATGGTGTATCACATTGGTTGATTTGCGTATATGAAGAATCCTTGCATTCTTGGGATAAACCCCACTTGATCATGGTGTATGATCCTTTAATGTGCTTTTGGATTCTGTTTGCTAGTATTTTTTTTTTTTTTTTGCGGTATGCGGGCCTCTCACTGTTGTGGCCTCTCCCGTTGCGGAGCACAGGCTCCGGACGCACAGGCTCAGCGGCCATAGCTCACGGGCTTAGTTGCTCCGCGGCACGTGGGATCTTCCCGGACCAGGGCACGAACCCGTGTCTCCTGCATCGGCAGGCGGATTCTCAACCACTGCACCACCAGGGAAGCCCTGTTTGCTAGTATTTTGTAGAGGATTTTTGCATCTATGTTCATCAGTGATATTGGCCAGTAGTTTTCTATTTTTGTGACAACTTTGTCTGGTTTTGGTATCAGGGTGATGGTGGCCTCATAGAATGAGTTTGGGAGTGTTCCTCCCTCTGCTATATTTTGGAAGAGTTTGAGAGGATAGGTTGTAGCTCTTCTCTAAATGTTTGATAGAATTTGCCTGTGAAGCCATCTGGTTCTGGGCTTTTGTTTGTTGGAATATTTTTAATCACAGTTTCAATTTCAGTGCTTGTGATTGGTCTGTTTATATTTTCTATTTTTTCCTGGTTCAGTCTCAGAAGGTTGTGCTTTTCTAAGCATTTGTCCATTTCTTCCAGATTGTCCATTTTATTGGCATATAGCTGCTTGTAGTAATCTCTCATGATTCTTTGTATTTCTGCAGTGTCAGTTGTTACTTCTCCTTGTTCATTTCTAATTCTATTGATTTGAGTCTTCTCCCTTTTTTTCTTGATGAGTCTGGCTAATGGTTTATCAATTTTGTTTATCTTCTCAAAGAACCAGCTTTTAGTTTTATTGGTCTTTGCTATTGTTTCTTTTATTTATTTTTCATTTATTTCTGATCTGATCTTTATGACTTCTTTCCTTCTGCTAACTTTGGGGTTTTTTTGTTCTTCTTTCTCTAATTGCTTTAGGTGTAAGGTTAAGTTGTTTATTTGGATGTTTCTAGTTTCTTGAGGTAGGCGTGTATTGCTATAAACTTCCCTCTTAGAACTTCTTTTGCTGCATCCCATAGGTTTTGGGTCATTGTGTTTTCATTGTCATTTGTTTCTAGGTATTTTTTTATTTCCTCTTTGATTTCTTCAGTGATCTCTTGGTTATTGAGTAGTGTATTGTTTAGCCTCCATGTGTTTGTATTTCTTACAGATTTTTTCCTGTAATTGATATCTAGTCTCATAGCGTTGTGGTCGGAAAAAGATACTTGATACGATTTCAATTTTCTTAAATTTACCAAGGCTTGATTTGTGACCCAAGGTATGATCTATCCTGGAGAATGTTCCATGAGCACTTGAGAAGAAAGTGTATTCTGTTGTTTTTGGATGGAATGTCCTATAAATATCAATTAAGTCCATCTTGTTTAATGCATTATTTAAAGCTTGTGTTTCCTTATTTATTTTCATTTTGGATGATCTGTCCATTGGTGAAAGTGGGGTGTTAAAGTCCCCTATGATTGTGTTACTGTTGATTTCCCGTTTTATGGCTGTTAGCATTTGCCTTATGTATTGAGGTGCTATGTTGGGTGCATAAATATTTACAGTTGTTATATCTTCTTCTTGGATTGATCCCTTGACCATTATGTAGTGTCCTTCTTTGTCTCTTGTAATAGTCTTTATGTTAAAGTCTATTTTGTCTGATATGAGAATTGCTACTCCATCTCTCTTTTGATTTCCATTTGCATGGAATATCTTTTTCCATCCCCTCAATTTCAGTCTGTATGTGTCCCTAGGTCTGAAGTGCGTCTCTTGTAGACAGCATATATACAGGTCTTGATTTTGTATCCATTCAGCCAGTCTATGTCTTTTGATTGGAGCATTTAATCCATTTTCATTTAAGGTAATTATCAATATGTATGTTCCTATTATCATTTTCTTAATTGTTTGGGGTTTGTTATTGTAGGTTTTTTCCTTCTCTTGTGTTTCCTGATTAGAGAAGTTCCTTTAGCATTTGTTGTATAGCTGGTTTGGTGGTGCTGAATTCTCTCAGCTTTTGCTTGTCTGTAAAGGTTTTAATTTCTCCGCCAAATCTGAATGAGATCCTTGCTGGATAGGGTATCTTGGTTGTAGTTTTTTCCCTTGTGTCACTTTAAATATGTCCTGCTACTCCCTTCTGGCTTGCAGAGTTTCTGCTGAAAGATCTGCTGTTAACCTTATGGGGATTCCCTTGTATGTTATTTGTTGTTTTTCCCTTGCTGCTTTAAATATGTTTTCTTTGTATTTAATTTTTGATAGTTTGATTAGTATGTGTCTTGGCATGTTTCTCCTTGGATTTATCCTGTATTTGACTCTCTGCTTCCTGGACTTGATTGACTATTTCCTTTCCCATATTAGGGAAGTTTTCAACTATAATCTCTTCAAATATTTTCTCAGTCCCTTTCTTTTTTTTCTTCTTCTTCTGGGACCTCTGTAATTCGCATGTTGGTGTGTTTAATGTTGTCCCAGAGGTCTCTGAGGGTGTCCTCAATTCTTTTCATTCTTTTTTCTTTATTCTGCTCTGCAGTAGTTATTTCCACTATTTTATCTTCCAGGTCACTTATCAATTTTTCTGCCTCAGTTATTCTGCTATTGATTCCTTCTAGAGAATTTTAAATTTCATTTATTGTGTTGTTCATCATTGTTTGTTTGCTCTTTAGTTCTTCTAGGTCCTTGTTAAATGTTTCTTGTATTTTCTCCATTCTACTTCCAAGATTTTGGATCATCTTTACTATCATTACTCTGAATTCTTTTTCAGGTAGACTGCCTATATCCTCTTCATTTGTTTGATCTGGTGGGTTTTTACTTTGCTCCTTCATCTGCTGTGTGTTTCTCTGTCTTCTCATTTTGCTTAACTTTCTGTGTGTGGCGTCTCCTTTTCTCAGGCTGCAGGTTTGTAGTTACTGTTGTTTTTGGTGTCTACCCCCAGTGGCTAAGATTGGTTCAGTGGGTTGTGTAGGCTTCCTGGTGGAGGGGACTAGTGCCTGTGTTCTGTTGAATGAGGCTGGATCTTGTCTTTCTGGTAGGCAGGACCGCATCTGGTGGTGTGTTTTTGGGTGTCTGTGACCTTATTATGATTTTAGGTAGACTCTCTGCGAATGGGTGGGGTTGTGTTCCTGTCTTGCTAGTTGTTTGGTATAGGGTTTCCAGCACTGTAGCTTGCTGGTCATCAAGTGGAGCTGGGTCTTAGCGTTGAGGTGGAGATCTCTGGGAGTGCTTTTGCTGTTTGATATTATGTGGGGCTGGGAGGTCTCTGGTGGACCAGTGTCCTGAACTTGGCTCTCCCACCTTAGAGGCACAGAAATGACACCTGGTCGGAGCCCCAAGACCCTATCAGCCACGCAGCTTAGAAGAAAAGGGGAAAAAAAAATAGAAAGTAAGAAAGAAAAAAATAAAGTTATTAAAATAAAAAATAATTATTAAAGATTAAAACAATTAAAAAATAATTAAAAAAAGAAAAAAAAAGAAAGAAAGAGAGAAGAGAGCAACCAAACCAGAAAACAAATCCACCAATGAGAACAAGTGCTAAAAACTATACAAAAAAAAAAGGACAGACAGAATCCTAGGACAAATGGTAAAAGCAAAGCTATACAGGCAAAATCACAAAGAAGCGTACACATACACACTCACAAAAAGAGGAAAAGGAAAAAAATATATAGTTGCTCCGAAAGTCCACCTCCTCAATTTGGGATGATTTGTTGTCTATTCAGGCATTCCACAGATGCAGGGTGTATCAAGTTAATTGTGGAGATTTAATCCACTGCTTCTGAGGCTGCTGGGAGAAATTTCCCTTTTTCTTCTTTGTTCGCACAGCTCCTGGGGTTCAGCTTTGGATTTGGCACCGTCTCTGCTTGTAGGTCTCCTGAGGGCGTCTGTTCTTCGCTTAGACAGGACGGGGTTAAAGGAGCAGCTGATTCGGGGGCTCTGGTTCACTCAGGCCAGGGGAGGGAGGGGTACGGGTGTGGGGCGAGCCTGCAGCGTGATGTTGCAGTAGCCTGATGCGCGCCATGTGTTCTCCCGGGGAAGTTGTCCTTGGATCACGGGACCCTGGCAGTGGTGGGCTGTACAGGCTCCCGGGAGGGGAGGTATGGAGAATGACCTGTGCTCGCACAGAGGCTTCCTGGTGGCGGCAGCAGCGGCCTTAGTGTCTCATGCCCGTCTCTGGGGTCCGAGCTGATAGCCGCGGCTCGTGCCTGTCTCTGGAGCTCCTTTAAGGGGCGCTCTTAATCCCCTCTCCTCGCGTACCAGGAAACAAAGAGGCAAGAAAAAGTCTTGCTTCTTCGGCAGCTCCAGACTTTTTCCCGGACTCCCTCCCGGCCAGCCGTGGCGCACTAACCCCTTCAGGCTGTGTTCATGCTGCCAACCCCAGTCCTCTCCCTGGGATCCGACCTCCGAAGCCTGCGCCTCAGCCCCCAGCCCCCGCCCGCCCCGGCGGGTGAGCAGACAAGCCTCTCGGGCTGGTGAGTGCAGGTCGGCACCGATCCTCTGCGGGAATCTCTCCGCTTTGCCCTCCGCACCCTGTGGCTGCGCTCTCCTCCGCGGCTTCGAAGCTTCCCCCTCCGCCACCCGCAGTCTCCGCCTGCGAAGGGGCTCCTAGTGTGTGGGAACCTTTCCTCCTTCACGGCTCCCTCCCACTGGTGCAGGTCCCGTCCCTATTCTTTTGTCTCTGTTTATTCTTTTTTCTTTTGCCCTACCCAAGTATGTGGGGATTTTCCTGCCTTTGGGGAAGTCTGAGGTCTTCTGCCAGCATTCAGTAGGTGTTCTGTAGGAGCTGTTCCTCGTGTAGATGTATTTCTGATGTATTTGTGGGGAGGAAGGTGATCTCCGCTTCTTAATCTTCTGCCGTCTTGAAGGTGTCCCAGTGTTTCTTCTTATATCAGTAGTTTACAAAGTTTTCAAGTCGGCAGTGTCATTTTTTTCCCATCTTAGTTGATTTTAGGTATCTATCTGCTGAAAAAAAGGCAGGTGCCATATCGGATCGCAGACTCTTTGATCCAATTTGCAGCCCTCCACAGTTTCAGACTTCCCAGATTGCGCAATATTGCCTTTTGGGAGACATTTTGGGGTTGAAAGGGTCTTCTTTAGATCAGGGAACTCCAATGATTTTTCAGGACGCTATGCTTCCTCATGCTCAGATGAATTGTCAGCATTCAGATAATGGCCCCAGTTTCAGCAGTCTGAAGGGTCAGCGTTCAGGTGGGGTCAGATGGAAGGGCATTTCACATCCTCCTATTTTATCTGTCACTGTCTGTGGCAAACAGCTTCTCCCAGGTGAGTTGTATAGTTAATGGGCTCACAGTTTACTGTTTCCTTCAGTAAAAGGTGAACAGAGGATTACATACTGTCAGGTCAAAGTGATGACAATACTTTCTGTGCATGTGTGTGTGTGAGAGAGAGAGAGAGAGAGAGAGAGAGAGAAGGAGAGGAACTTATTGCTTTGTCTAATTTTGGCTCCATGAGACTGATGATTTGTAAAAGTGTCCTTTCTTCTTTTATAGCCCAAATGTTGGGACCCATCAGAGAAATTCATACATCTAAAAAATCAAAAGAAAATACAAGTGTAACTAGAAACATTAAAAAGTGATGTTGATTTTTACCGTTGTTTTCTTGTGGCTATGGGAGGTGGGGTTTCAGTGCATACCTTAGAACAAAACTCCTTAGACGTGCTCTTTAAACATCTTTTTTTCCCTAAAGTTTCACTCCATCTATTAGCTCCTATATTTTTCCCTTTTCTTTTTCTTTCTCACCCTTTGCCTGAAGCTCTTCATCCCCTTTTACATCCCTGCCCACAATTCTACCAGCATATCTCCTTCAGACATTAATCAAGAAAACAGGCAGCTGACAGCAGCGAGCCGAATGAAAACCCAGGTCTGATCATCCTTGTCCCACAGCATGCCTATTGGGAGCCCCCCTTCATTTTACCAGTCTGTCATGGGATAGCACCATGGGATGGAAAGAGCACTGAAGCTTCTGCCACCAACAAGTGGTATGGCTTCAATAAACTTATTTGATGCTGAGCGCCATCTTCCCCATTCTAAAATGGGGCTAGTAATACTTACCTTCCTTACCTCATAGGGCTGCATGAAGATCAAATTCAATGGTGAAAGTACTTGAAGAATTGGAAACCGCTTTGATGCTGCTACGGGTTCTAGAATGAGAATGTGATAGGTGAAGGGGGTCTTAGAGTTATCTAGTCCTAATCTTCACTTCAGCAATGGGGAAATTAAAATCCAGAAACTGTCTTAACTCACTCAAGGCCATGAACACAGGTAGAAGCAAAAATCAGGTTAGAGCCAGTACTCCCAATATTAGAGACTATAGCTAGAATGAGTTTTCAACTGTTCTTTAATGAGTCAACCACAAATTGATCAATTGGCTGTCACTTCTGGAAGTGATGCTAGCAGACCAAGTATGTGCTAGGAGGAACAGAGTCAGAGACATTGCTGATAGTGGACAAGGAAAACAGCACTAAACAGGGTATAGGAAAGAGGCGTGAGTTGTCACAAGAGGGTGGCTGGGGACTTTAGTGAGGCAGTAGCATTTGTTATTTTACCTGTCCTAAAATGCTACGTAAAGATTTCTTTTGCTTGGAATATTTATTTATTTTCAATGATTAGTGATAGATTAGCCACGCAGATTGAACTAATTCCCAGTCTTAATTATGGCTATGTAACATCTGCGGATGTGTGTCAGAAGTCTATTTACTGGAATGAGAAAATTTCCCTTACCCATGAGTCATGAGAATCTTCTTGCCACTGGAGTTTTATTTTAATGAAGCCAGGGATTAAGCAATTGGTAAGTTATTTGGTTCATGATGTGCAGATTCTCACAATCTGCATACATGTGTTGCTTAGTTTTTAGGTTCACTACCCCTTGGGTGAATAATCCTCAACTGAGGCAGATGGTCAGAACATTCTCTCCTTATAACAGGCAATGTCGACCCGATGACCAAATGGTCACTAGGTAAGGAGCTGATGCTCTCTAGACGTCAGATTGACATGTGTTAGGAATGAAGTTAGCTGGTTTACTCTTCTTTTCTTTTGAGTTTTTTCCATTTAAATGTCACATGTATGTATTCTTAAAGTTTATTCTATTATCAAGTGTACCATTTCTCTTTAGCAATTTCATCAAGGGAAGTTTCATTACCTCTTTCTTTGAAATGATACTCTCCATCTGTTTTTGTTGGCAACACAGGAAATAATTTCCAGTACCTAATTAAAGTTATGAGGGCTGACTTTCATTAATATGTCACTAAATATTTCTAACTGTTGTGCATTGTTTATTTAGAGAATTAAAATCAAGGTCCCTTGATAGTCACTTGCTGAACTTTCTAGAATTTACATGTGTTCTGAGGTCCCGCTTTAGAGGTACTAATACTTTTGTTGTTGTTGTTGTAGAGAGAGCAGTGTTTAATATGAGAGAGAGTTCCCTGGAGAGCTCTGTGTTTAATAGGTGAGACTGATAAGCTCATTCAGGTTCTTACCATGAGTATAAATAGGTGACTCTGGTCCAAGTGTGGAACTTTAATACACATTCACAGTTTAGACACTCTTCTTGTACAATTTGGAAATTCTCATTTCTCAAAGCATATTTTATTTCATCACCTCTTAAACTCTTGAACCTATTCTCAAGATGGGTTTAGGTACAATATGAATTCATCTGCTCATTGCTAGATTCATAAGTCAACACAATTAATTTTGTTTGAAACATAATGGACTCTGAAAGGAACCTTTCCAATGATAATATGGTTGGATTATTTCCTTTAAAAATTGCCACTCACAAAGGAGATAGAAAAGGGGGACAGATCTTAAGAATGAGAAGAACTGACTTATTTTGCTGTAAGGCAGTTAAGGGGTTTTGGGAAGAGAGAGTGAGAGAGAAAAGAGAGAGAGAAAAGAAAGAGAGGAAAGAGAAGCAGAAAGAGAAAGAGAAGCTGAGAGGGGGAGAGACAGGAAGAGAGAGCGAGAGAGGAAGGGAGGCCGGGGGAGGGAGAGAGAGAAAGAGGGAGAGAGAATATAAATCTTAGATAGCAGGTGCTGAGATCTCAAATTCCCTTGGATCCCATCATCCTGGTACTGGCTGTGTCTTGGGAAAAATGGCTGCTGGTGGGTATGTATAAGGCTGAAATTACTAAGGAGCAGAGTTGAATTTGGGCTATTGGTTGAGAGGTTCATAGAGGCCTGTGAACACAAGTGACATGGACCAAGACAGTACAGCATGTGTCTGTGTTTCCCCTTTTATCTTTTTGCCCCTGAAGTTTTATTTTAATGAAGATAGTGATTAAGCAACTGGTAATCTCTTTGGTTCGTGATGTCCAAATTCTCACAATCTCCCTATGTGTGTTGCTTATCTTTTAGTGTTGGGTCATCTTCTAGTTGGTTGAATAAACTTCAGATGAGTTGCATTCCCATTGGTAGAAAAGCCTGAACTGAGGGCGCTATGCCTGACAGTGGACTCAGTTATCACAGAGATGATGGGCTGAAAGATTTTGGTGGAGGTCTGTGCCATTTTGCCTAAATCTGGCGGAAAAGAAGCTGATCTTGCCTACGTGATGAAACCACCTGGGCTTCAACAGGGACACCGTGTGGCAGCGTCAGCCCCAGTGGTGGTAGAGAATAGAGTTATCTGGTAAACACATTTTCTCTCTAAAAGGGACTTATAACCAGGAATGAAGCCTTGAACTGGGTGGTCAGTTCCTGGGGTTGTTGGATTTACCCCGGGTGAAGTTTGTGGAGAGAGATTAGAGGTTCAAAAATGTGACTGTTTTCTGCTCTAAGCTGCTAAAGCAGGCAAATATCCATTGCACAATATTAATTCCATGAGATTTCCCTTAAAACTGGGAAATCAAGACATCAACTTCCAATTGAAGAGAATGCTTATGTATTCATTATTACATTTGATCTAGAGTATAGAGAAATTCCATAAATGGTAAAATATCAAAATTCAGATAACAGAGGTCATGCTATTATGCAAAAACTGGTGAATCCTAAAAGACTTTAGGGACATCTTCTCTCTCCACCTTATGAGAAAGAGCTCATCCTAATAACCTCTGGTCAGTGTTCTTTATCTGAAAAAAGGAATTTTTACTTGTTTTGAATGCAGCAAATATATCTAGGACATTCTTTGGTAGGTAGAAACAAAATTTACAATTCCGGGGTCTTAGTGTTTACATGGTATTTGTCTAATTAGAATATCATTTGACTGCATGTATTCCCAAACTAACATACACTTTTCTCAGTTTTATTTTATTTTTATTGAAGTATAGTTGATTTACAATGTTTTGGGTGTACAGTAAAGTGATTCAGTTATACATATATATTCTTTTCCAGATTCTTTTCCATTATAGGATATTACAAGATATTGAATATAGTTTCCTGTGTTATATAGTAGGTCCTTGTTGTTTATCTATTTTATATATATTTGTGTGTATCTATTAATCCCAAATTCTGAAGTTATTCCTCCCCCCCTTTCCTCTTTGGTAACTGTAAGTTTGTTTTCAATGTCTGTGAATCTATTTCTATTTTGTAGCATACTTTTTTTTTTGACAACAAAGGAGTATCTTTTATTCATATTTTTACCTTCTCACCACCCACACAAAAAAATACAGGGTCTGACAGGGCATCTGTTGCCCAGGAGGATGACAGTAAATGTTGTAAATACACTTTAAAAAAAGCCATACAATTATGCATCAGAGAACATAAATTATGAATATAAGGCATGAGGAGGAAATATGAGCTTTATGACCTTTAACTCACCTGACTTACCCTGCAACCCACCGGTAAAGGAGAGCATTATGGAGAAGACTATGACTTTGAAATCATAATGGCCAAGATTTGAATTGTTTTTCAGTGTGACCTTGAGCTTCAAATTCCTTATCCATAAAATCAGCTTTGTTATAAGGATAGTCTTTTAAATAAAATTCCTGACAGTTAGTAGTTGCTCATTTAATGGTAACTTTTATTAATATCCATGTTTGTGTTCATGAATTATACTTTATGTGTATACATTCAGGTTCTTACATAATTTTTTAAAAAGATTCTTACATATTTTACCATCTTTTTCAGAAATAGCATGCATCATATTGGTAAACCTTGATAGCTGATTATATCAGTAACAAAAACCTCCTTGTCCAATTAAATAGTGTAAGATTATAAAAACTATAACATACACATTGTTTATATAGATATCATTTACATTCATTTATAATCTGTATCTATGATTCCTTTTTTACTTGGGTACAAGGTCTAAATGTTGGATTCAGAGTTATCTAAAACCTGTGAAAAATTACTAGAGAGTGCAGTTAAATGGAATTTTAATGGGCAAAGGAAATGAAAAAAATAATTTAGAAAGATAATGAAGTTAAATAAATGTGGAAAAAAAGTCTCCCTTGGAAATTAAAGGAAACAGTGAGATACCACTTCCCATTAATTAGTGAAATAACAAAGAAAAGAAGGAAAGTGGTCAACTAGAACTTGAAATTTTTAAAATGACAATACCCCAAATTTGAAGAGGGAGTGATGAAATTCATATTTTTTTTGTTTTTGTTTTTGGTGAGAGTACATTTTGCAGGAAAAGTCAAATTGAAAAGCGAATTTGACTATATATATTTATCAAGAATCAAAATTGTTTATTCACTTTGACTCAATATCCTATCTCCTGAGAATTTAAAATGCTTTGGGTCAGGAAAAGGCTAAACGCGTTCCTTACAATATTAGAAACAGCTTAAGTGTTTAAGTCTTGGGGATAGTTTAAAACATTTTATGTTCAACAAATACGAATTAGGAGTTTGAGATTAACATATACATACTATATGTATAAAACAGGTAAACAACAAGGACCTACTGTATAGCACAGAGAACTATACTCAATATTTTATAATAACCTATAAAGGAAAAGAATCTGAAAAAGAATAGATATAAGTATATGTATAACTGAATCACTTTGGTGTGCACATGAAGCTAACACAACATTGTGAATGAACTATAATTCAATAAAAAAAATTAATTAAAAAAATGAAGCTAGTGAAAAATCATGAAGACCACAAGGCATATGAAAATGCTTAATGATAAGCTTTTAAGGAGAAAGGAAAAACATAAAAATTAAATGGACGCTATGATAACAA
This sequence comes from Kogia breviceps, assembly GCF_026419965.1. Taxonomy (NCBI): domain Eukaryota; kingdom Metazoa; phylum Chordata; class Mammalia; order Artiodactyla; family Physeteridae; genus Kogia; species Kogia breviceps. Next base: position 22,099,056 of record NC_081317.1, read on the forward strand.
GTACAAAGCTTTGAAAATGTCCTTTCTCTCCGTTCTAGGGGGAGGTAGGTCTGGCTTATTTCTCAAGTCACTGACATCCCCAGACCTAGTGAATGATGGCCTCCCTTGAGTCCTCATTCCCTACTCCTAAAGTCAACTTGCTGTTTACAGAAACTACTTGTTTCCCTCTCTTTCATTCCTTTGGACCACACTAAACTCAGTTCTTTAAAGAGCAACTCTACCTAGTATCTAAGTGTTCTAAGACATTTTTAGACTCTGCCCTCTTATGTTTACTATTTACTGTCCATGGGGCTAGGGCAAAGATCTGTAGGGGAAAGAGATGGTGCTGGAGAAAAATCTGAGTAGCATACACAATGCTGCACTGAAGATGACCCCTTCCTTCTGGTCCTGACCCCAGTGTGTTTGGCCTAAGCAATTATGCTACATGTTTCCATTTCTTATGATTGGTTTTTAACAAAGAAGCTTGTCACTTTTTGGAGTAAATAGCCCCAGATGGGCCACTCCCTCAAACATCCAGTCTTGCCCAAACCCATCTAAATTTAGAATGAGCACATTGTAAATGCTGTTATACCAATAATCACCTACACTCCTTCATCCCTCACACAAACTTGTTGTGTGTGGGGGGTGTCTGTAGGTCATATGGTGAGCTTTGAATAGACTATATTATTACATAAAATACTGACAATTTTTTTTTTCTGTGTTAGTTTGGTAGTTTACAGGTTGGTTTTCACTGGTTACGTTTGTTTTTGTTTCTTATACAATATAGTTCTAGTTCTGCCACTGAATAATTGTATAAACATGGGAAACTTTAAATTTGAATTCTGGATTTATGAAAAGAGCAGGTAGAAGTTGATGTCTTTAAGACCCTCATCAGGAAACTCTGGGTGTCTTGGTTAAGTTCAAGGTGGCTTCCATGGGCCTCTCAGACTCCCAGGACTCAGCCTGTATTTCTCCCTGTCACTACCTGCTTCCTCTGTTAGGTTTGTATAACCCTCAGATTCCCCGGCATTGGCTTCAGTATTTTCAGATCCCTTTTGCCTTTTTTGGTGTGTGTATGCTGAAAGGAAGCAATTATGGCCTTATGGCTTTGAGCTTTACTGTTGTGAGAAGACAGGGCACAACCGAAGTAACAGTCCAGAAAGTTAAAAAAATAATCAAAGTTATGTACCTAATCTATATTTGCCAAGTTCCCTTTTAATATGATAGCTGGAAATGTCTTTTAGATGGTTCTAAAAGTTGCTTTTAAGAGATGACAGTTTTAGTATAGCTAATTCACTTTGTTACAAAGCAGAAACTAATACACCATTGTATAGCAGTTATACTCCAATAAAGATGTTAAAAAAAAAAAAAGAGATGACAGTTTTAGAGTAAGCTATTTAGAAGGGAGCCTGAGATACTGCTATTGCTAGGTCTGGTGAAATTTTCAATTTGTCTTCTAATCTTTTTTCATTTATTATTATTATCATCATCTATCCATCCATCAGTCCATTTGTCTGTCCATCCATTTATTTGTTTGTTTAATTTTTTGGCTAGATTTTTTCCAGCTTTATTGAGGAATAATTTGAGAAATAATATTGAAATATATTTAAAGTGTACAATGTGATGACTTGATGTATGTATCCAGTGTGAAGGACTCACCATTGAGTTAATTAACACATTCACCGCTTCACATATTTATCTCTTTTTTTTTTTGGTGTGACTTTTTTGGCAATTTTATTTTTATTGATTTTTTTTTTATTGGGGTATGGTTGTTTTACTAAGTTGTGTTAGTTTCTACTGTACAGCAAGTGGAGTTCACTGTGCTATATAGCAGGTTCTCATTAGTTATCTATTTTATACATATTAGTGTATATATGTTAGTCTCAATCTCCCAATTCATTGCTCCCATCTTTTCCCCCTTTGGTGTCCATACGTTTGTTCTCTACATCTGTGTCTCTATTTCTGCCTTGCAAACCAGTTCATCTGTACCACTTTTCTAGATTCCACGAATATGCATTAGTATATGATATTTGTTTTTGTCTTTCTGACTTAATTCACTCTGTATGACAGTCTCTAGGTCCATCCACGTCTTTACAAATGATCCAATTTCGTTCCTTGTTATGGCTGAGTAATATTCCATTGTGTGTATGTACCACATCTTATTTATCTATTCGTCTGTCAGTGGACATTTAGGTTGCTTCCATGACCTGGCTATTGTAAATAGTGCTGCATTGAACATTGGGGTGCATGTGTCTTTTTGAATTATGGTTTTCTCTGGGTATATTCCCAGTTGGGGGATTTCTGGATCATATGGTAATTCTATTTTTAGTTTTTTAAGGAACTTCCATACTGTTCTCCATAGCAGCTGTATCAATTTACATTCCCACCAACAGTGCAAGAGTGTTCGCTTTTCTCCACACCCTCTCCAGCATTTATTGTTTGTAGATTTTCTGATGGTGGCCATTCTAACCGGTATGAGGTGATACCTCATTGTAGTTTTGATTTGCATTTCTCTAATAATTAGTGATGTTGAGCATCTTTTCATGTGCCTCTTGGCCATCTGTATGTCTTCTTTGGAGAAATGTCTATTTAGGTCTTCTGCCCATTTTTTGATTGAGTTGTTTGTTTTTTTGATATTGAGCTGCGTGAGCTTGAGCTGTTAGTATATTTCAGAGATTAATCCTTTGTCCATTGGTTTGTTTGTAAATATTTTCTCCCATTCTGAGGGTTATCTTTTCATCTTGTTTATAGTTTCCTTTGCTGTGCAAAAGGTTTTAAGTTTCATTAGGTCCCATTTGTTTACTTTTGTTTTTATTTCCATTACTCTAGTAAGTGGATCAGAAAAGATCTTGCTGTGATTTATGTCCAGGAGTGTCCTTCCTATGTTTTCCTCTAAGAGTTTTATAGTGCCTGGTCTTACATTTAGGTCTTTAATCCATTTTGAGTTTATTTTTTTGTGTGGTGTTATGGAGGTGTGACATTTAAATTTTACTCTCTTAGCAAGTTTCCGTATTGTCAACTATAGTCACCATCTTATACCTTAAATCCTCAGACCCGATTCATCTTGTACCTAAATGTTTTTACTCTTTTCCCAGCCTCTCCCTATTTCTCCCACTATTCTGCTGTCTGTGTCTGTGAGTTTGACTTTTGTTTTATTTCTTTTTAGATTCCACATATAAGTGATACCATGCAGTATCTGTCTGGCTTTATTTCACTTAGCATAAAGCCCTCCATATGTGGCAAATGGCAGGATTTCCTTCTTTTTAAAGGCTGAATAATAAATAGCCTAAGTATGTGGTGTGTGTCTGTGTATGTGTGTGTGTGTATCACATTTTCTTTACCCATTCATCTGTTGACACATACTTAGGTTGTTTCCATGCCTTGGTTATTGTGAGTAATACTACAATGAACATGGAAGTGTGGATATCTTTTTGAGATACTGATTTCATTTTCTTTGGATACGTATCCAGAAGTGGGATTGCAGGATCATATGGTAATTCTATGTTGAATTTCTTGAGGAATCTCCATACTGTTTTCCATAGTGTCTGTACCAGTTTACATTCCCACCAAGTACACAAGGGATCCCTTTTCTCCACATCCTTACCAAAATTTTTCTTTTTTCTTTTTGATGATAGACATCTTAATAGGTGTGAAGAGATACCTCATTGTAGTTTTGATTTGCATTTCCCTGATGATTAGTGATGTTGAGCACCTTTTCGTGTACCTGTTGGCCATTTGTATATCGTCTTTGGAAAAATGTCTGTTCATGTCCTTTGCCCGTTTTTAAATTGAGTTGTTTGTTTTTTTGCTATTGAATTGTGTTTCTTGTATATTCTGGATATTAACCTTTTGTTGGATATGTGATTTGCAATATTCTCTCCCATTCCACAGATTGTCTTTTCATTTTTTCATTTTGTTGATGGTTTGCTTTGCTGTGCAGAAGCTTTTTAAAAATTAATTAATTAGTTAATTAATTGACTGTGTTGGGTCTTCATTGCTGCGTGCGGGCTTTCTCTAGTTGCGGCAAGCGAGGGCTACTCTTAGTTGTGGTGCTTGGGCTTCTCGTTGCAGTGGCTTCTTTTGTTGCAGAGCACAGGCTCTAGGTGCACGGGCTTCAGTAGTTGTGGCTCACAGGCTCAGTAGTTGTGGCTCACGGGCTTAGTTGCTCTGCAGCATGTGGGATCTTCCCGGACCAGGGCTTGAACCTGTGTCCCCTGCATTGGCAGGCAGATTCTTAACCACTACACCACCAGGGAAGTCCCAACTGTGCAAAAGCTTTTTAGTTTGATATAATCCCACTGTTTATTTTTGCTTTTGTTGCCTTTGCTTTTGGTGTCAAATCCAAAAATTCATTGCCATGACCAATGTCAAAGATCTCATCCCCTATGTTTCTTTTAGGAGATTTACAGTTTTAGGTCTTTGTGCAAATCTTTAATCCATTGATTTTTGTGTATGGTGTACAAGAGGCATCTAGTTTCATTCTTCTGCATGTGGCTATCTGGTTTTCCCACCACCATTTACTGAAGAGACTATCCTTTTCCTATTGTACATTCTTGACTTCTTTGGTATAAACTAATTGACCGTATATGCATGGGTTTATTCCTGGAATCTCTATTCTGTTTTATTGATTTATGCATCTATTTTTATGCTAGTTTTGCCAGTACCATACTGTTCTAATTACTAATACTATAGCTTTGTAGTATACTTTGAAATCAGGAATTGTGGTGCCTCCAGGTTTGCTGTTCTCTCTTAGGATTGCTTTGGCTATTTGGGGTCTTTTGTGTTTCCATATGAATTTTAGGATTGTTTTATTTCTGTGAAAAATTCCATTGGAATTTTGATACGGATTGCACTGCATCTGTAGATAACTTTGGGTAGTAAGAACATTTTAACAATATTAATTCCTGTAATCTGTGAACATGGAATATCTTTCCACTTATTTGTGTAGTCTTCAGTTTCATTCGTCGATGTTTTATAGTTTTCAGTGTGTAGATCTTTTACTTACTTGGTTAAATTTATTCCTAACTATTTCATTCTTTTGGTGTTATTGTAAGACATTGTTTTCTTAATTTCTCTTTATGATATTTGTTGTTAGTGTATAGAAATGCTGCTGATTTCTCTCCCTGATTTTGTGGATTGATTTTGTATTCTGTAACTTTACTGAATTAGTTCTAACAGTTTTTTGGTGGAGTCATTAGGTTGTCTGTATAATATGTCATCTGAAAATAGAGAGACAGTTTTACTTATTCCTTCCTGATTTGGATGCCTTTTATTTCTTTCTCTTTACTCATTGCTCTGGCTAGGACTTCCAGTACTTTTTTTTTTTCTTTTTTTTTTTTTTTTGCGGTACGCGGGCTTCTCACTGTTGTGGCCTCTCCTGTTGCGGAGCACAGGCTCCGGACGCTCAGGCTCAGTGGCCATGGCTCACGGGCCCAGCCACTCCGCGGCATCTGGGATATTCCCGGACTGGGACACAATCTGGTGTCCCCTGCATCGGCTGACGGACTCTCAACCACTGCGCCACCAGGGAAGCCCTCCAGTAGTATTTTGAATAAAAGTGGCAAGAGTGGGCACCCTTGCCTTGTTCCTAAAGCCATAAAAGTTGAGGCACTAGATGTATGGTCCAAACCCATTGCTCCTCAGAGAGAAGCTGGGAGTTGGGGGTTCCCTCTTGATTGTATGGCACAATGCTGGGGTGAGGTTTATTGTGAGAGTGTGTCTCAGCCTTTCCCACCCATTTCTGTGTGAGTGTTTTCTCATTTGCTCAATGTATAGGAATAATTCAGCTACCTTCTGGATTTCTCTCAGAGAGAATTGCTCCATGTGTAGCCATGTATTCATGTGTCTGTGGGAGCAGGGAAATTTAGGAGCCTCCTTTGTTGCTATCTTGGTCCAGAGTCTCTCTTACATTAATTTATTATTTAATGTGATAAATAAAACAGTATAGTTATGTACAGAATGAAAAGCAGCACATTGGAGAGCTTGACTAATTCCAGGAAAGACTTTATGGAGAAGATGATATCTGAGCTAAATTTTAAAGAAATAAAACAGTTTTTGTCCAGGAAGACCAGGGAGTACAGAGAAATTCCAGGCAGAGGAAACAGTGTATGCAAACGCACAGAGATATAAAAGAGTGTGGTATGGTAGGGCTATAAGGACAGATCAGTTGAGTGAACAAGAGTCATGTCATAAAGAGCCTGATGTGTCTTGCTAAGGAGCTTGGATTTGATAATTTTGAAAATGGGGAGCAATTTTTGAAAATGAAGCATTCAAGCAAAGGAAAGTATGATTCTTTTTGTTCCTTTAGAAGGATGGACTGACAGTAGACAAGGCTAGAGACACGAGAGCAGCTGTGAAGATGTCCAAGTAAGAGATGATGGATACAGGTGTTAATCAGTTGGGATGGAGAGAAAATACAAATTTTAAAATATGTAGGAGATAAACTTGATAGAGATTGATATTTTTGGTATTGGAGGTGAGGAAAGCAAAGGCGTCAAGGGTTACTTCCTGCCTCTGGCTTGGGAAACTTGGTGACTTTTGTGACCATATACATAGAGGGAGGCACTGGAGAGGTAGGGCTCTTATATTAGGATTCCAGGTTAGGCTGCTATGATAGAGACCTCAAAAACACAGTTCCTGAAAAAAAGATAAAGTTTATTTTTCTTCCCTCTAAATGTCAGGACAGCGGGTCCAGTGAACTCAAAACCTTTTCCTTCTCTCTTTTTGTTCTGTCATTTTCCAATGTGGTTTCCATGCCAAGACCTAAGATGGCTGGGCCAGCTCTGGCCCTCATGGACACATATTATGCACACAGCTTCCCTTCAAGGGCATGGTTTAGAAGCTGACCTCATCATTTCTGTTTATATCCATTCTGCTCACATACATCCACCAATCTTAATCGCAAGGCTGTATCAGATGTGAAGGAGGCTAGGAAAAGTCTTAACTTGGGCAACTAGGTGCCAGTTAAAATTCTGGTCTGTTATTAAAGGAAAAAGGGGAGCATGGATAGTGGAGGAAAGACAGCAGTGTTTGCCATATGTGTGTCAAGTTTCAAGTGGAAATGTCCAGTATATATTTGGAATATATAAGCCTAGATCAGAAATGGGGTCTGAGTTGAAGGGAGGCAATTTGCATTTAAGGAGCATGAACTCTTTTCATTCTTCCCCTGTGGTAGATACTGTCAGTTCTCCCCAAGTATCCATCCTCCTCATCTTCCTATCGGCAACAGGAGTTTTAGAAGGTCAAGTGGCTACTCAGCTTAGAAACTCTGCTTACCAGCCTCTCTTTCAGGTAGATGTTGTTACCATGTAATGAAAAAATGGACTTTTAAATTAAAACCATTTTTTTTAGTTAGACATGCTGGAGCAATAGAGGAAGAAGAGCGAATGTTGGCAACTCGAGGCCTTACACGGTTCGGCCAGATGCCTCCAACTTTCACATTTAAATTACTTTTTGCCAACTTTCGTAGTTTTATTTTTCCAACCACCAGATTGCGAAGGCCTTAAATTCACAGGGTTACATCATTCCCATTTGACCAAGAGCAGTGCCCTTTTGTATGAAAACAACTTTTTAAATGTAACTGTCACTTACATTGAATTGTTTTAGAAAAATCATTCTAGGCTTCATTTCCTTCTACCTTCTATATGTATGAATGTGTATGTATGACATATGTGACAGTTTCCACCACTAAACTGTGAATCCTTAGACCCATGTATAATTTAGTCATCTTTGTACCTTTATGTCTGTCATGATGTAGGTTCTGTATAAATGTGTCTTGAAGTGGATAAAACCAATAGGAGCAGCTCTCATATCCCATCTTTTCCCTCTTTCTACCTCTATTGCTATCACATGTTCGTTTTTGGAAAAACGGCAAAGTGGAGATTTTAAAAGCCTGACAGGAGAAAGCTGCTTAAGAAATTGCTTTGAGTCCTCAGGAGGGAAGCATGACAGGAGGTGAGATAATGGGTTTTATACACTGCATAGTAAGTGTAATAAACTCGAAGCTGGGAGGACAGCAAGGGTGCTCTGTGTGGGTTAATTGGTGCCCTGCCTACACTTGAGAGGAAAATAAATTTTCAACCACATCAAAGTCTCCTGAAGAAGAAAAAAATGCTCATTAAAAATGCCATTTCCAGGAACCCTGGCAGCCAGACAGTAAGAAGACTGAAAAATCACCTCTGTCGAGCTTGCTGCTCCCTCAAACTTTGAACTATTTGTCTTAGAAGAACAAAGAAAGTATGTAGATAATATATTTAAATTCAGCTTCTTAGAAAGTGGAATGATTTAGCTAGAGTTGGCCTCCATAAGTTTGAGGTCTCCTAAAGCCTCAAAATTTATTACTAGGAATGTGTAAAAATTCACCCTTGGATACGCCTCCATCCCAGTCTCATAAACTGCTTACAGCATAGAACATGGATGCATCCAAAATCATATTGTTACTACTCATGATGGGGGAAGATGCTGAGAAAGAGCAGATTGGCTTCTATCTTTAATCTTGGTGGGAGATTTTATGGTTCGTAGATTTTTTCTACCATTGACCTCATTTATCCTAAGACTGAATCATTGTTAGATTGCTGAGTACAGGGAACGTATTTTTTTCTCTTTTACATTTCAGAATAGTTTTATATTTATGGAAAGGTTGCAAAACTGTTACAGAGAATTCCCATATATCCTTTACCCAGATCCCCCAATGTTATAATTCTACCTAACTATGGTACATATTTCAAAACTAAGAAAATAACATTAGTACAATACTATAAACTAAACTACCAACTTTATCCAGATTTTGTCAGTTTTTCCACTAATGCCCTTAATTCCACAATTATTCCATAATTCCATAATTCAATCCAGGACACTGCATTGCATTTAGATCTTATTTACTTTTATTTTCTGGTACTCAGAACAGTGCTGGATAGGTGCTCAATATATGCTTGCTAAGAGAACAAACTGGAGAAAACAACCAGCATTTAACAGATACTTAGGAGGGGATTCAGAGTGGGAACCATGGAGACATCTGCTGCACAGAATTCAAGTTGGAGGATGATTACACAGCAGACCCTGGATCTGGTAGCTGGCAGGTCATTGCAGACTTGTCTCCATGGTGTCAATGGAGGGATGGGGACAGTGGATAGCTTCAGTGGCTGAAGGGTGAGTGGGAAGGGGAGACAGTGAGTGCCGAGAACTTTGAAAGCAGTTTGTCAATGAAAGCATGGAAAAGCTCGGTGATTGAAGGAGATATAAGTCCTGAGAACAGTATTAGGAAAGGGAATGGTGAACCTGATTTGTAGTCAGAGAAAAGGAAAACTTAAAGGTGGGGAGGAATTAAGGCCCAATAAAGATGCGATGATTGTTGAAGTCACAGCTGGGAGAAAGCAGGGGGAATAGGATTTGGAGTCTAGGTGCAAAAGCTAGCCTTTGGAAGGGAGAAGAAAAACTTCTTTCTGCTGAAATAGAAGAAAGGGGGGAATATGTGAATGAATGTCTTGGATCTATTTACCCAATTTCCCTCTTTTCTTTTTTGTCTAGTTTTAATGGCTTCTAATTTTTAAAGAGAAGTAGAATGATCAACCTCTGAGAGTGAGGGAAGCAGGAATGAATTGTAATCAAGGCCCTCAGAGACTGATAAATATTGTTGGAGTATCTGCTCTGGGTTAACGAAAATGAAATCAACTGAGAATGAAAGAAAAGAATGATAGAGCATCATTGAGGGCCCGGAGATCTGTTACATTTTGGGTCTGGAGCTAATGATACATTGGTGCCCCTCTTAGGCTGCCAGACTCCCCCGAGGACATGCTAGCTTTTAAAAATTCACTTTTCCATTTCCTTTCATATTATTACATCATTGGTCAAATTATTTGCTTTGTTCTGGAATTCAATTAACCGGCTGTGTTGAACTAACAATGGATACCTTTGTTATGGAGTAGCCTGTCATATTAACAATGGAATTTTTCTCCTTTGTTTATAGTAGATAATAAAAGGAATATTTATCCTAATAAAAACAATAACTATAAGCAGAATTTCTTGAGTACCTGTTATGTTGTAGCACTGTACTAGACATTTTACATATACTAGACATGTGTACAAGGCATCTCAGTTTCAAATGTGGGAACTAAGTCTTGGAGAGAGTCATTCTTTCAACAAGTATTTATTGTGTCCTCCGTGTGTCAGGTTTCATTTGAGGCAATTGGGATACATCAATGAGAAACTAGACAAAGATCCCTGACCTGTGAAGTCACATTTTAGCAGAAAATCTAAGTGGGTAACTATCTTAGTTTGGGCTGCTATAGTAGCATACCATAGACTGGGTGGCTTATAAACAACAGAAATTTATCCTCATAGTTCTGGAGGCTAGAAGTCAAAGATCAAGGCACTGGCTGATTTGACATCTGGTGAGGGCCTGCTTCCTAGTTCACAGATAGCTGTCTTTTTGCTGTGTCCTCACATGGCAGAGGGGGTGAGGGGCTTCCTCTTTGGGTCTCCTTTATAAAGGCACTAATCCTATTCACGAGGCCTCCACCCTCATGACCTAATCACCTCCTAAAGACCCTACCTCCAAATAGCATCACATTGGGCATTAGGTTTCAACGTATGAATTTTGGGCGGAACACAAATGTTCAGTAGATAGAAGAAAGTGATTTGCCTAAATTCACATAAGTAAGTAGGTACAGTGACTTACTAATATTTGGTTGCCTTGTGTCCATTTCACTTTCTTTTGGTAATCTTTTGGGGACAATTTGCCACTTTCCCCATTTGATACAGTTGTGTAGAACAGTTAATCAGAGTGTATGCTGTTTTCAAGAGTAGTTGTATGTGTGTAACACATTCTGCTTTCCATCAAGTAGGCATTTGATCACATCTTTGTCATTTTTCTGGAAACGGCTTATCTTTGAATAGTCCAGGCTGTGTCTGGGAGTTTTTATTTTGAAATAAACTTTTTGAACAGAAAAAAAAAAAAAAGAGTAGGCATATGACTAGTCTTTACTAGGATAATTGACTAGGCCAATTGAATGATTTATTTATTTTTCATGAAATTTGAATCCTGTATAAAGAAAAACAGGACCGAGAATCATTGGGAGTCATCCATCCTTCTGTTTTCCTGAAGATTGTTTTTTGAAGTGAGATCCCCTGATGTGTCTGTGGTTTTTGTCTTTTCCAAGACTGGTTTGCCAGCCTTTCCTAGAATTCTGAGATCTCCCCCATAGTGCATCATCATCATCATTTTTGCTTAAGTTAGCCTTCGTTTCTGTTGCTTACCGTCCGGAACCTAGATTTGTCTAATTCCAGAATCAATCCCTTAAGTGCATGAAGCTTCACTGGCATACATGCCACAACACGTGCGAGTTCCTGAGGGTTGTTCCAGGGACTTTTTGTTACTATACATATGCTGATTTGAAAAGTTTCTGAATCTAGACAGAGTAGGAGATCAAATCATCTGTGTCTCTTGATATTGAGCGTGACTTAGGATGAACCCTGCTTCATTTCCCTTGGGATATGGAACAAGCTAGACAGAATATCAAATTAGCTTTTGTTCAGTTGGCCCTCCTACCATTGTGAAGTACTTTGAGGATTGGACAATGGTCTTATGGCAATTTGTATTTGTTGTGACATTATTCCAGCTCCATGGTCCCGGTCCATAGCTCCTGTTACTTCTGGAGACTTACACTGCTGGCCCTGGCTGTCAGTGTTCAGGTGACATTGTGAGCACAGGCAGAATAGCTAGTATTGCTGTCACTCGCAGGGATCATCTATATTTGTGGAAACATGGTAGTGCTGTTCCTAGCCTCCTTGCCAGGACTGCAGCATTATACACACATTAGGTACCACTCAGATCGTAAGCATCACAGGTGGCACTCCCAGAGTCAAACAATGAAGTGTCCCTGATTCCTGGTATGGAACTGGCTTCTTGCCTATTTCTTCCTGCTTGGTGTGATACCTCTGGATGCTGGCCCAGACTTCTTTCTTAGGATTCTCTTTGTGGTTGTTCCCTCATGCTTTCTCTAGGAGTTTCAGACTCAGAACTTAGCTCTATCCTCTGGATTTCTTTTTCTCATCTGTTTTATACAAGAGCTAATTCCAGGATATGCTCTGTATGTGCAGAGACTCTCACTACTCTTCACCCCTCGCCTGCCTGACTCCTGATCCTGCCTCTTCTCGCATTTTCTATTGAATGCCACTAAAGAACCGGCTTTACCACTTACCAGCTCTCGGCAGTGTAAGGGCAGGACCATTCCTCAAATTGACAGAGCTCAGTGCAGAGATTCAAATGAGTGTTCACATATCATGATATCTCAGTATTTATGTTATACATCAGGCTAACACATTGTTACATAAAATATCTTCTGTCCACCTATCTTGACTAATATACCTTCATAATGACTTAGAATGTCAAGTTTCTTGGACTTCTCAGAGTTCTACTCCTGAACACGGCAGTTTGAAGGAACCTGACCCCTAGTCCATACTTTGGCTCCCTCTTTTCTTCTTACTCTGGCTCTGTCCAGTACCATGAGTGGACTCACGTGCCTGTGTGTGGATACCCCAGCCTATAGGTACAAGTGTCATCCACGTCCACATACACAGGCCTCTCTTGGCCACTCCTTGGGCCTAGGAGTATCCTATTCATTGGTGTGGCCTGGTCTGCTCTTAGGATGAAGGGCCCAGGGAAGTAGTCTGCTCTGGTTCTGGAAGTGGGCTCAGGGCCACTTTTGGCAGGGAATTCTGGGGTCCAGGTATGAGAAGAATGGTGTTGAGGGAGAAATGCAGGCTGTGGATAACCATGTACCCTTGGCTCCAGGAAAGCCTCGCTCCATGAGAAGGGACATGGTCAGAAAAGTTCAGGGATCTTCTTCCCCAGGTTTAAAGGTGTAATGGTAAATGGCCAAGCCAGTCTCATTCTCCTGTAATGCTGGCAGTGTATGTCAGTCCAGCTATGCTCTTCATCTTCATAGGGAACATTTGGGGCAATACGGAGATAATGGTCATCTGTATGTTCAAGATGAGGAAAATGTAAAATACAATGTTTCTGACCTACTTCTCAGAAGGCAGTGAACATGAAGAGAGTCTCATTGTCTCTGGCTTTTCAGGAACTTATGTAAATGATATCAGTTGCTTCTGAGTAGCATTATGGACTAAAATGGCAAGTATAAATGAGAAACAATTCAAATATCACATACGTGAGAGAAAGCTCCACATGGTCCCAACATCAGTGAATATTTCACTCTTAATTCTGTGCAAGAATTAGTGACAGATTGCATTCTAGCTATTCTGCCTTTATTCCATAGAGCAAACATTTATTGACTATTATGTTTTGAATTCTGACTGCAAGGCTAGGGAGGAAGGAGGTAGAATTTGAGCTGCATCTGGAGGGATAAGTAGGTTATTGGTGGATGATCAAATTGGGACATGTCCTTAACAGGCAAGTTTCCTTGTCTGTACATGGGGATAATGATAGTGCTTATCTTATAGGGATTTTATGAAGATTAAAAGAGTAACAAAGGACAGACATATAGATCATAGCTTGTACTCAATAAACATTAGCTATTCCTATGATTTCTTTCTGGGAAGAATGATAAGATAAAGATGTGGAATATGAACTTGTTTGAGGAACAGGGAGCAGTCTTGTGCAGTTTGCACAAGAGAATTGACTGGAGATTAGTTTAAAGAGCTGATTGAAACCAGATTGTATCATCTGAAAGAATTTAAATATTGTTCCATAGGAAAGGGGACTCAACTGAGATCAAGGGGAAACTTGAGTGGACACATAATAAGATTTGTCATTTTAGAAAATTCACTCATATGATGTCAGAGAGGATGATTTAGAGATGGAAGAGAATAGAAACAGGATAATCAACAATTATTAAGATAATAAATGAGGAGGAATTAAAGTAGGCTAAGGTTGTGGAATGCATAAGAGAGGGTGAATGTTGGAAGTAAATTTAATGGCACTTGGTTCAAAGGGTTAGGAAAGTCAAGTGACAAAGATACTTGAAGGTTTCTGGCTGTTGCAGTAGCTGAGGTCAAGGGCAATGAGCAGATATTTCAGTGAGGTGATAGAGTGAGAGAAGAGGCCTAAAACATTCAGTAGAAAGAATATGTGAAGGAAGAAGGAACAACAAAGGAAAAATGGAAGGATAATGGGAATGAGAAGAGATGATGCCAGCAGAGAGTTAAAGGAGCTACAGGAAGAAGGTGGGATGAAGGTTGGAAAGTGCCAAAGATGAGATGCTGGAATGAGTTAGAGATTGAAAAGTGGTCATTGGATTTGCCAGTCGGGACGTCATTGGTTATCTTAGTGAGGCTGAGAATTGATTACGTGACAAGAAGAAACAACTTGTTAGATCTAGTTATTGTGAATTTGGGGGGCATTTTTTCTTTTGCCATGTTTGAATATATATGATACTTTTATAAAAACAAAAGTAAAACCATATTTATATTTGTGCATGAATGTACTTATATATTTGTTTCTCAGAGATATGGAAAAATAATGCTTTGTGGTTAATAGTGTTTACTTCAAGATAATGGGAATTAAAGAGTAGTGGAGAGATAGTAGTAATATTTTCTTTGTAAACTTTTTATGGTTTCAGTGTTTAAGAGTATTTCTTTTATAATAAAAATATTAAAAATATTTTATTTACTAATAGTTGGTAACTTGAAAAAGTAGATTCGTGCCTACCAAAAATTAGATAAATATTAGTAATAGTGATAATAATAAATAAAATAGAGTATAAATAAGCCCCAGAAGAAAATAGAGTAAGTATCAAAGCTCTGAAGTGTAGATGACTTCCTAAGCTCAGAAAAAATACAGATATCACAAAGAAACATACTTATTTCTAGGTAAATATTATAAAAATTTTAAAGTTAATTATAAAAACCTCATAACTAAACATAGATGGGGCAAATAGTAGATTGGGGAAAGCTGCAGCAGATGTAGCAGAAAGTCTAGTATCTTTATTATACAGAGTCAGGAACATGTAAACTGTTAACAGATGGGTAAGGGCTTCCAGCAAATTCTGGTACATAATTTCTGCAGGCTCTCCATTTTCTCCCTCTTCTTTGAAAGTTGAGTGGGAGAAGTGATCTCTGAGTGTGCTTCCTGTGAGGCAGGTTTTAGTTCAAGAGAGCAACTGTCTTTTCTCCCTGGACTCATCCTTGTTCAGAACCAAGAGGTGTTTTGTGTTTTTTGTTTTTTGCCTTGCTGAGTGCCAGGTTGGTCTCGCTTCCTCTCTGAATCTTGAAGCATTTAAAAATAAAATGACTGTACTCAGAATCTTCTCGACTTTCCAAACCCTCTTGACTGGAAAAAAAATTAAAACCAAAGCCTTGTTGCACTGAACTACCTTAAGCCAACTTTGAGGAGTTCCTGACACAGAGGTTATGCTGTCCTTTGGCTTAGGATGAGCTTTTCTAGCCATTTTAGATAAAACCAGTATTTTATCCTGGTCTCTGAAATCATGCAAAAGAAGAACTTCCAAAACATTTTAAAAAGCAGAAAAACCAAAGACTTGATCAAAGTCTTCAGTATTTATGGACAGAGCAAGGCTCAGAGGGACCTTTCCAAGATACCTTCTCTGTGAATAATTTAACAGAGTGACATAGAAGGAATAAAACGTTACTAAAATAGAGTTCTTGATTGTTTTGTTCATTTGAGCACCACAGCTTGGTTCTAAGAGTCAAGCAGAATCTAAGTACCTATACTTAATAATTTTTATGGGACTTTTTGAGAATGATGACATAATTTGTCAAGAATCCACACTCTGAAATAAGAATTACATGCTCTAAATTGGGCACATCTACACATTAACTACATGTGAAACATTATCAAGTGGGATCCTCATATCAGTTCAAACTCTCACTTGCTCAGTGTGTGGTGATATCTGTTAGAAACTGAATAATTTTGGTTCTGATCCAGCCTACCCTTTCCCTTGCATTTTTGCCTATCTGCATTAGAATGTCCCTTGCCTGTTTCACGTTTACCAGGATTCGTACATTTCTTAGTTTTTGCATCTACAAATGTCCGATATTCACTTTCTGTACAGAATTTTGATTCTCTATAATTTGTCCAGTAAAATGCTCACCAGTTGCTTGAGGTTAATTTTGGGGGTATGTGTTAGTTTGTTTGCTGGGTCTAAAGTTCTGGTGCTCCATCCTGTTTTTAATGCTCTGCTGGCTTTTTGCTCTCCAGTACTCAACAGCAGTGTTTTAGAACCCTTTGCTGCCCGTTAGAATCCCTGATGAGGGGGTAGAATTTAAAACGTATAAGTGCTCAGGTCGCACTCCAAACTCATCAGAATCTATTGGGGTGAGATTTGAACATCAATATTTTTTTAAAGCTCCCCAAGTGATTCTAATGTGCAGCTTGGTTTGACAAACATTACTCTAGGGTTAAAGGGGACATTTTTATGCTATTTCTTTTGGTACGAGTTCACTTCCTTGTTGGGTGCCAAAAGTAAATTAATCATCTGATTCTATAGTGCAATGACACTTCCTGTGTAACTCTATTAAACATTGCCTTAGCAGCAGTAGCTTTTTTAGATAAAACCAGTATTTTATCCTGGTCTCTGAATCATGCAAAAGAAGAACTTTCAGAACATTTGAAAAAGCAGGGAAACCAAAGACTTGATGATTTCAGGGCTCCAAGTCTGAAGCATTCATGGCCAGAATGAGACTCAGAGATCTTCTAAGATACCTTCTCTGTGTGTAATTTAATAGGGAGACATAGGGCGAATAAAGCTTTACTAAAATAGAGTTCTTAGCTCATGAATATGGCTATTTAAGAATTTCACATTCAGTATTAGGTAGGCTGGTAGCTAGCATTATTAGTATGGGAGAGCCTTCTTTAAGAACTGGGCTTCTGATTACAGTTACCTGTAAGCTGATTTTCATGGGGTGAGTGGTTATCTGTCATCAATACTAAGTTGATGGAGGAGTGATAGACTTTTCTTTTTATTCTAGGGCTAGAATTTTTATGATGGGTTTAGACCTACAGGGTTTCTGAGAGATGGCAATTTCTCTGTTTTCTATTTCTCCAATCCCTACATGTAGGGATTTGAAGGTGACACATCACCTATTATCTTCATGCAGAGTGATAGATTAAAGCTTTCTAAATAATGTTTGATTCACACCACCCTGCAGGGGAGGCCAGTGTGCCTGTAGCATCTCTTTTTCCAAGCTGTTGTGTATAGGGCCAGAGGCTGGATTCTGAGGGACAGTGCCTCATTGGAGACTGAGAAGCAGGTCCAAGATTGGCCATAAAAACAAGAAGCTGGCATGAGGCTAGATTTAGAAGCCTTAAGTTTAACTTTGAGCCCAACTCTGAGACCAGCAGAGTTCAATGAACTAGGAAAAATGAGAGGTGCATGAGTGATTGTAAAGTAGTTTTGAAAAATTCTGGCGATGGAGATCAGTGATTCTAATTTTTGACAACATCATGCCAGGTATCTCTATAGCGACTATTATATACTAGTGGTTCAGATGGGATGGACACTGAAATAAACATCCCCAGGGCTATATTGTTTGAATGGTTTGGTATATTCCAGAAGTATTGGTATCATTTATGCAAACATCAATTTCATCTCTGCCTCACTTGTAACCAATTTCAAATTAATATAGTGAAAATGATGTTTTAGTGAGGTTTATTAAGGCAGAGTTTGTGATGCTTGTGAATATAAGTCCATCAATTCCTTCATTTCTTCATTCAGCAAACGATTATTGGGTGCCTACCATGTGCTAGACCTATGAATATAAAATTTATAGAATTCATTTTTGCCACTTTAGAAAACATCTTTATTGAGATATAATTCATATACCATAAAATTCACCCATTTAAAGTTTGCAAAATATATGATTTGTCTATTCTGGACATTTGCCTATAGATTTGTCTATTCTGGGTATTTGATATAAATGGAATCACACAATGAATGGTCTTTTGTGTCTGGCTTCTTTCACTTAGCATAATATTTTCAAGGTTCATTCATGTTGTAGCATGTATCAGTACTTCATTACTTTTTATTGCCAAATATTCCATTTTATGGATGTATCACATTTTATTTATTTACTCTTTAGGTGATGGACTTTTGGCTTGTTTCTACTTTTTGGCTATTGTGAATCATGCTGCTATGGACATTCGTGTACAGGTTTCTCTTGGGTATATACCTAGGAGTGGAATTGCTGGGTTATATGGTAACTAAGTTTAACCCTATGTTGAGAAACTACCAAACTATTTTCCAAAGTGGCTACATCATTTTACATTTCCACCAGCACTGTATAAGGGTTCTAATTTCTCTACATCCTTACCAGCACTTGTTATTATCTGTATTTTTGATTGTAGACATCCTCGATTTTGCTACTTTTAATGACAAATATATGGTGTTTACTAACCTTTAGGTTTTCGTAACTGGGTTTTATAAGTAACAGGACAGAAATTGTCTACTTTGAAATTATGCTGTTGCAATGGAAAGTTTTATCTTACGCTGGTTTAGTCTTTATAAAATAAGATGCAGTATGAGAATCTTTGCAGCAAAACAAGGTAGATGATATAGCAACTCTGAATGAACTCTACAAATGAAAATTAATTCATCCAAGATCAAAAAACCTGTGGCACAGCGAGCTCTCAGCATTCTGAGAACCGGGGCTGTTTGGTAAAGCATGAGCCAGTTCCTCATTGTCGTTTGCCTGAGGATACGAGAGGTCAACACAGCTCTCAAAAGACTTCCTCTTGAAAGATGAAAACTATGATTGGCAGGAGTGCGGAAAAGCGCCAAGATTGAGAGCAGGACTGGTTCCTGATTCTACGACTGAATCGTGACCTCTGGATCAGGACATGAGAACAAGAGAGCTCTGTATTGCTAGTGTTGGACATGAGGGCCTGCTCTGTCCCAGGCTGACCATCTTGTGCTGCAGGTAACATCTGGCAGCAGGAATGAGAGACAAGCCTGCAGCTGCTGACTGTCAGCTTTCCCAGAATCACACGGACAGCAGAGTCCTAATCCTACCAGGCCTTGCATCCTTACCAAACGTGGCCACCCCTCAAATTTAAACCCTTCTTGTCTCATTTGTTCCCGTACTTGCTTGCTGTTAGTGTTGTGTAGTCCTCTTGCCTGACCCAAGTACACACTTACTCCTCTCCCCTTCCCAAACGTTTCCTGGGTGCCCTCTGGAACATGCATTCCTTATTCGACAAACTCTGTTCTTTTCAATCTCTTTTTTTGGCTGCCCTGCACGGCACGCAGGATCTCCAAGCAGCATGGGCTTCCCCGACCAGGGATGGAACCCACGCCCCTGCAATGGGGGTGAGGAGTCTTAACCCCTGAACCGTCAGGGAAGTCCCTTCAGTCTCTTTTCTGAAAGATCCTTCCACCTCCTGCCTTAACTGAAATGGGCTCTCACTTCAGGGCTCACCCCTCCCCCTGCGGCCCCCTCAAGTGGCGGCAGCTCATTCACTCAACTGTCAGCTGCTGGAGAGATCAACATCCTGCTGACGCCAGTGCACTCAACAACCCATCCCTCTTCCAGTTCCACTGGAGATATGCCCTCTGGTGAAGTTCATCCTATCTAGCTAAGCTGTCCTCTATACGCCAGATCACTGATGTCATCCATGACTCTTGCTCCCACATCATGTTCATGGACCGGTCCTTGGCTCAGTCCTTGCATTGTCTGAGTAAATGCCATGCCCACATGGATGATGTCCCCAGGACCCTATCCTCACATTTCCCTGACACTTTATTTCATTCATTCATTCATTCATTTATTTTTTTCTTCTCACTGTTGTGGCCTCTCTCGTTGCGGAGCACAGGCTCCGGACGCGCAGGATCAGCGGCCACGGCTCACGGGCCCAGCCGCTCCGCGGCACGTGGGATCTTCCCGGACCGGGGCACGAACCCGTGTCCCCTGCCTCGGCAGGCGGACTCTCAACCACTGCGCCACCAGGGAAGCCCTCATTTATTTTTTTAAATAAGGTTTTTCTTTTCTTTTTTTGGCCAGGACGCACAGCTTGCAGCTTGCAGGATCTTAGTTCCCCGACCATGGATTGAACCCGTTCTCTCGGCAGTGAAAGCACGCAGTCCTAAACACTGGACCGCCAGGGAATTCCCTCCCTGACATTTTAAACTCTAATGACTCTCAGCCACCCACTCCAGGACCACACCTTAGCCCCATCAGCAAACCTAACATACCCATCTCTTCAATCTTATATTCTAGGTACTCTCAGTTTGCTATAATCCCTCATTCAGCTTGCTCTCTCTCTCACTTGTTTTATGCCTGTTTTTTGGCCTCATTTTGGACCTACTTTCTCTCAACCAAAAATGTATAACAGTGGGGAAAAAAGCAAGGCTTTGGTTACATTTTGCTGGGTTTAAACCTATGTTTATTGTTCGTTGGATGTCTATATTTTCTCATATTATAGTTGTTTAGACTTCTCCTTTGAGTAATTTATTTCAGATAGGATCAATTTGGGACCTTTGCATACCTGAGAATGCATTTCTGTTACTTTCCCACATGTCATGTTGTCTATATGTGGATTTCTTTTTATTGTGTTTTCCCCAAAAAACTCAAAACACATTGCTGCATAGCGCTTATTGTTGTGTCATTCTGGGGCCAGACTGAGTTTTCTTTCTTTCTATCTAGTAGACGGTGGTAGTTAGTGTTTTCCTCATCTAGTTCTTCTGGTTCCTTTGGGAAAATCCATGTGGTTCAGTTGAGCCTCATTCCGTGCCGGCCCTGACCCCCCTCCCCCACCCCACGTAATGCAAGCAGATCGGTCAGAGGGCCAGTCACTGGAGATAGTGGATTGCTTCTCACTGGGGTCCCGACTCAACCAGGGCCAATCAGAACTTCCCTGGGATTGATATAAGGAGGTGACAGAAAGAATTGTTTCTGCTAGGTTTGGTTAGTAAGCAATGTGAGGCTGGGGTAACAGAGGGGACTGATAGCTGTCTCTCTCTCTGTCATTTGTCTGTCTATCTATCTACCCATCTATAGATATATCTAGATAGATAGGTAGATAGATATAAAGGTAGAGGGAGAGAGACTGAGAGAGAATGAATGTGAAAATGAAGGTAAGCAGAGGCACACAGACTTGAGAAATGGAAAGAGGAAGATAGCTCTGAAGATACCACGTGGAGCCTAATTCAGCTGACTCTAAACCAAATTCATTCTGGACTTCCCACAACTTCCCAGATTACATGAATCCAAAGTTTTGTGTGTTTTTTTTTTTTTTTTGCTTAAGTTAATTTTTTTCTTAAGCTAATTTGAGTTTCTTTTGCTTGTAGTTGAGGGACTTTTGACCAGTAGTAATGAATCCATTTTGAATATTTGTGGGGTTCTTTTTCCTATCCATGAAGTTCAAAAATGTCTGCAGAATATGGTTGAGATATCTCTTTAGTAGATTTGCTTGAATCTGTAAAATCAATCACAAAAGCTTTTTTCTATTATATCTCTTAATACTGCTGTTGTTCTATTTGTTCTTTTCTCCATATGTTGAATATATGACTGGTGATTTATATTTGTCATTTCTTGCTATTTCAACTTGTTAATCTTTTTCTCTGTAGTCTGAGAAAACTTCCAATGTTTTCTTCCGTGTCATGGATTTGATTTTATATATATATATATATATATATATATATATATATATATATATATAAAGTATATATTTTTTCTAAATATATATATTTTAAAATTGAAGTATAGTTGATTTACAATGTTGTGTTAGTTTCTTGTGTACAGCAAAGTGATTCATATATATATATGTATATATATATATATATATATATATATATATATATATATACTTTTCCATTATGGTTTCTTACAGAATATTGAATATAGTTCCCTGTGCTATACAGTAGGACTGTGTTGTTTATCTATTTTATATATGGTAGTTTGTACCTGCTAATCCCAAACTCCTAATTTATCCCCCCCTCCACCTCCTTTCCCCTTTGGTAACCATAAATTAGTTTTCTATGTCTATGAGTCTTTCTGTTTTGTAAATAAGTTCATTTGTATCATATTCTAGATTCTACATATAAGTGATATCATATGGAATTTGTCTTTCTCTTTCTGACTTCCTTCACATAGTATGATAATCTTTAGGTCCATCCATGTTGCTGCAAATGGCATTATTTCATTCTTTTTTATGGCTGAGTAGTATTTCATTGTGTGTGTGTGTATGTATATATATATACGTATATATACATATATATATATATATATATATATATATATATATATATATATATACCACATCTTCTTTATCCATTCATCTGTTGATGGACATTCAAGTTGCTTCCATGTCTTGGTTATTGTAAATAATGCTGCTAGGAACACTGGGGTGCATCTACATTGTATATTTTGGTCTTGATCACTTCCAATGAAAGTTTGCCTTCTGTTATATTATTTTCCCATGTTACGGCTGTATTAAATTCAGACTTAAAAAAAATTTCTGCCTATTTCTCAGCCTCTGCTTTTGAGGCTGTAAGCTTTAATTAGTCTATATTTTCTTAAATTTGTGGAAAGCACCAAGAAATTCATCTGAAGTTTTTCTTCCCGTTACAAATCTTTTTCAAATGCATATGCTTCCTCTGCAGAATATTTTCATATTCATAGGCTCATATATTTCATAGCCTCCTTTTTTCTTCTATTTATATCTTCTTGAATAAAGAGAGGTCTATTTGCCTTTGGTGTTTACCTGTTTAACCATAAACAGGGTGGCTGAATTGTACTTGGATCTCTTCCCTATGTATCTGATGATGCTGTTAATAATAATAATAATATTTTAAGCTGGAGGACTGGCTGGCATATATTTACATTACCAGCAGATTAAGGTGAGCGGTAAAGGAGCAGGATCTTGGACTATCACATGGGCAGGAACTTAATATTTATTCATCGTCTTCTTTCTTTGAAGCTGTTGTGCCGGATGCTAACTCTCTGTGCACAGCTCTCCACGTGGCATGGCTGTGTCTGTCCTCCATTCTTGCTCTGCTGCCCAGTGCCTCAAAAAGAAGGCTTGCCTCCCTGGGGAGAAGTGCTGCTGTTTCCGAGAAGTCTCGCCACACTGCCTGCTCCTGCTTGGTGGAGCAAGAGGATGGTGCCTGGGATCTCCTTGAGTAGCTGCTTTTGAATGGGGCTGACCCACAGCTGCAGCTGTGACTCTAACAAGTACTCCCCTTCTGTTCTCTGCTGCCCCCCTCCCAGCCCTTTCCCCTCCACACTTAGGAATGGTAGTAGGGCTCTGCCAGGATGTTGTTTACTTCCTTTTTTCTCATTAGAGGATCATACGTGTTGTCTCTAGATGTTGTTGTCTTTCTGGATGGTTTTATCAGAATCATTCGGAAGCCGTACAAAAGGATCCTTCTCAGTTTTTAGCACGAATGCAGGTTTTCTTTCACGTTTATGTTCCTTTTCTCATTTTGGTGGGGTTTGGGAGGAAAAGAGGAAACTTGGGCTTGGTTTTTCCAAGTATGTCTTACATCTGTACCCTCTTTATTCCCTCTCCACTCTTCCTGCCTTATCTCATATCTGATCATGTCTCTTTCTTGATAGAGTCTCCTGCTGGAGCTTCCTGCCTCTTTTTTGGCACTGCTCTCCTGGCATTGGCACTTGGTGAGATAGTGGCTCGGCTCCAGGAGATATTTGTTGTATTCAAATTATATTCAATTTCAAGTACTCATAAGCAACTCTGCCGTAGCTTAAGCAGAAACCAGGAAGTCCAGGGGTGGTCAGGACTGGTAGGGTGACTCAGTGATGCCATTGGTTGCAGGCTTCTGCTGCCTTCCCACCTGCTGCTTTCCTTGAGGTCTGTTGCACCTCCAGGCTGTGCAGGTCTCCCAGGAGGGAGAACGGGAAGAGGAAGGGGAAGCACCAAGAGACTTCTGCCTACATCTCTTTGGTGGCAGTGTGTCTCCTACCACGCTCCTAGTCAACAGGAGGCAGGGAAAGTGAGTCTTTACCTTTCACAGACTTTATGGCAGAGGCAGGCAAGGAAGAAAAGGGTGGGGAAAGGAGGCGGGTCAGCTAAATTCTAGTGCAGGTCACCTTCCTTGTTCCCACACCTGTTGGCCAGAGGAAACTCTCCTGCCCATTCATAATCAGGGTCTCAGAATGTTGTTTTTATAGAGGGGGAAAAATGTTGATTGGAAGGGGAGTGGCCCTAAGTGGGTGTTTATTCTTTTCCCCATTTACCACCTCCAGACCTCTGTCTTGCCAAATTAGGGGATATTAGGATTTTCCCCCAATTTTCTTCCACTTTATCCCACCACATTGCACAATTCTTTCAAGAACAGTGATATGTGGATGTGATAGTTGTGGAAGTTTGCCCTGTGAGCTTGGAACTTTTCCATGGATTTTACATGGACTACTTTTATTCAATAATTGTGCTCCCTTTTTTTTTTTAAAAAAAATTATAGTCTGTCTCATGAGAGGAGATTTCTAAATATATATGTGTGTCACCAGCTTTCCCAGAAGTACCCTTGGTGTTTTGTTTTGGGGTTTTTTTTTCGGGTGAAGATGACGGTGTGGCCCCAGATCTTCAGGATCCTTGCTTCTCTCATATCTGAGGCCCTACTTATTTCTTTTACCCCACATGCTGTGGCTGCTCCTTGGCATTTTGGACCGCTCCAGACATTAAGTGGCTTTTTCCATTTCTTTTGTGTGCCTCAGCGGCCACAGAAGGTTCACAGTTGCAGCCCAACCATGGAGAAGGTCAAGAAATGCTAATGGGACATTTAGCAGCAAGTGTTCCTGCTTGACTTTCCAGGGAAAACAAAATTGAATTGACAGAAGGAGAAATGCAGTTCTATCTTAATGTCGAAACGGTCCCAAGTTAGGACTGCCTGTTATATTAGTCCTTTATAGATGTTATTAAAGATATTATTTCACAAGAAATGACAGGGAGTGGTAGATCATTATTGTCTGTGTCACCAGACATATTCCCTACTGAATACTTCTTTTGTAACATATTAGAATTCGAGTGTGCTTAAATGCAGTAAATTGTACATTAGAGTTATGGTGAAGGGACTTCCTTGGTGGTCCAGTGGTTAGGACTCCGCGCTTCCACGGCAGGGGGCACGGGTTTGACCCCTAGTTGGGGCACTAGGATCCCTCATGCCGCCTGGTGCGGCCAAAAATAAAAAGCAAAAAAAAGAATTATGGTGAAAATTTGAATTTGAATTTTGAGAATAAATGTATAATTTTGTGATGTGTGCTACTACAATTGTAATTCAAAAGACTTTTAATCCACATACCTATGCAGAAACATCACTCCCTATAAATATTATTAGGTATTCTTGTTCTCCTCCTGTGAGGCTGTGTGATAAAGTGAAAAGATCAGGTGTTGCAGGGTTAGAAAAACTCTTAAGTATGAGTCCTGGATCTCATATTGACCAACTACGAAATCAGAGAAATTCCTTGGTTCCTGATTCTCAGTTTTACCATCAACGGAATGGTGAAAGTGGCAATTTCAGAGTTGGAAGTATCACCGTGCAGGATATAGTTTGTAAATTGCAAAGCATTATGTATTTGTAAGTACATACTATTTTGTAAACTGCTTTTTCATGTAACAAACTACACACACTTTCTAAGTAGATGGGTGATATTTCATTACATAGATGAACCAAACATTTAGGTTGTTATGTATGTGTATATCTATCTATCTATCTATCTATCTATCTATACGTATACTGTCTAAGAAGCTTTCAAGTGTATAATAAGTATTGTTAACTGTAGTCACCATGCTGTACCTTATATCCTCAGAATTTATCTTATAACTGAAAGTTTGTGCTTTTTGACCTCCTTCACCCAGTTCCCCCTTTCCCCACCCCGTGCCTCTGGCAACCACTCATCTGTTCTCTGTATCTATGAGTTCACTTTTTGTTTGTTTGTTTTGGATTCCATAGGTAAGTGAGATCATATGGTATTTTTATGGATTGTTCCAATTCATTGTAATGATCACTTATTGTTTGTATAATCATGAGAAATTGTTTTTGTGGTAAAAGCTCACTCCCAACTTCTGCAATGCAAAAAAAATTCTATAAATAAGATAAAAAGGCAAAAGACTACTAGCAATATCTTTTTACAGCATACATGGCAAACAGGTTAATTTCTTTAAACACAAAGGGCTTTAAAATAAATCAACAAGAAAAGTTGAGAACCCTGATATAATTTAGGTGAAGAATATGAGTCAGCAGTTTATGGGAAAAAACCCCAAACAGATGGCAAATATGTCTATCTTCTCAAACAGCTTTCTTTTAATTAAAGAAATGAAAATCAGAGTTCTTTTTTTTTGACTTGATTGGTAAAGATTAAACAGTTTGAAAATATTAAGCATATTTGAGGATATAGGAAAATAGACACTCTGTGGATATTTAAATTTGTGTGACTTTTTAGGAGTCAGTTTTGTATCTTAAAACATTTCAATGCAGATTTTGACCCATTATTCTCCTTTCCAGGCGTTTATCCTGTAAAAGTACTTGATGAATATGAAAAGATAGCAGTATATGTCACTGTGATATTTGTGCATATGTATGTGTCAGCAAAACAAATAACCAATCTATAAGCTACCTGTATAGCCTGTATATGGCTATACATGGTACTGGTCAAATTTATGAATATTCAAAAAATGGAATTTTATATAGCGACTGAAAACTGGACTGATTTCTGCATACTTATTGGAAAAGACATTCCTGATTATGTTGATAACTGAAAAAAGCAAGTTCAGACTTGTTTTTATGCTTTTGTGCACTTATATCACATGATATATGCTCTTAAGTAGGAAAAAACATGATTGTATATTCATAGACAACTTCTGGAAGAATAAATAAGAAATTGTTAACAGTGATTACCTTCTTGGAATTAGATTGAAGAAAGTGAAGGAAGAGGGGAGGAATTTACTTTTTACTCTATTAGTTTCTGTACCTTTGGAATTCACCCCCCTCCCAACAATATTTTCTTATGAAAAACTTCAAACATATGGAAAGTTTAAAAAAAATGAACAGTGAATACTAATAAATTCACCACATAGCATAATGAATATTTGCTACAATTGCATTATCACTAAATTAAAAACAAGGATGATGAATTATTTTTACAAGTTAGTAAGTAATTAGAGTTAAGCAGGAAGAGTACATTAGAGTAATTAGATAGCAAAATCAAAAAGTACATAAATCTGCTGGAAGAGAAAACTAAATAGGATAATGTGATAAATATAAGGAGTTTTTAGGAGCACAAAGTTCAAGGTCACAGTTCTGTGCAACAGCAAAGACAGAGGCTCTGAACCTTAGGAGGGCTTTCCTGCCTGCAGTTCTTCAGACCTGGGGCCAAGGGAGGATGGTCCCAGGGCAGAGTAACCTCTGGGCAGGTAGCTTTTTAGCTCACCTGGAAGATCTCTAAGCCTCTTCTCCGACTTGAGCATGTGGTAATCACCAGGGAAACTTGCTAAAAAGCATTTGACCCCCACAAGCTGTATCTTTGTGTGTGGAAATGAAAGACCTCACGAAAGTGTAAACCAGTTTGGATCTGAGTGAGGTCAGGAGAGGAGAGTTTTGTTTTGCATTGTCTTGTTTTTTAAACTTCCTAGTTATTCAACACTGAGCTCCTGCTCTGTGGGTAAACCTTGATTCAGTAAAGAGTTGGGGTCCAGAAATCTGAATTTTTAACAAGCACCCGGTGACTTCATTGCAGGTAAGTGTTGCAAAATATTGTCCTTTTGTAAGGGTGGGGTTTATTTAGGCCCCATGAAGATCCAGCTTCTCTAAGAGTCTGCATGTTACTTTGCCAGGAGGGTCTATCTTCTCAAACAGCTCTCACTCATTTTCCAAATGAACTTAATCATGAAACTCCTAAGGAGCAAACCACAAAAGGCTTTATCTCTTGGTAAATGATTTCATCCGAGGTGTTGGAAACCAGCTTGGACCTGGGTGGGGGGTCTAGAAAGAGGAGATTATTTTTTTTTAACTTCCTAGTTGTTTGATGTTTACATTCTTCCTAAACCATCACAGGGACATCTGATGCCATCTTCTCTAACCTTCGATTTACTGGCTCTTCCTGATACACGTGGTTTAATGCTTTAGTTTTCTAAGGGAGAAAATCTCTAAGTCCCTTTTCCTGGTTTTTTCTTTGGCAGCTTTTTCCTACTGGTATCACAGAGTATTTGAATTCTCATCAATTTTCTTGTGACTTTTGTGGAATGCGCTTGGTAGAGCAGCAGCTGTTGTATCTTCTACTTAGAACAGGTTTTCTTCCCCTGAAGGATTAATAGGGAGGCAAACTATTTGCAGTTGCTTCACTCCACCTCTGACAGTTCTTTAACCCCATGAGAAAGAAGAATCTCAGAGTTTCTCATTCTCTCTCAGCATGACAATTGTCATGAGTTCTTCCTTGTCCGTTCTTCTTACCTTCTCTTTTTCTGTGTTGGCCAGTCAATGTAAGCTGAGGAATTTGTTTCTATGGTGACCCATTGGCCAAAAGAAAACATGCTGTACCAAGGAATGAGTAACTTATTTTTATTATTATTTTTTAAAATACAATGGACATTTCTTGTTCTTCCTGTGCATTGTGCTAAATGCTGGAGACACGGGTGAAAAAGCAGGTAACAGCAGCCAACGTCTTCAAAGAACCTTGATAACTCCAGGTTGAGAGCATCCTGTATAATGAGGACTGGCATAAGTAAAGGTCTGGAAGTGAATTTGTAGAATGGGGAATATTCAGATATGAGTGGGTTACAGGGTGCTTGGTGAGAAATAAAAGGTTCTTTGAAGACTTGGTGCTGCTGTCAAAAATCTGAACATGACTCAATAGGGAATTACTTCTTAATTAAAAAAATGAAGATATGGAGAACACATCATTCTGGTATAAAAACAAATAAAATAACACTGCCATTTTCTTTTGTATTCAGTTAGGTGAGGGAAGTGTGAGAGGAGATGATAAGGGTAGAGATGATGAAAGGAAAAGGGGAAGAAATTCAGATTGATAGATGGTCAGGAAACAAGAAGTATCAGCAAAGAGAAAGCTACATAGAGAAAAAGGTTGACAAATACGTATCCTAAGGGCCCACAACAGTGTCTGGCACATTGTAGGTGCTTATGAAATAGCTCTTAAATGAAAGACAGAATGAATGGCACGAGGAGAAAGAAAAATAAAAGGAAATAGGGAGATGCACATGTCCAGAAAATATCACGATATTACAAGAAAAATATTGAATGACAACCAATGCAGATAGAAATACGTATATCCAAAGGAAGCAGATTGGAAAGGGAAATAGGGGAAGAAAGAAAGGATTGGGACTCAAGGAGGCTCATAAACTTATGCAAATACTATTGACCAAATGATTCTTTTGAGGTACTATGTCTTGGATGCTGGCTGGGTATGTGATGTGGACATGGGGAAAGCCATTCAGTGTTTTTGAGTTTCACCTGTTAAAACAAATTAAAGGTGGTAAAAGGAAATGGAATCAAATACAGTGTTGTAAAATGTTGTGATCTGATGAAGTTAGTAATGGGTACATGGGATTTTTGCTGTACTATATTTAAGGTTATGTTTGAAGCTTTTTGTAATAAAAAGATCTTAGGGCTTCCCTGGTGGCACAGTGGTTGGGAATCCGCCTGCCGATGCAGGGGACACGGGTTCGATCCCTGGTCCGGGAAGATCCCACATGCCGAGGAGCAACTAAGCCCATGGGCCACAGCTACTGAAGCCCACGTACCTAGAGCCTGTGCTCAGCAACAGGGGAGGCCACGGTAGTGGGAGGCCTGCGCACTGCAGGGAGGAGTGGCCCCCGCTCACTGCAGCTAGAGAAAGCCTAAGTGCAGCAACGAAGATACAATGCAGCCAAAAATTAATTAAATAAATTAAAAAAATAAAACGATCTTAAAAAATAATAGGATGGTTAATAGCTGAGCATGGGCCCATCTAGTTCTTCCCACTCCCACAGTCATAGTTAGAATTGTAAACATGGCCAAGGATAGATGGAGGCAGATGGGAGGAGGAGGTCATGTTCACTCCAAGGGTTGGTGTCTAGGTGACTTAGAGGGTGATCTAAGGTTGGTGCCTAATGGGATGAGGTTTGGAAAGGAAGCTAGTAAGTTCATTTGTTAGTAATGTTGGGGGAATGCTCAAGGAAATATTTGTAGAGTTTCACAAGGCTCAGTGGAGAGGCTCACAGATGGAAGGCGTGGAGGTAGGAAGAAGCAGGGGGCAGGGGTGGGGATGGCTGGGGAAGGATGAGAAGAGAGGCTGGGGCCTTGCTTATCATTTTCAGTAGTGAAGAAGGAGGGGCTTGGGTGCAAGCCTGGAGGGAGGGTGTGGAAGCTGAATTTGCTGACATTTCCAGTCACAGCGTTCCTGGTGGAATGTTGAGTTGCTGGCCTCTGCAGAGTTCTTTGCCTCCCAGGTGCTGGGCACAGTTGCTCAGAGCAGCTCCTGCAGGGAGGGTCAAAGGTCAGGAAGGAGAGCAGTCACAGGAGAGAGCTGGAGATACCGGCCTCTGCAAAATGCTCTTATTTTTCTTGGCATTTGACAGGTGGTCTAGATGAAATCTAGCTGGGAGCCAAGCCAGTCAACAGATTCCCTTAACGCTTTTCACCACCCCCAGAAGGTCCTCCCTTGTTTAAAGAATCTCTTCTTCACATTTTTTTTTCTTCTAATGGTCATTCTACTTCAGTGTTTATTTGCTAAATGACATTTTAAGAGAATAGGCATAATAACCTAGTTCAACGAAAGTGGTTTCTGAAAATGCCATATCAGTTTAATTAATCAAAGAAAATTTAATGTTATTGTGAATTCCAGATATTTAAAACTATTTTTTTTAGGAATTGGAGGTACCTAACTCATTAATTGAACTAGATATTTTTTTTTTTTTTTTTTTTTTTTTTTTTTTTTTTTTTTTGCGGTATGCGGGCCTCTCACTGCTGTGGCCTCTCCCGTTGCGGAGCACAGGCTCCGGACGCGCAGGCTCAGCGGCCATGGCTCACGGGCCCAGCCGCTCCGCGGCATGTGGGATCTTCCCGGACCGGGGCACGAACCCGTGACCCCTGCATCGGCAGGCGGATTCTCAACCACTGCGCCACCAGGGAAGCCCTAGAGATTTTTTTTTGATGTGTGAGATTAAGAAGTAATTTTCAAAAATTTTATCTGCCTGAAGGAAGATTGCTAATGCAATGATTATTGATTGGTTTAGAAAAATCATAAATCCACCTTATAACATGCTCATGACAATAAACACTGTATCACTATGGATTACAAGCAAAATCATTATCATGTCCCAAATAAGTACCAGCTGTTTAGAGGATCATAGAGGGGGATGGCAGAATTCAAGCTTAATTAATTATTTCCTTGGTTAGAAAACAAAATCTTCAAACAAAGAGAACATTATATCTACAAGACACTAGCATTTCTAAGATTCCACCCACAGTAAGGCCAGTGAACATAAAGCCAAGTCTTTCACTGGATTTTGAATCACTTGTACAAACTTGGAAAATTACAACAGAGTAACTGAGATTGTGTCCAGATAGCTGAAGTCAAGACTGGTCTGCTTCCTTTTCTATGTCCTGTCCTCTGCAACACCCCTCCAACCCCCAGCCCCGAGCATACCAGCTGCGGTTCTTCCCTTTAATTCCTCTGCACCCAGATTGTCATCAAATCCTATTTCTTAAAAATATCATCTATATGATTCTTCAATATCCGTTTCCATCAAACTTCAAAACATAATAGAGTAAGCAGCTTAATAAGAGTTAAAGTTATTGAATCCCAGGCACTGTCATGTACACTGTCATATTTTATCTTTATAGCAACCTTCCAGTAAGGTATTATTATTATCGTTATCATCACAGTTTCACAGATAAGGAAACTAGGCCTTAACAGCAGTGGGTCTCAGCGGTGGCTGTCCATCACCTGGGAACTTTGAAAACTATCAGTACTCAGGCTACCATCCATCTGGACCAATTAAATCAGAACCTCTGAAGGTGGGATCTGGTCCTCTGTATTTTTTTTAAAGCTCCTCAGGTGAATACAAAGTACAGTGAAGGTTAGGAGTACTGACTTTTAGAGCAATTAATTAACCAGCACAAGGTCACAGGGCTGATTGATGGAGTTGGGGTTGAAATCCAGGTTTGTTAGATTTCAGAGCCTCATCTTAAACACCTCTACTATATCACCTCTCAAAGTCTTTTTTTTTTTTTTTTTTTCTTTTTTTTGCGGTACGTGGGCCTCTCACTGTCGTGGCATCTCCCGTTGCGGAGCACAGGCTCCTGACGCGCAGGCTCAGCGGCCATGGCTCACGGGCCTAGCCGCTCCGCGGCATGTGGGATCTTCCCGGACTGGGGCACGAACCCGCGTCCCCTGCATCGGCAGGTGGACTCTCAACCACTGCGCCACCAGGGGAGCCCCTCAAAGTCTTTAAGGTGTGTTTTAAAATAAAAAACAAGGTTTGCTTACCGCAAAAAATAAAAATAAAAATAAAAAACAAAACAAGTATTAACCTTTCTCTTTTCATATTTTAGATACCTGTAGAAAAGTGCATAAAACATGTAGAGCTAATGAATGATGATATAACACACAGCAGTATAAAAACCATGCAAATTTCAAAATAGGACACTGTCAGCATCTGAGGAACTCCATTATGTGCTCGTCTCTGATCATAACTTTCACCCTTCCCCCTAGAAGAATCCTACCTCCTGACTTTTTTGATAATCATTTTTGTTTTGTTTTTGGGCATGCTGAGAGGCTTGTGGGATCTTAGTTCCCTGACCACCCAGGCCCTTGGCAGTGAGAGTGCAGAGTCCTAACCACTGCACGGCCAGGGAATTCCCCTATTTTTCATTATGTTTTACCACTTATGGATGTTTTTCTAAACAATATTGTTAAGTTTGCCTGTTTTTGAACTTTATATGGAAGGATTCATATGGTATGTATTATTATTTTGTCTCTGGCATTTTTTTTGCGACTGGTTTTTTTTTTTTTTTTTTTTTTTTTGCTTATTGTTATGCTTGTGAGATTCTTCCATGGTGTTATAGAGATCTATTTTTGCTTCATGTTCACTGGGATATGGTGTTCTAGTGTACGAATATACCATAATTTAAAAATCTATTTTACTGATGACTTTTGGGTTGATTCTAATTTGGGGCAGTTGGTAACATGTTTCTTGTATATGTACATGAGACTCTCTAGAAACAGACTTATCAAGTCATAGGGTATGTCTATTTTCAAATCAATAGGTAATGCTAATCAAATTTCCAAATTTGTTATGCTAATTTACCTTCTACCAGCAGTGTATGAAATTTCTTACTGCTCTGCTTCCTAACTAGCACATGGTAGTGTCAGACTTCAATGTTTGTCAAAGAGGTGGGTTTTGTTTTGTTTTTTTCAGTATGCGGGCTTCTCACTGTTGTGGCCTCTCCCGTTGCGGAGCACAGGCTCCAGACGTGCAGGCTCAGCAGCCAAGGCTCATGGGCCCAGCTGCTCCGCGGCATGTGGGAATCTTCCCAGACCGGGGCACGAACCCACGTCCCCTGCATCGGCAGGCAGACTCTCAACCACTGCGCCACCAGGGAAGCCCAAAGAGGTGGTTTTGAAATTATTATAACTTTTTGAAAAAAATATTTATTTATTATTTATTTATTTAATTTATTTTTGGCTGCATTGGGTCCTAGTTGCGGGATCTTTGTTGAGGCATGCGGGATCTTTCGTTGTGGCACGTGGATTTCTCTCTAGTTGTGGCATGTGGGTTTTCTCTTCTCTAGTTGTGGTGCACTGGCTCCAGGGAGCATGGACTCTGTAGCTGTGGTGCATGGGATCTAGTTGAGGTGTGTGGACTTAGTAGTTGTGACACATGGGCTTAGTTGCCCTGGCATGTGGGATCTTAGTTCCCCAACCAGGGATCGAACCTGTGTCCCCTGCATTGTAAGACAGATTCTTTACCACTGGACCACCAGGGAAGTCCCTATTATAACTTTTGGTATTTTTAATTTATATTTTTCTGCCTACGAAGAAAATCTAAAATCTTTTCATATGTTTATTATCTATTTAGAGTTCCTCTTTCGTGAACTGTTTATTTGGAACTTTTGTCTATTTTTCTATAGGTTGTCTGTGTTTTTTCTTCTTGATTTATTTATATAAGTCCTTTATATATTTAGGATTCTAAAATATTTTTAAAACTTCATAGTTTTGCTTTTCATATTTAGGTTTCGATTCGCATGAAACTGATTTTTGTGTGCACGGGAGAGAAAGGCAAAGTTTCATTTTTCCCCATATAGATACCCAATGGTCCCAATACCATTTTTTGACAAATCTGTCCTTTGCTGTCTGATTTACAGTGCTGTTCTGTCATATACCAAGTATCTATGCCTGAGCCTCTTCTGGCTTTTCTGTTCTGTTGTGTTGGTTGATTTGTCTATCCTTGAGCTAATACCACATTATCTTGACTATTATATGTTTATAATAAGTCTTGATATCTGGTCAAGCAAGTCCTCCCAAGTTTTTCAAGAATACCTTGGGCATTCTTAGATCTTTATTTCCATAAAATCAGCTTATCAAATCTCACAATGAAACCTGCTGGATTTTGATTGAGTTTGTGATAAGTCTATCACTGTGCTTGGAGGAATTTATATCTTTACAATTTTGAGTTTTCAAATCCATAACATGGTATATCTCTCCATTTAAAAAAAAAGATTTTCATTAATAGCTCTTAAAAAAGTTGTCAGGAATTCCTTGGCAGTCCAGTGGTTGGGACTCCACACTTTCACTGCCGAGGCTGAGAGTTGGATCCCTGGTTGGGGAACTAAGATCCCGCAAGCCATGCTACACGGCCAAAAAAAAAAAAAAAAAAAAAAGTTGTGTAATTTTTCTCTATACATTTTTATATGTCTTTCATTTAAGTTAATCCTGTGTCCTTCGTGTACATGAAATATTGTCTGTTTAAAGTGTTAACTGTATAAATTTAATTTCTAATGATATATGATTGATATGAGACTAACATAGTCATAATACCACCACCTGAGAGGGATACTAAAAAACTGAAAAATTACAGACCATCTTACTCCTGACCATGATGCAAAAATCCTAAAAGAATTTAGCTAATCAAATTCAACACTGTATAAAACAACTAATTTATCATCACCAAGTTGCATTAATTCCAGGAATGCCAGGTTAGTCTAATATTAGAAACTTCATTTACTGTAACTCACATACTTACAAATAAAAGGAGGTAAAATATGATTATTTTGATAGTATAGATTTTTTAAATAAAATTAAACATTCATTCATGATTTGCAAACTAATAATAGAAGAAGACTACCTTAGTCTAAAAAATGTTAGCTTCAAAAACCGTAGGGCAAACATTATTTCTAATGGCTAAACATAGAAAACGTCTCTTTTTAGATTAAGAAGATTTCAAGGATGACTTATGTTTAATATTAAAATGGAAATCCTTGCCAGATCAATTTGGTAAGAAAAAGAAAGAAGGCATAATGAGTTGAAGAGAAGAAACAAAACTGTCATTATTAACAAATGATATTACCTTCATTGAGAATTCAAAAAAATTTATAGGTAAATTAGAATTAATAAAAGAATTTAGTAAGTTTGCT
The DNA here is from genome assembly GCF_026419965.1 of Kogia breviceps. NCBI lineage: Eukaryota > Metazoa > Chordata > Mammalia > Artiodactyla > Physeteridae > Kogia > Kogia breviceps. The sequence goes on from NC_081317.1 coordinate 22,134,593, forward strand.
TGGTACAAAAATCAGTATACACAAATCAATTGTATTGCTGTATATCAGCCACCAAAAGTTAATGTAATTATAGAAACACATACTATTTAAAATAGTGAAAAAATATACGTTACCTGGAATTAAATGTACCAAATATTTGTAAACTTTTAAGGACAAAATTGGAATATTTTATTAAATTAACATTAAAATCCATACCATGTTCATGGGTTGGAAGTTTCAAAATCATAAAAGTGGCAAATCCCATCAACTGATCTGTAGATTTGATTAATTTACGTCAGAATACCAACTTGTTTTTGGTGAACTTGCCAATCTGAGTCTAAAATTTGTATGGAAAAGCAAAACTTAATAGCTTTAGTTTTAGCCAAACTAAAAGCAAAACTCATTCCTGAAGAATAACAATGGTGGTGGAATGCCTGACAAGGTATAAAGAATTATTATAAAGCTATAGTATAGTAAGTTCATATCTGTAAATGCAGAAACAAAGACAAATGCAACAGAGTAGAAAACTCAAAACCAAAACTAATATATATAAACTCGGTTTATGACAGCGCTTTCATTGAAGATGTACTTTACAATAAAAGGAGCTATGAAAACTGGTTATTCATAAGTGAAAAAATGAAATTGGGTTCCTATTCACACCATATTCTCCTTTCCAGTAAATCCACCTGTGTGAAAAAGATAAATATGAAAGACAGAACTACACAATCTATATAGGAAGTTATCTATAAAACCTTGGAACAAGAATAGGTTTCTGGGACTTCCCCTGTGGCAAAGTGGTTAAGAATCCGCCTGCCAATGCAGGAGACATGGGTTCAAGTCCTGGTCCGGGAAGATCCCACATGCTGCGGAGCAACTAAGCCTGTGCACCACAACTACTGAGCCCACGTGCCACAACTACTGAGCCCATGTGCCACAACTGCTGAGCCTGCGTACCACAGCTACTGAGCCTGTGTGCCACAGCTACTGAAGCCCATGCGCCTAGAGCCTGTGCTCCACAACAAGAGAAGCCATGGCAATGAGAAGCTCGCACACTGCAACAAAGAATAGCCCCCGCTCACTGCAGTGCAACCAAAAATAAAAATAAATAACTAATTAAATTTGTTTTAAAATACTGGTTTCTTAGAGAAGACACACACACACAAACCATAAGATAAATGATTGATAAATTTGACTATTCTATAATTAAGAATTCTGTTTAGCAAATGGCATCACAAAGAAAGTAAAAAGACAATCCAAGAAGAAGAAATTTGCAACACATACAACCATTAAAAGAACAGTAATCAGAGCACAGAAAAAAATTCTACATATAAAAAAGAAAAAAACAATCCAATAGAAAAGTAGGCAGAAGTCTTGAATGGCACCACATAGAAGAGAATACTGAATGGTGAATAAACATATGAAAAGATCTTCACTTTTTTAGTAATTAGGTAAGTGAAAAGTAAAACACTATGAGATATCCTTTTACACTGTCCACAATGAAAAACAAATTAAATATCTGAAAATATCAAGTGTGATGAGATATAGATCAATGGGTGCTGTTATACACTGCTGGTGGCAATATGAATTTATACCACAATATTAGGAAACAGTTTGGCATTATTGAGTCAAATTGAATATATCCATACACTTCTGGGTATATGCCTTATATTCTTGCATTGGGTTACATGTATAAGAATATTCATAGCAGCCCTTTTTGTAATGGGAAGAATCTAGAAACAAACAGAAATGTTTAGCAACAGTAGAATGGACAAATAAATTTCAGTGTGTGCTGTAGACTGAATGTTTGTGTCCCTCAGCAAATTCATATGTTGAAATCCTAACCCCCAATGTGAAGGTATTAGGAGGTGGGGCCTTTGGGAGGTGATTGACTCATGAGGGTGGAACTCTCATGAATAGGATTAGCACTCTTATAAAAGAGACTCAAGGGAGCTCCCTCACCCCTTCTGCCATCTGAGGACACCCTCACCAGACACCAGATCTTCTGGCACTTTGGTCTTGGAATTCCCAACCTCCAAAACTGTGAAAAATAAATTTCTGTTGTTTGTAAGCTACCCAGTGTATGGTATTCTGTTAAAGCAAGCTGAATGGACTAGGACAGTCAGTGTGTTAACAAAATGGAATACAGTACAGCAATAGAATTATGATTCCATTTATTCACAACCATAAAACCATATAATTTGATATTGGGGTATTTAATCATATTTGTGGAAATTTGCAAAGAAAGCAAGGGGAGGATAAAGCAAAAATTTAGGGAAGGTATTGGGTCATGGGAGGAACATACAGAAAGCTTCAAATGTAATATAATGTTCTACTTCTTAAATAACTATTGTTTTTATAAAATGTTTTTATTAATGCAATTCTAGCAATATAGAGTACTATGCAAAAAATTAAAACAAAACCCCAAACTCCCCACCAAAGATGTCACCACCTACACACATTGAGATCATCATTCCATAGTATTCTTTATGCGTATATACAGAAAGACTAGATACATAGAAAAAAAATTAGGATTGCTTCAGTTATCTAGTGGGTATAAGAAACCACCCCCAAACTTAGTGGCTTATACAACAAAAAACAATTATTTACTCATGATTCTGCAACTGAGCAGAGCTTGGTGGGGTGGCTATCTTTACATCATATGTTGGCTAGAGTTACTCATGTAGTTGTGTTCAGCTGGCAACTTAGGTGGGGTTGAATCAGCTAAGATCACTTCCATGTTAGGAATCTCTGCTGGGACGGCTGGGACGGCCTAGGGCTCACTGGCCGGGCTTCTTTTCTTGCATGGAAAAAGCAGAGGCTACAAGTCTTTTAAGATCTGGGTGCCTAAGTCCCCGAACATCACTTCTGTGAATTCTTTAGATCAAAGCAAGTCACAAGTCCAGCTCAGACTCAAGGGGAAAGGAAACAGAGTCTACCTCTTAATGTGCAGAGAGGCATGCCTATAGGGATGGGAGGAATCTTTGGAGGCTCTTAGGAGATGATATACCACTGTGATTGTAATCGATACATTACTTTTCATAGTCTATTGGCAGAAAGCTGGTCTTGCATGGTTCTTTGAACAACTTCATTCAACAATTATTATTGAATATCTACTAAGTACCAGGAACTGTTTTTTTTTTTTTTTTTTTTCAGGAACGGTTTAACCACCATAAGAGCAGTGAACCGAGTCTAGATTTAAATTATTTAGGAAATCATTCTGGCCATATGCCATTTTATACCAGAAAGGAATAAAATTTGGCTAAAGAGAGAACGTTTGGTTAATTTAAATAAAAGAATAAGCACAAGTGATAGTTGCTGACCTTACTCAGTGGTTCACTTTTGATCAGTTAGAACTAATAGAAAAAAAAGTTGCCAGAAATAAAAATCTTCTTGAGATTCCATTCAAATGCATTCAGCAAATACCTACTACGTACAAAGATCTTTGCTGGCCTACTGGAATGGGAGCCTATTTTGGAAGCATTTGATTTGACTCAACTTAATAAGGATGTGTTAAATACATGTGTGAGGCACCAAAGGCACCAAAGGAGATACAAAAGATGAAAAACACAGGATTCCTGCCCTCATGGTGGCAACAATGTTGAATGCTCATGACTATGTATCAGAGGTAAGGTAAGTGCCTTAAGTTGATATCAGTGTAGTGCTAGGGGGCTAATAGAAGCTAATATCTCATTCGTTTGTAGCGATCATTGAGTCTTCATGAAGGAAATCACATCTGAGTTGGTTCTTGAAGACTGACTACATTTTCATTTGGGGATGTGCCAGCAGGTTTATAGAAGGACAGAACAACTTGATGTTTTCTGTTACCATCAGCTCAGATGGTAAGTGCACATTACCTCCTTATTTCCAGATGAAACAAGCTGGGGTGGTCATTAATGGTACTTCAATGGTTTCCATTTTCTACCTGAATTCCTTGTTTAAATGACCTATTTACATTACTACTCTGGGTGACACCTATGCCTAGAGATGTCTGCTAGTTGAAAATGAACAAACAGCAGCTAGGTATTTCTTATCTCTAATGGATGATCTGCAAATCCCTTAGCTTTAGCATTTTGTGTGCAATGAATTTTTTTTAATAATGAATAAAAGGAAGCGAAAATGATGGACACACACATCTAGGTGCTTTGTGCAAACAGCATGTTATTCTTCTGTAAAGGTGACTCTAAGCTTAGGACAGGCAGTTTGGATGTGGCTGACACAGAACTGTGTGTGCCTTCTCACTTACTCGGTCTCCTCTTTGTGAAAAATGGACTTGTGTTTGAGGTTAAACTTGTTAACCTCTGCTATACTAATAGTCTTAGAGTACCATTTTCATCAGGATAATCCTCCATACAAAAGGCTAAAATGAGCCAGAACTGCTTACTTTAGCCTTGTCTTCTTTTTCTGTGCTCTTCGTTCTTAGAATAATAATTGTACTGTATCACAAACAGCATTCCCTTTCTCCCCTTCCCTCTAAATATTCTTTCATTTATTTATACATTCAACAAATAAACATTTATTAAGCAACTACTATATACTAGCCACTATTCTATGGACTTGGGATACATTTATCAAGAAAACAGACAAAATCCATACTCTGTTGGTGCTTATAATCTAGCAGGGAGCAACAAAAATAAATAATAAATTCAGTTTAAACAGGGAAATTATATAGTAGGTTTAAAGGTGATATGTCCTATGAAAAAAATAGAAGGCAAGGGAGTTGGAGATGAGTGCACGAATTACAGCTGTAAATAGACTTGTCTGGGCGGGCCTCATTTAGAACTGGTTTAGCCTCTGGTTGCCTAGGTGTGAGAGCCTTCTGGCCAGAGGCAGCCACCAGTGCTCAGGCCCTAAGGTGGGAGTTTGCCCAGGATTCTCTAGGAGCAGCCCAATAGGTTAGTGTGATTGGAGCACAGTGAGCAGGGGGTGAGAATAGTAGGAGAGGAAGTGACAGAGGTAACGGGGACAGTTGATATAGGGACTTGTAGGACTTTGTAAGAACTTTGGCTTTTACTCTTAGTGAAATGGGAAGGCACTGGAGCTTCTTCAGGAGAGAAGTGACCCTTTCCCTTTCTTTGTGCTATTGTTGACATATATTTTACTTCTGTAAATGTTATTATTATTTTGCGATTTTATTCATTAGAGTCGAAGTTTTTAATTAAACCAAATTTTAAGTAGTATTTGAAACTAAAGTAATAATAAGCATATTTTTGTGGGTTCTTTAATCTGTTGCCTTTATAGTAATGTTAGAGATGGTTAATATTTGCAACCGTACTGCTTTCTTTGTACTCAAAAGAAACTGATTTCAACTTATTACACTTTACGTTCCTTTTTAAGAGTGGCAGTCATCGAGTCATTGTAATAAAATCAAATGATCATAAATTTCTTCCAGGAATTGCATTCCTGATACACTGTGGTTTACTTGGAAGCCATTTTATTATATGGTACCAATCAATATCCCACTGTATAAAGAATTAACTAAAGAACGCCAATTCCTAGGATGTAATTATTCAGTTCATATGTTGTTATTATTTTTGCTTTAAATATCAGTTGATTTTTTGGGGGGATAACTTTTGGATTAATGTTTGCATGACATATCTTTTTCCATTTGTTTACTTTCAACATACCCATGCTCTTATATGTGAAGTGAGTTTTTTGTAGATAGCATATTAATGGATCATTTTTTTAACCTACTGTTCTAATTTTGGTCTTTTAATTGGTGTATTTAGATATTTATTTTGAGGGTAATTATTGATATGTTCGATCTTAAGTCTGCATTTTTGTTGTTTTCTGTTTGTTTCCTCTATTTCTCATTCCTCTGTTTCCCTTTTTTTCACCTTCCTGTGGGTTACATGTACATTTTTTAGGATTCTGTCTTGATTTATCTATTATCAAGTTTTTGTGCATATCACTTACATAGTTTTCCTAGTGGTTTTCATGACTAACTTAATTTTGATATAATTTCAAAGTTAAAGAAAGATTGCAAGAGTAGTATAAAGAACTCCTTTATCTTCTTTTTTAAAAATTGAAGTATAGTTAATCTACAACATTATCTTAGTGTCAAGTGTAAAACTTAGTGATTCAGTATTTTTACAGGTTATACTCCATTTAAAGTTTTTATAAAATAATGGCTATATTTCCCTGTGCTGTACAATATATTCTTTTTGCTTATTTATTTTATACCTAGTAGTTTGTATTCCATACCCCTATCTTGCCCTTCCTTTCTTCCTTCTCCCCACTGATAACCACTAGTTTGTTGCCTATATCTGTGAGTCAGTTTCTGTTTTGTAATAGTCATTAATTTGTTTTAATTTTTAGATTGCACATATAAGTGATAACATAGAGTATTTGTCTTTGTCTGACTTATTTCACTAAGCATAATACCCTCTAGATCCATCCACATTGTTGCAAGTTATAGAATTTCATTCTTTTATATGATTAATATTCCATTGTGTATATATACCACATCATCTTTATTCACTCATTTGTTGTTGTTGGACGCTTAGGTTGCTTCTATATCTTGGCTATTCTAAATAATGCTTCTTGGAACATTGGGGTGCATTTATCTTTTTGAATTAGTGTTTTCATTTTCTTCAGATATGTGTCCAGGAGTGGAATTGCTGGATCATATGTTAGTTCTATTTTTAGTTTTTTAGTATTTATTATATTTTATTATATATTATTTTTTAGTATTTAGTATTTATATATAAATAGTATTTATACTGTTTTCCACAGTGGCTGCATCAATTTACATTTCTACCAACAGTGTACAAGGGTTCCCTTTTCTGCATATCCTCATCAACACTTGTAATTTCTTGTCTTTTTGATGATAGTCATTCTGACAAGTGTGAGGTGATATCTCATTGTTTTCTGATTTGCATTTCTCTGATGATTGGCAATGTTGAGCATCTTCTTGTGTGCCTGTTGGCTATCTGTATGTCTTCTTTGGAAAAATGTCTATTCAGGTCTTCTGCTCATTTTTTAATCAGGTTGTTTGTTTTTTTGGTATTGAGTTATATGAGCTGTTTATGTATTTTGGATATTAACTCCTTATTGATCATATAATTTGCAAATATTTTCTCCCATTCAGTAGGCTGTCTTTTCTTTTTATCAGTGGTTTCCTTTGCTGTGCAAAAGCTTTTAAGTTTAATTAGCTTCCATTTGTTTATTTTTGCTTTTGTTTCCTTTGTCTTAGGAGACAGATCCAAAATAACATATTGCTATGATTTATGTTAAAAAGTGTTCTGCATATGTTCTCTTCTAGAATTTTTTTGGTTTCAAGTCTTACATTTAGGTCTTTAATCCACTTTGAGTTTATTTATGCATATGGTGTGAGAAAATGTTTAATTTCATTCTTTTACATGTAGCTCTCCAGTTTTCCCAGTACCACTTATTGAAGAGACTGTCTTTTCTCCATTGTATATTCTTGCCTCCTTGTTGTAGACTAATTGACCATAAATGTGGGTGTTTGTTTCTGGGCTCTCTATTCTCTTCTGTTGATCTATGTGTCTGTTTTTATGCCAGTACAATACTGTTTTGATCATGGTAGATTTGAAGTGTAGTCTGAAATCAGGGAATGTGATACCTCCAGTTTTGTTCTTTCCTCAGGATTGCTTTGGCAATTCAGAGTCTTTTGTGGTTCCAAATATTCTAGAATTAGTTGTTCTAGTTCTGTAAAAAAATGTCCTGGGTATTTTGATAGGGATTGCATTAAATCTGTAGAGTGCTTTGGGTAATATGGACATTTTAACAATAATCATTCTTCCAATCCATGAACATGGAATATCTTTCCATTTCTTTGTATCATCTTCAATTTCCTTCGTCAATTTTTTAAAAATACTTTTCAGAGTATAGGTCTTTCACCTCCTTGATTAAATTTGTTCCTAGGTATTTTATTCTTTTTAATGTGATCTTAAATGAGATTGTTTTCTTCCTTTCTCTTTCTGATAGTTCACTATTAGTGTATAGAAAAGCCACAGATTTCTGTATGTTAATCTTGTATCCTGCAACTTCACTGAATTCATGTATTAGTTCTAATAGTGTTTTTGGTGGAGACTTTAGGGTTTTCTAAATATAGTATAATGTCATCTGCAAATATTGATAGTTTTGCTTCTTCCCTTCCAATTTGGATACCTTTTGTTTATTTTTCTTATCTTCCTGTATCCTTTTTTCTGAGATTCACCAACATTTTACATATTTCCCTATTTGATTAGCATTCTTTCTGTGGAGTATGTATTTATGTGTGTGTGTATATGAGTAAATTTTTTGAGCTACTTGAGAGTAAGTTGAAGGTATCATGCCTCTTTACTTCTAAATATTTCAGTATATATTTCCCAAGAATAAGGACATTCTTTTATAGAAGAATTATCAAAATCAGGAAATTCACATTGATACAATACTGTTATCTAATTCACAGTCCATATTCAAATTTTGTTAGTTGTTTTAATTATGTTTTTTATAAAACTCAGTCCCTTTAGTCTCCTTTAATCCAGGAGCAAATTTTCATTTTTTCCTTATATTCCTTGACCTCAAATTTTTTGAGGAATAAAGGTGATTATTTTGCAGAATGTTCATTAATTTGGGTTTGTCTGATGTTTCTTAAGGAAATAGTCACATACTTATTTATAATAGAGGACACTTGGAAACACTCTAAATCTGGCATTTTAGGGTTTTGTTTAAATAAATTAAGATATACTATGAGATATTATGCAGTTATCAAAATGATGGCTTTTTTTAACATAAGAAGTTCTAAATATATTAAGAAGAAAAGGCAAGGCACAAAGCAGTCTGTAAAAATGAAACAATTTTTGTAAGCAAATATATAGTTATTTACATGTGCAAATTTGCATAGGAAATAGTGTGGAAGGAGATACACCAAGCTATTAATTCTAGGTGTTATTATCTCTGGGTGGTAACCCAGAGATTTTTTTCCCCTTTTTTTCCTTTTCAAGTTTTTCTCCAATGAAGATCTATTATCCATGTGATTTTAAAAAGGAGAAAACATTTTTTCTATAAACCTAACAACCTTTTAAAGTTTTACAACCTAAGTGCTTTTATTTTTCTAGGAAAAAAAAATAGAGTTAGATGAAGAGACATTATGGTGTAATGGAAAATACACTGAACTGAGATCAAGACCAAATATCACTATTTACTATTTATAAAGTCATGCTCAGGGGCTTCATGATTTTTGAGCCTCAGTTTCCTCATCTTTAAAATGGGGATCACAGGGACTTCCCTGGTGGTACAGTGCTTGGGACTCCACGCTCCAGATGCAGGGAGCCCAGGTTCAATGCCTGGTCAGGGAACCAGATCCCACATATATGCTGCAACTAGGAGTTCACACATCACAACTAAGGAGCTGGAGAGCCACAACTAAGGAGCCCATGAGCCACAACTAAGGAGCCCACCTGCTGCAGCTAAGACCTGGTGCAGCCAAATAAATAAATTAATAAATAAATATTTTAAAAGTGGGGATCACAGTATCACTTTTCTGTCTGCTTCACAGAGTTGTTTTGAGGATGAAATGGAATACTGTGTTATGTTGCTTTTTGTAATTTTAAAAAACCAATACCAATATTAATAAAAGGCACTCTTATTTTATTTTTCATGGAAAACATTTCCAGATCATTGTATACTACAGGTGAATTTTTCCTAAAATTATTTACAGTAAAAAAAAAAAACCAAACTCCCAGGCATCTGAACTTCACTCTTGAAAGTTTCTAGTGTTACTAATCTTTTCATTTCGAATAGACAGAACAGTAAGAGGAATTAGCAGATCACCCACTTTAACATTTATAGCTTATCCATGTCCTCAGCTAAAAAAAGTTGTTTTTTTTCTATTTAGTCATCAATTTTTTTCCCACTTATTATGTGATCAGTTGTTTCTTAGCTTTGAAAGATGGTGGAAAGTTCTTCTTTCCTCTTTAGAGACTTCTGATATGCCACATCCTAGGAAATAGAAATATAAGAGAAAGCGGTTAATGAACATGCAGTTACACCTAGGTGCTTCTGGGCTGTCGATCTTTCTCATAATAGTGCAACCCATTTTGGGGATGGGGATGCCTCATTGCGTTTGGCTCCTCCTCCTGCCCAGGACTGCTGACCAGTAGGAGTAGCACACCAGTTCAGGATGGAGACACAGGGAGCTACAGCATCACACAGCCTCAACGTGCACTGTACGGTGAATTTTGGAGCCAAGCAGAGTCTTCCATAAACACCAAATAAATTACAGAGATAACCCACTAAGAATTAGCAATATATTCCATGAAGTAAGAAGTAAACATCCCAACATAGAACAAGTGGAACAATATCCAAAGTAGGACATAACAAGGAAGAAAGGAACAGTTAGTCAAACTGGTTAAAAATTATTTAAAGAATCAATTGCTTGGCATACCTCATTAAGAGGTGTGATCGGTATCCCCTCCCCCTTAAATCTGACCTTACCTTAGTGACTCACTTGTAATTCAGACAATGCAGCAGAAGTGACATTGTGTGATTTCTAAGGCAAGGTCAGAAAAGGCCATGTGCCTTCCACATTTCTCTCTTGGGATAAAGAAGCCATGTTCTATCATGGGATAGAAGAAGCTCTGTAAGAAATTCAACTAACTAAGAGCACCATGCTGGAGAGGGTGTGAGTAGTCAGTGGAGCTCCCAGCAGAAGTTTAGCAGCACTTGCCAGCTACATGATTGAGCCAGTTTGGATGTTCAGCCAGGCAAGCCTTCAGATGACTGCAGCCTCAGTGGACATCTGAATGTACCTGCATGAGAGACTCCAAGTGAGAGCGTTTCCCAAATTCCCCACCTTTGAAATTGTGAGCAAAACCAAACCATTGTAGTTTATACTACCAAATTGTGGAATAATTTTTATACAGCAAGAATGACTGGAACAATCATATGGCCTCATGAATTTTAAGGAAAAGTAAAAGCAAAGGTTTCAAGTGTAATTATTTTGCTATGAGAATCCCGGAGCAGGCACTCCCCTTGCCAGAACCTAATCTTCCATTTCACACATCACTCTCCCTCCCACATTCTCCCTTGGTCACACCCTGCAGCCCTGCACCAGCCCCAAATCTTAGCAAGCCAGGGTCATTCAGGTTTTTCCTAGACCTTTTCATTATTCTGGTAGTTTCCAGCTCTATAAAAATCTATGGTGTGAGGAATTACTGTTCAAAACTAGCAGGAGAATAGAATATGTGTTTTGCTCAAAGCCGCTGATTGGATTTTGAATTATTTTGATTCTCTCTGACGTTCCAAGAACAAGATGCTTGTTTTTCCAAGATTCTTTCCTGCTGAATAATGGACTACAAATCATGGTGTAACAGACTTTTGTTGTGAACCACCCACAGGGGCTCAACAATCCTCTTCCCTTCTTACTTTTTGATTTTGCTCAGACTACCTTCCTTAGGTTACCTTCCATGGAGGCAGGAGGAGCATATGTAAGAAGTAGATTTTTCTTGACCAGTGTATAGACTTTTCCTGTCTTGCCTCCATTACAGTGACTTACATTGCTCTGACTAAAATTTAAGGAAAATCTAATGTAAGATTTAGTGAAAATTTCACAATTCATTAGCTATTTGACGAGAGGCAGCAATACTTCCTCCCTCCCTCTCTTCCTTCCTTCATTCCTTCCTTCTTCCCTTCATTCCTTCATTTTTGCTATTTCTTTCTTGCTATAAGAGACAACTTATCACCTCTGGTATTTTCTTCTTATTTTTCCCTTTTAAAATTTTTTCCCTAGAAATAAGTCACTTTTATTTTTTCTTATTTATTCATTGAACAAACATTTACTGAGAACCTACCATGTGCTTCTCACTGTTCTAGCTATGAGAATCCAAGAGTAAACAATACAAAGTCCTTGGCCTAATGGAGATTGCATAAATTAGTAGGTGTAAAGTATTATGCAGAAGAATAAAGTAGAGTGAGAAGGGTAGGTGTAGAGATGGAGCAGAAGCTCTTCCTATTTTATTTAGGTGTGTCATAGTCTTTTTGATAAAGTAATGTTTGAGCAAAGATCTGAAGGAAATTCTGTAGGCAGAATAATGACCCCCTCCAAAGATTTCCATGTTCATATCTCTAAAACCATGCACGTGTTAGTTACCTTACATGTAAAAGGTACTTTGCAGATATGATTAAGTTAATGATTATGAGATGGGAAGATTATCCTGGATTACCCAGGTAGGTCCAGTGTAATCACAAGGGTCCTTATAAGAGGGATGCGGGAGAGTCCATTAGGAGATGTGTATCAGAAGCAGAGTCAGAGAGATTTGAAGAGGCTATGTTGCTGGCTTGAAGTTGGAGGAAGGGATCATGAGCCAAAGAATGCAAACAGCCTGTAGGATCTGAAAAAGGCATGGAAACAGATTCTCCCCGAGAGACTCCAGAAAGGATACAGCCCTGCTGGAGCCTTGATTCTAGGACTTCTGGAGTCCAGAACTGTAAGATAATAAATTTGTGTTGTTTTAAAGTTTGTGGTCATTTGTTACAACAGCATTCGGAAACTAATACAGCAATGCAGAAGCAAGATTTGCAGGTAACCAGGGAAAGAGAAAACCCAGAGGAGAACATAGCAAGAGCCAAGGTCTTGAGGTGGCAGCATGTAGGATGGGTTAAAGAGCTGAAAGGGGTCCATGTGGTGATGAGTCAAGTGAGTTGAGGGGAGGGTGTAAGAGTGGTAGAAAGAGATGAGGCCGGAGAACTGGAGGGTGTATGGACTCGGACCTTTTCTCTGAGTGAGCTGGGAACCCCTTGACATACAAAGCATTCATTACAGCTGAAAATATACAGCCCAGTTTGTTATTTGCTCTGTTTTCCCTAATTGCCAAAGTATCTAATTTTTATCTTATCAGACCTTTTAGATTTTTCCTTTAAGGATTTCTCCATTGCTTATATGCTTAGAAATTTCTTTCACACCTTAAGACTAATTAAATAACCAGCTGTAATCACTTCTGGTTTTCAATGATTTCATGTCTCCATTTAACTTTGTAGTCTGGTTTGTTAAGTTTTATACATAGTATTAGGTGAGGCTTTCACTTTATTATTCTTGACATTTTTTTTCCAGTGGAAGCCAATGTCCTCAGTAATATTTGTTAGATAGTTTATTATGTTCCCATGGGTGTATGATAGCATTTTATAATATATTAAATTCTTATGAATACTAAAATCTGTCTCCTGACTTCACATTCTGTTCCACTGATCTATTTGTTTGTTCTGGACCAGACCCTTTAGGTCTCTAGCAAAGTGTCAAAAATATAAATGAGTAAATATTTTTTGAACAACTTGCTAAAGGTTTGGAGGTAAGAGGGAATTTGAGGCATTTGAGAAACTGAAATCAATTGTTCATATTGTTGGGGCATAGGGGGAAGGAGGGGAGAAGGTAATGGGAGGGGGCAGTGTCTGGAAATGAGACTGGAGGCATAGGCAGAACAGGTAATTCAAGCTGAGTAATATATAAGGGCAACGGAAAATTATTTATTAAAATGTTCTAAGCAAAGAAGTGACAGGATCAGATACAGCATGCTAAGGCAGCCATAGTCCAGATGAACTCAGCAGAGAGCTAGAGCTCAAAGCCAGAGGTAAGCATAGGAATTTAAATCCTCTAGAAATTTGCATGATCTTGGAAGAGAGCATTGGACCTCACCAGTGCCTTTCCAAAGGTGAGCCCAATTGACACTTGGGTCACAGGGAATTGGTAAAAAAAAAAAAAATCGTGGCACATCCATAGTTTAAAATTTTCTTCCGTATTGGAGTAAACTCTAACCCCTAACCTCAACATTACAAATGATGCTGTAGGAGAATTTTTAACGAGATGGACAACAATTTGTGACATATTGCTAAGTGAAACTGGAAGGTCATCTCTGAGTAGTAGATTTATGAGTATTCTAACCTTTTCTATTGCTTATTTGAGAAAATTTAAAGAATAAACTTGTTATACATTTTATAATTAAAAAGGGAAAATTTACTCTAAGAAAAAAAGACACTTGGATTCTGTATTTTCTGGATTTTTTAATGTCTGGAGTGCCTGTTTTTTCTTTCACACAGGAATAACTACTCATGTGGAAATAGCATTTTTGTGCCACAAGTTTACCCCCAGAAAATTCTATAGGCTTTTCTCTATTTTCTTTTGACATTTTTTATTGGAGAGAATTTTGAGGCCAGCACGATGTTTTTTGTTGTTGGTGGTGGTGGTGGTGATTTTTAATTTTAAACGTTTCCTTTGTGGGTAACATCTCTTTGTCCCTGAAAAGTTATAGGATGTTTATCCTTGTATGGAGGAATTTTGACACTAGTCTGTTTTTGGTAATTTTACTTAGAACTTGTTAATTGCTTTTGATCTGAATATTCTAATTCTTATGTTTCTAAGCTCAGAAAAGTTATGACTTCTAAAATTGTTCTGATTTTGTTGGTGTGACCATACTTAATCCTTTGATTAGATTTTCATCTGAGTGCTCTATATGTATAATTTCTTGCATAGTTTTTAGCTCTTGTCCTTTGCAGCTACATTTTAGGAAACCTCTTCAAGTTATTTCCCACATTTTCTTTATTTTCCATGTCATTCCTTCTCTTTAATATCTTCATTGCAGATTTTAATTCTGCTATTTCAGTGCTAGTTTCCATTTTGTCCTTCCTTATCTCACTCAGCCTCTGTTTATCTCTAATTATTGCCCTTGCTCTCATTTTATCACATTCTTACTTGTCTCCATTCTCTCTCTTTTACACTCACTATGACCTCTTGGGCCCTATTTAGTATTGCCAAGTTTTCTAAAATTCCCCTGTGATTCCTGCCAAATATCATTTTCAAAGATAGGTAGGTCTCTTATAGGTTATCAGAGTGATATTATCTTTTCCTCATGATACATTACTTTTTTTCATAGGGCCTATTTAAATTTTTCTTCTTCTGTTTTTAAAAAAATTGAAAATTAAAAATTTCACAAAAATTAAATTAAAAAATTTTAATTAAAAACATTAAAATGTTTAAAAGACAAAATTTTCACTTAACATTGAAATTAAAATTTTTTTCTTCTTTTTTTTTAAATCATGATAACACCTATTCAGACTTGGTATTTATGTCATCAGCAAGATAGGTGGCTTTCCCTTGAGTCTTTTTTTTTTTTAAATTGGGGTATAGTTGTTTTACAATGTTCTGTTAGTTTCTACTGTACAGTGGAGTTCCCTGTGCTATACCAGGTTCTCATTTGTTAACTACTTTATACTTATTAGTGTATATATGTTAATCCCAATCTCCCAATTCATCCCATCCCCATTTTCCCCCCCTTGGTGTCCATACATTTGTTCTCTACATCTGTGTCTCTATTTCTACCTTGCAAACAGGTTCATCTGTACCATTTTTCTAGATTCCATGTATATGGGTTAATATACGATATTTGTTTTTCTCTTACTTCACTCTGTATGACAGTCTCTAGGTCCATCCATGTCTATAAATGACCCAATTTCATTCCTTTTTATGACCGAGTAATATTCCATTTTATGTATGTACCACATCTTCTTTATCCATTCATCTGTCGATGGATATTTAGGTTGCTTCCATGACCTGGCTATTGTAATAGTGCTTCAATGAACATTGGGGTGTGTGTCTTTTTGAATTATGGTTTTCTCTGGGTATATGCTCAGTAGTGGGATTGCCGGGTCGTATGGTAGTCCTATTTTTAGTTTTTTAGGAATCACCATACTGTTCTTCATAGTGGCTGTATCAACTTACATTCCCACCAACAGTGCAAGAGGGTTCCCTTTTCTCCACACCCTTTCCAGCATTTATTGTTTGTAGATTTTCTGATGATACCCATTCTAACCAGTGTGAGGTGATACCTCATTGTAGCTTTTATTTTTAATTTTAATTTTAATTTTTTTTGCGGTATGCGAGCTTCTCACTGTTGTGGCCTCTCCCGTTGTGGAGCACAGGCTCCAGACGCGCAGGCTCAGCAGTCATGGCTCATGGGCCCAGCCGCCCCGCAGCATGTGGGATCTTCCCGGACCAGGGCACAAACCCGTGTTTCCTGCATCAGCAGGCGGACTCTCAACCACTGCACCACCAGGGAAGCCCCTCATTGTAGTTTTGATTTGCATTTCTCTAATAATTAGTGATATTGAGCATCTTTTCATGTGCCTCTTGGCCATCTGTATATCTCCTTTGGAGAAAGGTCTATTTAGGTCTTCTGCCCATTTTTTGATTGGGTTGTTTGTTTTTTTGATATTGAACTGCATGAGCTGTTTGTATACTTTGGAGATTAATCCATTGTCTGTTGATTTGCTTGCAAATATTTTCTCCCATTCTGAGGGCTGTCTCTTCATCTTGTTTGTGGTTTCCTTTGCTGTGCAAAAGCTTTTAAGTTTCATTAAGTCCCATTTGTTTATTTTTGTTTTTATTTCCAATACTCTAGTAGGTAGTCAAAAATGATCTTGCTGTGATTTATGTCCAAGAGTATTCCTCCTGTTTTGCTCTAAGAGTTTTACAGTGTCTGGTCTTACATTTAGGTCTTTAATCCATTTTGAGTTTATTTTTGTGTATGGTGTTAGGGAGTGTATTAATTTCATTCTTTTACATGTATCTGTCCAGTTTTGCCAGCACCACTTATTGAAGAGACTGTCTTTTCTCCATTGTATATCCTTGCCTCCTTTGTCCTAGATTAGTTGACCATAGGTGCGTGCGTTTATCTCTGGGCTTTCTATCCTGTACCATTGATCTATATTTCTGTTTTTGTGCCAATGTCATACTGTCTTGATTACTGTAGCTTTGTAGTATAGTCTGAAGTCAGAGAGACTGATTCCTCCAGTTCTGTTTTTTTTTTTTCTCAAGATTGCTTTGGCTATTCGGGGTCTTTTGTGTCTCCAAACAAATTTTAAGATTTTTTTGTTCTAGTTCTGTGAAAAATGTCATTGGTAATTTGATAGGGATTGCATTGAATCTGTAGACTGCTTTGGGTAGTATAGTCATTTTCACAATATTGATTGCTCCAGTCCAAGAACATGGTATATCTTTCTGTTTGTGTCTTTTTTCTGCTATCTCATTGCGTGCCTCAGCCAAAATATTATTATGTTCTGTACATTTTTAGAGTGCATTCTGCTGGAATGAATCATGATTTTCTCTGAGCTCCTTTTTCTGAACCCAAGAGCATGTGAAATATCACAGCCTGTGTTGTATATTCTTACCAAGGTCCTTTCCATTTCTGCCTTTGCTATAGATGTCTCCTTGTATGGAGCCAGAGAAAGAGACTAAAAGAAGGATGAAGTGTCTCCACTGTCATCTTTCAACTCAGCAGAGCCCTTTCTTTCACATAATGAAGCTTGAGAATCCCTGAATTATCTTTACTCAATCCAGCTCCATCGAAGTTTTAAGTTGGTGGAAATTCCTTTCCTTCCACACATTTCTATTATATTGTCTATTAATCTTATTGCTGGTTTCATAGTTTTCTGAATCTTCATATCAGAATATTAGTGTGTATTTAGGAAAAGTTGCTGCAGAAATTGCTTAGCAGTACCATTTTATACCAAAGCCTTATATTTCCCTTTATTTGGCAGAAAAATTTAAATCTTTTGTTCAGTTGAAATATTTTTTTCTCAACATTGATTTCTCATATAATTCCTTATTCTACTACATCCTTTCAATGTCTCGATTATTCTTTCTTTTCATTTCCTTTTAAGTCTCTTAAAATCCTTTTTGGAATTTGGAGGGACATGAATAATAAATGAATACATAAAATGAATTTTTATTTTTTAAAAAAGTAGCCAAATCACTAATATTAAAATAATACATAACTTAAAAAATTAAGAATACTCACAATTTCCAAGCCAGATTGTGAACACTGAATGCTTCCTGTATATTATTAAGTTGATTGTCCACTCAGTGAGCTAGGTAAACACTATCATATTTATCTCTGTGCCAAGAATAAAGAACTGCAACCCACAGAAGAGTTATTATTTTGATGTTTATGCTACACTGTTGTTTTGAAGCAGCTCCTGTTTGTTTACAGACTTTTCATTTATTTTGAAATAGTCCCTGAAGAAGGAAGGAAGTGTTTCTATCTCTTTAGACCATGGGTTGTCTGGGGCTTACAGATGGAGAGACAGGCATTCTTGATTATATGTTTTCCAGCCCATATCCATCTCCAAATTCTCTGTTTTTTCTCTATGTCATGCTGCCTCAGTATTACCAAATAGTTCTGTCCCAATAACGAGGATGGTCTCTCTACTACAATCTGTGGAGATACAGTATACTGTAACAGTTGTGCTCAGTTGCAAACATTTCAGGTACTGCCATAGTTTCCATGAAGTTTTATTCTGTCCAAATTCTCAAAAGTATAATATATGACCAGAAAACATTTCAAGACTAAGGGAGAATTCCACTCAGTTTTCTAACTGTGTAAAATAATCTCATTTTTCCAGAATTGTTCAAGAATGCAAAAGGATATAGATTATTTCTTAAGACATGTGTGCTCCCTATACCATGAGGGACTCTCTATCCTCAAAAGTAAACAAGGGTAGTGAATAATTTCTTCTACTTTTATAAATATTTAATCTGGCATCCCTAAATAACAGATTAGACTGGTGAAAGTTGATGTGATTGTTACAACTCTCAGTGAAAATTGTTGAAGAAGTTGATGTTTAAGGTTCATATGTTGCTGGAGTGTATGTAACACATGGAGTTAATCTTTGCTGTCAGACATATTTTGGGTTCTA
This sequence comes from Kogia breviceps, assembly GCF_026419965.1. Lineage (NCBI taxonomy): Eukaryota > Metazoa > Chordata > Mammalia > Artiodactyla > Physeteridae > Kogia > Kogia breviceps. The sequence continues at coordinate 22,153,259 of NC_081317.1, forward strand.
TCGTGCTTAACAAGCATGTGCACACTGTTTAGCTTGGGTCTTCTTCATCTTCCTGGTCTCTGTCTTTTGTAAAGAATGTTGTTAATGCTCAGCCGGAAAGCTTTGTCACTGAAAAAGATGGTAGACCACTGGGATTTCCCTCTAACGAGACAAAATTGAAGTTGTATTATTCTGTAGCTCCTTCCACAGAGCTGAGTTATCGAAGAACTGAAAACACCCCGTAGAGCCTAAGGGCCCTATAGTTTACTTTCAAATAACGCTACTGAAGAAATCTCTCTCTCTCTCTCTCTCTCCCTTTTTCTTCCTTCCTTCCTTCCTTCCCTCCCTCCCTTCCTCCCTCTCTCCTTCCCTCCCTCCCTCCCTCCCTCCTTTCTTCCTTTCTTTCTTTCTTTCTTTTGAGAGAGTTTGCACAAAATACTACATAGAGAAGGATAATTTTAGAGTGTGGTTGATTTAAAACAGTAACTTATCTATTTGCCTAATTAAACTGATTATCAAGTCATTTAAAATTTTTGTCTCCTTTATTTTGGTGAAAAATATAGCCTTTTGCTCATGTTGTGCCCCAGACTTACCATCAGTTTTTACTGCCAATGAATGTTGCTGCACGTGCATTCTCCCTCCCATTAGTGTATGATTATAGACATTATACAAGATGTGATAGGAGAATATTATTCTGGTCCATGTCTTCACTGTGTCCTATAGGTGAGAAGAAACATGAAAAAGCTAAGGTCAGAGAGAGAGCATTCAGAGTAAACATGGGAGGTCATAAAAAATGCCAGCAAGATAATATGAACCAATCATTCACACTACCATAAACATTCCTTCCACACCTCTCAGTACAGTAGATTTTTATGGACTTCACTTGGCTGAATTGGTTAGTATACAGTAGTGGTGAAGAGTCTGGAATCAGACTGTCCGGGTTCCAATCCCAGCTCTACCACTTCGTAGCTGTGTGATCTTGGGCAGGTTGCTTAACCTTTTTTTAGTGGTAGCAGCAAATGCTAGACTGATCCTCTGGTGGTACCTAGTCTGGGGTTAGTCTGTTCAGCCTCCCTACTTCCTGCTGTTTCTTGTGCCTGCTTCTCCAAACTTCTCAGCAATTTTAATAAAGCTCTTATCGTGTAATTCAGCCATAGTTTATTCTGTTGCTTACAACAAATGACTCAATGTACACAGCCATCTAGAAGTCGTGTGACCATACATTTTAGTTCCCTTCCGCTACCTAGTTTCCACTATATATATTGTTCAGAAGGGGACACCTAACACTCCAGGCCACTGCCACATGCCAGCCAGCAGTTCAGTGTTTGCAGTGTTTTATGCTTTATCTGTAAAATAACAGTCTGGAATTACTTGATATTTCTTTTACCCATTCTCCCAGTAAGTATTATTGAATAAGTAGTACTACTGAATGAATAATAGCTAGACCCAGTGCTAGGTCTCTGCTAGGTGTAAAGTTGCATTAATTTAAAATGAACTTTTATTGCACCCATAATATAGTAAAATATTCTTTTCATTAAAAATCAGAACGTTACCAATTAAGGACTAAGTCCCTTTTGACCAACCCCATTCCTGTTCCTCTCCACACCTTCTTACATGTAAAATTATTTCACTTTTAGAGTAACTTTCTACAATAGATACCTTTTTTCTACATGTAAAAAACAATACAACTCTATGGAAAATAGAAAACCACTCTATGTGTTCTGTGTATAAGGATTTAATATAGGTTTTAGTGACCTTGACAATCATCGGACCTTAAGAAGAACTGGAGGAGAGAAGGGCATGCTACTTCTGAAGGGCTTTGTCAGCGAGAGGGATTGGTTGTATGCCACAGAAATGGACTCTGGCTGGTTGAAGCAGAAAAAGACTTTATTAAAATTGCTCAGAATGTTGTAGGGGGATCTTCCAGGTATCATTTTCTGAGCAAAGGACAGTTCAGAAATGTACACTCACCAGTTCAGGATGTGGGAAGTCCATCTGCATCAGAGAAACAGTATGTCTCTCTGCCTCAGACACAATACCAAGTAGAGATGTGCTACCGGTGTGCCTGCAGAGTCATGGTGAGGTGGATAATCCTGCCACCTTTGGATTCCAGGTGCCATTCTTCTCGCAAAGCGACCCCATCTTTCACTACTCCTCATGCATTCATTCTACCAACATCTCATTCTCCTTTTAGCATTCCTGTGGAAAAAGGACCTGGGGGAAATCCTGGAATCATGATGACGCACTGGGATGAATGCAGGGATTGACAGAACAGTCCAGAGACCTTAGCAATACCGTACAATTAATTTTTCTTATGTAATGTACAGTCTCCACTGAAAGCATTGAGTCATCAGTGGACACTTTTGTACCATTGCTCTAGGGGAATTTCTTGTCTCTGTCCCATGAATCCCACTGGATCACTCTTGTTGTTGTTGTTGTTTTTTAATGATACTGAAACATTGCTCTGACTGTAAGTACTATAATATTTAACAGTGAAAGTGATACAGGATCAGAACAAGAACTGTTGATACTACAATTAGCATACAATACAATAATAGCATACAGTTATTGCCAATGCAGTAATATCCAAGCAGTCTGGGAACCCTTAGGAACTCTTCATCTTCATATCTTCTAGATTGGCTATAAAAGATTTATAAATAAGGTAACTATTTGTTTCTGTTTCTGCAGGAATGCCCTGGTTTACAGTTGTTGTCTCAGTGCAGTTATCAATAGTGTCCCTGTTTGAAATGATAAATTATATAATCACCCTGTTTAGAAAAATCTCCCTCCCTCCGGAAACCATTATTCCAGTAAATCTCTATAGATTTTAAAATCCCTAACTAGTTTAACCTATATTGCCTGGTGTTTGGGGCATATGTTTTCCTTTTTTTTTTTTCTTCGTTTTCCACTCATGCCTTTTAAAGTAATACTTTGGGTTTCCCGTTTCCTCTTAAGCACACCCTTATCTGGGATGCTTGCTGACTTTGGTTACCTTTTCCTCTATGAACTAGCAAACAGGCTAGTAATTAGAATCCCTGATGGCCCATACCTCAAGTCACAATCTTGGCACATTGTGGAAGTTTGTAATGGTTAGGGGAAAACTCATGATGTAATATGTTAAGGAAACGAAGAAGGATATAAAACTATTTCCATGTGTGGTACTAATTATGATTTTTTAATAGCCATGATTGGAAACATAGTAATTTGAACTTGTAACAGTTCATATCACTTCATGGGAAGATTATGAATCAAATATTATTTTGTCTTTATTTGTACCAATTGTTTTTATTCCACATTTCATACAAGGTCATATCATATTTTATAATCAGAAAAAGAATGTAAAAATAATGCAGTAGTGTTACTTGTCCCTTTTGCTTTAAGGAGTTCAATGTCCAGAAAGGTCTAGAGGTGTCCCATCAATCTTTTAGTAGATAGATTTTAGACTAGTGACAAATCCCTCCACCTTTCCGTATTTACGTATGAAAAGAGGCTCTGAAAGACAGCTTTTCAGAGCTTCTCTATTCCTCCAGAGGAAGTAGTCAGTGTCTCTGTTATAATTTGGCAAACCTCTCGTTAGAGACTGTCAGGAACTCCTAAATTTGTCAAGCTTTGCATTAACCTGTTCACAGTGGACCCAAGGAATTTTGACTGGACTAGATGGCCAGTTTTAGGCCCATCTGATATTTCCTCTTCATACTCCAAACACAGGTTATATTGTCTAACCCAGACGTAAAACAATAAGTTAGGGGCTTCCCTGGTGGCGCAGTGGCTGAGAGTCTGCCTGCCGATGCAGGGGACACGGGTTCAAGCCCTGGTCTGGGAGGATCCCACATGCTGCAGAGCAACTGGGTCCGTGATCCGTGGCCTCTGAGCCTGCGCGTCCGGAGCCTGTGCTCCGCAACGGGAGAGGCCGCGATGGTGAGAGGTCCGCGCACCGCGATGAAGACTGGCCCCCGCTCGCCGCAACTGGAGAAAGCCCTCGCACAGAAACGGAGACCCAACACAGCCAAAGATAGATAAATAAATTAATTAATGAACAAACAAACAAACAAACAGTAAGTTAAGCATTGTGGATAATCTCTGAGGAACTTGATTTGCCAGTGTATCCTTGTGAGAATTCTCATCTTTTCAGAGGTGGCCAGCATGATGTTGTGAAAAGAACATGTCTTTCCAAGCCAGGTTGACCTGGGTTTGAATCTTTAATCCACCACTAATTTACTAGCTTTGTGTCTTTGGACAACTTTTTTTTTTTAAACCATTATGACTCTTTTTTCTTAGAATAATCACAACTTCTCATTGATTATTGGGAACTTAAAGAAAATTTTTTTTTTAATTGAAGTATAGTTGATTTACAACATCGTGTTAGTTTCAGGTATACAGCATAGCGATTCAGTTATATATATACATATATATGTATATATATATTATTTTTCAGGTTCTTTTCCTTTATAGGTTATTAAGAAATACTGGGTATAGTTCCCTGGGCTATACAGCAGGTCCTTGTTGGTTATCTGTTTTACATATAGTAGTGTGTATAGGTTAATCCCTAACTCCTAATTTATCCCTCCCCCCAACCCCCTTTCCCCTTTGGTAACCGTAAGTTTGTTTTCGATGTCTGTGAGTCTCTTTGTTGAGAACTTTTTAAAGGTGTCTTCTGTGGTGCCAGGTTTACAAATAGTTTACTCAAGCGGCTGGGATGCAAAGACTGGTAAGTGTCCTAATTTTCCACGACTGCAGTGGCAGATCCTTCCCAGAGGGTGGCAGTCTTACTTCCAAACTCCAGGTGGAGAGAAGGGACTACTGGCAAGTAGAGTCAGTCCATTGGTGCTATTGCTTTGGCTTTTGTTGCGTGTCATTGCTGCTGTAAGGCTGGTCCTGCTCAGCAAGATGGATGATTGTCTGCGGTTGAGGAAATGTTCTTGAAGGCCTGGGTTCCTGCCAGCACTGCAGTGGTTCCTGGCTGGACTGACATGTTCTGAGCTTGGACGCATCCAAAAAGCTCTACATTAGGCCAGAGTGCCTGAGCCTGTAGGGTGTCCTCTCTCAGCCACCCACTGTCTTTCTCCTTAAAACCTGGGCTTGTCTTGAGGCTGTACCACATACTCAAGAAAGGCCAGTCTTTTTTTTACCCCCTCAGTGATTTCTCCTTTGGTGAACTCATTGTCACTTTCTTCCAGCATCTCTTGCTTAATGGCACCCTGGTTCATCCCAGATTTCCCTGGTCTTTGATTTTGGGCGAATAGGAGTTGCAGTCTCATCCTTTTCTCTTTGAAGATTCTGGGCTTCTTAAGCAAGTTGATACACTCTCTACCTAGAACCTTCAGTGAGGGGGTGTGACCTTTCCCCAGGTGAAAAGTGGCTGCTGGCTTTATATTTGCTTAATCAAGAGCAGCCACAGAAGTGAACTTTCACAGAATACAGACCAGCTCCTAGGGGACTACTTTCTAGGTCTTTTCTTAAACCGAGAGATCACTCCAGAATAAAAACCAAACAAAGCAAAATCCAGATGCCCCATCACTTGCCCCTGTCAGTTATTATATTTTGTAAATTCTAAGACAACATGGACAGTGAATGCAGCATTATTTTATGTCCCACTAAAAAACAAAACATAACAAACAAACCACAAGAGCAAACAAACAAAAACCCTTGCCAATTAAACTATGAAGCATCATTGATTGTAAGACTCATCCCAATTTGAGATGTTAAAATATGAAAACCAAACCAAACCATACCCAATTGACAAAACCAAACCTGGGTCTTAGAGTTGATGAAAAAACAATAGATGATTTTCCCATCAGTGGGAATTAAAGAACAACTCCCTCCCACCCCTCACCATCTTAGTGGTTAGGAGACTAATCAGGCCAGATGGTATCCTGTAGATTCGGAGGGAGGTTAAAAGGTTTGGAATAAGCAGGTGAGGAGGAAGGAGTAACAAGGTGGCTTTACTTGGTCTGCATTAAATGAAATCATGTTAAATTCATGAGTGAGAAACCCCATGCTTTAAGCCTTTGTTTTAAACTTGGAATATATATACATTTCTCCCTTCTTTCCATCTGGACTTAGTTGAAACCTCAGGTCAAGCCAGCTTGAAAAAAAATACAGCGGAGCTACCTTCTACAGTATGACATCATGTCTCCAGTGTTTCTCATTATAAAGTTGAGTTTCAGATGTTAAAATCATACTCTCCTCACCCCTCTTTGTTTTCTTCTTCCCCTCCCCTTCAACAATTTCATCCTGATGGAGCTCCATTGTTTTTATAGTTGAACTACAACTCTTTTGTGCCAGGCACACAAAGTTATTAACCTGACATTAGGAAAACACATCTTATGACTTAAGAATTCAGCTTCTATAATTTTTAACTCTACAGAATTTTTATTTTTTCACCAGCTGCCGTTCTACATATTATTTTCAAGTTCCAGTTTTGAACTACATACAAGAGGTTATATTTTATCAAATGAACAACTTTGGATCTGCTAATAAAAAGCATCACATAAATTTTTAGGGACCCATGTGAAGTTGTAACAGATTATACAATTTTATTAAAAAATATGAAATGAATAGTGACATAGTTTAAAAAATTTAAAAATATTGGAAACATGCTGCAATAATAGAATGATGCTCCACTGGAAAATATAGAAATGTTGCATAAAAATTTTGGCTACAATGTACAGTAGTTTCTAAAATCTTAATTTAAAACCCATCAAGTTATATTCTTATAAAATACATTGCTGTAAAAAAGTTTTTAGGAACAAGAATTTATAGTGAAACTATAACTTGAAATATAGCCCAGTTATTATTAATATTATTTGAGTAATTATAGCTCCTTATATTTTATTAAAGAGGCACATTTGTGCAAGGTACTTATTAATGCCAGTGAAAAATAGCAAACTAGCCATTTCTAAGATACATTATATTTTACAGAATTATGGCAATGAGATATGTGAAGCTGTCATCTACCACCACTCTGCCATCTCTAAGCATCTATTCAGAGAGAAGTTGTAGAAAACTGGAAAATGAGTAAAAGGAGACTAGCAGAGGTGTGGATCCTGGGAGGAATGTAACTGACAAGGCAGTGTTTTATCTAAGAATAGACAGGAGGAAACAGGAGCGCTGATTTATAAATAGGTGTAAAACTTTGTATCCTACAAAGAAAACACATTCTTTTTCAATATCTGTGGATATTTAAAAATTACAGAATCGTGTATTAAGGTATAAAGATTGTCAATAAATTAGAAAACTAGAAATAATTCTAATCCCATTGTTTTACCCACTGCAAAAATATTAGAAATTTAAAATAAAAAATTTAAATAACTAATCAGCTCACTGGAAATATATTTAAAACTCTCTGTGGCAGATATTGTGATATTGTTTCCTGTTTATCTGTTTTTTCATTTTACATGGTAATAGAATTTTTAATTGGGCATATGGCCAACGGAGAAAAGACCACATTTCCCAGGACCCCTTGAGTCTAGATGCAGCCATAGGACTAAATTCTAATGTGGATGGTAGTGATAGGTGCAAATCCATTCCTTCTCCCTTCTTCTTCTTCTGTGGGTTGGAATGTGGATCTGAAATCATAATGTGGAAATGGCCTACTGTGGAAACTGGTAGGATATCAAGATTGGAAAAGACTGAGATGCCCTCCACCGTGGACTGCCTGCATGGACATTTACTTTATTTTAGCCACTCTCACAGCAGCCAAACCTGATTTCTAAGTAATATGTCTCTTTTCTTGAGTTAAGTAGGAAAAACACCTGAAGCTGAGATTATTGAAAATGATGATGAGAACGCTGAATATATAAGAACTTACATATTTGAAGCTAAAAATATGAGCAGAATGCATTCTTTCAGTGCATTTCTAGAAAATCAGAAAGAATTAAAATTAGCTAATATCATTAAAGAGTTGTAAAATAATCAAATTAATCTAAGGGAAGCAAGAGAAAAGGATTAAAGGTAAAATCAGAAATTAATCCAGACAGATAAAAAAGAGAAATTGGCAGTAAAGTTCATCATGTAGAGAACATAGTGTTATGAATTAAAATGGGATCTAACTCAAATAATAGAGTTATAAAAATCTAAAAGAGAATATGATATTTAATACTAATAGGTATGAAAACTGGCAGTTTTGGAGGAAAGTGTATTTTGTTCAAATTGAGTCAGGATACAGAAAAATTGAATAGACAAATAACCTTCAAATTAACTGAAAATGTTGCAAAAAGAATTATTTCCAAGATGGATAAAGATCTGAGTCATTTTTATTTGTGAGTTTTTCAAACTTTATGATAACTGGTGATTGCCAGAATACATGACATATATGACATATTCTATAGTACTACATAAAAGTAAGGAAAGTGTCCCAATTTATTGTACAGCACTAGCTAAACACTGATACCAAAATCTGACAAAACTTACAGACAAAATTAAAACTCTACATTTAAGATCACCGAAACAAAACTTCCTAAAATGCTTACCACAGGGGAAAAGTTTTACATTTGCCATTGCAGAGGCCAAAAAAGCTACCTAAAATTCTTATAAAAGAAAAAAATAAGGGGAATTCCCTGGTGATCCAGTGGTTAGGACTTGGGCTTTCACTGCTGAGGGCCCTGTTTTGATCCCCCGCAGGGGAAGTAAGATCTTACAACCCGCGCGGTGTGGCCAAAAAAAAAAAAAAAAAAAAAAGACAAAAATAAAACTGTATTTGTAATTATATTGGGACTTCCCTGGTGGCGCAGTGGTTAAGAATCTGCCCGCCAATTCAGGGGACACGGGTTTGAGCCCTGGTCCGGGAAGATTCCACATGCCGCAGAGTAACTAAGTCTGCAAGTCACAGCTACTGAACCTGCTCGCCTAGAGCCCATGCTCCCCAACAAGAGAAGCCACCGAAATGAGAAGCCCACACACCGAAACAAAGAGTAGCCCCTGCTCTCCCCAAGTAGAGAAAGCTGCCAGCACCAACGAAGACCCAATGCAGCCAATAAATAAATAAATAAAATTTCTAAAACTATATTTACAGCTATAGAGGAAAAAAAAACCTACCTAAATTCCTTACAAACCAAATGTAGAACTACATTAAAAGAAATAAGATTTCTAGGAATATGGAATAATTTAAAACTAGAAACTCAGCATAATGGCATGGCATCATTAGATCAAAGGAGGAAAACCATTCTTGAAATGAATTTTCTTTACTTGGAGATGCAAAATTTTATACCCATTCAAAACAAAATTCAAGGAAAACTAAGGATGGATGGATAATATCTTAATCTGATAGTAAATGTCTATCTCAAACTAGCACCAACATCATACTTACTAGTAAATGCTAAAGGCATTTTATCAAGTCTACAAAGAGGACAGGAATAGTAACTTTCATCACTTTTTTTTCTCTCTGTTTTATTGAGATATAAATGATGTACAGCACTGAATAAGTTTTTTCATCACTTTAAAAAATAATATTTTAGCAGTTTGAGCTAAGAACAAGGCTATATTATCAATCTTTCTCAGTGATATTCTCAGTGGAAACAAACAAAAATGATAATAACAAAAAAATCCTAGAGAGAAAAATTAATGGAAATATAGAAGTCCAATTAAAATTACTATTGTTTTCCTATATATATGGAAAAATTTATCATTAAAATTTCTACAAGGTATAATTAAAATTTCTACAAAAATATATAATTAAAATTTAACTTAAGGGAAAACAATACAATAAGAGAGAGAATATTCAAATAAAAATTAATAAATGGAGATGTAACATGTTTTTGATAGGATGACCCAACATATCATCAGTTCTCCTCAGGTTAATTTATGTATTTAATGTGACTCTAAGTAAGACCCCAACATGGGTATTCTGGGCTTATCAATTTTTTTTTTTTTTTGGTGGAAGTATATAAAGCCAAGAATATTCAATATATATGCATTAAACATTCTTAAACATTATTTTTATTGAGGTGTAATTAATACAGTAAAATATCCGGATCTTGGTTTTACAGCTCAATGAAGTTTTAAAATGTATATACCCTTTGTGACAACCACACAAGATATAGAACATTTTCATATCCCTAGAAAGTTTCCTCACACTCCCTCCCAGTCAACAGCCCCAGTACAAAGGTAATTACATTATTTCTATCATCATAGATTAGTTTTACCTAGTAATGAATTGCATAAAAATGGGATCTTACAGTAGATGCTCTTTTGTGTCTCTTTTTGACATTTATCCATGTAGTTAAGTATATCAGTTTGTTCTTTTTTATTGCTCTGTAATAGTCCATTGTATGGCTATAGCACAGCTGGCTTCTCCATTCTCCTATTGATGGACATTTGGTTATTTCCAGTTTTGGGCTATTAAGAATAAAGCTGCTATAAACATTCTTGATCAAATCTTTTTTGTGGCTATATGCATTCATTTCTCTTGGGTATATACATAGGAAAAGAATTGCTGGATCACAGGGTAAATGAATGTTTAACTTGATTAGAAACTGAATATATCTTTTCAATGTGATTTTCACCATTTTTTCACTTCCACTAGTGTTGTGTGTGAAGGCCAGTTGCTCTACTTTTTCATCAACCCTTTATATTGTCAGTCTTCTAATTTTAGCCATTTTCATGGTGTGAAATGCTATCTCCCTGTTGTTTTCATTTTAATTTTCCTAACTGTCTTAGTCCACTGAGGCTACTATAACAAAAACACTATAAACTGCATGTCTTAAATAAAAGCATTTTTTAATTTCTTTTTTTTTCCTTAAAAATTTTATTGTATAATTCCATTTATATGAAATGTCAAGAACGGGCAAATCCATACCAACAGAAAGCAGATTGGTGGTTGCCAGGAACTGGGGGAAAAGGGGAATGGGTAGTGACTACTAACAGGCATAGGGTTTCTTTTTGGGGTGATAAAAATGTTTTAGAGTTAGATAATGGTGATGGTTGCACATCCTCATGAATATACTGAACTCCACAGAATTATACACTCTTTAAAATGGTGAATGTTAAGGTGAATATTTTCTCAATGAAGAAAATGAAAAAGACAAATATTGTATATTAATGTATATATGTGGAATCTAGAAAAATGGTATAGATGATCCTATTTGCAAAACAGAAATAGAAACACAGATGTAGAGAACAAATGTATGGACACCAAGGGGGTAAAGGAGGTGGGGGAAGGATGAATTGGGAGATTGGGATTGACATATATACACTATTGATACTATGTATAAAATAGGTAACTAATGAGAACCTACTGTATAGCTCAGGGAACTCTACTGAGTGCTCTGTGGTGACCTAAATGGGAAGGAAATCCAAAAAAAGAGGGGATATATGTATATGTATAGCTGATTCAGTTTGCTGTACAGTAGAGACTAATACAACATTGTAAAGCAACTATACTCCAATAAAAATTAATTTTAAAAAAAAGAAAATGAAAAAGAAAGAAGCAGAACCACAAAGAACAGAACAAAAAAACAAGCCTCTTGTTTCTTCTGCTTTTCCCTTTGCTTCCCTGTTCTTCAGAATTATTCTGAATACCATTGAATCTTGACTCTTGTAACTCTCTACTGACTGGGGCGTGGGTGGGGACGTCACAGTCCCAGTGTGTCAAGGGCCAGTTCAGAGACACCCAGCCTCCTGATGGGAGTCTCATCACCACATTTCCATTGAGTTGGAACATCAGGAACCACATTTAAATACAATGATGGGGATAAGACTTCATGGAGAAATTCTTGTACCAGACAGCTTTCAAACATGGGTAGGGGCTCTGAAGTATGGAGGATGTGAGGATCAAGAGTGGAAAAAAAGGAGATTTAGTGAATATGTACCCACGTAAGAGACAGGAGGCCTGGCTTCCAATTCTGGCTCTGATGCTCCCTTCTTGAGTGATTTTTCTCAAATTCCTTTCACTCCTTTAGATTCATTTCCCCATCCCCACTCCCAGCATTTCTTATAGGACCCAGTCTCTCCAAACCCCAGCTCTGCCAATGGTTTACTGTCTGACCTTGGACAAGTCGATATCACTCTTAGGTTCTCCATCGCATCATTTATACATGGAGAAGATTAGACCTGTGTCACCTGAACTTCTCCAGGCCAGAAGGTTTTATTTTCATGTCCTGACTCCACTGTCTGCAGGCCTGTGTTTTGAACTGTTATGGAATGTTTTTTGTTCATGTTATCTCAGCTTCCTTAGATTCCTCAAGCTAGGTCTAAAGCAGTGGCTCTTAAGCTAGCCTGTATGTGTGTGAAATTATTAATTACAGATATTATCTCATATTTCCCTCATTCTCTGCTTTTTAAAAAAGTTCTTTTTTGAGTTTTAATTTGTTTCTATTGATCTGTCCTCAGATTCACTGATTCTTTCTTCTGCTATGTCTAGTCTGATATTAAGCCCATCCAATGCCTGCCTAATTTAACTTTTAAAATAAATAAATAAATAATTTATTTTTGGCTGCATTGGGTCTTCACTGCTGCATGTGGGCTTTCTCTAGTTGCGGCGAGCAGGGGCTACTCTTTGTTGCAGTGCAAAGGTTTTTCATTGTGGTGGCTTCTCTTTGTTGTGGAACACAGGCTCTAGGTGTGCGGGCTTCAGTAGTTGTGGCTCGTGGGCTCTAGAACGCAGGCTCAGTAGTTGTGGTGCACAGGCTTAGTTGCTCTGCAGTATGTGGAATCTTCCTGGACCAGGGCTCGAACTGTGTCCCCTGCATTGGCAGGCAGATTCTTAACCATTGCGCCACCAGGGAAGTCCTGCCTGCCTAATTTTAAATATTTTAGCATCCAGATTTTATTGCTGCTAGTGCTTCCATTCCTCTGTTGAAATTCTCCATCTTTTCATAAATTAGGTCTAAATTTTGCTCTAATTTTTAGAACATTTCTAGTAGTGATTTTGTAGTCATTTTCAGTTAATCCCACATTTGGGTCATCTGTAGTTCTCTTTCTATAGATTTTATTTTTCCTTTGAATAATAGTCTCATTTTCCTTCTTTCCATGACCTGTAACTTTTTATTGTGTTTAAAAATTACAGAGACTGAAATAAATATTGCTTTCCCCCAGAGGGGGAATATCTTTTCTTCTTATCAGTCAGCTGAAGAGGAGTAAAGAGGACTTTTGCTTTGATCTTATCAGGAATTTAACAGAATTCAGGCTGGTTTGTAGCTTTAGTTAGTTTTAGGTTGCATTTGTTTTCAAACTTTTTGAGAATGCAATCTTATCTGTGTATATAACAGGATCTTCCTTCTAGTGGACTTTGGGATCTATATTTGCTTTCTGCCTTGCCCCAGATTCCTAGATGCTTCTTCCAGACACTGAGCAGAAATCTAGAGGGGAGAATTGCTGGAAGGAAGGACCAGCTATGCATTTGGGGTTTCTAAGATTCTATTCCATTACACCACCTCACATGACATTTTCACCATGCCAGTTAAAAGTTTAGCTGGTTTCTCCCTACTCCAGCAGATTCTTTCCGTGTAAACTCAGCTGGGGTTCCCAGGAGAAAAGCAGTCCAGGGTCTCTGCTCATCCACGAAGGGTCTATTCATCTCTCAGAGTCTTTAGATTCTTTTCATTCATAGCTCTCCAGTGTGTTAAAACATAGGAATTTTAATTTAATCCATATTTTTATAATTTTTCTCGTGAGAGCAATGATCTGTCACAACCTTCTGCATCTTAACCTGAAGTAAAATTCTGCAATAGAATTGTGAAAAAATAAAAAGAATTATGAAATGACATTTGCCTCATGGAAATTTAGAATGTATTATAATTTCACATTGTGGTGTCGGCACAAGAGTAGACCAATGTAGTTAAATCGAACAGAATAGAAAGTCAAGAAACAGAAAAGGTTTCAGCTTGTGATAAAGATGGTTTTCCCCCAAACTTTGCGGGTTAATGTATTATTCAATATAAGGGAAAAAGTATCTATTTGTAAAAAAATAAAGTTAGAGCCTTTACTCACCCAGTACTCAAAAAGAGATTACAGAGGAGTCAATTTGAAAGATGAAACTAAAGATAAAAATTCTTAAAAATATGGAGGAACAGATTCTGCTTACAGGGTTAGTAAAATATTTCTAAGAATAAAATTAAAGAAAAATAATAGAAGAGAATGAGAAATAGATTTTTTTCTACCTCAAAAATTATCATGAACAAATTTAAAAGTCCATCTCTAAAGCAGGTAAAATATATTTGTAAAATAAATGACACAGAATATTATCACCCTCAATATATAAAGAGCTCTTATAAATCAACAAGAAAAAAAGTCAATTAGGAATATGTCTTAACAGGTAATTCACAAAGACATACAACTGTCTTAAGATATTTTAAAAAAATACATCATTAGTAGTCAAATATCCCTCTTGTACCATTTTTTGTTTCTTACTCCACTGTGTGTGTTGGAGGGGAGGGGGAGGAATAACCTTAATATTCTACTAGGCTTTTAAACGATAATTTTATAGTGAATAAAAAATTTGTCAAAGAGTGAATTGCCTAAAACATAGTTAACCTGCAGTATTTCAGAAGCCTGCTTTGCTTCTATTCAGTCTACTTAAGTAGCTGTTGTTTTCTGTGCCCCTTTTGTGGTACTACTTTTAATATGTTTCTTTTTGAAAGTTGTTTTTTCCAGAAGTCACTGGAACTTAGGTCTGGATAGGGTCAGTATAATAATACATTCCACTGGCATCTGCCCAAGGCTGAGAGAGAAAGTCCAGCCCTTTCATGTCTTATTGGATTATTTCTCTGGTGTCTTACTTTAGCTCATGCTCTTCTACCATGTGCACCCTTTTGACTGTCTGATGTTCATGCAACTTCCTGAGAATTGTGACTCAGCATCATCACCACTACCGGTGTCCACCACAACAACATTGAGGACACTGCCAAAAGATGATTTCCCAAATCCTTATGCCCTGGAGGTGTCTAAGTGTCACTGCAATTCCTGTAGTCCTCACTAAACCAAAGCTGTATATGTGGGGGCAGAATGGGGGAGCCTGCATCCTTCCTGACTCCATGTCACACTTTGTCACCTGGGTAACACTGTGCTCCTTTTTCTTCCTTGGGGTAACAGCTCATTTACCTCACAATCCTTCTGTCTATTCCAAGGTACCAGACTAGGAACCACAACCAAGCTATACCCTTTTGTTCCATCCCAGTTAGAGAGTAGTCTCCCAAACAAAGTTCCTCTGAACTTTTTTCCACACACAAATTAGTGCAGACAAAAGAACGCCTAAGATGCCTGGTCCACCCCTTGTCTGTCATGTCCAGATATGAATGAATGTCCTTTACGATCATCTACAACATGCAAGAACACACCCACAGGCTGAGTTAGAAATGAATGATGCTCCATTCCCCTACCTCTTTCTGAATTTTTCCTTCACAAATGTCAGGAATGAGTGAGTGATGCTCCATTCCATGATGTTTTTGAATTTTCCTTCACATGTGGGGGAAATTCTACTTCAACATTGACTGTACTGTTAATACTTGTTTGACCTCAGCTAAACCATTTTGCTCTAGGGCGCTCATTTTCTTTCTCCATATGATATGTCAGTATCTTTATCTATATGCTAGGGACATGGTGACACAACACTGATTGACCAGAGGAAAGCAAGTGGCAGAGAAGCCCATGGCAAGCATACTAAAAATCTTAGGACTCTAAACCAATGAATCAACTAAAGAGGCAAAAACCTCCCTAAGAAAGAGAAGTGACCTTCTGAGCTTTTGTCCCTCAGGGGATATTAGTTTTACCTTTCCTGCTAAAATGATAGCAGCCAGGCTGGGAACTTTGGATAGATTATTTATTCAATGTGACAGCCCCTCCTCCTTTTTCCCTCCCTCTAACCCTTTACCCATGACCTTTCCAGACTCTTCAAGTTTTTTTAAACAAATCTCATCAAAGAATCAAAATTAGATGAATAGGCATTAATCACCTGAGTTATTTTTGTTTCTCTTTGTCTCAAAAAAAAAAAAGTTTAAACATTGCCCAGGTGATCTTTACCTATGAAAATTAATGGCAACAACAGCAGCCTTTTAAAAAATGTTAGATTATCCCTGATGATCAGAAAAACCAAAAGTTCTGTACTTCCAACCGCATGTGTGGTAGAAGGAAACATGAATTCTTGAAAGAGGCCCGTTGATTACAGCTTTCTCTTGTTAAAAAAGAAATTGCTCAGTGGGAAATGAAAGATCACAAATCTTCTCCTTTTAGAACCAAAAGATAGAGATATAATACCCTAACAGAAAGAAAACCTTCTCCCTCAATGAGCTACCCAAACACTGCACTGCTTGAATAATGCGCTGAGTTAAGTAGTGAGGCCTGAGATGCAGTAATTACTCCAAGGAGGCTGCAGGGAAAGGAAAGTACATTCCAGACACCTAATCATTTACAATTGAGTTTAATGAGGTTGTAATTTACAGCTTCGGGGTGGAAGTATGGAAAGGTCCCTGCCAGGAACTGGGCAGACTCTTTAAAATCCTGGAGTTTAATGAAGGCATTGGAGGGTGGACGCACACAGCCGAACTTGTGTAATTGCATCAGCTCAGGGCTTGGACAGGAAGTAAATGACAGGGCACTTGGGACCGACATCTGGAAACAACATGTTTCAAAGGATTTCATAAATCCTGCAGTAAAAGAAGAAGAAGAAAGAAGGAAAAAAAAAAAAACAACAAACCAGAGGTGAAAGGGCATAATTCTAGGGGAATGGGGAAGCACAACAGAGAAGGACCATGGCAGGTTGTTTTTAGTTTGAAGAAATAACATTTTCTAATGTCAAGGTCAGTCATGATAATAGTTGACAAAACACGATTGTGATTGTCAAGCCCAATATGAAAACAGAAGGGACTGAAGTTTCCTTTCTGGATAGGATTTCGGTGAAGACTGCAAAGGAGTTCAGCATCCACTGAAGTTACCTGAATACCCCTTTTCAGTCTTCCAGAAATGTTGCTGGTACCTTCTCTATTGTCGTTATTTCTTTGGTTCATAGTATAGTGGGTTAATTTTACTTTTTGTTTGCTGGTACTTTAAAAATCCAGCTAGTGCATGAAGGGAGTTTGTCTTAAAGAGATGGAAAAGGCTCAAGGTATAATTATGTAGTGTGGGGATAAAATGTCGCTGCTAGACTGGGCTTTCATTGTGTCATACCAGTGATTGACATATGCAGAGGTCAGTATTTGTTTTCTTCTCACTTAGGCCGAATGTCCTTCGCCTTTCATTTTATGTAACCTCATTTCAAATCTCCCAAGTGTCAACCTCGTTCTACCCAATTTCCAAGTCTTCAAAAACCGAAGTTTCCTCATTCTTTCCTTTTTTAGTTGTTTCTGAAAGTTGGGAAGAAAGTTGAAGGAACAATGAGGGTAGATCGAATGGAATAGAGAGGAGCCTTTGCATTTCTTGACTTATAGGAACAAGGATCCAGGTTAAAACTCATCCCTTCATCAGGCTATTATAAAATATTTAGGAAGGAAACACTATGTGGCTGTGTGCCGTGCAGGCAAGTGGTACTAGGAAGGGAAACAGTGATCACAATCACATTCACAACTGTAATTGCTCTAACAGGGCTGGAGCATTTACTCTGTGCTGGGTGGTTTACATATATTATTTAATTAATTCTTTCAGTAACCCTGAAAGTAGCTGTAGGTAGGAAACAGGCCATACTTTTATGCCATTTTGCAGATGAGAAAACTGAGGCTCATAGAAGTTAATTTAATAGCTCAACATCACTAGGATAGTAGGTCGAATGGAGAATTCAAACTCAAGTCTGTCTGATTTGAGAGCCTATAATCTTTTAAAAATGTAATTTAATTTATTTTTTATGCAGCAGATTCTTATTAGTTACCTATTTTATACATATTAGTGTATACATGTCAATCCCAATCTCCCAATTCACCTCCCCCCCACTTTCCCCCCTTGGTGTCCATACGTTTGTTCTCTACATCTGTGTCTCTATTTCGGCCTTGCAAACCGGTTCATCTGTACCATTTTTCTAGATTCCACATAATATGTGTTAATATACGATATTTGTTTTTCTCTTTCTGACTTACTTCACTCTGTATGACAGTCTCTAGGTCCATCCACGTCTCTGCAAATGACCCAATTTCATTACTTTTTATGGCTGAGTAATACTCCATTATATATATGTACCACATCTTCTTTATCCGTTCATCTGTCGATGGGCATTTAGGTTGCTTCCATGGCCTGGCTATTGTAAATAGTGAGAGCCTATAATCTTTTAACTCCTCTGTTATATTACCTTGAATTTTATATGTTTGCATATCAGATTGTAGGGACTTTAAAAAGGTTTGGCCAGAATGCAAAGTGATGGTCCTAATGACCTCTAGGAAACCATTCCATTCCCCCCCAAAGCAAAAACTTTAAAATATCTCGTATGACATTTGGACTACTGAATACAGAAAAAAAAAAGGAGAGTTTTTTTCTCATGTAATATCTTGTAAACCATAGATCTTAGAATCTGGCTTAAAGAAAAGGGAAAATTGGTTTTCAAAAGCTTTATTTTCCTATTTTCTGGAGAATGAGTTGTTTTCCATGTCTTGAACACAGTCTTTTGCTGATTAAAAATCAGAAACAAGTTTTTAAGTTTCTCAAGATCTATAGTCTACCTTTTGAAAGTCTGGCAAAATCTGTTCACTGGAATAGTAATTAGTCTTTGGAAAGCTATGTATGCCTGTCCACCACAAGAAACATGTGACAAGGTACTTAGTTATGGTTTCAATCCACATGAACTGGGAAAGACTTTCAAGTTAAATAAATCTTCACACGTGTGACAAAAACAAGCTTCTATACACTATGGGTAATGCCAGCAGTGAAATCTGAGACTGGAAGCACTTAATAAGGGTGGAAAAATTTGAAAATTTTAATATTATGCTCTTGTTTCCTCTCTCTTTCTGGTCTGCAGAGTTAACAGCCTGATTATTGAAATTTCCCTTGGTATTATTAGTTTATTTTCAGTTTTGAGAATATTATACTGCTAATCTTAGAGAAACCAATCTCTTACTTGGAAAGTGTATGTGTAGTTACCCACAAATCAGACTATTTTCTCTCTTTAGAAGATCACAGAACTACTAAAGTAAGTAATCTCCCATTCCCTGGACCAGTGAATACCAACTTATGTTGGATTCTTGATATCAGATGTTACTTCCACGATGCCAAAGTTGTGATACAGAAATTACCTCTCAAATACCTTTGACATGAGTCAAACACAAGTTAAAAGTAAAAATCAAGCCCACTTGCTGACTCTCTTTTTTATTCTTTGGAGAAGTACACTGATGTTCCATTTATCCAGCATGCTTGGGGGTTGAGCTCTTCCATTAAATAGATTTTTTTTCCAGAAATTTTACCTCTTCAAATGCAGCCTTTAAAAACTTACCACCAGATTCTATGGCTATCTTTCTAAAGTATATGAGTTATCTGTCTGCCTTCTTAAGAAGAAGATACTGAATACAATTTAGTCTCATCCTCATGAGCTCAGATCATTGTTGTAAACAGTTACTGTCTTATGTTACCCTGTACTTGAGTGTGGTAGGAGAATCAGTGTTGAGGTGTGAAGGGCTATTGAGATGTGAAGGGCTGTGCTAGCGCTGAATGAAAGCACACTAGGTCACTTAGATTCTTGGAAAGGCTTTTGGAAATTGTTTGTATGTCTGTGTGTGGGTGTGCTCCCTCTAGTACCGTCCTCATAGTTGGTTACTTTTAAGCTTCTGTGTTTGGGATACCTAGACCTAAACTTGTGGCTCTGAGAGCCTGCTAATAAGCTCCTTGTGTGTAAGCTTGGGCTTTCAGACATCTGCTCAGGTCCCTTAGAGGCTGTGGTTGTTTCATTTCTCATTCTGGACTGTGCAGTAGATATCCAAGACTGCCAGATTACTCACCTCTGAGTAAGCAGGCAGTTTCTCTAATGTTGTGCTTATTTTGCAAACTAGTAAATGGTTTCACAACGCTCCGTCTCAAATCATCTTTCTCCCATAGACCCTAATTTACTAACGATTCTGCCAGCTATTCCAGTCACCCCATCAGAGGCCCAGGTTGTAGCTTGAAGCTTTGGTTGTAGCATGTGGCATGATTTTAAAGTCAGGTACATTTGCGTTTGCATCTCTGCTCCCCAACTTAATAATTGCTAAATCTTAGGCACGATGATTTATCTCACCCGTTCATTTAACAAATATTTATTGAATACCTGTTATGTGCCGGGCAGTGTTCTGGGCTTCCGGGATAGAGTTCTTGGAGACTACAGCTCATTGGGGGAGATAGGCAACAAACAAGCAAATAAATATATGGTGTGTGAGATGGTGCTGTTGCAAGGGATATGGAAGGTAGAGTGGGAGTGATGGAGGTAGGTGTGGGGATGTCTATGAAAGCTGTTTTAGCGGAGGGGTTGGGAGGAAAACCTGATAGAAGTGCATTTGAATAAGACTTGAGACGCCTTGTATAGTCAACCTTTTGTAGAAGTTTTGCAATAGAGGAAGACAGATGTGTTATGGTAGCTGGTGGGGTCAGGTGAGGGTTTTATTTTAAGATCTGGCATTTCTGAATGCTGATGTGAATGACTCAGCAGAGAGAGGAAAACTGAAGATGCAGAGGAGAGAGGAAACAATTGCTGAAGGATTGTTGTTGGGTTAGCCAGAGCAGTGAGATCTACCGGGCAAGTGGTGGGCCTGGCCTCAGCTCAGAGGCCAAGAGTTTATCCAGGGCCACAGGAGGGATGGAGGAGAGTAAGGGCACACAGAGCAATATGTCAGTAGAAGTGGTCAAAATCTTTTTCAGTTGCTTCTGTTTTCTCAGTGAAAAGGAAAGCAGGCTCGTCATGTGAGAGCAGAGATGGGGAGGAAGTGTTGGTTTGAGGAGAGAGAAAAAGGTATCAGCTAGTCACCTTCGAGAATAGGCAAGTGAGTGAGCTACAGAAATATAGCTGAATTGCTGGGAAGCTCTAAGTGACCATTTGAGTTTAGTGATCATCCATGTAAAGCTAGATCAGTTATTTTCTTTTTTATGTAACACACTTCCCCCCTTTTTTTTCTGCCTTAAAAGAAAAGTTGTAATACTGTCATTGCCTCTGAGAAATACTGGATATTTCTGTCTCCATTCCCCCCCTTCACTCCCTTTCATGATTTCTTTCCCTTGTTCCTTAACTCCTAGGGAAGCCTGTTAGCGGTTTTCTCTTTTCAGCTTCCAAAACAGCTTACACACACCATTATTAGAGCACTCTTCAATAAGCTGCAATCAGTTCTTTACATTTATGCCTCCATTCTCATCCTTACTATGCACATATTTCTACTCCCAGCGCCTAGTACAAGATCTTCATATTGTAGATTTTTTAGGTAAATGTTTACTGAATGGAAGAAGGAAGGCAAAATAAAAGTTCTGCCTTTAATTTCCATATTTACAGTTCTGATAGATGTCCCATTTCTGGCACTCAAAGATTAAAAAGCAACTCACCCTTCCCTTTGTGTCTCTAGAGACGGACTAACAGTGATTTTTGTTTTCCTTTGGATTTATTTTGGAGATTCCATTTCTTTACCTAATATTTGTTATTTTTCTTCTGGTATGTCTGAACAATGAAGAACGTTTCTTGGCACCCATTTAACAAGATACAGTCAAAAAAGATTTATTTTCTAACAACTGTTTCCCTTTCAGATAATGGCAAATTACATAAAACATTTTTAGGTCAAACAAGGCAACTGAGAAATTTTGACTTTGACCACGGCTGAGGCAATTTGCTGTGGAGATGGCTGGAGGCCCACAGAGGTTCCTGAAGCCAGTTGGGGGCTGTAATGGATTTCAGATGTGCTCTGAATAACACTGAAGATAAATGTCCCAGAGGTAGATTATTGGAGGGCTCTTTAGCTGTTTCTAATAACATTTTCTTTAAAATTCCAAGATATTTTTTCTACAGATGCATATAATAATTCCAGCATGAACTAGTGGGCCTGAATGAAAACTACATGTTTGTTAATAATGTTCCATTTCCCCCTAATTATGAAAGGAATTCATGGTCTTGGTAGAAAAATTGAAAGTTACAGATAACTATAAAAAACAAAATAGAATCACATACATATTTACATACATATATTTACATACATATATTTATCTAGTTGAGATCATGCAGAATGTAGTTTCGTATATTAGTTTTTATGTGATATTATATCCTGAGCTTTTGCTCTCATCTTTACAGATGTTTCAAAGTATGAATTCAATAGTCATATAATATTGTACAGCAGTTTTTTCTTTCACGGTTTTCCATAAAGTCTTAGGGATTCTTAGAGGTGTCCCGGGGGCCACCACAGAGCTTGGGGGAAGCAGGAGTTGGGACAGAGGCCATTGAGTCTAGGCTCCCCTTGTACTTTTCAAACAGAGCAGCTCCACATTGAACTAATTTATGTATATGGCTTCTGCACAAAATTCTCCTTGAAGAAGGATTCCCAAGCATATCAAATTTGAAATCAGTTACCCATGAGCCATAATTTATTTAACCATTTTGCATTTGTTGCATATTCAGTGTTTCTGTAGTTTTAAGTAATATCATGGACAACTTTAAAAATTATATAACATTTATATTATATAATTATGTAACATAATATGTAAATAATACATAAATATGTAAATGTAAATACAAATAATGTATTTGTATGTACAAATAATGTATTATTTGTATAAATACAAATAATGTATTATTTGTATAAATACAAATAATATATTTATATAATACATTATATAATATATTATATATTATATATATTATAAATATATATAATATAAATATAATATAATACATTATATAATATATAATACATATAATAATAATGTATACAAATAATGTAAATATAAATACAAATGTAAATATAAATACAAATGTAAATATAAATACATAAATATGTAAATAAATATATAATATATATTTAAATTTATAAACTATATAAATATATAAATATTCCTTTAAGATATATATGTAAAAATAGATCCAAACTCAGATACTGGGTCAAGCATGGATGTTATTCTTTTGTGCTAGAGAAATATGGCCTGGAGGATGGTTGTGTAACTTCAACTCCTAACAGCAATGTACAAAAGAACCGGTCTCACAGCACATAACTGACCCTTTCTTGGTGTTATTTTCTGTTTGTTGGTTGAAAAGTAACACATCACTGTTATTTTAATAAGCAATTATTTTATTATGGTAAGGCTAAAAACTTTAATCTTCATGATTGTTAGTGATATTTTCTTGCATGAATTTTCTTTGCTAAAATTTCTGTTGGCGGATTAGTGTTTTTCCAATGGATTTTAAGATTTATAATTATGCTTTGTCTATTAAGGGTATTAACCTTTTTTCCTATTTGTGGCTGTTTTTCCAGTTTGTCCCTTATGTATTATGATGATTTTCTTATATTATTTGACATATTTTATGGAGTCGAATTTATCAACTATTTGCTTTATGACTCTTTCCTTGGCTTTTACATTAGGAATACCTCTTTCCACTTAAACCTTCACCTATAATTTCTAATAGTCCAATAATTTCATTAAAAATTAACATTAATTCACAAAGTTTACTTGGTATTAAGATATGTTTTGTTTTAAATTTACAATAGCTAATTTTTATGTTGCTTTAAAAATAATTCATACCAGCCTTATTGGATTATTAATGTGTGAGAATGTAACTGATTTTGTATATTGACCTTTCATACAACAGTTTAGCTAAACTGTATTATTTGCTTTGGTAGTTCGCTTGAAGGGTTTCTTGGAGTTTCTAAATGTCAAGAAATATTACCAGGAAAGAATTATTGTTTTGTTTCTTCTTCTCCAACCTGTATGCCACTTATCTTTTCTTCTTTGCTTACCCATCTGGCTAGGGTGTCTGGTGCAGTGTTGAATAGAAGTATTGATTGTGGGTGTTCTTATCCTATTCCTGTCTTCAAAAGGAATGCTCCAACTTCTCAACATTCGGGGTGATTGTTGTAGGCTTTCAGTAGATTATCTTTATCAGGTTAAGGAAGTTCACTTTTATTTTTATTTGCTAAGAGTTCTTTAAAATCATGAATTATTTTTGAATAATAGAAAATCATTTCCTTCATCCATTGGAATGTTCATTTCTTTCCTCTTTTATTTTGTTAAAGTGACTGAATTACATCAATTGGGTTTTCAGATGTGAACCCATATGAAATTGGACATGAATGAATTATTTATTTTATGCATTGTTGGATTCAATTTGATAATATTTTATTTAGGTATTTTTTGATCTATATTTTTAAACAAGACTGGATTAATCTTTCTTACAGTACTTCCATGTGCTTTTGGAATCAAAGTTATATAAGCATTATAAAATGAGTTAGGGATGTTCCTTATCTTTTTATTCTCTGGAAGAATGAGTATGGTAGGATAAGTCTGTAAAACCAGCTGGGCCTGGTTGTACAGACTTGTATCATAATAATAACAAAATTTATTCTGGTGGGTTGTCTGCAGAGGTAGACATGAGCAATGGGATAAGAGGATCCCATCCTTGTCTGCACATGAAACTCTATTTGCCTTTTCTGGAACCTGGGCTGATGTGACTTGCCTTCGCCAGTAGAATGCAGCTGTGGTCGTGCTGTGCCCGCTGTGGCCCATGGGAGGCTGGGCACCTTCTGTTTTGCTTCTCTTGTGATCAGTCACCATGTAAGAAATTCAGGCTAGTTTACTGAATGATGAGAGGAGAGAGGATTGATTGACTGAGAACAAGAGAAGTCAGTAACAATCTTGGAACCTCCAAGCCCCAGCTGAGCTGCTATAGTCAATACAACGTGAGGTAGAAATAAGCTGTCTATTCTGAGCCGTACCAAAATTTCAGAATTTTGAGAAGCAATGAATGATTTTTATACTAAATTCTAATGCATACTTGGGTCTGTTTCAGTCTCTTATCATTTAGTGTGATTGGTATCATCTATTATTTTTTCCTACCCATCTCTCACATTGTTCTTAGTATTGTTTGATTGCATACATTAATCTGGTAATGCAATTCCCCCTTCTTATTCTTGTTTTTCAAAATATTGTAGCTATTGCCACCTGTTTTTTCTTTCAGGTGAACGTCAGAATATTTTTGTCAATTTCCTAAACACCTTGGAACTTTCATTAGAATTGCATTAAATTTATGAATAATTTTGGGAAGAATACTTGCATGGTTATCTTTATACTCTAGATTATGATTTGTCATTTCATAGCTTCAAATATTTTTACATTCCTTAGTAATTTTTTAGTCTTTACATATTTTATTTGATCCTTCCTTCCTTCATTCAGTTAATTACTAATTCAGAGGCATATTTCTTCCTAAGCTCAAGCTTGCAGGCCACTGCTAGCAAGTGTACAGGACTTTACAGAAGGTGCTTTGTATAATAATCCTATCACCTGGTATTATTTTATTTTCTACTTCATACTCTTTTCCTATTTATTTTTATTTTATTGTGATTCTGATGTATTAGGGCCACCTGGAGTTACACTGTGTACATTAATGCCCAGAGTTTTATATCTCCAGCTTGCTTGGTCATTGGATGCATGCTGCCTTGAGAAGGGTATAACCTTGGGGAAAGCAGTTCTAGGCAGATGAGGCTGACCCTTAAGTTGCTGTCAGCTGGAGGCTCACTCCTGACCACAGTCCTCTTAGCTGAGCAACAAGTCCTATCTTTTTTTTAAAAAAAAATTAAGTAATTAGTTTATGTATTTTTGGTTGCATTGGGTCTTCGTTGCTGTGCATGGGCTTTCTCTAGTTGCGGTGAGCGGGGGCTACTCTTTGTTGCTGCACTCAGGCTTTCTCTAGTTGCAGCGAGCAGGGGCTACTCTTCGTTGCTGTGTGTGGGCTTCTCATTGTGGTGGCTTCTCTTGTTGCAGAGCACGGGCTCTAGGTGCGCAGGCTTCAGTAGTTGTGGCATGTGGGCTCAGTAGTTGTGGCGCACAGGCTTAGTAGCCCTGCGGCATGTGGGATCTTCCAGACCAGGGCTCGAACCCGTGTCACCTGCATTGGCAGGTGGATTCTTAATTCCTGCGCCACCAGGGAAGTCCCAGCAAGTCCATTCTGGAACGGGGACCTGGGTTAGTGTATTGCTGTATTCACCACAGCCCAGTTCTGGGAAACTTGGGAAAGTCATGTCCTTGGCCCTGCCAGTGGGGGTGGCGAGATGGTTCTCCATAATATCTGCTGCTTCTGGCTGTTCTGAATTCTCTGTGTTTTTCTCCACCACAGCTTTTCCTCTCTTCCCTGATGAGTGTTTATTTAACTTGCTTTAAAGTCACTGGAGAAGCTTGACTTCCAGCTTTGATGTAAAGAGTGACGGTGAGACCCTCAGCATGTAGCTGTTCACACATCAGCCCCAGCAATGCACAGCCCCGACAGAGCAAGGGGCCTCATATCTGGCTCTGGAAGGAGATCCCAATTAAATTGCATTGATGGCTTTTCCCTTTAATTGAAACCTCTTGGTATGCTATCACCATTGTTTGCAATTTAATCAAATTCAGCTGATGCTATCATTGAAAAAAAGTCTGTCCATAAGCAAAACAAAATTATTTTTTTCTTTCTACATTACCTGTTTCTCTAATCATCTCAATTAAGTTCTCCTTAGGACCATTATCTAGGGAAAGTAAGACAAATTTAGAAATGGATATGAGAGTAGCAGAACCCCAAATAGGTTTTTATTAAAATAAAATTATATTTAACAGTTAGATGCATTGAATTTCCAAAGAAATATAAAAATCTATTTACAATTAGATATTCTCAGTAAGTTATTTAGAAACAGTGATCTGTTTGTGATCAAGTTGTTTTAAGCACTTTTAGGTTATGCAACTGTTTATTTGAACAATGCCTACTTAGATTTGGCACTCACTACCAAATTTACTTTTAAAACTCATTGTATGATATGCCCTTTCCTCATATTCCATTAGGGTGTTACCAGTATATAAAACTAAATAAAAATACCCTAAAACCAAATAAGAGGAAATAAAGCCCCTAGAAACTATGGATAATAGGAGACCACGTTCCAGAGAACAGAAGGCAATTCCACCAGCTGCAATGACACAGAAGTTGGGTTGAAACTAAAAGACCAGGACCTATAATGCACCCTTAGAAATGCCACTGGAGCATGGCAGGTAGGAGAATAAGGCAGAGATTTTGACTCACTTTCACTCTCTGACCTTAGCTCTGAGAGACAGAAGGTTCACAGGCCGGAAGAAGGTCAGCCGTCCCGTGACACCTCATATATATGAATTTTTTGGTAAAGGTGCCAAATATACTTCTATCTCTCTCTCTCAAATTCCTAGTCCCCATCAAGTATCTTCTTTTGTTACTCATGGCAGCAACCTGTCAGTTGCACAAACGAATGGAGAGGGGTACAGGGATGTGTTATTTTCCAAGATGTGTATTTGCTTCAACTAAGAGGAGATAATGTCAGGGAAGAAACAAAAAGGATGCGGTGGGTACAAGGAGGGCTTTCGGGGGGTATCCGTGAACAAAGTAAAATCTCAGGCTGCATGCAGTTTCCTATTATGGTCAGAGACTTGGAGCTACACTAGAAGGCTGTGAACATCAGTGGGTCTGAGATGGAGATCCAGTCAGGGTGCAAATGAATGGACGAAGAGTAAAGATAATCTGCCTTGTAGTGCGCAGTAGAGGTCTCCTTGTTTATGCACGAAAAACAAACCAAAATAACATGAAGCCTTTGAAATATTCTGAAATTTGCATTTTCATACCATTATAATGTCAGCATTTAAAAATGTTATTAGAAACTTACTTTAAACCTATTTTAATGGCTATATGTTACCCTGAATGGAGGTACTAATATTTTCGTAGTTATTCTCAGATATTTGTATTATTTTTCACTACCACAGATGAAGATATAACAACCAAATCTGTGATAACGATTCTACTGTAATCAAATTTTTTTGTTAGAAGAGAATCCTAGAACTGGGATTACTGGTCAATGGCTATTAATTTTTAAATCATCTTACTACATACTGTCTGGTTACTTTCTAAAATACTGTCGCCCTTTTTACCACCACAACCAATGTATGAG
Organism: Kogia breviceps; assembly: GCF_026419965.1. NCBI lineage: Eukaryota > Metazoa > Chordata > Mammalia > Artiodactyla > Physeteridae > Kogia > Kogia breviceps. Next base: position 22,181,230 of record NC_081317.1, read on the forward strand.
CGTGCTTATTTAGTGGACAGCTGCCTGCAATGGGCTCTTGTGTTTGTTTTCCTTTAATAATGTAATGGGTGAAAATTTATATATTATTTTTATAACCATTTCCTTAATTAATAGGAAGGTTGGACACTTACAATTATTGGTTGCAGTGATTACTATACTTTCTCTTTTTGTGAAATCTCTGATCACTTATTTTCATTTACTCTGCTAATAACATGATACTAGGAAAGATTTTAATGGTCTAATTTTTTTTCCAGGTAAAGGCAAAAGAGAATTTTGTGACAGTTGAATGATAGGTCATAACCTTAAATTAAACCATGAAGGCCATAACATGCTTAGTATTTTTGAAGGCCTATTTTTATAACTTAAATATCTTATGATTGAATATTAATAATTGTAGCAATATTATTAAAGACAGGTACTATTTATTATTTTTTCCTAAGTGTTTAAAGTATTAAAATTGTTTTAAGGTAAGAACTATATTTTGTTTTGTTAATGGACAGGAAAAGCAAGACTTGAAGGGACAGAGCTAGAATTCAAATCCAATGTATATGACTCCAAAACCCAGGCTTCCATTCTTAAGGTGTAATACTTTCCCGTGTTCACATCTGCAAGTTCTTTTCAGAGACATTACCCTTTGTTTAGCTCTCAGCATTCTGTACAGTTTAGCTAGTTTCTTTTAGAAACAATACTTTTTAAGAATGGACATATAATATTAAAAGTAGTCACTATCCTAGCAAAACTAATAATTTTTGGTGGGTCAATAGTAAAAATAGTTATTATAATGACAGTAATAGGGAATATTTGCAGGATATTTCATATTTTGCATTGCCAACTGCAATGCATTGTGAAATAAAAATGGAAATACAAAACAGCCTGTATCTGTGATCCTATTTTGTTATAAATATGTATGTTTTCACAAATATATGCAAATATGCGCATAGTCAAAAGATAAGTGTATATTCCAAAATGCACACTGGGTATGCATTTATGAGTAGTTTTAAATTTTTTTAGAGTGTCTCTTTAAAAAGTATAATATTTTTGTGTTATTTTCATAATCATTGTAGTTAGTCTTTTTTATAATTTTAAGGCACCTAAAGAGAATTAAAGACAAACACCAGATTAAGCATTTTAACGGTAATATATTTAATATATAAAGGACCTATGTAATTTTATCATAAACACATTGGAAACCTGTACTGGAATGGGCAAAAATTATGACATTTGATTCTCATAATGATCTAAAGTAGATAGGACAGTGTTTTGTTGTTATTTTAAAAAAATATTTATTTATTTATTTTTGACTGTATCTGGTCTTTGTTGGTGCGTGCGGGCTTTCTCTAGTTGTGGCGAGTGGGGGCTACTCTTCGTTGGGGTGCGCAGGCTTCTCATTGCGGTGGCTTCTCTTGTTCAGAGCACGGGTTCTAGGGCACACAGGCTTCAGTAGTTGCAGCACACGGGCTCAGTAGTTGTGGCTCGCAGGCTCTAGAGTGCAGGCTCAGTAGTTGTGGCTCACGGGCTTAGTTGCTCCTCGGCATGTGGGATCTTCCCAGACCAGGGCTCGAACCTGTGTCTCCTGCATTGGCAGGCAGATTCTTAACCACTGTGCCACCAGGGAAGCCCTTTTTTGTTTTGTTTTGTTTTGTTTTGTTTTTTTACAGAGGAAGAAACTACAATTTAGAGGAGCTTGAGTGATTTTCCCAAACTCAAACAATTAATGATTTTTGAAGCTAGCAGTGGAATTAAAATTTTCTGACTATGAATAGGCAGCTGTAGACTCTTAAACCAATTAATACTTCATTTTTAAGGGCAAACATAGCCAAGTAAAGCAGGTGCAGTCCCTTGTAACCAGACAAATGAGGAGAAAATGCCTTGGAGAAAATGAAGTCAGAAGTCGGACAATCAGGTGATGATAGGCACCCCCCAGGTTGCTATCTGCTGATGGGCATGCACTTTCACAAAGGAGCCAATGGTCTAGGGACACTCTGAAAATCCAGGGGTGTGGTACCCATGGAGAGAATAGTTCCAGCTGGCCTCCGGCCTCCCATGCTGAAGGGCCAATCCTTGCTGGACGAGCTCCAAACTACCCTGAGAGGCACCAGCCACTACTGTGCTAGTGTGTCAGCTTCAGAGCCAGACTTTCTCCTGACTCACATAAACACAGCCCAAATGTGCACCTCCAGCGCCAAGTCTCCACTCCCAACTCACAAAATTTCTGTTGAAATTGTTAGTTATTTCAAATCTGGTTGCTTAAAATGGCTTACTCTGCTTTACAGACTTTCATTACTCTCCCGTGGTTAGGTAGCAGTTCTCCTAAGAAGCAGTCATCCTTAGAGCCCTCCTGGTTTAGAGAGAGTGTCACTTGGATGGATCAGGTTAGCTCCTGGAGCTCATGTTCTGATATAGTGTGTTGGACAAGCAACTGGACCTAGGTCACATACTCACCAACATGCAGAGAAGAACTTTCCAACCACAAGGTAGATCCAAATATACATGGTGATCTAGGTTTCGATACACGAATGCAGGATCCAGAACGTAAACCAGGGGAGTCTTAAATCTTCAGCCAGCATTAGTAGTGGGTATAGGGAGATAATGACTCTTTTTGAAATTTTGGAGTCTGGGCTGAGAAGGAGAGCAAAAACAGAACCTAGGAAATTCTGGTGGAGATTTTAAGAAAGTCACAGTCAGAGTTAGAGTGACAAAATGGAGAGATAGACGGAAGTGAAAAAGAGAATGGTGGTTGAATAAATGATACAGCATCTAGCATCTTGTTAAGGGTGACAGGAACATGTAAATATACTGTAGTGCTTGTTTTGCTGCTTTGTTTTGGGTTTTTTTTTTTTGGTTGTTCAACCTTTCCATTTGCTTTTGATAATAGCACCTGAATTTCCATGTGGAAATGATCTTTCTCCCATTAAATACAGTCTAATGGTCAATGAAGTCCAGTTGGAAATTCCCTGCTTGAATTTTTAATTATGAGCAGAGTGATGAAAGGCTGTTAATTATTGGAATTAATTCATTATGGCGTCAGTTCCTGGCGAAACACTATAGTTCCTGTTACTTAAGCTCTCTGGAGCAGTCTATTTTCTGTATGTTGCATGCCTGGTTTCCAAGCTTTTTTTCAATCTTGTGACTTCCTAATAGCCTTGCGATACATTACCCATTTGTTTAAATTAGTCAGTTTATGGCAATCACAACCAAAGAACTAATACTCAAATAGTCCAGATTAGGTAAAGTAATTAAAGTTGAGCCTTGTGATGTTCACAGTACCAGCAATATACTGAAATAATACAAGCAATCCTATTTTTGAGAGGAGAATGGAGCTGTAATTCCCCCAAATTAAAATGATCAGGAGTGGAGAAAGTCGTTGGAGGGGGTGAAGAATGTGAGTTGATTTCTTTTTCCCTCCAGAATTTTATTATGAAAAATTGTAAACATACAACAAAGTTGATATATTTTACAGTGAACAGTCCTAGGCCCACTATCTACCTTCTATTATGAACATTTTACTATACTTTCTTTTTTTTTTAAACTGGAGTATAGTTGATTTACAATGTTGTGTTAGTTTCTGATATAAGCAAAGTGAGTCCATTATACATATACATATATCCACTTTTTTAGATTCTATTCCCATATAGGTCATTACAGAGTATTCAGTAGAGTTCCCTGTGCTATACAGTAGGTTCTTACTAGTTATCTGTTTTGTATACAGTAGTGGGTATATGTCAATCCCAATCTCCCAATTTATCCCTCCCCCCTTTCCCCCTTGCTATACTTTCTTTGTGACATATTTATCCATCCCTCTAAGCATCTATTAATCCATCTTATTTTTGATGATGCAATTTAAAGTAAATTGCTGACCTCAATATACTGACATCAGTACGTTGTATCATGTATATATATCATTAGCAAGAGTTGAATATTAATTTCTAGTTTTTCTGTTGATGTAAAATTTACATTCAATGAAATTCACAAGTCTTGGGTGTTAATTTTGAGTTTTAACAAATGCATACACTGGTATAGCCCAAACACCTATTAAGGTACAGAACATTACCTTCATTTCAGAAAGTTCCCTTGTGCTTTGTCCTAGACAATCCTTGCCCCTGTTCCTGCTGGGTCTCACCCTTCCAAAGTCAACCACTCTGATTTTTTTATCATGATGCTGATTTCCTATAATTGTGAAACAGGTGAGCCAAGAAGACAGATGCCTGGATCTCTGGTCATAGGGGTACTAAAACATTACTGGAAATGTAACTATGTGGAGAAAATTATGTTTTGAACAGCTATTCTTAAGGAAAGTTCTGTAGGTGATCAAAGAGTGTTTTGCCTAGATAAGCACTTCAGTTGGAAAGAGTTGGCTTCTAGGAAGCAAACTCTAGTCATAGTCACTGGGTTTCTGGTTCCAGGAGAATGCAGGAGGGGCTGAGGTCCTCCTGACTCAGCTTTCAGCAAGGTTGCATATATACCTAAATAATATCTGTTTGAAGGCACACGAAAGATTAGCTACCTGTAGAGTCAAATTATCTGTTGTCCTTGGGCATGAAGAGAAAGTAAAACATGTGCTGAATAATGTAGGGCAATTCTGTTTATGCCAATTTAATTACTAACAAGGAGACATATACTAGGTTTTACTATCATTCACTTGCTACGGAACACTTGACTGAGAAGATTGGAAAGAGAGGGTGAGTTTAAATTCACAGATGGTAGGCTCTGGACAATGGAAATGGATAGACTGGAATCTGGTAAAGACAGAATATCCTCCTTTTTCTCTACTTTTCTTTCCAGAGAAGACTTTGTGATGTTCTGTGGTTGTCATGAATTGGTGAAATTCCAGATTCTGATGTTTTCTGACTACTTCTCTACTATTATAATATTCCTTCACACTGACAGAGGGGTGATCTGACCATTTATCATAATTCAATTTTAAGTTTGTGCCCAAAGGTTCCTTAGTTGTTGCAAAGGGTTATTTTTACCTGGAAATTAAAATGTATGTGGTTCAATGAGATATCACCTCTCATGTTAGAATGGTTATCACAAAAAGGCAAGAGATAACAAATGTTGGCAAGGATGTGGAGGAAAGGGGACCCTTCAGTGAGTGGAATGTAAATTGGTGCAGCCATTATGGAAAACAGTATGAAGGTTCCTCAAAAATTAAAAATAGAACTACCATTCTACCATTTGATCTACCATATGATCCGGAAATCCCACTCCTGGGTATATATCTGAAGGAGATGAAATCACAATCTTAAAGAGATATCTGCACTCCCATATTTATTACAGCATTATTCACAATAGCTGAGATATGGAAACAACCAAAATATCCTTTGGCAGAGGAATGGATAAGGAAAATGTTGTATACATATGCAATGGAATATTATCCAGCCTTAAAAAAGAAGGAAATTCTGCCATTTGTGACAACACAGGTGAACCTGGAGGGCATACGCTAAGTGAAATTAGTTGGGTAGAGAAAGACAAATACTGTATGGTATCACTTATATGTGGAATCTTAAAAAAAAGAAAAAAAAAGCTGATTTCATAGAAACAGAGAATAGAATGGTGGTTGCCAGGGGCTGCGGATAGGGGGAAATAGGGAGATGTAGGTCAAAGGGTACAAACTTTCAGCTGTAAAATGAATAAGTTCTGAGGATCTGTAGTATACTTGAATATGCTGAGTAGATCTTAAGCATTCTCACCACACACACACACACACACACACACACACACACACGAGTTAACCATGTGAGGTAAGAGATATATTAATTACCTTGATTTTGGTAATCATTTCACAATGTCAAGTCACAATATCAAATCATCATGTTGTACACTTTAAATAGTTACAATTATATTTTTCAGTTATTCTTCAATAAAGTTGGAAGAAAAAATAAAATGGAGATAATAGGGTTAAAATATATGTGGTTGCGGAACAGGAATAAAGATGCAGACGTAGAGAATGGGCTTGGGGACATGGGGAGGGAGAAGGATAAGCTGGAATGAAGTGAGAGAGTAGCACTGACATACATACACTACCAAATGTAAAATAGTTAGCTAGTGGGAAGCAGCCACATAGCACAGGGAGATCAGCTCGGTGCTTTGTGACCACCTAGAGGGGTGGGATAGGGAGGGTGGGAGGGAGACACAAGAGGGAGGGGATAAGGGAATATTTGTATGCGTATAGCTGATTCACTTTGTTATACAGCAGCAACTAACATACCATTGTAAAGCAATTATACTCCAATAAAGATGTTAAAAATATATATGTGGTTGCTCAATATTAGAGTACCAGTTTTTTTTCTTCTTGAGGTTTATTATTTATCTATTCTACAAGAGCATCCTTTTTTTTGGTGACCCTCCTTAAAAACTTGCAATGTGGCTGAATCAAGATGAAAATGGGAATCTGTGGGTGACTGGCCATCACACACCCCTAATAATCACTTGAGGTTGGCTACTGTCCATTCTACGAGGAACTCTTAAGCCATGTGGAGTCAATTTTGTAGCAAATATACTGCTGTTCTTTTGTAACTTAATTTTTAAAATATTTTAATCCTTTTAATTGCTTAAAATATTGTTTGCCATTTTGCACTCATGCTGCTGTCTGTTTCACGTCTCTCTAATTTCCTACGTGAGTCCAAAACTTTTATGCTAATGGTATAGATAATATATATTTTCCTTATCATTTTAAATCAGTATTATCTCTATCCATGAGTCAAAACGTTTTGCTTTTCATCTAGAGTTTTAAAGTATTTTTGTGAAACTGAATTTATTTTTCTTTTTACCCTTTTTTGGGCCCTTCCCTTATATTTGTGAATTATTATTTTTAACATATTTTCATTAAGTAGAATTTCTAGGTTTAATTACACAAGTTTTTTGTGGCTCTTTATTCACATTCCCATCTATGAAGATGCCACATTTATTGTACCTTCATCTATATTCAGTGTTTTTTTTAAAAACAAAGTTATTAATATCATGTATTTTGAAATAGAGCTTTAGATGACAGTAATCATAGCTCTGCAGCAGGAAGACACAAAAGCATCTGGAAAAGTAGTTTCTGTCTCATTGACTGCCTATTAAAAGAATTTATTGGTTTGTAACCCAGAGGTTGTTGACCTCTGCAGTTGTCAGAAGTAGCACTTCCTTTTAATTCTAAATGAAAGGATCTGAGCCCTCATTATGTTTGACCATAGGAAAGTTAGGCTTTTCCCATTTTCCCCTCCCTAAGGTCTCTGCGACTCCATATAGAATGCTCGGGTGTTTCCTAGATCAGTCCTGGATTTCACTGCATACTTGGGCCAGCGACCTCCTTCTGGTCTGCATCTCTAATCTTTGGATAACAATTTTTAATTATTTCTTAACTGGTTCCTAAGGGCACTGAAGCTCACCTGTACACCTTCAACCTGAATATGGACATAAGCCCATCGATGAATACCCAGAGCTCAGCTAAGATCAGGCTGTAACAGTGAACAAAACTCTACTAACAATACCAGATAACAAAAGGAGATTCAGTATAGAAAAGAAAATACTGGGTGTTAGATATGAGTACTTCTGGGATTCATAAACCAAAACCTACTCCCCATTCCCAGGACCCTTCAGGGCATCTGTCTTGTTTCCCCTGCCCTATTACCAAGTTGTAGGAACTGGTTCACGTTCTCCAAATGGGGTGTCTTTGAACTTGTGCCCTACCAGAGTCTGTGGCTTTCAATTCCTTCACAACCCAGCAAAGGGAAAAATCTCACCCTCCATCAATCACTTTTAGCCCAACACCCCAATTAAAAACAAACAAAAATCTGTAGGTGAACACCTTTATCTATAATTAAGCCTCCACAAATTCAAAGAGCTGATACTAAAAGACATAGAGATTGATTTTTAAAAATCATTAAGCAAACATTAAGCAAAACACCATCATCAAGGAAATGTAAAAAAGAAACCTGTGTAAATATTGATTCAAAGTTGAAATGTAACTGAGTGAATATGAGAATAATATATGATAAAATATAACAGTGTTACTCAAAGTATCATAAGTCATAGTCATTGTGATTTGGAGAAAACACCAAAGAATAAATCTAAAATTAACTAGAACTAATAAAATAGTTGAGAAAAAAATTCTGAGTTAAAGATAAATGTATAGGGGAGACCTTCAAGATGGCGGAAGAGTAAGGTGTGGAGATCACCTTCCTCCCCACAGATACATCAGAAATACATCTACATGTGGAACAACTCGTACAGAACACCCACTGGACACTGGCAGAAGACCTCAGACTTCCCAAAAGGCAAGAAACTCCCCACGTACCTGGGAAGGGCAAAAGAAAAAAGAAAAAACAGAGACAAAAGAATAGGGACGGGACCTGCACCAGTGGGAGGGAGCCGTGAAGGAGGAAAGATTTCCACACACTAGAAGCCCCGTCACGGGCAGAGACTGCAGGTGGTGGGGGGTGAAGCTTCGGAGCCATGGAAGAGAGCACAGCAACAGGGGTGCGGAGGGCAAAGCGGAGAGATTCCCGCACAGAGGATCGGTGACGACCAGCACTCACCAGCCAGAGATGCTTGTCTGCTCACCCACCGGGGCGGGCGGGGGCTGGGAGCTGAGACTTGGGCTTTGTAGGTCGGATCCCAGGGAGAGGACTGGGGTTGGCGGCGTGAACACAGCCTGAAGGGGGCTAGTGCACCACGGCTAGCCGGGAGGGAGTCTGGGAAAAAGTCTGGAGCTGCCGAAGAGGCAAGAGACCTTTTCTTCCCTTTTTGCTTCCTGGGGCGCGAGGAGAGGGGATTAACAGCGCTGCTTAAAGGAGCTCCAGAGATGGGCATGAGCCACAGCTATCAGCATGGACACCAGAGACGGGCATGAGACGCTAAGGCTGCTGCTGCAGCCACCAAGAAGCCTGTGTGCAGCACAGGTCACTATCCATACCTCCCCTCCTGGGAGCTTGTGCAGCCCGCCACTGCCAGGGTCCCGTGATCCAGGGACAACTTCCCCGGGAGAACGCATGGTGTGCCTCAGGCTGGTGCAATGTCATGCTGGCCTCTGCCGCTGCAGGCTCGCCCCGCATCCGTACCCCTCCCTCCCCGCTGCCTGAGTGAGCCAGAGCCCCTGAAGCAGCTGCTCCTTTAACCCCGTCCTGTCTGAGCAAAGAACAGATGCCCTCAGGCGACCTACATGCAGAGGTGGGGGCAAATCCAAAGCTGAACCCTGGGAGCTGTGCGAACAAAGAAGGGAAAGGGAAACCTCTCCCAGCAGACTCAGGAGCAGCGGATTAAATCTCCAAAGTCAACTTGATGTACCCTGCATCTGTGGAATATCTGAATAGACAATGAATCATCCCAAATTGAGGAGGTGGACTTCGGGAGCAATTGTAGCTGTGGGGTTTGCTTTCTGCATCTAATTTGTTTTTGGTTTTATGTTTATCTTAGTTTAGTATGTAGAGATTATTATCATTGGTAGATTTGTTTATTGATTTGGTTGCTTGCTTCCTTTATATATATATATATAGATATAGATATTTTTTCCTTTTTCCCTTTTTGTGAGTGTGTATGTGTATGCATCTTTGTGTGATTTTGTCTGTATAGCTTTGGTTTTACCATTTGTCCTAGGGTTCTGTCCATTTTTTTGGTATAGTTTTTAGCACTGGTTATCATTGGTGGATTTGTTTTTGGTTTGGTTTCTCTCTCTTTTTTTTTTTTTTACTTTTTTTATTTTGAATAATTTTTTATTTTAATAACTTTCTCTTTCTTTCTTTCTTTCTTTCTTTCTTTCTTTCTTTCTTTCTTTCTTTCTTTCTTTCTCTCTTTCTCTCTTTCTCTCTTTCTCTCTTTCTCTCTTTCTCTCTTTCTCTCTTTCTTTTCTCCCTTTTCTTCTGAGCCATGTGGCTGACAGGGTCTTGGTGCTCCAGCCAGATGTCAGGCTTGTGCCTCTGAGGTGGGAGAGCCGAGTTCAGGACATTGATCCACCAGAGACCTCCCAGCCCCACGTAATATCAAACGGCCAAAACTCTGCCAGAGATCTCCATCTCAACGCTAAGACCCAGTTCTGTGCAACGACCAGCAAGCTACGGTGCTGGACATCCCATGCCAAACAACTAGCAAGACAGGAACATAACCCCACCCATTAGGAGAGAGGCTGCCTAAAATCATAATAAGGTCATAGACACCACAAAACACACTACCAGACGTGTTCTTGCCCACCAGAAAGACAAGATCAAGCCTCATCCACCAGAACACAGGCACCAGTCCCCTCCACCAGGAAGCCTACATAACCCACTGAACCAACCTTACCCACTGCGGGCAGACACCAAAAAAAGCAGGAACTACGAACCTGCAGCCTGTGGAAAGGAGACCCCCCACACAGTAAGTTAAGCAAAATGAGAAGACAGAGAAACACACAGCAGATGAAGGAGCAAGGTAAAAACCAACCAGACCAAACAAATGAAGAGGAAATAGGCAGTCTACCTGAAAAAGGATTCAGAGTAATGATAGTAAAGATGATCCAAAATCTTGGAAATAGAATGGAGAAAATACAAGAAATGTTTAACAAGGACCTAGAAGAACTAAAGAGCAAAGAAACAATGAAGAACAACACAAATGAAATGAAAAATTCTCTAGAAGGAATCAATAGCAGAATAACTGAGGCAGAAGAACAGATAAGTGACCTGGAAGTTAAAATAGTGGAAATAACTACTGCAGAGCAGAATAAAGAAAAAAGAATGAAAAAAATTGAGGACAGTCTCAGAGACCTCTGGGACAACATTAAACACACCAACAATCAAATTATAGGGGTCCTAGAAGAACAGAAAAAGAAAGGGAGTGAGAAAATATTTGAAGATATTATAGTTGAAAACTTCCCTAATATGGGAAAGGAAATAATCAAGTCCAGGAAGTACAGAGAGTCCCATACAGGATAAACCCAAGGAGAAACATGCCAAGACACATATTAATCAAACTACCAAATATTAAATACAAAGAAAAAATATGAAAAGCAGCAAGGGAAAAACAGCAAATAACATACAAAGGAATCCCCATAAGGTTAACAGCTGATCTTTCAGAAGAAACTCTGCAAGCCAGAGGGAGTAGCAGGACATAGTTAAAGTGATGAAAGGGAATAACCTACAACCAAGATTACTCTACCCAGCAAAGATCTCATTCATATTCGATGGAGAAATCAAAACCTCTATAGACAAACAAAAGCTAAGAGAATTCAGCACCACAAAACCAGCTTTACAACAAATGCTAAAGGAACTTCCTTAGGGAGGAAACACAAGAGAAGGAAAAGTCCTACAATAACAAACCCAAAACAATTAAGAAAATGATAATAGGAACATACATATTGATAATTACCTTAAATGTAAACAGATTAAATGCTCCAACCAAAAGACATAGACTGGCTGAATGGATCCAAAAACAAGACCCGTATATATGCTGTCTACAAGAGACCCACTTCAGACCTAGGGACACATGCAGACTGAACATGAGGGGATGGAAAAAGATATTCCATGCAAATGGAAATCGAAAGAAAGCTGGAGCAGCAATTCTCATATCAGACAAAATAGACTTTGAAATAAAGACTATTACAAGAGGCAAAGAGGACACTATATAATGATCAAGGGATCGATCCATGAAGAAGATGTAACAATTGTAAATATTTATGCACCCAACATAGGAGCACCTCAATACATAAGGCAAATGCTAACAGCCATAAAACGGGAAATCAACAGTAACACAGTCGTAGTAGGGGACTTTAACACCCCACTTTCACCAATGGACAGATCATCCAAAATGAAAATAAATAAGGAAACACAAGCTTTAAATAATGCATTAAACAAGATGGACTTAATTGATATTTATAGGACATTCCATCCAGAAACAGAAGAATACACTTTCTTCTCAAGTGCTCATGGAACATTCTCCAGGATAGATCATACCTTGGGTTACAAATCAAGACTTGGTAAATTTAAGAAAATTGAAATCCTATCAAGTATCTTTTCCAACCACAATGCTATGAGACTAGATATCAATTACAGGAAAAAAATCTGTAAAAAATACAAACACATGGAGACTAAACAATACAGTACTAAATAACCAAGAGATCACTGAAGAAATCAAAGAGGAAATCAAAAAATACCTAGACACAAATGACAATGAAAACACGACGGCCCAATACCTATGGGATGCAGCAAAAGCAGTTCTAAGAGGGAAGTTTATAGCAGTGCAATCCTACCTCAAGAAACAAGAAACCTTGCAAATAAACAACCTAACCTTACACCTAAAGCAATTAGAGGAAGAATAATTTTTTAAAAGCCCCAAAGTTAGCAGAAAGAAAGACATCATAAACATCAGATTAGAAGTAATGAAAAAGAAATGAAGGAAACGATAGCAAAGATCAATAAAACTAAAAGCTGGTTCTTTGAGAAGATAAAATTGATAAACCATTAGCCAGACTCATCAAGAAAAAAAGGGAGAAGACTCAAATCAACAGAATTAGAAATGAAAAAGGAGAAGTAACAACTGACCCTGCAGAAATCCAAAGGATCATGAGAGATTACTGCAAACAACTATATGCCAATAAAATGGACAACCTGGAAGGAATGGACAAATTCTTAGAAAAGCACAACCTTCCAAGACTGAACCAGGAAGAAATAGAAAATATGAACAGACCAATCACAAGCACTGAAATTGAAACTGTGATTAATAATCTTGCAACAAACAAAAGCCCAGGACCAGATGGCTTCACAAGCAAATTCTATCAAACAATTTGAGAAGAGCTAGCATCTATCTTTCTCAAACTCTTTCAAAATATAGCAGAGGGAGGAATACTCCCAAACTCATTCTATGAGGCCACCATCACTCTGATACCAAAACCAGACAAAGACGTCACAAGAAAATAAAACTACTGGCCAATATCACTGATGAACATAGATGCAATAATCCTCAACAAAATACTAGCAAACAGAATCCAACAGCACATTAAAAGAATCATACACTATGATCAAGTGGGTTTATCCCAGGAATGCAAGGATTCTTCAATATATGCAAATCAATCAATGTGATACACCATATTAACAAATTGAAGGAGAAAAACCATATGATCATCTCAATAGATGCAGAAAAAGCTTTTGACAATATTTAACACCCATTTATGATAAAAACTCTCCAGAAGGTAGGCATAGAGGCAACTTACCTCAACATCATAAAGGCCATATATGAGAAACCCACAGCCAACATTGTTCTGAATGGTGAAAAACTGAAACCATTTCCTCTAAGATCAGGAACAAGACAAGGTTGTCCACTCTCATCACTATTCTTCAACATAGTTTTGAAAGTTTTATCCACAGCAATCAGAGAAGAAAAAGAAATAAAAGGAATCCAAATATGAAAAGAAGAAGTAAAGCTGTCACTGTTTGCAGATGACATGATACTATACATAGAGAATCCTAAAGATGCTACCAGAAAACTGCTAGAGCTAATCAATGAATTTGGTAAAGTAGCAGGATACAAAATTAATGCACAGAAATCTCTTGCATTCCTTGCTCAACATCACTCATCGTTAGAGGAATGAAAATCAAAACTACAATGAGGTATCACCTCACACCAGTCATAATGGCCATCATCTAAAAATCTACAAACAATAAATGCTGGAGAAGGTGTGGAGAAAGGGGAACCCTCTTGCACTGTCGGTGGGAATGTAAATTGATACAGTCACTATGGAGAACAGTATGGGGGTTCCTTAAAAAACTAAAAATAGAACTACCATATGACCCAGCAATCCCAGTACTGTGCATATACCCTGAGAAAACCCTAATTCAATTAGAGTCATGTACCACAATGTTCATTGCAGCTCTATTTACAATAGCCAGGACATGGAAGCAACCTAAGTGTCCATCAACAGATGAATGGATAAAGGAGATGTGGCACATATATAAAATGGAAAATTACTCAGCCATAAAAGGAAATGAAATTGAGTTATTTGTAGTGAGGTGGATGGACCTAGAGACTGTCATACAGAGTGAAGTAAGTCAGAAAGAGAAAAACAAATACTGTATGCTAACACATGTATATGACATCTTAAAAAAGAAATAAATGTTCTGAAAAACCTAGGGACAGGACAGGAATAAAGACGCAGACGTGGAGAATGGACTTGAGGACACGGGGAGGGGGAAGGGTAAGCTGGGACAAAGTGAGAGAGTGGCATGGACATATATACACTACCAAATGTAAAACAGATAGCTAGTGGCAAGCAGCTGCACAGCACAGTGAGATCAGCTCGGTGCTCTGTGACCACCTAGAGGGGTGGGATAGGGAGGGTAGGAGGGAGATGCAAGAGGGAGGGGATATGGGGATATATGTTTATGTATAGCTGATTCACTTTGTTATAAAGCAGAAACTAACACACCGTTGTAAAGCAATTATACTCCAATAAAGATCTTAAAAAAAGAGAAATGTATACAGAATTAAATGGATTTAAGTATTTACCATAATAGATGAGGAGGTATAAAGGAAATGAAAGTTTTACAAGAAACAAAAATTAATGATAGCTTAAGAAATGTGGGAATTCAGTGAATAAAGTTAGGAAATATACTGATTTAAAGTTCTCATAAAGGTAGAATTCTATTATTTATGCATTTATTCTTTAATTTCAGAATTATCATTGCACGTTTACATTCCAGGGACAACATTTAGCACTGGGAACACATCCGTGAACAAGACAGAGATGCTGTCTACCTTCATGGATTACTGTCTGTTATGAGAGATGGACATTTTAAAGATTTGTGTACTTGAATTAATTATTACATGACAAAAACCGTGATAATTGCAGTATATAAGGTAGGGGCTACCTACACATTTGTAAAACATGAAGTGGGAAGCAGTGGCACATTTGAGGAATTCAAAGAAGGCCATGGTGACTGAGTGTAGAGGGTGAATGGGGAAGAGTGAGTTTGCAGAGGGAGGGAGGGAGGCCCTAGAGCAGGGGTCCCCAACCCCTGCACTGGTAGCAGTCTGCAGCCTTTTAGGAACTGGCCGCACAGCAGGAGGTAAGCAGCGGGCCGGGCCGGTGAGCAAGGGAAGCTTCGTCTACCTCTCCCCTTTGCCGGCATTACCGCCGGAACCGTCACCTCCCTCCCCCCACGGTCCTTGGAAAAATTGGCTTCCACGCAACCGGTCCCTGGTGCCAAAAAGATTGGGGACGGCTGTCCTAGAACATATGGGGCCTTTTGACCATATTAAAGATTTTGACCCTTATTCTAAGAGCAATAGAAAGCCATTGAAAGGTTTTATGAGGGTTAAAAAGAATATTAATGACAGGAAATTACCTATCTATCCAACAAAAGGGGGAGGCTTTAAAAATTATTATATAACCAAAGATAAAATACTTTTCATTATGAAAAATGTTTATTGGGAATTTTTAGTGACATGAAAAATGAAGGTAACTAAAGTAAAATTTAATATTAAGTGTGGCATCAACTATGTTAATACCTGAAAAAGTTAGCAATGGTAATCTAGGATTGAGGGTTTCAGTGAATCTTCTTTAATATTTTTCTAGGTTTTCCACGTTGTCTAAAACAAATGTACATTTAGTTTTACACAGGTAGGAAAATGTAGTATTTTAATTTCTGATCCCTTCTGAGTTGGTCACATCAATAATTTATTGGTAGGCCCAATAACAGTGAATTTTAGGGTGAACTTAATTCACTTATTTTCTTTGTTTAAATTTATTTGGGTGTGGATGAGCCTAACACATTCCTGTATACTTGGTAACTTGTACTTAGGAGTGAACATGTGTGCGCAGAAAAGAGTTAACACAGCAGGCCGCAGACTGCTGTCCTTGGAAATGCTTGCTTGCAAGGTGGCCCTTGACTGGCGTCTGGAAACTTGGATTTCTGGAAGGTTTCTACCATTCCCAGAACTGATAAGAGCGGCTCACTCTGCCTAGACAGTTTGTACAAACAGTATGGTTTTTGCTGAATACCTACTTTCCTTCTGGGAGTCTGGAATTTTGGAACATGCTAGGCAGAGGGTGCCTGTGTGACCAGTCCCCAATAAAAATCCTGGGTGCTGCGTTTCTAATGAGTTTCCTTGGTAGACAGCATTTTACACGTGTTGTCACAACTTGTTGCTGGTGATTTAACTGCTTCCTGTGTGACTCCACTGGGAGAGCACTCTTGGAAGCTTTGCCTAATTTCCTCTGACCTTTGCTTCTATTTTGCTTTGATATTTTTGCCGTAATAAATCATAGCCATGAGTATGGCTTTCTGCTGAGTCCTATGAGTCCTCCCAGCAAATCATCAAACCTGGGGGTGGCCTTGGGGACCCCTGACACAGTTTTCATGTTGTTGAAACTCTTATCCCAGAGTTGTTTTTAATTGACTATTAGAAATTCATTTAAATGTAAGAGTTTAAGTGAAGAAGCATGCTGGCTCTGTCATTGCAGTAAAATGTGGTGTTATATTTATATTTGCATATGACAACATAGAAATAGTTAAACTTGTGCTCGTTTGCAGTAAGTGTTTTACTGACTTGGTCTGGGCATTGATGATTCACAGGGACAGCACAGTTGTATTTGAAAACAAAACATTCTAAATAACTTCCAAATAGTATGCAGGTCACCTGAAACCAAATAGTTTCTACTTTATACTATATCATATTTTCTTATTTTGCTCAAAGTTATTACAGCTCAACACAGTATATAGTTTTAGCTTCAAACTTGATGAATATGTATGTATGTGTGTGTGTCTAGGTCTACTCCTACTTTGTTTCACTTTACATTAAATTCTGAATATTTTCAAGTCAGAATATATCCGCCTAGAGCAAAATCTCTTTTGCCACAGCATTCTATCTTATGGATGCTCTACATAATTAACTAGTCTCATCTTATGATACATCCAGGCAGTCCCTCAATTTTTAGTATTTAAACAATAATGTTATTAATATCCTTGATCCAGATTTTTGAAGGATTATATTTAAAGGAATTATGGAAATCTATAACAGATTAAAAGATACAAAGTTATCAAAAATTTAAATATATAAAAAATAGAAGATTCTGAAGATAATATAATTCAATATTTACATAATCTTGGAGGAAGACTTTTAAAACATGGTCTCAAACAGTAGTAGAAACTACAATAAAATGATTGTTAGCTTTGTCTGCATAACAAATAGAAACATACTTACTATAAAAGGAAAAAGTCATAAAAAGGTTAAAAGAGGGACTTCCCTGGTGGCTCAGTGGTTAAGAATCCACCTGCCAATGCAGGGGACATGGGTTGGATCCCTAGCCCGGGAAGATCCCACATGTTGCGCAGCAACTAAGCCCGTATGCCACAACTACTGAGCCTGTGAGCCACAACTGCTGAGACCACATGCTGCAACTACTGAAGCCTGCGTGCCTAGAGTCTGTGCTCCGCAGCAAGAAAAGCCACCACAATGAGAAGCCTGCACATTGCAACGAAGAGTAGTCCCTGCTCGCCTCAACTAGGGAAAGCCCGCGTGCAGCAACTAAGACCCAACACAGCCAAAAATAAATAAATAAATAAATTTATGTTAAAAAAAAGGTTAAAAGAAAACAAACTGAGAACAAACAGAAACAAAGAAACAAAACTATTTGCAACCCACATAACAGATTAAAAATAACAGTGATAACTTACATGTTTATTAGGAAAAAAATAAATGCAGCAGTTGACAGGTGGGAATCAGTAGGGAATTTGCAATGGTCAAGAAAAATATGGAGAAGTTTTCAATTTCATTATGGAAGATAATCAAAATGCAAATTAAAATAACACAAATTTTTATTCTATCTTGTCAAACTAAGTACAATGAAGAATTATAAGACCCATTGTGAACATGGGTACAATGAAAAACTCATACCACTGGGGAGAGTGTAACTAGCATAATATTTAGCACATACTAGCCCCCCCAAATACTTGTTAATTGAATAAAAATGCATAAAAGTAAACTTCTAGGACTGATTATTTAAAAATGGTTTGTGAGCACATAGGCAACATTGTTTACAAGGAAATAACTTGGGTTTTGTTGCATATTAATTCCATTCTCTTTGACAGGGAGCCAGGCTGTTGGGTGAAGTGAGTGCAATAGACATTGCATCTTGCCTTCAGCAAGGTGTATGACATGACCTCTTCAGTGTGCTTATCACCAAGAGAGAAAAATAGAGTTTTAGGTAAATCTAAAAGTGAGTTCTGTGGAGGTTAGGTTTAATTGCCAGTTGTTGGACCTCATTCTAAACCTATTGAATCAGAATCTCTAGAAATGAGTCCAGGAAATTTACAAGCTACCCAGGTGACTCTTAAATATACTAAGATCTGAGCACCTTTGGGCTAAATGTCAGAAACATGATGGGAACGAATTAATGCATATGGAGATATTTTCTGTAGTCTGTGTCCCCCAAGATACTCTGATAATCATTTTCATCAGTGACTTAGATAATAATCTAGGATTGTTCTTTACAAATTTTCAGATTTCACAGAGTTGGCTGAGTTCATGGATACCTCCTCGAATGATTACATCAAACACAAAGGACTGGGACAATTAGATTAAAGTGAAATTTGATGGAAATAAAGGTAAGGTCACATACTCTATTCCAGATAGTATTGCACAAGGGACAAGATGATAAAGAGAGTTTTGGCATAGCAGCACTGATTATGAACAGCTCATAGGGGCTTCAGTCACTAGTCATTGACACAATATCAGTCAACATTGTAAATTAGCTGCTCTAAAGGGCTAATATGATTTTAGGATGCATTAATGTTAATGAAGTAACCATATTAACCAACAAAATAAACCTTTATTTTGTGCCAATCATTCCATATCAAATATATTCAGGTTAGGTGTCAAACTCTAGGGAGGCTATTCATAAATTAATCTATATTCAGAGAAAATCAACAAGGCTATAAAAGTGACTTGAAATTATGCATAGGAGGATATATTGATAGAAGAGGGATTTTCAGTTTGAAATAGAATAAACTAGCATTGGAGAAGGGGATGCATAATTTTAATTTATTTTTTATTTTGCTTTTTTGTTTGATTTAGTGTTATTTAAACATAATATATTTGCATTATTTTAAAAATTAAAAATTGAACAATACCTCACTGACTATGCTTTTAAACATTGTAGCATTTCAACACACACAACATAATATCCAGGAGAACTAATTCAACAACGTCAATGAACTTAAGTTTTATATTTTCCAGATCTTTTCCTTATGATTCTTTTATTTCCCAAATGAAATTTACAATTATTTCATCAAGTGAAAAAGAAGTCCTGTTAAGATTTTGATTGGAACTGCACAAAACTTATAGTTTAATTTTGGGAGTTTTCCTGTCCCAAATAAGACAGCCATTGTTTTATGTCTTTCTACAGAGTTCTTCAAGTTTTAAAGTTGAGATATAATTCAAATACCATTAAATTCACCCCTTTTAAAGTGTATAATTTAGTGGATTTTAATAAATTCAGAGAGTGTGCAAATGTCACCAATATCTACTTCCAGAACATTTTCATCTTCCTGAAAGAAACTCCCTAACCATGATCAGTCACTCCCCACTCTGCCTCCTCCAAGACCCTGGCAATCACTAACCTGCTTTCTGTCTCTATAGATTTGCCTATCCTGGACATTTCATATAAATGGAAGCCTGTAATACATGGCTTTTTGTATCTGTCTTCTTTCACTTAGCATATTGTTTTCAAGGTTCATCCATGTTGAAGCATGTGTCAGTACTTCATTCTTTTTTATGGCTGAATAATATTCCATTGCATGGACAGACCACATTTTGTTTATCCATTCATCAGTTGATAGACTTTGGATGATTTCCACTTTTTGGCTATTATGACTAATTCTGCTATGAACATTGTGTACAAGTTTTTGGGTGAACATATATTTTTGATTTTCTTGGTATATACCTAGCAGTGGAATTGCTGGGTCGTATGGTTACGGTTACTGTGTTTAAATTTTTGAAGAACTGCCAAACTGTTTTCTAAAGTGGCTGTACCATTTTACAGTTCCACCGGCAATATACAAGGGTCCTGATTTTTCCCCCATCCTCACCAAGACTTGTTATTGTCTATTTTTTAGAAAAAATTATAGCCATCCTATTGGGTGTGATGTGGTAGCTCAATGTGGTTTTCACTGGCATTTCCCTATGGCTAGAGATGTTGAGCGTATTTCAGTGTGCTTATTGGCACATTTGTATGTTTTCTTTGGAGAAATGTCTGTTCAAATCCTTTGCCCATGTTTTAGTCAGGTTATTTGTTGAGTTGTAAGAGTGCTTTCTATACTGTGGATACAAGTCCCTCATCAGGTATATGATTAGCAAATATTTTCTCACATTCCGTGAATTTTTTCACTTTCTTCCAAGTGTCTTTTGAAGCACATATGTTTAAAGTTTTTATGAAGTCCAATTTATCTATTTTGTTGTTGTTGTTTGAGGTTTTGGTGTCATATCAAAGAAAACAGCCTAATCCAAGTGATGAAGACTTGTGCTATGCTTTCTCCTAAGAGTTTATAGTTTTAGCTCTTATACTTAGGTCTTTGATCTGTTTTGAGTTGATTAGTGATGTGGTATGAAGTAGATTCATTGATTCCAAATTCATTCTTTTGCATGTATATACAATTGTAGTAGCAGTATTTATTGAAAAGTCTATTTTTTCACATTGTATTGTCTTGGCACTCATCAAAACTCAATTGACCATAAATGTATGAGTTTGTTTTTAGATTCTCAGTTCTATTCTATTGATCTGTATGTCTATCCATATGCAAGTACCGTATAATCTTGATTACTATAGCTTTTTAGTAAGTTTTAAAATTGGGAAGTGTGGGTCCTCTAACTTTGTACTTCTTTTATAAAATTGTTTTGGCTCTTCTGGATTCTTAGAATTTTCATACAATCAGCTTGTTAATTTCTACAAAAATAAAAGTCAGCTGGACTTTTGTTAGGGATTTCATTGAATCTGTAGATCAATTTGTTGATAATTTATACTTAATAATATTGTCTTCCAATCCATGGACATGGAATGTCTTTCCATTTATTTAGAGCTTTAACTTATTTCAGTGATTTGCTGTAGTTTCCAGTGGTCAAATCTTGACTTCTTTTATAAAATGTATTCCTAAGTATTTTATGTATTTTTGGTAGAATTGAAAATGAGTTGCCTTTTTTTACAGAATAATTCCATTTATCCACATCCTTTGTGCTCTTTTGTCTTATATTCTGCTTTTGCATATGATATAAACCTCACAACACAATGCCATTATTTTTGCTTTAAATTGTTAATTGTGTTTCACAGAAATTAAGGAAGAACAAAAGTGCTAGCCTTTGTATTTATTCAGCTATTTACCACTTCCAGCGTTATTTATTCCTTTTGTGTCAACAAAGCTCTTCCTCTGATATGTCATTTCCTTCAGCCTAAAGAGCTTCCTCTAGAATTTCTTATAATGCAAGTCTGCTGGGTACAAATTCTCTTAACTTTCCTTTATCCGAAAATGTCTGTATTTCATTCTCATTTTTATTTATTTATAAATTTTTTATTTTTTTTTTGTTTTTTGCGGTATGCGGGCCTCTCACTGTTGTGGCCTCTCCCGCTGCAGAGCACAGGCTCCGGATGCGCAGGCTCAGCAGCCATGGCTCACGGGCCCAGCCGCTCTGCGGCATGCGGGATCTTCCTGGACCGGGGCACGAACCCGTGTCCCCTGCATCAGCAGGTGGACTCTCAACCACTGCGCCACCAGGGAAGCCCTCATTCTCATTTTTAGAAGACATATTCACTGGTTAAAGAATTACAGGTAGACCTTTTTTGTTTGTTGTTATTAAAGAACACATTCCCTGTGTCCCATTCTCCATTGTTTGTGATAGAAAATCAGGCATCATTTTTATCCTTGTTTTTCTATATTTAAGGTCCTTTTTTGTTTTATAGCTCCTTTAAAATTTTTCTCTCTAGTAGTTTGACTGTAATATACCAAGGCTTGATTTTGCTTTTCTTTTAGTTTATGCTATTTGGGGTTTGCTGTACTTCCTGGATCTGTAGGTTTTTGTTTATAACCAGTTTTAGGAATTTTCAGCCATTATGTCTTCAAATATTTTTGAGCCTTTGCTCTCCTTATTTGTAGGATGTGGCTTTTACTTAAGGTTATGGTCCTATTCCTAAGACATGACATTTATGGAGTTCTCTAAGAGCCTCAACAGTGGCTGGAGTAGAAATCCACCATCTCTCAGCTCCATTGATCTCCTGTCAGCTCTCAGTCCTGCATCATCTATCTACTCTTTGCTGGCTTTGTGTTACCTTATCCTGTGTATATAGCCCAGCCTTGTCCAGTAACCCACTGGGCACCCCATGCAGATTTTGGAAGCTCTCCTCTGTGCATTACTTCTCTTGAACTATGAAGCACAAATTCCAGCTGCTTCAGTAGCTCTGAACTCTGACTCCTGCTTCATTAGCTCAGTAAGACTTCGTGCTCTGCTTGGGCTTCACCTTCCTACTCAGTCATCTGGAAATTTTCCCCAGGCAGCAACCTATGGAGAATATTGTTCATCTAGTGTATTTTCCTTCTCTTGAGGATCATGATCCTGTATTGCTTATGGTTCAATACCTGAAAGTAGTTGCCTTGTATATTTTGTCCAATTTTAGAGATGTTTAGGGTGGTTTACTCTGTCCCAGAAATAGAAGGTGCCTTTTCTTGTTAAATACTTTTTAAATACTTGGCAAAATACGGAATCAGATACATCTAGTCTGAATAAGGTTAGCAAATTTAGATGCCCACAGGAGTAATCCGGTAACATTAAAAACAAGTAAGATGATCTCGATAATCAACTCCTTTAGCTACTGAGCTATATGTATTTTTTTGGAAAACATGTGGGCCAAATGAAACATTCGAAGTATGTTTTTGGCCTATTACAGTTCATGAGCCACTGGTGGCAACCTCTATTAAATTTTGGATTTTAGCTTTGCCACATTCGTCTAAGTCTCTATTTCTTCATTTGAAAATTTAGAATAATGACACTTAACTCACAAGGCTGTTGACAACTTTAAATGAAATAGATACAAGCAATACTTGGTGTATAATATTGATTCAATAAGTGGAAGCTCATCCAGTAGCTGCTTTTGTCTGTAGCTTCTGGATCCATCATTTCAGTCAAGTGAGTTAAGTCTGGCTACCAGGTCTATTTTTTTTTTTTTTTTTGCGGTATGCGGGCCTCTCACTGTTGTGGCCTCTCCCGTTGCGGAGCACAGGCTCCGGACGCGCAGGCTCAGCGGCCATGGCTCACGGGCCCAGCCGCTCCGCGGCATGTGGGATCTTCCCGGACCGGGGCACGAACCCGCGTCCCCTGCATCGGCAGGCGGACTCCCAACCACTGCGCCACCAGGGAAGCCCTACCAGGTCTATTGACTACCTTTCTCAGAGAGACTACTGAGATCACATCCCCCATGCTTCATCTTCTTTTTTAATCAGTCAAAGCATGAGTGAAGTTCCCATCATGCTTGCTGCTTCCTTCCTCTTCAGCTAGCCTCTCTACATTTCCTCACTTCCCAAACTCTTTTGCTCTTCTCTCTAGAACTGCTGCTCCATAGCCAGTGATAGTTTTCCTCATGTTTTCAACCTGTTGCCTGAATATTCTCTCAGCTTCCTTGCCTTTCATGAAATCTGGCTCTTTCCTGAGAATACCTGAAGCTCTCGTAAGTGGCTGTGGCTGTTTACTTTCACAAACCCTATATCCCTTAAGACAAGAAGGTAGGGCTGGCGTCTTCCTAGCTTACCACTGCCACCTCCATTTCGCCACTGTCTTGTCAAAACCCTCTCCACTGAGACTTAATCCATTTTATTACCCTCTATCCTATTGCTTGCTCTCATACACCAACTTTCCCAGTCATTTCCCCTGCCATTCATCTAAAATACTGGCACCTGCCTAATTTTCTCCGTCTCAGTTCCTCCCATCTTTTCCTGTAACCTATGGATGATAATGGCATAGATGACCCATTCTGTGCTATTAACTCTGATTTCTTCCTCCTCTGCATTTCTGCCATGTGCTCTCACATTACTAGTACTTCTAATTGATCCATTTACAAAATCACTACTTCATACATCATTATCTGTAACCAAAATCTCCTTCCCTGACAGTTGCTTATTCTCCTACTAGAATTTTCCTCCTCTTTTCAAAACGTAATCCAACAGCTCTTCTAGCTTCTTTTTTCTTCATTTCCCTCTTTATTTCAGGTTTAGAGTCTAAGGCTCATGATTTCAAAATCACCCCTTCCTATAGCCAAAATTCTCTTTTACTTCTGTTTTGTTCATCACCTTGGTCTGGTAAATCCCTGATCCTAGATGAATCCAGTTACCTGTTCTTTCCATGTCTGCACCCAGTGCTGCAAGAGGAAGTTACGCAATAGGTCACAATGGTTCAGATATGAAATTGTAATTTACTTACCTACTCTCCACAACGGCTATAGCACCCCTCCTGCTTTCCTTCTTCCCACTCTGAAGTTTTGAACAACTAGTATAATGCAATATGGGCCCTGCATTATATGAGGTATAGATAGAGGCTTCTGGTCTAAGGCTATGGGCAAATGCCTAGCTTCTGTTCATCAACTTGGACACATGTGTGGAGATCCTTCTGTCCCAGTTCATACATGAGCCACATATTCCCAGTGTTCAGTTTTATAGGGTGAACCCAGTTCTGGCTCAGCACAGCATTTGAGTCTAATGGTTTCGGCTTCCCTCACCACAGGGCACCAAAACCCCAGCCCCAAGGCCTGCATTTCATCTGGTCCTCTGTTGGCTTCCTGACTTAGGTTCCTACCAAACACCATGGGTTCCTTCTCTGGTTTTCATTCCTTAAGACTTCTCTCTCTCTCTCTCTCTGTCCTTCTCTGTGTAGTTTTAAATATTTTTATTTATAATTTTTATGTAGCATTTATCTTCATTTGGAATAGGAGGAAATGAGTTGTAGTTTGTGCATTTTCCCATATTGACCTAGAAATCTCAACCTCTCTTTTGTGACAGATGTCCTTTTATTTGTAACAGATGTAATTTTATATTTGTTTGTGTGATTATTTGATTATTTGATTAATGTCTGTGTCCCCCACTAGACTCAAAGCTTTGTTGGGGCAGACATAGTTTTGCTTACTATGTGTCCCCAGCCCAAGGTACAATTCTGGTGTTTTATGGGCATTCACTAGTTGATCAAATGAATATATTATTTTTATTATTAAAAATGTAACAATGTCTTTTAGCATCCCAGACCATCGCTGTTCCTAGTCCATTCCCCTTACCTGATCAAGCCAAAAATTTCCCTCCCGTAAGACTCATGGGAGGTTTGTATAAAACCATTCTCATCTTCTGCTTGTCAGCTTCAGATTTCACTCCATGTGAGTCACTTACAATTACAAAAATATACTGTCATCTTCTGAAACCACCCCTGAATCACTTAGGATGCCCTTGGCTGCAATGAACAGAAAACTCAGTTTAATTTGCTTTAAAAGATAAGGGAATTTATAATTCACATAATAAAATTCAAGACATAAGGCAGCTTTAGGCATATTCATCAGGGTTGGTTTTGTTATTCCACAATTCCCATGGTCTCTATCCTCCTGTCTGTGCTGGCTTTGACCTTAAGCTGGTAGTAGGGGACCAAGACACTACAGCATCCAAAGGAGGAAGGGGGCTGAGGTTTTTCCATGTACCTCTTTTCTATAGTGATGAAAAACATTCCAAGAAGCTCCCCAGCAGACTTTCCCTCATTCCTCCAAGACTAGATTGTAGGCCTAGTCCTAAACCAATCCTTGATAGAGAGACTGGGATTACCATGTTTAGTTTAGTCTAATCATTGGGATGGATTGGAAGTTGATGGTGTCAACCATTTTGACCTCCCTAACTCTACTTTTAAAATCTAATTTTGGGGCTTCCCTGGTGGCACAGTGGTTAAGAATCCGCCTGCCGATGCAGGAGACACGGGTTCGTGCCCCGGTCCGGGAAGATCCCACATGCCGCGGAGCAACTAAACCCGTGAGCCATGGCCGCTGAGCCTGCGCGTCCGGAGCCTGTGCTCCGCAACGGGAGAGGCCACAGCAGTGAGAGGCCCGTATACCGCAAAAAAAAAAAAAAAAAAAAAGAATCCGCCTGCCAATGCAGGGGACACGGGTTTGAGCCCTGGTTCAGGAAGATCCCACATGCCACGGAGCAACTAAGCCCATGCGCCACAACTACTGAGCCTGCGTGCCAAAACTACTGAAGCCCACATACCTAGAGCCTGTGCTCCGCAACAAGAGAAGCCACCGCAATGAGAAGCCCATGCGCCGCAACCAAGAGTAGCCCCCGCTCGATGCAACTCGTAAGCCCACGCACAGCAACAAAGACCCAAAGCAGCCTAAAATTAAAAAAAAAAAAAACTAATTTGTAATTCCCATTCTGATTACACTTCCTATTCTTTCATTTTTCTCACTTCTTGACCTTCCCTCAATCTCTTCTATGTCTTTATTGAATCCTGTAGTCTATCAATAAACTCAATTTTTCTAAAACATCAGCCCTCAACTGGCAGCACTAACTCTGCTTCCTAATCTAATATTCTTTCCCGCAGGACTCTTCAGCACACTCAGTTACTTCATCATGACCATACTTTAGCCACAACAACCAAATCAATCCTCAGTCAATCCTAGATGACTTAAACAGTTAGCTTTGCTGGAAAAAATGGCATTGTTCTACAAGATTGTGTTACTGTGAATTCGTAGGTGTTAAAGTGAACATGGCCCTTACTGCTGTGCAGATAAGGTGGGTTTTATCCTGATTCTACAGAGAGTGGGTTGTATCCTGATTCTACAATTCACTAGGTTGTGTGACCTCGGGCAAGTCATTCAACCTCTCCGTTTCCCAGTTACTTCATCTCTAAAATGAGAACAATGGTACCTACATCAAGAGATTGTTTTAAGGATTAAAAGAGCAATATACGTAAAGCAATTTGTCCACTGGCTGGCATATAGTACTTAGTTAATGCTAGCCCTTGTTTTAGTGGCAAATCCTAAACTTTGCCCCTCTCCTTATATCGCCTCCCTTGAACTTGCTTTTCCTCCCCATTGGCCTCTACTCTTAATGACTGTCTTGACTTTATGGAGAATAGAGGCCAACATTTGTGGATCCTCTGGTTTCCTTTCATCTCCAAATATACGAAGAACTGTATTCATTGTTTTGCACCCTAAATAGCTAGCACAGGCCTGGAAGTTGAAAGTATCTGGTGCTTGTTTGTTCCACTGAATTTAAAATGTCCTCATTTTTTTATGTTCATTCCATGAAATTAGGGCAAGATAAGGGGGCAGGATTCACAATTGCAATCATTTGGAAATTAGGCTAAATATTTGCTTGTGATGGTTGGTGAAAAATAAATCCTCTGGTATTTAAGATCGGCTTGAAGGAGACTTGGGAATCAGGAGATGTCTACATGAAAGGACTCATTTAGCTCTGATAATTAGCAACATAAACAAAAAACAGATGAATAAGCTGGCTTTATTTGTAAATAAACATTTATAGTCCAAATAATTTCCCCTCTGTGACAGAGACTTCCTTGCTCAATATTGCAACATCTCTCAAGTATAAACAGTAAAACCAAATGGCTACAGACAATGATCAATGTGTTTTATGATAGCAATACAGAGGGAGAACAAACATTCCCCTACTAACTAAACACAGCCAACCAAGCAAAGTCATTTGAACCTCTCTTGTGTCAGGATCGGAATATAATAAATATGTTTTTTCAGTGTATACTGAAACTGAACTTCTGTGACCAATTCTGACAGTGACTTAAATTTCTTTCGCTGAAGTAAGCTTGGATTTAGGAGAGAACATTAGAATGATGTTATTTGCTTGAGGATATTTATTCTAGTATATAAGTGTTGTAAGCTAAGATCTTGGTCTAGAAATCTGAGATATGGAATTTTAGCCAGGGAAGGTTGTGGATTCAAACTCCTCTGAAAAGTCATTTTCTTAACAACTTTTTTTCCCTCAAGACTATCCATTTTATTTGTGTTCAGTGTTGAGTATATAGACTTTCATAAGCCACTAGTCTTCATGGGGTTTTGAGAAGGGAATATGCCACTGGTAATTTCTGAAATGTGAGGACATTGGTTAGGTGAAATTAAGCTGGTTGTGAATCAAACACCCACCATTTAGGAGTTCAGATAATTTAGAGATTTTCTACCTTCCACACAGATTTCATGTGCAGTTGCAATGATCCGTTCCTAGAACTGCCTATACAGATTTAATGGGGTCTTCTGTTTTCGTAGTACAAAACTGTAACCCACTTGGCCCCCAGTTCCTTTTCTTTGGCTCTTCTTTATTCAGCCAATATATGTAATGTTTCTTTTTCTTTTCATTAATTTCTCGTGTTTTCCAAAAATAATCACTTTAAATTGAGAATGGAACATTGGTACAAATTCGAATTGACATCACATATCAACGAATTGAGTTGTGTTAACGCTGTGTGTTCGTAATGATGGTCTATTAGGATTCTATGTCACAGGAGCCAAACTGATTAAACTTAAGCAAAATCGATGGATTTGTTTGAATGATTCTAGGCACTCTCATGGGATTCAAAGGCAATACGATACCATGTTTCAGGAGTAGACTGAGAAGGAACTGCTCTGTAAGTCCTCTTTCTCCGTTTTCCCCCATACTGTCACTGCACATCAGCTTTATTTTATTTTAAAAAAATTTTATTTTATATTGGAGCATAGTTGATTAGCAAGGTTGTGTTAATTTCAACAAAGTGATTCAGTTATACATATACATGTACCTCTTCTTTTTCAAATGCTTTTCCCATTTAGGTTATTACAGAATATTGAGCAGCGTTCCCTGTGCTATACAGTAGGTCTTGTTGATTATCTATTTTAAATATAGCAGTGTGTACATGTCAATCCCAAACTCCCAATCTATCCCTCCCTGCCACCCTTCCCCCTGGTAACCATAAGTTGGTTCTCTAAGGCTGTGAGTATGTTTTTGTAAATAAGTTCATTTGTATCAGTGTGTTTTTTACATTCCACATATAAGAGATATTCTATGAGATTTGTCTTTCTCTATCTGATTTACTTCATTTAGTATGATAATCTCCAGGTCCATCCATGTTGCTACAAATGGTGAAAGAAGTATGTCAGAGGGTATGTGTCCAAGAAATTCATTAGTCTTGCACTTCTAGAAGCAGTGAATGACCTTTTGAAAGGAGGCATTTATTAGATTTAGTTTTGGTTCATGATCAGTTTTCATCTTTTTCCAGTGCCTTCATAGTCTTTTAAAAAAAATTTTATTGCAGTATAGTTGATTTACCATGTTGTGTCTAATTTCTGCTGTACAGCAAAGTGGCTGTATTCTTTTTCATATTCTTTTCCATTATTTCACAGTCTTTTTCATAAGAAGTGGATAAGCTAAATGGGGAACTGCTAGCCAGATGTCATTGTAATCCAGAAGTGTTTTATAGAATTTCTTAAAAACTAGAGTAAGTTTTAGTTATTTTGAACTCTATTAACTGTCCAAGATACAGCCATTACTTCTTGCAATTGAATGTTACTGACCAACAAATGACGTTGGCGACCGGTGGCTTGTACTTGTTTCATTAAGAGATTCCAGGTTTAAATTAGATTCCAGGTTTAAATTAGAAGCTCAAGGCACTGAACTACAATTGGATGAGACTCAAACTCTATTTGCAACATCGAACAATCAGCTATAAACAAAGAGAATGGGGAAAAATTTTACTTTTTGTATAATTTCCCTAATTCTTGTGTGGCCTGATTGGGTGTTAGGTATCTTGGTCCTCTCAAATCAAACTGTTCCATGGGATTTTGTATTTAAGGCAGTTTGGTGCACAAGTCATTTGACGGTTTTAAGGGCTTAGTCTTCCTGGGGCCTGGGTACTGAGTATCTCATGGAATAGGCCTGTTCTTCTGAGCTTTGAAATGTTATTCATTGGATGGGAGCTGCGTCTGCTGACCAGGGGAGCCTGATTTGCAGGGATTCAGCTGCAGTAGTTGCTACGGATCTGGGAGAAGACAATCCCCTTCTAGCAAAAACAAGCAAACAAAAATGATCTCACCCCTCTGGGCTATCTCATCTCTGTGTGCATTTTAGCAAACAAGTTGTGCTAAGGGGCATGGAGAGCATAATGTTTAGTAGGTGGAGACCTACATTTTATCCCTTCCTAAAAAGCTTTAATACTTGAAAATGCCTTGAAGCTTCAAAGAGTTTGATATAATCTGAGAGTGATCTACAAACCCTGCAGGGATATTCCCTTTGGAAAGGAATTGTGGCTCAAAGGTACTAAATATAAAATGTACTCTTTCCTGAGACCCAGAGCTCCTGGGTCCAAATCCTGCCTCTAAATAGCTGCATGTGCTTACTCACTTCTCTTTTCTTTACCTCCGTTTCCTCATCTCTAAAACCAAATGGCTGATCTTTTTTTTGTTGTTATTTTTAAGAATTTATTTATTTATTTACGCATAGCACAGGGAGATCAGCTCAGTGCTTTGTGACCACCTAGAGAGTTGGGATATGGAGGGTGGGAGGGAGACGCAAGAGGGAGGAGATATGGGGATATATGTATATGTATAGCTGATTCACTTTGTTATAAAGCAGAAACTAACGCACCATTGTAAAGCAATTATGCTCCAATAAAGGTGTTAAAAAATTATTTATTTATTTAGCCACATGTGAAGCATGCGGGATCTTATTTCCCCAACTAGTGATTGAACCCATGCCCCCTGCAGTAGAAGTGTGGAGTCTTAACCACAGGTAACTGCCAGGGAAGTACCCCAAATGGCTGATCTTGATTGACATAAAGATGCATGTAAAGGGCTAAAGCATAGACAGGGCTTAGGCTACCAGGTGCTCAAAAAATGTAGTTAGAACTCCCTCCTCAGTTCGACCTCAGGATAAACACCTGGGAGGAGGATGCTCTTAGCTAATTAAGGGAGCAATTAGGAAATTGCTTCCTATGGATTAGACTTTACTATTTGTTTTATGGCAATGAGAGTGGCTGCTCTCTATAGGTGTTTGTAATGATTTAGCAGTTAACTGTTGGGCAATCTGAAGAGGAGAGAAGTTTGTAACTTACGTAGGTAAGGTGACCTCTAAGGGGAGCTGGGAAGTGAGCAGCTTTTGCTCACTTAGTCATGTCAAAACAAGCGCAAAAGAAACTGTCTTGAATAAATGTGTAAGGTGACTGCTGTCAGGTCTGGTACCACTTCCAATACTGCTTAACAGATTTTCATTTAAGCAGTATTTATAGGACCCTTACCTTCTCCCAGGGACAGAGATAGAACAGAGCTCCTGCCAATAAGATGATTATAATGGGGAGTGAGACAAGCAAGTCAACAAACAGTTGCAAGTCAGTGGGACAGACGCTTAGATAAATAAGTGCACAGGAAGCTTTGGTTTTATACAGGAGGGACTGCTTCAGGGGAAGGAGCATCAGGGAAGCCTTCCTGGAGGCAGAGACTCTTGAATCTTGAAGGATGAGCAAAGAAGTTAACCAAAGAGGTAGATGGAGGAAACTCATTGAGTGGCACTCTTGGAAATATGTGAGCAGATCCTAGCAAGTGTGTTGTTGGAGCATCATGGAATGGGGTATTTAAATATCAAAGTAGGCTTTGCAAAGTATAGTGTTGAATAATTGCTTACTGAGTGAATTAATCAGAGACTTTGTCAGGTGCCCTGATAAAGTTCAGGTAAGTATTTTCTATTGCCTTTCCCTGATCAGCCTATCATAATCTATTAAAAGAGAAATGAAGTTAGTTTACCACAACCATTTTTCTATAACCATTATGGTGCTAGTGATCTTTGATTTTTCTTTTTAAAAAATTTTTATATTTTTATATAATTTTTAAAGGTTACACTCCATTTACGGTTATTAGAAAATATTGACTATATTCCCTGTGTTGTATAGTACATCCTTGAGCCTATCATATACCTAATAATTTGTATCTCCCACTCCTATATTGTCCCTCCCTTGACCCACCACTAGTACCCACTAGTTTGTTCTCTATATCTGTGAGTCTGCTTCTTTTATGTTATATTCACAAATTTGTTGTATTTTTTAGATTCCACATATAAGTGATATCATACAATATTTATCTTTCTCTGTCTGACTTATTTCACTTAGCATAATGCCCTCCAAGTCCATCCATGTTGCTGCAAATGGCAAAATTTCATTCTTTTTCATGGCTGAGTAGTATTCCATTGTATACACGTATACCATCTCTTCTTTATCCCTTCATCTGTTGATGGATACCTAGGTTGTTTCCATGTCTTGGCAATTTTAATTAGTACTTCTATGAACATTGGGGTGCATGGATCTTTTCAAATTAGTGTTTTCATTTTTTTTGGATATATACCCTGGAGTGGAATTACTGGGTCATATGGTAGTTCTATTTTTAATTTTTTGAGAAACCTCCATACTGTTTTCTACAGTGGCTGCACTCTGATTTGTTTTTCAGTGGTTACAGTTGCTTTTTTATAAGGGTCGATACTAAAAAAATTCCTTAGTGAGCAGTTTGCAGGACCTTTTTCAATATTGGAATTACATTTTTCTCACATTTACATTTTTCAAAATTCAAAGATGTAGTGACTTAGAGATTTCATAAGCAGGTTTGCTCTGTAAACTGGTATATAATTATCACCTCCCCTTAGACAACTCTATGTTGATCAGGATTAGATCCGGAAAGGAAATACTTTTGTAGAATAATGGAAAAGTGTGAATATGAGAATGAAATTAAACCTAGTTTTGGAGAATAGTTCTCCCACTTACTAGCTTGTGTAACCTCTGAGTTTTATTAAGAGTGTTAGGGCTTCCCTGGTGGCGCAGTGGTTGAGAGTCCGCCTGCCGATGCAGGGGACACGGGTTAGTGCCCCCGTCCAGGAGGATCCCACGTGCCGCAGAGCGGCTGGGCCCGTGAGCCATGGCCGCTGAGCCTGCGCATCCGGAGCCTGTGCTGCGCAACGGGAGAGGCCACAACAGGGAGAGGCCCGCGTACCGAAAAAAAAAGAGTGTTAAATGTGATAACATCTGTGAAAGAAGTAATTAATTTTCCTTTTCTCTTCCCTCTGGGTAGTCAGGTGGTTCAGTTGATTTCCTCTTTATTTTCCACAAAAATTAAAAAAAAAAATTAAGGAGAGTTATCCCCAGTACCCCATTTTTATATATAGTTTGCTTCATTTTCCATATTCTATTTTAATTCTTCTCTCTATTCAGATCCCTTATTACATAATCCATTTTCACACTAGCATCTCATTGCTTGGATTACTTTATAAAGTGTTTCAGTGAGGAATATTGAAATTTGTTTGTCAGAAATTTTTTAAAAATTCAATAAATCTAGAAATCAGTTTAGAAGTGAATTTAAAACTTTATTGATAAAGTGATCATCACTCTATCTCTAAAGATTATGGAAGGGTCCAATAATAGTTTTGCATTCTACATGTATAGCAACACAATACTCTTCATAACCTACAAAGTAAATATTGTACTCCTTTTACAAATAGAGAAGTTGTGGCTTACAGGGGTTGGAAAGCTTGTCCTGGGTTGTTCTATAAAGTGACAGAGCTGGGATTCAAAGCCAGGTCTTTTCCTGGTGTATCACGATCCCCTCTACCTTATGATATTCATTCTTTTCATGTTTTATACCTTTACAGTTCATGTGAATTTAGCATTGGCTTTATTCCTAAGGTTTCTGTGACTATGCTTTTGGCAGTTAATGGCCTCTACACCCTACACCAGATTTAATAATATGTGGTAGTTGCTTCAGATATTCTCTTCAGATTTTCTCTTCCCTTCTTCCTGGGAGCTAGCTTGTGTCCTGACGTTCTCATGCATGTCTTAAATCTTTTACCATAAATGTGTATCTCCATAAACATAGTATTCTAAATATGAATAATATGGTCATTTCCTCATATATTTTCATATTTCAAAGAATCAGACATCATTTCAAGATGAACCAATTCAAGATGAACCATTAAGCAGATGTATCACTTAACAAAAATGTGGGAGGGAACTCAAAACCAAAAGCATTATATTTAAAACAGATGCTCTAGTATCTGAAACAGAAAAGAAAATCTAAAATCACAGAATGAAAAAGAAAAATGGTCACCTCAAAAAAAACATTTGTGTTACTTTATATTTCAGGAGGGAGATATGTTAAAATATTTACTTTGGCTACAATTAATCAAGTATGGAAACATTGATACTAAAGGAGGAAATGGAATAAAAAGAAACCCAATGAGGCTTTTATATACTTTGCATCCTGAGGACTATAAGATTTCCTGGCATATTAAAGACTATAATTGGAGAGATCAATGATGAAACAAATTAGTACAGGGCATTTTTCCTTCGTCTAATTAAACTCCCTGAATCATGGAATTTAAATTATACGTGGAGATGCTCTGTCAAAACGCTCTCCTGCTTCTTCAGTAATTGAAAGCAACTGGATGCCCCTGGTCCGCAACATCTGGGAAACTTTCATCCTTTTTTTTTTTTTTTTTTTTTTTCCCAAGTGTGTATACACATAAAAGCGAGTATCTCTAGTTTTCCAAATAGATTTCAACTTTGTCCTCATTCAGCATTTTGTTGAATTTTAATTTATCATTAAAATTATGTCATAGACATAGCAAAAGAAAATCAAGGTGAAGGGAGACCTACTTTCAGCTTGCGTACAACTCTTGTTATGTTTACCTGGGCCATATGTTTATCCTGCCCTCAGGTCTGTGCTGGTGGCATGACATTTCAGGGTTATTTCACTTGGGTTTAGGATTCTTTTGCAAAATGCAGCCTCTGAATTATAGCCCCTGGGAGCTAAGACAGATAAGGATGGAACTCAGGTAAGTTCTGCCTCAGAAGTTGAGACATCCCGGGGCTATTAGCCTTCTGAAGCTGACAGCACTTCTCAAGTCCCTGGGACTGTTTCTCCAAGAGAGATCTCAGCTCTGACTTCACTCTTCTCTCCACCTGGGCGATCCCTTCTTTTGAAGTGAGATGGAAGCTATTACTACAATTGTAAGATACAAGGGATCTTAAAATATACAGGTCTGTAAATATTTTGTAGGATTTGTACTAGAAATAACTCTTTACACTTAAGCCATAATGTGCTGATTTTCAAATATCTCATTGTGTTTGGAATAATTTAGAGCAATCCTATAAACATTTTAGAGTACTTAGGCAAAAAGGAAAGTCAATCAGTAGTTAAATTCTTCATTAATCAATAGTTAAATTGGGATATATCTAAAAGGTATGTTTGAAATGACTATTGGTAAAATATGATTTTAGGAAGAGTTTCTAAAAAGATTGATTTTTAAAAATGGCATTGAACAACAAAAGAGTAGTTTTTTTCAAAAAACTCTCCCTGCACAATTGGTAGGCTTTTTAGCAATATAAACAGGACTCAAGCTTTGAAATCAAACATGAAAACTGAAAATATATCAGAAAAGGAATGACTGATTTTCAAGCTCTAGATCAAGAGAGAGGAACAAAGAAAGGAAAGACATGAAGAAATTTTAAACCCAAAGTTTACAAATAATTTTTGTTTTTATTCTGAATATTGGTCCCTAGAAGAATGTGTGCATGGTAGGGGTAGGGGTCACCTACAGAGATGGAATTTTCATGTCTTTCTGCAAAAATCATCTCCTTCACTGGTCTGCCACTGTCCTCACCACCCTGCCCAACTCTGTTAAACTTCCTGCCTGAAATTGTCATCATTTCAAACCTCTGTGGTGAATTAGACAATTGATGAGAAAACGCTAGACAAAAAATACTTCGTATTAGACTGAACTGTTTGTATTTCAAAACTTTTCCACTGTTATCTCTGAGGAATTCCTACCCCTTCATTCTTAAAATCCCAACTTGAAGACCTTCTCCTTCAGGAAAGCTTTAACAACATTCCTCACTTGTTTCCTGTGCATTCCTCTCCCGGACACATTGATGGCTTCTTCTTTTGTGCTGTTTCTACACCTTGTATGGACTTTAATTGTATCATTTATAACCATTGAATCACACTTGATTACTGACACACTTGTAAAACATACTGTGAGATCTTTGAGAATAATGACTTTTTTTTTAGCTTCAAAGCATTGCTAAGAACCTGTCTTATGGTCAGCTCAACATAACACATGTTCATGAGTAAATTATGGGAAGGTGAAGAAAAGTCCTGGGGCAATGTGGCACATCAGCTTTAGCTGATCATGACTCTGGAGGCTAGAGGGAAAGGATTACTTCAAACGAATTTTGAGAGGAATGGAGAGTTTAATTTAATGGGTAGTGTTTCATTTTGGCAAGATAAAAACGTTCTGGAGATTGGTTGTACAACAATATGTATATACTTAACACCACCAAACTGTCCACTTAAAAATGGCTAAGATGGTAAATTTTATGCTTTGTGTGTTTTACCACAATTAAACATAAAAATTAAAAAAACAAAGTTGGGTGACAAGGAAGAGGACATATGAACACAAGAAATCATCAGTGACCTAACGTTCCCTCTGGTGTGTCAAGTAGAGGTAGTAGCCATGACAACTGGCTACTCAAACTTGGTCATTTTCCTTTTTGGTGCATGGTGTTTTGCAAATTATATCTTGTTTGATTTCCTTAGCAACCCTATGAATGGAACACATATTTTATCCTCCATTTTAAAGACCAAGAAACTAAGATGAAAAGAAGTGATTTGTTTGTGTGAATTGAGCTGGGGATCTGTTGGGTCACTGCTGTGGTTGGTGGGTCAGCTGTCCAGTGTTAACCACATGGGCTAGGCTCGCAATCCCATGATGACTGGTCCCACCTGCAGTGCTTTAGGCTTAGAGGAAGCCACTCTGCACCCACTTTCCCCTGGGGCTCTGGTAGCTGGTCCAACATACTGCTATTAAGAGGTCATCCTGGAGTGAACAAGAGAGAAAGATTTTTCCCTCAAGGATGGCACCCGTCCTCTGAGGTGGCTAGTCTCCTCTTCAGTGGAAGACACATTGAAATCTGTGGTGAGGGTCCCTTCTCCACCCACATTCCCTTGATGCTATTATTATTATCATTGTTACAATACATGAGCCCTGGTGGATCATGGGAGACTGAGTGGTTTTGACTGCATCGTATCAGTGTTTATATTTACTTGTTCTTGTCTGCTTGGCCAGCCCTCAGGTCCAGGTGTTATATACTCTTGTGCACACTATAAATGCCACATTCTGAGCCAGCCTTAGCTGAGCTAATTGAATCACAGGATTGCAAACTATTAGCTCCTGTGTTGCCCAAACGTTGTTCACATGAGCCTCAGCCGACGCAGTACTGGCCACTGTAACACGACTACCTTTATTTTTTATTTTTATAAATTTATTTATTTATTTTTGGCTGTGTTGGGTCTTCGTTGTTGTGCGCAGGCTTTCTCTAGTTGCGTCGAGCCGGGGCTGCTCTTTGTTGCGGTGCGTGGGCTTCTCGTTGCGGTGGCTTCTCTTGTTGCAGAGCACGGGCTCTAGGAATGCGGGCTTCAGTAGCTGTGGCACGCGGGCTTCAGCAGTTGTGGCTCTTGGGCTCTAGAGCGCAGGCTCAGTAGTTGTGGCGCATGGGCTTAGCTGCTCAGCGGCATGTGGGATCTTCCCGGACCAGGGCTTCAACCCGTGTCGACGGCATTGGCAGATGGATTCTTAACCACTGTGCCACCAGGGAAGTCCCGGTAACATGACTACCTTTAAACCAACTCAGAGAATTCTATTTTTTAATGCCAACAAAGTCCAGATTTAGGAGTAAGGCAGAGATCTCTAATTCTTCTCTTTCAGCTGCCCAGGTGGAGACTGCATTTCCCAGCCTCTCTGGGGTGTGCCCGTGAGACTGAGTGTTGACCAATAGGATGTGAGCAGGAATAGTAACTTCCAGATTGGCTTTGTTTAAGAAAGTCACTTTTACTGTTTCTCTGCCCTCTTCCATGAACCTGTCCAGTGCATAAGCCTCAACCATGCTGCCTTGGATTATACTTGAGGGCAGGGTTTCTCATATATTTTGGTCTCAGGGCTTCTTCAGACTCTGAAATATTATTGAGGACCACAACTAGCTTTTGTTTCTATGGGCAAATTTACCATATTTGGAAAGTAGAAGTAAGAAAATTTTATTATTTAAGTCATTTAAAAATAACTGTAATAAACCTATTACATATTAACATTGTATTATATATTAACATATATAGTACATTTTAATGGAAACTAGCCATATTTAAAATTTTTAATTATTTACTAATTCATTTACAATAATAAAGCTGGTACGTGTTGATAAGTAACGTATTTTAATTAGAATAACTATATTTTCCAAGACAAAAAAATTAGTGAGAAGAGAGGAATTTTTTTACATTTTTGCAAATCTCCTAATGTCTGGTTAATAGAAGCAGCTGAATTCTCACTTATGCTTCTGCATGAACTCTGCTGTGATAGGCTCTTTTGCTTGAAGTAGGTGAGGATGAACTAGCCTCACACAGATAAGTAGTTGGAAAAGGGAGGAGTGTTTTAGTAGTCATTTCAGAAAATTTTATTCTTCTTTGCTACTACAACAAATATAAGTGATAGTTTCTTAAAGGTTAGTTACAATGTGAAATCTGAAACTATATCAAATAACGTTCATACTCAGGTACATGAAGAACATACTGGTCTGTTTTGCACTTTAAATGGATCTTTTACCCATTCATGACTTTACAATATTGCCTCACCAAGTTGTATAGATCTTTCAAATGTTGACACATTTTATTATACAACATCAAAGCATCCCAACTATTCACATCAACACCAATCTCAGAAAAAACAATGTAAGTAACTTCAAGATAGTCAAGTCTTTAAGTACTGGGAAGCTGTCAAGTTCAAGGTACAGGTACACATTTTCCAAAATTGTAATTGTTGCTTCAAAGCTCAAATTTTGTAATTGGCAACAAGTACTGTCAGTTGTTTTTCGTGATTTGCTTTTTTAATTTTCACAAAGATGTCAGTCAAACACCCAAATCTGAATAAGAACATTTGTCTTTCAGCTAATTTTTCAAGTGAAAATCATGTTCTGTGGAGAAAAAAAAAAAAAGTAGCTAGTTCTTGAAACACAAAATTGCACAAGTGCTTTTCTTGGAGACAAATACATTGCCTTGGAATGCATCAAACTTAATGCATACTGCCAAATTCATCACCCAGAGTAGTAAAAAGAATCAAGAGTTAATGAAATGAATGCTTTTTACTGCTTTATCAAAGACATTTTAAAGTGAAACTGGCTTTTCCCCTTGTGAATATGCGGCAGTAAAGAAATACTAGTGTACTTGGACCTTTTGGTGTCCCTGCCTTGATTTTTACCAGCAGTTTTACCTACCGTTGCTTCTGTGCCATCAGTTTGAACGTCAATGCAGTGAAAAAGGCATGATACCTTAGTATCATTAGGAAAATAGTTTTGACCTATGATCTTCCTGAATGGGTCTCTGGGATTCCAACGTGCATTATTGGGGAAGGTCAAGGCCTTCAAGTTCTTGGAAATTTCCCCAGTGTCCTTGTGGAGCTGCAACAAGATGTTAAATGCAATGCCACCGTGGGGGCCGCCCACAGAACCTAGACTTATGACCTACTGTTCTGAGTATTCTTTATTCCTAGCTGAGCTAAACTGTCCAGAATGGGGAAGTGAGCTCCTTATAAAACCTTTGTTTCAGGGCCTGGGCGGGTGGGGCAAGAGCATCAAGAGGCGTGGACTGGTGGTTTGCCAAAGTGCATACAGCCACAAGCTTCCGCAGAAGCATAATGGAACACGTTCCAAAGTTTCTGAAAACCAGGGTAACAAGGGTCGCCAGACATTACTTTGCCTTGAAACTCTTCCACCCAAGACTTTGTAGCTTCTGCAGCCCCATTTGGGGATTACTAATCCATCCCTCTATCTGTTCTGCCAAAGCCTCCTCCTCCATCCCACCCTTTCTCAAGATATCCAAGGGAACTGTGGGTTTCCTGTATCCTTACAGTCAGCTCTGTAGGGACTGCTCCAGAAAGATAGCAGGGTCCTTTCCAGGCTTCTGGTGGCCTCACTGGGAGAACAAAACTCCTATGATCGTAAGTGAAGCTTGTTTCAAAGTAAAGGACATAATAGGGAATGGGGAGACTGGGTGGGATTCTGGTGGTGTCCTGGGAATTCTGATTGTGGTGTAATTCTGATAACATCTTGGCTTTCCCTGTTGCTGGTTTATGATTTACCTTTCTTGGGTCTGATAAGTTGGTTATCATTCATCTCTTCATTTTTAGATTCCCCAAGTTTATTATTTCACCCTGAGTCAGCTCTGGGATGGTGACAATAGACCTTTCTTTTCCTGGCATCACCATGCCCTATTGGACATGGTCCATACCCTGACAGATGTGTCATATTTAATCTCTAAAAGAGGACCCAGGGCCACTTTACATAATTATAAAGTTTGCCTATTTGACAAAGGCACCTGACCCCGGGGGTAAACGGGGACTGGCACCCAGCCCTGTTCTGCTCACCAAACGGTATTCCCACAGGGCTAGGTCTGCCCAGAGAGGGCATCTTTTTCTCTTGTCTCCATAGAAGGGGTACCTTTCTTTAGCTCATACGAAGATCTTTCTATAGGGGCTTGCGGAGGCTCTATCAGGACTTACCTTGGCCCATCCTGGGTCCTTTGAAGGATGTTTTCCTTCATGGCCTGCCCATTTGTGTCCTACTTATTTTATTTTATTATTATTTTTTGTGTGTGTGTGGTACGCGGGCCTCTCACTGTTGTGGCCTCTCCCATTGCGGAGCACAGGCTCC
The DNA here is from genome assembly GCF_026419965.1 of Kogia breviceps. Taxonomy (NCBI): domain Eukaryota; kingdom Metazoa; phylum Chordata; class Mammalia; order Artiodactyla; family Physeteridae; genus Kogia; species Kogia breviceps. The sequence goes on from NC_081317.1 coordinate 22,221,967, forward strand.
GGACACACAGGCTCAGCGGCCACGGCTCACAGGCCCAGCCGCTCTGCGGCACGTGAGATCCTCCCGGACCGGGGCACGAACCCATGTCCCCTGCATCAGCAGGCGGACTCCCAACCACTGCGCCACCAGGGAAGCCCTGTGTCCTACTTAGAAGAGCCTTTAAGGCCTTCCAGATACAAGTCCCATTGTCTATTTCTTTCTTTTTTAAAAAAAATCCCAGAAATTTATTTAATGTTTGCTTGATACATTTTATATAGAAAGGTTAGGACTGTTTGCTTTGGGTGCCCCTGGTAAATCTCGTAGAGGCACTGAACCACAAAAGGGTGCCAATCTGGAGACATCAGAAATGGAAATCACACGCCCCATTTTATGACTGTTCTTAAAGATTTGTCTCTAGTGAAATTAGGCCACTCCCTTAAAAGATGCTCAAGATGTTAGAGCTACTGTGTGAAAACAGCTGACATTTAGGAGAGCATTTCACATTTTGGTCTGTTGGAACATTTAAATACTTTGAAATAAAAAATACTCAACTTTGAAGCTTTCAATACTGGAAAACTTTCAATTCTAGGGTTAACATCCAGGAAGGCTGCTTTGTGTTCCTTAAACTGGACTCTGTTGCCCACAAAATTAATCTTCGGCTCTGGCTTCCGTTTCTTCCGCATTATAATCTCCATCCACTTCTGCATTTTCTCTCTCAAGCCTCTCCAGCTGCCTTGCAAGTTCAGTCTCATCTGTATCTGTGACCACTTTGGGCTCCATTTGAACACTGAAGACGCCCCTCTTTTCCTCAGGCTTTTCTTTTATGACAGCCATAGATTGGTTGAGGACAGAGAGGCCTTCTGTTCTCTCCAGGGTGCTTGGAGTCATTACATACTGAGGAGGAGCTATGAGATTAATCTTGATGGCATGGTTTCTGTAGAACAATTCAAACCTGCTCTCAGGGCTGCTTTTAGGGCATTGATTCCTCCATAACCATAACAAGCCACTTCACTGTCTGCTTGAATTTTGACAGTTTGTGGGGTTAAACGCCTACTAATATTGTTCATGAGTACTTCCCGTTCATCTTCATTCAAATCGAAGCCATCCACAATAGATGGGTCTGAGACTGCGTGCTTAAATGCATCATAGGCACTGTATCCGGGTCTCTTGTACTTGTCATTGAAGACCCAAGCAGTTCTCTGGAACAGGCTTTCCAGCTGTCCGTCCTTGGTGTTCTCTAAGACCTCAGCAACATGACGAAGAATGCTGTAAACAGTTGTGCATTTGGTACAGTTATCTTCACATTTGATTGCTTCCTCGGAGAAACTCTTTTTGAAAAATCAATACACCCTTTTTCTTTGTCCACTCTGATGACGACCACACATTCGTTCCTGCCAATTCGGATGAGTTTGTTTATAGACTGGATACGCCTTCTGGACAGCTCACTCAGAAGAATCATGCTTTCGATGTCGCTGTATTCCAGCAAGCTGACACAAGCTCCCATTTCAGCAATGGACCTTTACCTTCACCATCACTACACCTTCCATTTCAGGAAATTTGTGCTGATAAAATCTACAAATTAGACCTGGCATTGTGAGGTATGTGTGTGAATTCCCCACGGGTGTCCCGCGCCACGCTCTTCAATCAGAGAGATCAGACTTGATCCGCCCACAGCAGCCGCGGACTGCCCTCATCATTCCATTGTCTGTTTCTTTCCTGCCCAAACTGGCCTTTGCGCAGGGCCCTGGGGGAGTCGGCCAAGAGCTGTACTTCGTCCCTGCTGGACAGCTGGACTGTCCAACTCAACTGCAAGGACTAAGTTCTACCAACTAATCTCCTTCCTGTGTCCACAGCTAATGCACACCCTCTTCCTCAGCAAAAAGAAAGCCTTTGTTATATCTAAATATAGGAAGGAGTATCTGATAAGCCAGAGGCCAGTATACAGCCAGCAAGCACGAAGCAGCCATTGGGGAGATGACGTGAGTGAGGACAAAAATGTGGTTTTTCTCTCATCACCACCAGATGACCCCAGCTAGGACAAGATCATACATAGTCCTAAAAGTGGCTACTCTTGCTGTTGCTACATTTCCCTTGGGCAATCCTTTGTCTAGAGCTGCTGCATGCCACAGAATCTGTTACAGATATTTCTTTCTTCTTTCCTGGCCCCTCACCTCAAAGGGTGCTGAGAGCTTTCTGTACTTGCTGGTCCCAAAGTGTCTGCAAATCCCTGGTTCTTTTCATCATGGCCTATGTAACTAGTTACTTTATTTAAAAGTCTTAAAAATGTCCATCTGGGAGTATGGTTGGTTTCCTGCTTCTGGCTGATCCTTACATCCTCATGAAATTACAGAACCATGGGGACAAAGAGAACATCTTATAAGCTTGGAGGTAGAGGTGGGTGGTTGGGAGAAGATGTTGGCAGAGAATGATTGTGGATTTTTCAGTAGCAACTGAGAAAGCTAGAAATCAGTGGAACAATTTCTTACAAATTCTGGAAGAATTATTTTTGACTAAGAATTTTATTCCCAGTCAGCACATCAATTAAATATGAAATAGACTGAAGATATTTTCAGAACTTCAGGGTCTCTAGGAATTGACATCCTTTCTTGGAAAGGTACTGGAGGAGGTGCTCCATCACAACGAGAGTAAACAAATGAAAAGGAAGATGGGGGCCTGGGAAACAGGAGGTCCCGTGGGAGACAGGGATGAAGGGAATCCTCCAGGTGAGGGCCATGGGAGAGCCCAGGACGGCAGGTGTGTGGCAGGCACAGGAAGCAACTGAACCGGTGAAAACAAGTCAGGGCTTCAAAAGAAGCATTAATAGAATATTGAGAGGAGATCTAGACAACGCAGAAAAATTTGAAAATGTATTAGTGATAAATATATAGAAAACAAAGCAAAAAAGGCATACTTCTGGCCTCAACTGTGGATAATGTAAACACTGACTATTGATCTAACTAAAATTAATACAAGCATGTCAAAAGTACAAGACAATAGGAAGTGTGTGATTGTGTGTGTATGTGTGCATGGGTGAGCGTGTGCGTGGTGTGTGTGTGGTACTGGTGGTGGTGATGGTGGAAGTGGGTGAGAAATGAGCCATCTAGGCCAAGGAACCAGCCAGCTGATAAATAACCTCTGAAGCTGACAAAGCAAGAACAATTACTATAAGCATGGTACTGAATATATGGAAGTAGATGCTTAAAGAATCAGCTGAAAGATTTGAGAGTGATTGTCTTTGACTAGCAGGAGATGGGAGGGAGCTATGAATTGCTATTTTTGTTTTTGTGTTATGATCTGTTTTCCTTTTTATAACAAACCTTATAAACTCTAAGTTATAAACTCTAAGTTAGGTTTAATTTTAAATTACCTATTATAAAAAACCCAAACTAAAACCTAAATATTGGGGAAAAAGATGTGAGAATGTAGGGATTTATGTGATTTTTTTTCTTTCCTCTAATTTGCCTTATTAATAAATAATCTTTCACAGTTCCAAAACAAAAACCCATACCATTAACATGTGGATCTGAAACAAAACAGCTGGGCAGAAAACATTGCTACCCTGGGCTGGTTCAGGAGATCTTGCCAGACGGCATACTTAGTACCCAGATAGCTTTGATCTCTGAACTGCAAATGAACATCCCATTTCCTTCCTGAACATGGTCCGAGCTTTCTGTGTTCTATTCACACCTCACTCCTCGACCTCCCTAACCATTGAAAGTTGTAGTGGGTTGAATTATGTTCCTCAAAAAGATATGTCCCACTCTTAACCCCAGGTACTTGCAGATGTGACTTTATTGGAACTAGGGGCTTTGCAGATATTATTGATATTATGTTCAGGAGCTCAAAATGATGTCCTCCTGGTTTTAGAGTGGGTCCTGGGTCCAATGACTAGTGTCTTTATAAGAGAAAGAGAGGGAAATTTGACACACAAACACAGAACAGACACAGGGAAGAAGGCCACGTGAAGATGGACGCAGAGAGAAGAGCGATGCAGCCACAAGCCCAGGAACACCGGGAGCCACCAGAAGCTGAAAGAGGCAAGGAAGGATCCTCCCTCAGAATTTGTAGAGGGAGCATGGCTCTGCCAGCACCTTGATTTCAGACTTCTGGGCCTCAGATCTGTGAGAGAACCAATCTGTGGTCATTTGTTATGGCAGCCCCCGAGGAAACAATTCAACACACGGATGCAGATGGAGGAGAAGCAAGCCTTCGAGCCTGTGGTGTGAGTTTTTCAGGTTCTCTTCTCATCAAACAAACATTTGCTGAGCTCCTGCCATTTGCCAGGCTGTGGGCTGGGCCTCGTGGCTGGAGATGAGAATGTGGAAGCTGAGGCATCTTGACCAAGGTGCTGTGGGCCATGTCACAGTGTTTGGGCTCCATCTCCTGATCCAGAATAGACCACTGAAGGATTGTTAAGATGAGTTTGGTGCTTTGGAAAAAGAAGTTGGAGCAGAGGGTATTACGGAGAAGGGATTTTAGTGGGGACTTGGGAAATGTCAGTTAGGACCCGGATTTTCAAACAGGAAGCGTGGGGCCCTTCACTGAGGAGACCTGGGCAGGAGAAGCCTGTGCTGTCTGAAACAGAACATTCAACAGGCCTATTGTTTTCATATTATAGATGACAAGAAATCTCAGCATGAGAAAATCTTGGAATTTCTGCACAAAGCAATTCTGCATAAGAGAGCATGACGAAACATTGTAGGGTGATGGATTCTAAAAGATTAATCATAGTTCACCCCATATTTTCTGAGTATTTTACTATGTACTATGCCACATCCTTTCTACTTATTTCATTTAATTCTCCAACAGTGCTATGAGGAGAGTACTGCTACTAATTACCTCTATTTTAATCATGAATAGTTGAGGCTTAGATTTGGGTCAGGTCACACAATTAGGTGGAGCTGAGACTCTAACTCAAGTGATGTGCTCCTTAACCATTCCCCAACATTTCACTCCCTTAAAAAATTAATTAAAATTTTATTTTTAAATATTTTATTGAAGTATAATTGATTTACAATGTGTTAATTTCTACTGTACAGCAAAGTGGCTCAGTTATACATATATACATTCTTTTTCATATACTTTTCCATTATGGTTTATCACAGGCTATTGAATATAGTTCCCTGTGCTATACAGTAGGATCTTGTTGTTTATCCATCCTATATATGTAAGTTTGCCTCTGCTAATCCCAAACTTCCAGTCCTTTCCTTCCCCGCCCCCTCCCCCTTAGCAACCACAAGTCTGTTCTCTATGTCTGTGAGTCTGTTTCTGTTTTGTAGATATGTTCATTTGTATTTTATTTTATTGTTTTTTAACATCTTTATTGGTATAATTGCTTTACAATGTTGTGTTAGTTTCTGCTGTATAACAAAGTGAATCAGCTATATGTACACATATATCCCCATATCCCCCTCCCTCTTGTGTCTCCCTCCCTATCCCATCCTCTAGATGGTCTCAAAGCACCAAGCTGATCTCCCTGTGCAATTCAGCTGCTTCCCATATATGTGATATCATATGGTATTTGTCTTTTTCTTTCTGACTTACTTTGCTTAGTATGATAATCTCTAGGTCCATCCATGTTGCTGCAAATGGCATTATTTCATTCTTTTTTATGGCTGAGTAATAGTCCATCTTACATGTATAGATAGATATAGATATAGATATAGATATATATCTATCTCACATCTTCTTTATCCATTCATCTATCAACAAACATTTAGGTTGTTTCCATGACTTGCCTATTGGAAATAGTGCTGCTATGAACATAGGAGTACTTGTATCTTTTTGAATTGTAGTTTTGTCTGGGTATATGCCCAGGAGTGGGATTGCTGGATCATATGAAAACTTTTTTTTTAGCTTTTTGAGGAACCTCCATACCATTTTCCATAGTGGCCGCACCAATTTACATCCCTACCAACAGCATTTCATTCCCTTTGAAAGGTTTAATTCAGTGGCTAATAGGATGTGCCAGAAATTATAAGGATTTGAATGAAGGCAGTGACAGTCAGTCTGGGTGGGAAGACAGATGTGAGGGCTAGTTCAAAAGACTTGGTGACAAATCAAACAGGGAAAGGTGAGGGGAAAATATAACTTGGTACACAAGCAGAGATACTATCCACACTTTTTTCTTTCTGCTTTGGAAATATTATATTATATTTAGAGTTTTGTGTTTTAAATATTAAGAGTTTTGCAGAATCAACTCAATACAATCTGTCTAAAGCAGTTCACTGTATCTTGTGGTACAACATCTGAGCCATAGAATGGATGTAATTCCATGCAACCCTATTCATCAGTGAATTCTGTAGCAAAGATGATATAAAATTCAAGTAACCACACACTAGCTTCTCTCCTGGATGGTTAGACTTCTATAGAATGTGTAAATAGATGAACAGATTTTACAAAATACAGTTATGTGTCATCAATACCTTCAATTGCAAAACAAGCCTGATTTTTTTTCCATTTAACTTCATTTTGGGAAATCCCCGGCACATATTTTATGCCATGTTTAATAAGTGCCTGTACTGGTTTGCTAGGGCTGCATAATAAAGTGCCACAGACTAGGTGGCTTAAACAACAGAAATGTATTTTCTCACAGTTCTGAAGGCTGGAAGTCCAAGATCAAGGTAGCAGCAGGTTTGGTTTTCTGCTGAGGCCTCTCTCCCTGGCTTGCAGATGGCTGTCTTACTGCTGTGCCCTTACTTGGCCTTCTCTGTGCATCTGTGTCCAAATCTCCTCTTCTTATAAGGACACCAGTCATATTGGATAATGATCCACCCAAAAGACCTCATTAACTTAATCACCCTTTAAAGACCGTATCTCCAAATTTAATTATATTCTGAGGTTCTGGGGGTTAGGACTTCAACATATGAATTGAGGGTAGGGGACAATTCTGCCCACAGTATGATCCAAGGTCACAAAGGTCAGAGCCATATTCACACTGTAGGAAGCCGTTTCTTGAGATGATGGGATCCAATTGCTCAGGCCATTTGGACAATCAGAACGGAGCCAAAAGTGACTTCACTGTGGGACACTTAGCGAAGTTACCTCCCTCTTTCTTATTACATGGCCTGTTTCCCAGGGCTAGAGAGAGATTTCAGTCATTCTTTGGCATTATTACTGGCCGTGGGGACCTCTAACATCTGATATTTGAAAGGGATGAGAACATAGGTGGGTGGAGGTTGAAAGTATTTGTTTAGATACGAGTATGTGGAGAGGCTGAATGAAATGGTGCTGGAACTGGCAGATACGTTGGAGGTCAGTGCTCTGGGGCTTCTAGAACTATGCCCCCTTCTCCCTAGTGCAACTCCCTCTATGAAACGTCACCGCACATTCATCAATTTGACATCATGGAAGAAAAGCTTCCTTTAATCTTGTTTTTCAGTATATATGATACAAAGTCCATTTATTAAGGGAAAAGACTGTGGAGGTACACATATATTTCCTAATAAAACAAGGTGAGGGGGAATTTTTTTTTTTTTTGCTACATATTGTTTGATTAAAACACATATTTCCAACTAATTAGCTCTGTAATAAAAGAAAACAGGATAACAGCCTTCTACTATTTAAAAATCATTTCCCATCTCCCCAGCTGAAGTATTCTCTGCTCCTCTGTCCAATGAATGGCCTTCTTTTTTTTTTTTTTTTGTCTCACCTTTGGCCTCACACTGGAGTCTCAAATCTGTATCTACCACCTAGAATTTTCCCCTGAGCTTCAGGAGTTGATCGCCAGCTCTCTCTAGGTCTTGCCACTTCACTGCTCTATAGGGCACACACTCAATATGTACAAAAGTGAACTTCTTTTTAAAAATTTATTTTATTGAAGTCTAGTTGGTTTATACTGTTGTATTAAATTTCTGCTGTACAGCAAAGTGATTCAGTTATACATATATGTACATTCTTTTTCATATTATTTTCCATTATGATTTATTACAGGATATTGAAGATAGTTCCCTGTACTATACAGTAGGACCTTGTTTATCCATTCTATATATAATAGTTTGCATCTGCTAATCCCAAACTCCCAAAAAAGTGAGCTTACTGGTGTCCCTCAGAAATGCTGCTCATCTTCTATACGCCCCATCCTGGTTCATGAAACTTACTTAAAGAACTTAGAGTTACACTTGCTTTCTTCTCACCCCTCATCTCCCGCATTTAGACCCCCAGTCCTACTAACTCTCCATCTTAAATACATTTCCTGGTTATGCTTTCCTCCTCCTTCTCTTAAATATAGATCCCAGCCATCTTTCCCCAAGCCTATTGCATTTGCTTCCCCAGGTGTCTCCCTGTCTCCTGTCTCACCTCTTTCTCCTTTCTTTGGCATCCTAAACCTATAGACTCATTTCAACTTCCTTAGCCTAGCATTCCAGGCTCCCATCCTGGGCCTGGCTACTTATCCAACATTCTATCCTGAAACACATCTGTTCCTACAACCGTTTACAGACAACTTGTGTTGCTTTAATGTAGCCGGTGCTCTTTTCTGTGGCTCATGGCATATTGTGCCCCTCCTTCATTTCACTGAACTACTGAAGTGGACCAGTGTCCTTATCTGTCTTACACATTAGATGTCCAGTCCCTTATAACAAGGGAGAGTTTTATTCACCTCTGTGCCTCTGGCATCTAGTTAGTGTGTGCTGCATAGTACTCTCTTTAAGTATATTGAACAAACAAATGTGAAAGTGCTTTGAAAAGTTTCAAATCTGATGGAGATATAGGGACTCTTTTTATAAACATTATCCCTTAAGCATCTATAATGAGCTATTGTTTTATTGTAAGAAAATCATTGGAATCGGAGTTCAAAGCTTCAAGTGCCAGTCTGTGTCTATCTTTAGTAGTTAATTTCTTTGACTGTAAAAGGGGGCTGGGGGTACTATCTAAGCCAATTGTTGTGAGAATCAACTGTGATAATGTGGGCAAAATTTATTTCTAAACCTTAAATACTGTTCTATGAAAACATGAGTTAACACCAACTCTGCTCAAGTCTTTCTAAAACTATATCCACCTACCTATGTATCTATACATATTTGTATTTACACACGTGTTTATTTCTTTGTACTTTGTCCTGCTTGACTATTTAAAATAGACCTTCACCATCTGTGTAATGGTCCCTTGAGTGCTGATTCAGTGATTTCCTCATTTTCGAAAGAGAACACATTTTTTTGGTAAGATTAGGTCTCGGGGACCTGTTCATCATATATTAATGCAAATAAGAACAGAATTATCTATTCAAATTCAACCTTTTCTCAGAAATACAGGGAAGAACCTGGATCCTATTTGGGTAGAGAGAATTGTTCCAAGCCAGAAGAATGAGTGGTTGGATGACCTGAGCACATATTTTTATTTTACCTGAAAGAACCAATAGGTTTTACCAAAATTTTCAGGTATTTTGAGAGCAAGTGGGCGTTAGCACTGATTTTGGATTTAGGAATGAAAAACAGCTCCTCCAGCGCCCTCCCCAGACATTTTCTGTTTTTACACAAGGTCTATAGAAAGTGCTCAATAATTAGGGTGATCTTACCTCCCATTTTATTCAGAACAGTCCTGGGATGTCCCTTTGTCTAGGTGGAATAATAAAGCAACCCTTTGTTCTCTAAACTACAACCCCAGTACCTGTTGAATGAATGAACAAATGAATGAATTTTTATCTTCATCCAACTAAAGGAAGCAAAGATAAACGTTTCAACTGCAACATTCTGCATTACATTATCTAGCAGCATTTTACCTGGAAGCATAATTCAGCCATAGAAATAAAGATTCAGGTTTTCTAATATAGAAATGGAAAGATGTCCCTTCTCTCCCCAATTCTCTTCTCTCTCTTAACTTTCGCCACTTTCTTCTTTAAAAAATTAACATAGTGATCATACTGGACAGACCCATGGAGCCGTCAAGGTTCAGGAGAGCGAGCAGCTGTTGTGGCAGAATCAGAGACCCTACAGGTCACCAGACGTCAGTGTCATTTTCACATGATGTGTGATTTTAACGAACCTGGTGATGAGATTTATAACATTTATTTTATTGACGTATAGTTGATTTGCCATGTTGTGTTAATTTCTGCTGCACAGCAAAGTGATTCAGTTATTTATATTTATATATATATATTCTTTTTCATATTCTTTTCCATTATGGTTTATCACAGAGTATTGAATATAGTTCCCTATGCTATACAGTAGGACCATCTTATTTATCCATCCTATATATAATAGTTTGCATCTGCTAACCCCAAACTCCCAGTCCATCCCTCCCCACCCCCCCTCCCCCTTGGCAACCACAAGTCTGTTCTCTATGTCTGTGAGTCTGTTTTGTTTCTAGATTTATAACATTTATCTGTAGAATTAACATTGGCTCCTTTGGCTCCGTAATTTGAGTTGCTTTAATCTGCTTCAAATGGAATTAACGTTATTATAGTTATGGGTTTATTCTGTTTGTCCTTTGACCTCTCCATCTCAGAACACCTAGAGATACGGGAAAGCAAGTTCTTTAATATAACGTATAAAATAAACACCTGCTGCCCCTTCAGGAGACTTGCCAGGAATAAATGCACATGACAGAAGCTCTTCGCAGGAGACTCTAGGACTCCTTTGGCAGGAGGTCTAGGCAGGCTGAGCAGCACTGTTGAAATCCTTTTCTCCGGACTGAAAGTGTGATCCATGCACCCCAGTTAGCACTAGCAGAAGCTGTCAGGCCAGGGGGCCTGCTGTGGGCTGCACAAAGTCCTCTAAAGCTGCTGGCAGTGGCTGCCAGGTATTTACTTAACACCCTTGAGCCGGGACAAAGGAAAGTTTATGGTGTAGGATCCTGCTAAGGGAATAAATGCCTAAGGGAATGGAGGAAGCTAATTAAGAGGAAAATCGGAAACCTGCTGAGATTTCATTTCCTTAAGTGCTCCAGACAATCGTGGGCTGGGTTACCTCGCCCTGCTGCTGTCGTCTTGTGGTCCTACTCTGGATGTAGATCCGCACCAAATGTCAGCCCCTGGCATCCGAGAACACCCGCGGGGACAGCAAGTGTAATGGGGCCTCCAACCTGAAACCCGGGACTGCCAGACAATACAGATGGAGCCCTTGGACAAAGAAGGAAGGGAGGGACCAGGTGACCTCACTCTTATGGGGACTCTAAAAAAGTCTACTCCCAGAAGTAGAAGCAGAGACTAGAAGCGTGGTTGCCAGGGCCTCGGGGTGAGGGAAATGAGGAGAGGCTGGTCAAAGGGTAAGTTCTGGGGATCTAATGTACCTCATGGTGACTGTAGTTAAAAATACTGGCTTGTTGGGACTTCCCTGGTGGCGCAGTGGTTAAGAATCTGCCTGCCAGTGCAGGGGACGTGGGTTCGGGCCCTGGGCTGGGAAGATCCCACATGCCGCGGAGCAACTAAGCCCGTGCGCCACAACTACTGAGCCTGCGCTCTAGAGCCCAGAAGCCACAACTACTGAGCCTGCATGCAGGAACTACTTAAGCCTGCAACACCTAGAGCCCATGCTCCACAATGAAGAGAAGCTACGGCAACGAGAAGCCCGCGCACCGCAGCGAAGAGTAGCCCCCGCTCGCCGCAACTAGAAAAAAACCGCGTGCAGCAACGAAGACCCAGCGCAGCCAAAAATAAATAAATAAATAAATAAATAAATTTATTTTAAAAATACTGTCTTGTATAGTTATACTTCTCTAAGAGAGTAGATCTTAAGTGTTCTTACCACACACAGACTCATACACGAACACGCACGCACACGATGGTAAGTAACTATGTGAGGTGGTGGATGTGTTACTGAACTTGACCGTGGTGACCATTTTACAATGCAAACATATATCAGATCACATTGTAGCTGTGTACCCTTCATAGAGGACACACTGGGGCAACGTCTGCGGAGCCGAGCCCACAACCAGGCACGCTGGGTGGCAGGGCTCAGGTGTGAGTTCAGCTGGTAGAGCAGGGGCTCAGACTCTTCATGGAGGCCTCCAGTGGGTAAATGACTGTCTTTTGGATCTGCCTGACATCCCGATTCGTCATTAAGAATGTCACTTCACAAACAAAGAGGTAAATCAGGCTCATGGGATTAGCCAGTATCTTTCCAACTTCTTATATGGAATCTGGTTTTTAAGAGAGAGAGCTTACATTCTGTCACTTGGGATCATTTCAAGTGGTTGAGGTCTTATGTAGCATGGCTGAGCACCATCTTACAAACAACTTGCCTTTGCTTATTTTGATAGTGTGACAAAGTGAACATTTATCGGGACAATAGTTCCTGAGGGAGGTGAATGTACAGAGTGGTTACAACCTATGCTAGGGATACAGACAGACCCAGCTCTTAGTGGTTGCTTTGTCACTTTCTAGACCTTTTCCCATCAGTAAAGTGGAACTGATAACCATGAGGGATTAGATGAGATTTAAACCTGTGTCTTTGCATAGTAAACCTGCACTGAATGAGACCAAATGGTTTATGAATGGATTTGTTAGGGAAAAAAGAATCACAACTGCTCCTTACCGGTGGAGATTGTGGGCTGGATTTCCCTGTTCTGCACACTCTGACCTTCTCTAGGGGGTTAGCGTTTGGTCAGTCATTGACAGATTGTGACGTTGCCTGAAGAACATGTCCATCTGCAAGCGCTTGAATAATAGACATAAATCTCATTAAGGCTCCCAAGACTGGTTATGACCCTGAGGTGGGAAGGTATAGCTAGGTCTTCTGAGGTATAGGTTATACAAATTCCATCATCGTAGGAAAAATAATATCTAACATTTTTTGAATATTACTATGTGCCAGGGACTGTACTAATGTTTTATTAAAATTTTTTTTTGGCTACGCTGCGCAGCGTGCAGGATCTTAGTTTTCTTGACTAGGGTTCAAACCTGCACCCCCTGCAGAGGTAGCTCGGAGTCTTAACCACTGGATCGCCAGGGAAGTCCCGGTCCTAATGTTTTAAGTGCATTTTCTCATTTAATCCACTAATGACTCTATCAACAGTCAATACGTCCTCCTTTATTAAGAAAGTCAGAAATGCAGAAATTATCAGGGATTCGTTTAAATTGCAAGCCCCTTTTCCCTGTTATAGTGTTTCTCCTCTAGCTTTATTAAGGTATAATTGATGAATAAAAATTATATATATTTAAGGTATACAAGGTGATACATTGTGAAATGATTGCAACAATCAAGCTCAGTAACACATCAACCCATGTAGTTGTCTTTGTGTGTGTGCGTGTGTGCATGTGTGTGCATGGTGAGAACACTTAAGATTTGCTTTCAGCAACTTTCGAATACATACTATTATTTACTATAGTCACCATGGTGTACATTAGATCCCCAGAACTTACTCATCTTATAACTGGAAGTTTATACCCTTTGACCAGCATCTCTCCATATCTCCCACCCTCCAGCCCCTGGTAATCTCCATTCTAACCTCTGCTTCTATGAGTTGACTTTTTTAGATTCCATGTAAAAGTGAGATCATAGATCATACAGTGTTCATCTTTCTGTGTCTGGCTTATATCACTTCGCCTGACATCCTCCAGGTTTATCCACGTTGTCTCAGATGGTAGGATTTCCCCTTTTTAAGGCTGAATAATATTCCGTTGTGGTGTGTGTATGCACATATATAACACATTTTCTTTCTTTATTCATCGGTGGACACAGGTTGTTTCCATATTTTAGTCATGGTGAGTAACGCTGCAGTGAACACGGGAATGCAGATATTTCTTCAAGGTACTGATTTCGTTTCCTTTGGATATATGTATCGGCAGTGGGATTGCTGGATCATGTGATAGTTTTATTTGTAATTGTTTGAGGAACCTCCTTCCTATTTTCCATGGGAAAATTGACCAATTTACATTCCCACTGACTGTGTGGGAGGGTTCCCTTTTCCCCACATCCTCACCAATACTTGTTTCTTGTCTTTTTGATAATAGCTATCCTAACAGGTATGAGGTGGTAGCTCATTATGGTTTTGATTTGCATCTCCCTGATTATTAGTGATGTTGGGTAGTGATTCAAAATACCAGTTGATTTACAAAGATTCCATGTATGATTGTTCACACACTTCTGTAGGGCAAGGCACATTGATGGATTGGGGGTTTTGAATAGTGTTCTTTCAGGTTCCAGAGTAAATTCTATTTCTTCTCATTCTTAATCTGGTGGGTCAGGAAGGGAAAGGGAAAACTTTGGGAACCCTCAGAAGCAGCAATTAAGAGCCTAACTGGTCTCCCTGTCTTGGGGCTTCCATGATGGCGCCCACTCAGGTTAGGCAAGCTGCTGCTCCGAGGGCAACATGCAGTTGATTGGACAGGAGGTAGCCTGGTACAGCAGAGCTTGATCTTTCCTGCTTGTTCCTGAGAATTAAGGAGCTCCATATTTTGCTTTGCCTGCATCTCTTCTTTCTGCTCCCCACCCCCGTACTCTGGGCCCTTACATGCCCTTCTTTCTCTCCCTATCCCCATCAAAATCTACACTCAGATTCCTCTGTCAGAAGCTGGCAGTGGGGCTTCCCTGGTGGCGCAGTGGTTGAGAATCTGCCTGCTAATGCAGGGGACACGGGTTCGAGCCCTGGTCTGGGAAGATCCCACATGCTGCGGAGCAACTGGGCCCGTGAGCCACAACTACTGAGCCTGTGCATCTGGAGCCTGTGCTCTGCAACAAGAGAGGCCGCGATAGTGAGAGGCCCGCACACGGCGATGAAGAGTGGCCCCCGCTTGCCGCAACTAGAGAAAGCCCTCGCACAGAAATGAAGACCCAACACAGCCAAAAATAAATAAATTAATTAATTAATTAATTTTTAAAAAAAGAAGCTAGCAGTGATTTCCAAAATGTGATACAAGGACAAAACACACCAGAATTTCCAATGGGGCTTATAAAAAATGTAGATTCTGGGCCCCATTCCAGACTTACCAAAGGAAGCTCTCTGAAGGTGAGACACTGGGAATCTGCATTTTGATAAGATTTTTAAAAATTGAAGTATAGTTTCCATACAATATTATATAAGTTACACATGTACAATACAGTGATTCACAATTTTTAAAAGTTGTACTTCATGTATAGTTATTGTAAAATATTGGCTATATTGCCTGTGTTGTACAATATATCCTTGTAGCTTATTTTATACCTCATAGTTTGTACCTTTTAATCACCTACCCCTATCGTACTCTTCCCCACTTCCCTCCTCCTACTGGTAAATACTAGTTTGTTCGCTATATCTGTGAATCTGCTTCTTTTTTGTTATAGGTAATCTGCATTTTAATAAGCAACTCAGTTGTTGCCTTTGCACATTAACATTGGACAAACAATGTAGAAAAACAGAACAAAATGTTATTGCTCCCAGGGACCCTAAATTTTTAACAGAAAGAAACAGGCTTTATACCAAAGGCTGTTAAATTAATAGAAGAAAACTATCTCTCTATAGCAGTGGCTCTCAGCCTTGAGTTTATATTTAAATTCCTTAGGGAGATTTAAAAAATAAAAATAAAAATCATGCCTGGGCCACACTGTAACAGAATCTCTGGAGGGAGGACTAGGCATCAGTACTTGTTAAAGGCTCTCCTGATGATTCTAATGCATAGTCAGGACAAGAACTATTGCTCTGCGGAAAAGAAGGAGGATACAGAGAACTAGAGCATCCTTTCTCAAACTGAATATGCATACGAGTTAGCTGGGGGTTTTATTAAAGTGGAGATTCTGATTTTGTAGCTCAGGAGGGTGGCTAAGATTTGCCTTTTTAACGAGCTCCCAGGCCCTCAGCCCACACTCTCACTAACAAAGCAGTAGAGACCCTGTTCTCAAACTTTGCTGCCTGATAGAATTAGCAGGGAGCTTTTACAAAAAGTGGGTGCCTGGGCAGCACTCTAGACCAGTTAAATCGGAATTTCTGGGAATGGGACCCAGACAGGAGTAGTTTTTTAAGCTCCGCAGTAACTCCAGTGTACATCAAGGGCTGGGGGCCGGTGCTAGAGAGGTTTGTTAAATTAACCTAAATCCCAAAGAAGACAGGAGGTTGTAGCCATGCTGAAACCCCAAAGAGCAGAAGAGATGAACCCCATTTATTGATGATGTCAAAATCTAGCATCACTGAATTTTTACATCTTAATTTGTTTCATTTGGAAGAAGGGGACATTGTTCTCCCTTGATATTCCCACAATCACCTTCACACACCTCCCTTGTTCCACGCTCATGGTGAGGATTTATGTACTTCTGCAGTTTCCTGGTCCGAGCATGACTGGGGTGAGCTACATGCCCAGTTATCCTGTCATATCATGTTACTTTGCTCAGACAGGGGCAAAGTAACATTTTTTAAATTTAATTTTTATTTTTTTGTCTGCGTCGGATCTCCGTTGCGGCATGCAGGATCTTTTGTGTGGGCTCTTTGTTGTGGTGCGCTGGCTCTCTAGTTGAGGCACGTGGGATCAGTAGTTGTGGCACGCAGGTTTAGTTGCCCCGCGACATGTGGGATCTTAGTTCCCCTACCAGGGATTGAACCTGCATCCCCTGCATTGGAAGGCGGATTCTTCACCACCAGACCACCAGGGAAGTCCCTGTGCTGACTTTGTAAATAAGACATGAAGTCCCCAAATTAAAAAACATGTGAGGTCATAGGAAATCTTTTTAAAACAAATAATTTGGTACTCATGGAAACAAAAAGCTAAATTACGTTGTCTAAGAAAGTTGTCTGGAAGGACTTCCCACAGCTCTCAAATGGCTCTTGGTTATCAGGCGCTGGGAGCATCCCAACTGGCGGGAAGCACATCAGTTTGATGCCATGTAAGAGCGGATTGATGGAGAATTTTAGAATTTTGCTCCATGTTTAACTCCATCGGGACAGATATTTCACTTTTTCCTTGGCAATCTAATAGAGAATTTTGATTTGCGAACAAGTCCTAAAAATAAATTCATATACCAGCACTGTTTGGTTTGAACTTCATTTTTTCCCCCAGTGTGTGCTAAGTTGGGTCTCGTCTAAGTTTTTTACGTGAACCCTATTGCTTTTCTCCTGAGATTATTCAAGATTATGACATAACCAGGCAAGCCTTACCTAGTGATTTTTGTGTTTCCTGTAAGATGTGACACATAAGCTTTCTGTCTTCCTTGCCTGTCTGAGTCCACTGGGTTCTGTCTGAGGATAAAGGTCTCAGGACTATGTTCATATTTACGTTTCATAGTTGTTTCTGCAGAGGGCAGGGGACTTCGTCTGTCACAACCAGAGAATTCTTCCAATTATCTTTGAGAGAAATTTAAAAACCAGAAAAGATCTTTTATTTTTACTGTCACGTTTGCCATTTTATTACTACACTTACCATGCTGGCTTTTACTGCCCTTTGTATTTTATTGTCTTTCATATTTACTGCAAAATTTGTCATATTAAATGCTTAAGGAATTGTTAGGGTCTTAGCTAGAACCACGAGCTAATGTACTACTGAATTTCTCAGTTTTGGAAAACGTGAGATAATACAATATATTTTTGCTATTTACATTGCTAAATTTTGGGTTAATTTGTTACACAGCAACAGATAAGTAATACAATAATTTAACATGGTTATAATCACTGTTTTAAAGTCCTTGTCTGCTTATCCCATCATCTCTTTTATTCCTGGGTTTATTTCTATTGTCTGATTTTTCTCCTTGTTTTATAACAAAAGTGCCAAACAAGAAAACACACACACACACACACACACACACACACACACACAAGAATATTCCTACTTCTTAATAATAATTTTAAAAAATTGTGGTAAAATATACATGACATGAAATTTACAATTTAACCATTAAAAAATTTGCAATTCAGTAGCATTAAGTATATTCACAGTGTTGTGCAACCATCACCTCTATCTAGTTCCAGAACATTTTTTTCACCCCAAAAGGAAACCTGTACCCATTAAGCAGTCACTCCTGATTCCTTCTTTACACCACCCCCTAGTCAATACTAATCTGCTTTCTGTCTCTATGGATTTACCTATTCTGAATATTTTTCATATAAATGAAATCGTGTAATATATGATCTTTTGTATCTGTCTTCTTATACTTGGTACAATGTTTTCAAGTTGTCGTGTTGTAATTCATGTCAGTAATTCATTCCTTTTTTGGCTGAATAATATTCCATTGGATGGACATACCACAGTTTGTTTATCCATTTATGAGTTGATGGACATTTGGGTTGTTCCCACCTTTTGGCTATTTTGAGTAGTGTTGCTATGAACATTCATGTCAAGTTTTTGTTTGAACACGTTTTCAATCCTTTTGTGTATATATCTAGGAATGGAATTGCAGGGTCATATAGTAATTCTAGGTTTAATTTATTGAAAAGCAATGTGAGAATTTCTTTACATCTTTACCAATACTTGTTATTTTCCATATTTTTTTTATTATGGCCATTCTAGTGGGTGTGGAGTGGTATCTCATTGCAGTTTTGATTTTCATTTATCTAGTGAATAATGGTATTGAGTATGTATAATCATTTTTATTGGAGTCTAGATGATGTGATGACTACATTGTTGAGGGTCTGGGTTTGGTTGCCTTCCTTTAATCAGTGTTGGATTTTATTCTGGAAAGCAATTACTTTAGTTCTAGATCTTGATCCTTTTAAGGCATTTTGACACTTCAGGTAGCCTTCACTCTACCTTTCCTAAGGTGTAGGCTTCTGTGGATTCTAATGAATGCCCTGAGTGTTCAGTGAGGTTTCTCCACTTTGATTGGTCAGACCGAAAGGTTTCTTAATACTATGAAAGTTCTGGTAGTTGTTCAACTTACAGCTCCACATAAGTTTTCTTCCTATAGTGGTTGTTCTTGTATGTTCTCATCCTATAAATACATAGCTTATTATTTGACCGAATATTCAAGGTGATTCCCATGAAGATTTATGGAGCAATTTATCTAGGCACCTCATTCCTTTCTGGTGCTCCATACAAGTTCTAGCCACTTTGGCACTCCTGAACATTGACCTTTGTAACCTCAGCTTACTGAGACGGCTGTGCTCTGCTTGGATTCTTCCTCCTTAAGTCAATGTCTGGTAAATATCTCCAGGTAGAAAGCTGGGGTAATCATTGGATTCAACTCACTTGTTTTCCTTCTTTCAAGAGTCACAATCCTGTGCTGCCTGTGCTGCCAATTGTATGGTGTCTAGAAACAGTTGTTTTATAAATTTTGTCCAGTTTTCTAGTTGTTTACTGTAGGAAGGTTAGTCTGGTATCAGTTATTCTATCATGCCCAGAAGTGGAAATGTAAAGGTTTTTTAAGGCACTATCTCTCTCTCTCTCTCTCTTTTTTTTTAACTGTATAATTAGTTATTTAAATTTCCATTTCTTATCTTCAACATATTCTTTAAGTTAACTTTAGTTCTTTTATTTATTTAAATACATCTTTACTGGAGTATAATTGCTTCACAATGCTGTGTTAGTTTCTGTTGCACAACAAAGCATATCAGCCATATGCATACATATATCCCCATATCCCCTCCCTCTTGAACCTCTCTCCCACCCTCCCTATCCCACGCCTCTAGGTGGTCGCAAAGCACCGAGCTGATCTCCCTGTGCTATGCGGCTGCTTCCCACTAGCTATCTATTTTACATTTGGTAGTGTATATATGTTGATGCTACTCTCTCACATTGCCCCAGCTTCCCCCTCCCCTGCCATGTCCTCAAGTCCATTTTCTATGTCTACGTCTTTATTCCTGCCCTGCCACTAGGTTCATCAGTACCATTTTTTTTTGTTAGATTACACACATATGCGTTAGCATATGGTATTTGTTTTTTTCTTTCTGACTTACTTCACTCTGTATGACAGACTCTAGATCCATCCACCTCACTGCAAATAACTCAATTTCATTTCTTTTTATGTCTGAGTGATATTCCATTGTATATGTGTGCCACATCTTCTTTATCCATTCATCTGTCAGTGGACATTTAGGTTGCTTCCATGTCCTGGCTATTGTAAATAGTGCTGCAATGAATATTGTTGTATGCGTGTCTTTTTTTTTTTTTTTTTTTTTTTTTTTTTTTTGCGGTACGCGGGCCTCTCACTGTTGTGGCCTCTCCCGTTGCGGAGCACAGGCTCCGGACGCACAGGCCCAGCGGCCATGGCTCATGGGCTTAGTTGCTCCGCGGCATGTGGGATCTTCCCGGACCAGGGCATGAACCCGTGTCTCCTGCATCGGCAGGCGGATTCTCAACCACTGCGCCACCAGGGAAGCCCGTATGCGTGTCTTTTTAAATTATGGTTTTCTCAGGGTATATGCCCAGTAGTGGGATTGCTGGGTCATATGGTACTTCTATTTTTAGTTTTTTAAGGAACCTCCATACTGTTCTCCATAGTGGCTGTATCAGTTTACATTCCCACCAACAGTGCAAGAGGGTTCCCTTTTCTCCACACCCTCTCAGCATTTATTGTTTCTAGATTTTTTGATAATGGCCATTCTGACCAGTGTGAGGTGATACCTCATTGTAGTTTTGATTTGCATTTCTCTAATGATTAGTGATGTTGAGCATCTTTTCATGTGCCTCTTGGCCATCTGTATGTCTTCTTTGGTGAAATGCCTATTTAGGTCTTCCACCCATTTTTCAACTGGGTTGTTTATTGAGCTCCATGAGCTGTTTGTATATTTTGGAGATAAATCCTTTGTCCGTTGTTTCATTTGCAAATATTTTCTCCCATTCTGAGGGTTGTCTTTTCGTCTTGTTTATGGTTTCCTTTGCTGTGCAAAAGCTTTTAAGTTTCATTAGGTCCCATTTGTTTATTTTTGTTTTTATTTTCATTACTCTAGGAGGTGGGTAAAAAAGATCTTGTTGTGGCTTATGTCAAAGAGTGTTTTTCCTATGTTTTCCTCTCAGAATTTTATAGTGTCTGGTCTTACATTTAGGTCTTTAATCTGTTTGGAGTTTATTTTTATGTATGGTGTTAGGTAGTGTTCTAATTTCATTCTTTTACATGTAGCTCTCCAGTTTTCCCAGCACCACTTATTGAAGAGGCTGTCTTTTCTCCATTGTATGTTCTTGCCAACTTTGACATAAATTAGGTGACTACATGTGCATGGGTTTATCTCTGGGCTTTCTATCCTGTACCGTTGATCTATATTTCTGTGTTTGTGCCAGTACCATACTGTCTTGATTACTGTAGCTTTGTAGTACAGTTTGAAACTGGGGAGCCTGATTCCTCCAGTTACGTTTTCCTTTCTCAAGATTGCTTTGGCTATTCGGGGTCTTTTGTGTTTCCATACGAATTGTAAAATTTTTTGTTCTAATTCTGTGAAGAATGCCATTGGTAGATTGTCAGGGATTGCATTGAATCTGTAGATTGCTTTGGGTAGTACAGTCATTTTCACAATATTGATTCTTCCAATCCAAGAACATGGGTATATTTCTCCATCTGTTTATGTCATCTTTGACATAAACGCTTTCTTTCATCAGTGTTTTACAGTTTTCTGAGTACAAGTCTTTCTCCTCCTTAGGTAGGTTTATTCCTAGGTATTTCATTCTTTGTGTTGTGATGGTAAATAGGATTGTTTCCTTAATTTCTCTTTCTGATTTTTCGTTGTTAGTGTACAGGAATGCCAGAGATTTCTGTGCATTAATTTTGTATCCTGCAACCTTACCAAATTCATTGATTAGTTTTCTGGTGGCATCTTTAGGGTGTATCTAGTATCATGTCATCTGCAAACAGTGACAGTTTTACTTCTTCTTTTCCAATTTGTATTCCTTTTATTTCTTTTTCTTCTCTGATTGCCATAGCTAGGAATTCCAAAACTATGTTGAATAAGAGTGGCCAGAGTGGACATCCTTGTCTTGTTTCTGATCTTAGTGGAAGTGCTTTCAGTTTTTCACCATTGAGTATGACGTTTGCTGTGGGTTTGTCACATATGGCCTTTATTATGTTGAGGTAGGTTCCTTCTATGCCCATTTTCTGGAGAGCTTTTGTCATAAATGGTTTTGAATTTTGTCAACAGCTTTTTCTGCATCTGTTGAAATAATAATATGGTTTTTATTTCTTAATTTGTTAATATGGTGTATCACATTGATTGATTTGCATATATTGAAGAATCGTTGCATCCCTGGGATAAATCCCACTTGACCATGGTGTATGATCCTTTTACTATCTTGTTGGATTCTGTTTGCTACTATTTTGTTCAGGATTTTTTCATCTATGTTCATCAGTGATATTGGTCTATAATTTTCTTTTTTCTTTTTTTTTTTTTTTTGCGGTATGCGGGCTTCTCACCATTGTGGCCTCTCCCGTTGCGGAGCACAGGCTCCGGATGCACAGGCTCAGTGGCCATGGCTCACGGGCCTAGCCGCTCCGTGGCATGTGGGATCTTCCCGGACCGGGGCACGAACCAGCGTCCCCTGCATCGGCAGGCAGACTCTCAACCACTGCACCACCATTGAAGCCCTATAATTTTCCTTTTTTGTGATATCTTTGTCTGGTTTTGGTATCAGGGTGATGGAGGCTTTGTAGAATGAATTTGGGAGTCTTCCTCCCTCTGCAATTTTTTGGAAGAGTTTGAGAAGGATCAGTGTTAGCTCTTCTTTAAATGTTTGATAGAATTTGCCTTTGAAGCCATCTGATCCTGGACTTTTGTTTGTTGGAAGATTTTAAATTACAGTTTCAGTTTCATTACTTGTGATAGGTCTGTTTATAATTTCTAATTCTTCCTGGTTCAGTCTTGGAATATTGTACCTTTCCAAGAATTTGTCCATTTCTTCGTGGTTGTCCATTTTATTGGCATATAGTTTTTTTGTAGTAGTCTCTTATAATCCTTTGTATTTCTGTGGTGTCAGTTGTGATTTCTCCTTTTTCATTTCTAATTCATTCGATTTGCATCCTCTCCCTTTTTTTCTTGATGAGTCTGGCTAAGGGTTTATCAGTTTTGTTTATCTTCTCAAAGAACCAGCTTTTAGTTTTATTGATCTTTGCTATTGTTTTCTTTGTTTCTATTTCATTTATTTCTGCTCTGATCTTTATGATTTCTTTCCTTCTGCTGTCTTTGGGTTTTCTTTGTTCTTCTTTCTCTAGTTGCTTTAGGTGTAGGGTTAGATTGTTTACTTGAGATCTTTCTTGTTTCTTGAAGTGAGATTGAATTGCTATAAACTTTCCTCTTAGAACTGCTTTTGCTGTGTTGCATAGGTTTTGGGTCGTCGTGTTTTCATTGTCATTTGTGTCTATGTATTTTTTAATTTCTTCTTTGATTTCTTCAGTGATCTCTTGGTTATTTAGTAACGCACTGTTTAGCCTCCATGTATTTGTGTTTTTTACAGTTTTTTTCCTGTAACTGATTTCCAATCTCGCGTAGTGTTGTGGTCAGAAAAGATGCTTGATATGATTTCAATTTTCTTAAATTTTCTGAGACTTGATTTGTGACCAAAGATGTGATCTATCCTGGAGAATGTTCCATGTGTACTTGAGAAGAAAGTGTATTCTGCCACTTTCAGGTAGAATGTTCTATAAATATCAGTTAAATCTATCTGGTCTATTGTGTCATTTAAAGCTTCTGTTTCCTTATTTATTTTCTGTTTAGATGATCTATCCATTGGTGTAAGTAGGGTGTTAAAGTCCCCTACTATTATTGTGTTACTGTCGATTTCTCCTTTCATGGTTGTTAGCATTTGCCTTATGTATTGAGGTGTTCCTCTGTTGGGTGCATACACATTTATAATTGTTATATCTTCCTCTTGGATTGATCCCTTGATCATTATGTAGTGTCCTTCCTTATTTCTTGTAACAATCTTTATTTTAAAGTCTATTTTGTCTGATATGAGAATTGCTATTCCAGCTTTCTTTTGATTTCTATTTGCATGGAATATCTTTTTCCATCCCTTCACTTTCAGTCTACATGTGTTCCTAGGTCTGAAGTAGGTCTCTTGTACACAGCATATATACAGGTCTTGTTTTTGTATCCCTTTGGCCAGTATGTGTCTTTTGGTTGGGGCATTTAATCCACTTACATTCAAGGTTATTATCAATATGTATGTTCCTATTACCATTTTCTTAATTGTTTTAGGTTTGTTTTTGTGGGTCTTTTTCTTCTGTTGTGTTTCCCGCCTAGAGAAGTTTCTTTAGCATTTGTTGTAAAGCTGGTTTTGTGGTGCTGAGTTCTCTTAGCTTTTGCTTGTCTGAAAAGCTTTTGATTTCTCCATCAAATCGGAATGAGATCCTTGCTGGGCAGAGTAATCTTTGTTGTAGGTTTTTCTCTTTCATCACTTTAAGTATATCCTGCCACTGCCTTCTGGCTGCAAAGTTTCTGATGAAAAATCAGCTGATAACCTTATGGGGATTCCTTTTTATGTTATTATTATTTTTTCCATTGCTGCTTTTAATAATTTTTCTTTGAATTTAATTTTTGTTAGTTTGATTAATATGTGTCTTGGTGTGTTTCCCCTAGGGTTTATCCTGTATGGGACTCTCTGCACTTCCTGGACTTGGGTGACTATTTCCTTTCCCATGTTAGGGAAGTTTTCCACTATAATCTCTTCAAATATTTTCTCAGACCCTTTCTTTTTCTCTTCTTCTTCTGGGACCTCTATAATTCAAATGTTGGTGCATTTAGTGTTGTCCTAGAGGTCTCTGAGATTATCTTCAATTCTTTTCATTCCTTTTTCTTTATTTTGCTCCTTGGCAGTTATCTCTACCATTTTGTTTTCCAGCTCACTTATTTGTTCTTCTGCCTCAGTTATTCTGTTATTGATTCCTTCTAGTGTATTTTTCATATCAGTTACTGTGTTTTTCATCCCTGTTTGTGTGTTCTTTAGTTCCTCTATATCTTTGTTAAACATTTCTTTTATTTTCTCAATCCGTGCCTCCATTCTATTTCCATGATTCTGGATCATCTTTACTGTCATTACTCTGAATTCTTTTTCAGGTAGATTGCCTATTTCCTCTTCATTTATTTGGTCTTGTAGGTTTTTACCTTGCTCCTTCATCTGTGACATATTTTTTTGCTGTCCCTCTTTTTTTTTTTTTTTTTAATGGGTGGGATTGTGTTCCTGTTTTACTGGTTGTTTGGCCTGAGGAGTCCAACAGTGGAGTTTGTAAGCTGTTGGGTAGAGCTGCATCTTGGTGCTGAGATGAGGACCTGCGTGAGACCTCACTCCGATGAATATTCCCTGGGGTCTGAGGTTCTCTATTAGTCCAGTGGTTTGGACTTGGAGCTCCCACTGCAATAGTTTTGGCCCGACCTCTCGCTCATGAACCAAGATCCCACAAGCTGCACAGCGTAGCAAAAAAAAAAAAAAGGAGAACAATAACAAAGAGTAAAAAATAAAATTAGACTAGGAAAGTAACAGATATATTATATATATTATAAAGAATATAAAAATAAAAGTAGAGCTGAAACAACTGGAAGGTAAAACAGAACCACAATAGTAAAAAAGAGAAGGAAAAAAAGAAAAGGGAAAACAACCAAAAAAAGGAGGAAAAGGCCTTGGCTGTGGAGGGTGGGGCCTAGGCAGTGGTGGGGTCTGGGTGGTGGGTGGGGCCTATGCTTAGAACCCACAGGGCTGGAAAAGACCCTGGTGAGTGTGGGGCATGGGGCTTAGGCTCAACGGAACAGAAGATGTCCATGCCTCTGATCTCAGAGGGTGGGGGACCCCACTTGGGAGCCCAGCAGGTTTCCCTGCCCAAGTAGGTGGGGCAGACACCCTCCACTCTTCTCCTGCTTCTGCATTCTGGAGGGCCCCTCCTGCCTTCCTCTCCTGTTCTCCCCCCACCCTCCCTCCTATGCCCCCAAGACCATCGTGCCCCAGAGGGGGCCTCTGAGGGTGTAGGATCCGGCAGACTTCCCCTGCCGATTTGGTGGGTGAACCGCTCAGTGCATTCCCCCCAGTTTGAGCCCCCGAGGGTCCCTCAAGGCATAGGAACCCCTCCCCCCTCTCAGCCACCCCTCAGGGGCATCAGTCCTGTCCGTCCTCCACTTCTCCTCCCCTCGTCAGTCCCCCCATGTCCTACCAGTTCACTTGGGGCTTCCTCCTGACTCCTTGGACATTGAGGGGCCCCCACCAACGTCCAACAGGTGTCCTAGTTACAGGGAGACACGAACTCCACGTCTTCCCATGCTGCCATCTTGACTCCACCCCTAAAGTACTATCTCTTAAGAACTAGAAAACTTCTTACCCAATGCTCCAGTTCATCTGCAAACCTCCAGTGCCTTTCATTGGTCAGAGGGGGGGTATTAAATTTGCTTATTTCTGAACCAATCTCTTTGGTTATCAGATTATGCTACTTATCAATCAATCCCTATGACAAGGTGGGTTGTAGTCCCTGATTTGCTTAGTTCAATCAAGACTAATCTTTCAAACTGAAGATGCAGTCAGGTGACCTAAAATTTCTGAACTCCATGGGGGAGAGGTGGCTTCCTGGATGAAAAGTATGGATAATGCTAGGATGACAGAAGGGGGGATTAAATTCTGGTAACTAACCAGAATTAGGTAACATACATTCACTACATCCATTTTATGAATGAGAAGTGGAAGGACAGAGAGGTTAGGTGACCTGAGCAACATCCCAGATATAGTGAGTGACTGAATTAGGACTGATCCATCTAACTCCAAAGGCAATGATGATGCCAGAGCAATGTATTCAAATAGACTTTTAAAATCATAAAACACTTTCATACATCTTCATTCATTTTAATTCTTCCATCAACTTAATGGGTTAAGCAAGGTAGATATTGGCCCCATTTTACAGATGAGGAAACTGTATCTGAGAGATAAAAAAGTGACTGATTCAAGAATATATGATTTGTGCAGAACTGGGATTAGGACCCAAACCCTCACGCTCTTTCCATGGACTATGATCTTTCCAAAATTCCTTTAGTTATTCAGCCCAGTTCCTCCCTTCTCCCCCTTCTCTTACCTGTTAAAGAGAATAGATTCCAGAACTTCATTGTGAACCATTTGGTTTTTGTTTCTTAATTTTACAGCTGAGTTCCTTTCACTGGGAGTCGAAAACCACATAACGAAAGATAAAATAATGTGTTTGCTTTATTCCTTTTCTTGGTGAAAGGTCTTGGCTCATGGGATAAATTCACTTTGTTTGGCAACTTGAGATAATCAGAAATTGATTACTTGAATCATTTAAATCTCTTTTTCATTTAAATCTTTTCATACAGAATTAAAGATGGTCATAGGTCAGAGACTACAGGACAAGATTGCAATGCATGCTTTTTTGAAAAGTAAAGAAAATAATTAGAAGACAGTATCTTGGAAAGAACAAGGGCTTTGGAGACTGGGAGACCTGAATTAAATCCCATCTCAGCTACTTAGTTACTTAAGGATTTTTAAGCCTCAGTTTTCTCTTATAAAGTGAGGATAATAATAAGTACTTGGAAGGGTCATTTTAAGAACTAAATGAAATACGGAAGGTTCCTACTGTAGCACCATCACATAGTTAATACTCAATGGCAGCTATTATTTTTATTACCTTAATGCTATGGAAAATTCTGGAGCTCTGAGAGCAATGTACTAACATTTTTATCTTTGTCAGATCCTTTCTCCTAGGCTCATTAAAATGTATCAGTAGGATAATCGGGGTCCAAAGTCTTAGAAAAACTGGTTAGGCTAAGATAGTTACTTTTTCTTAGCCTGAAAACCATAGTAGCCTTGAATCCTTGAGTTCAGAGCAGTGGTTAAGGGGACAGGCCCTGGAGCCGGAATGTCTGAGTTACTCCCTGCCCATGGGACCCTGAATATCAGTGTAAGCTTCAATTTCAACATCTATAAAATGAGGATGATGATAATAAATGTGTCTACTTACAGGCTTAGTTTAAAATGAAATGAGACCATCTCTCTAAAATACTAAGAACTCAAACAGTGCTGCTCAAATTGGAGAAGGACCTGGAATGAAGTGGGGAGTGAAGACATTTCCTGGTTCTCCATGAACTCAGCATTTAACTCCCAGAATGTAGGTTTCCCAACTACACGGAACTGTTTATTAGCTTCCCCTGAATGCCTATATCGTTGTTTTTTCCCGTTATTTTAAAAATCTCTCAAGAGCTGGACTATCTCTCTCTGGAGGCTGAACTACAGAGAAGGCCGCTGGAGTCGTCCTAGCAGGCAGACTGATTGTGGATGGGGCTGTGGACCCCCAAAAAGAGGATGAGAAAAGTTATGGAGTTAGAAAATGCTGCCAGCACAGGAGGGTGAAGGGCATGGAATGGGGCCAGAAGGAACTTGTGGGAAATAGTATTCAGTGCAATGGTGAGGAGCAAAGGTTTGAAGAAGCTGAGAAGGTAAGTCTGGGTTTTAGGGGAGGAATTACACCATATTTCTCGGTCTGAGAATGGAGAAGTATATACATAGACTTGAGGAGGTCAGATAATGTATTCAGCTAGTGGCTGGCCAACGTGATGCCAAGTAGGAAACAGAAGAGTCCCAGAAGGGTCCACCACCCAGACATCTCAGAGGGGAACTCCACTCATTAGGCAGTTCTTATAGGCCAGTCAGTGTCACACATATGTCACCTCAGTTAATCCTCAAAGCAACTCTGTGGGGCAGACACTATTATCGAATCCATTTTGAATAGGATATCAGTAGCTTTCCCAAGGTCATGTGACTAGTCAATGTTAGAACTACTCATCTTCTGTCATTCAGTTTAACATAGTTACTTTGCCTTCTGAAAAACCTGGGGAATAAATTCACTGGAGATGGCAACAAATTTATGTAAGCAAAAGTTAGGTAGATTAGATGCTAAACACCAGTTCACTAAGAGACTAAATGCAGCTGACAAAGAGAAATGGAGAAAGTAAATCTGGTACAATGAGAGCACCTATTGGTAAACTAGGAATTATATGCACTGTAAATGCCAACTTGGAAACAATTTAAAATTATTTGATTGTTCAAATGAGAACTATGCATTAAATTTAATGCATTAAAGTACTTTTGAATATAAAACTTACCCTTCCCTCCATCCTCCCCTCCCCATAGTAAGAGAGTACTTCCTGCTCTATCTGGATCCTTAGGAATCTAGGCTTAAGGAGTTTTCCTAGAACTCTTAGGGAAACCCTATGGTTTGAGGAGCACTTCTTGGAATTTTCCACCAATCCCCAAGAAGCTCCTGCTGATCACATATGGTGGCTTCTATGAGCTCAATCTCTTCCCTCCTTTTTTTTTTTTTTTTTTTTTTTCTTGTGGTATGCGGGCCTCTCACTGCTGTGGCCTCTCCCATTGCGGAGCACAGGCTCCGGACGTGCAGGCTCAGCGGCCATGGCTCACGGGCCCAGCCACTCTGCGGCATGTGGGATCCTCCCCGACCGGGGCACTAACCCGTGTCCCCTGCATCGGCAGGCGGACTCTCAACCACTGCGTCACCAGGGAAGCCCTCTTCCCTCCATTTTAATCAAGAGC
Source organism: Kogia breviceps (assembly GCF_026419965.1). NCBI lineage: Eukaryota > Metazoa > Chordata > Mammalia > Artiodactyla > Physeteridae > Kogia > Kogia breviceps. The sequence goes on from NC_081317.1 coordinate 22,251,236, forward strand.
ACACCAATACTATTTTAAAATCCATCCAGATATCTGGATTGCCTAGGAATCAACTCCTACCTCAACAAATCCAGCCCAACGAGAGAGATCTGGGCCAAGGCCTTCAGATCCCCTGCCTCCATGTGCTCTAGGAAGTTGGGGGGGGGAAATCCCCTACCTCTAAGACTTTCCTTTTAATTGACTCCTTCTCTAAATGACTGCTGGCCTGACAAAGTGACCTCAGAATTGGCTTGAGGGCAGCAGAATGTCTTCCCAAGAGCAAGATTCAGTCCTCAATGTCATCACCCTCCGTCATCACTCTCTAAACAAGAGGCTGCATAGGTCTTTCTGAGGATTTCTGGAGACCATTGGGATGGGCATTTTTCATCTGATCTCACAAAATTCTTATCAATGAGGTCAATTTTGCCTCTTTACTTTCCTAGAAGCCATGGGCCACGTACTATCAGCTCTCTTTTGAAAGTTACCCTACCCCTTGGGAATTCCCCAGCAGTCCAGTGGTTAGGACTCTGCACTTTCACTGCCGAGGGTGTGGGTTCAATCCCTGGTCAGGGAACTAAGATCCCTCAAGCTGTGCGGTGTGGCAAAAAAAGAAGACAGAAAAAAGTTACCATATTGCGTACCGCCCAACTAAGTTGGTATTTTCCATTTCTGTAGCATCTGCCCCTTGCCTGGATCAGTTCCTAGAACCATCCTCTAATGAAATTATATGTTTCTTTAGCTTTTCCATGTCTCTGCATAAATGTTTAAACCAACAGATAACTTACCTGCTCTCTTAGAATAGAAAGTTCCCGCTGAGTTGGGTTCCAGAGCCACACCATTCATTTCAGGATGTACAGTACTCCTTTTTCAGTCACCCCTTTCTACCAGGGGTTCCCAAATAGGGTTTTCCTGTTATTGATAGCTCTGGGCATTCTCTGGAGTTCTTCTCACTTCTTCTTTGCACAAGCATGTTAATTATCATAATATTTCACCCTCTGCCAGGGTGTTAGTGCAAGGGGAAGAATGGGGTAGAAAGAGTGCTGTAGTTCCTGAGTAGTGGGATATTATTCGTCACATTCTTGAATAACTTTTTCCCCTGATATCTAACTCATCTGAAGCTGGAAAATATCCAGACAACTAGCTACCCCCCAACTCTCCTACCAGTAGGATTTTGATTGTCCTGATTTGCCTTTGTGGAGCAGTATTTCACCAGTTTTTCTATTCTGATAGAATAGAATTGGGAATGAGAAAGTTGGGACCTTATTCCCTGAAGCAAAAGAGTGTTGTGGAAGCACGTTGAAGATATATTTAGGTCTGGGTTCATTCTCGTGTGATTTAGCATTTCTTTTTTCCAGGAAATAGGATGCCCTTATACTAAGAAGAGTGGCTTGTATAACGCACTCTAAAAATTTGAGACTCTAGTATTGAGATTATGAGTGTGCAGAGTGCTGAGATGGTTTCTTTTGCTCACTGACCAGTCTCTGTAGGCAGGGTTTGGACTGCGATCCCTGGTAGGCAAGAAGAGGAAGTGAGTAAGAGAAAAAGCTGATGAGGAGAGAAATAGTGCCAGGTTCCAGATTTCCTTTGTTTTTCTTTCCTTTCTTCAGCTCAGGGTGGGAGGGAAATAATAATTTTAAAAGTCTACAGATGTTATTCCCTTAGGGTAATAGAGATGGAATCTTTAACAGTAAGTAAAAATAACCTAAAATAGACATCTTTAGGGGAATTTCATTTGTCGAAAGTACAGAGATAGTTGCAGGACTTCTTTTCCATCCTACCTGGAGTATTCCTTTCCTGCCTTCTCTCCCACCTGCCAATTCTTTTAGCCCACCTTCTAATAACCACTTATTAGAAGGTGGGTTTTGTATTTGAACAATTTTACTTCAAAGTAAAATTGTTCAAATACAAAACCAAAAATAGGAGCAGCAGCAGCAGCGTCACTAATGTCAAATTTGAGAAAGATACTTCTTTCACACATTCTATGAGTTTGGGGGAAAAAGAGGAGTATAAAATGGTGGAGAAATAGATGTCTTGGTATGAGAATAACTTTAACAGGGGCAAAAAGGTCACAACCTCCGGGATTTGCTACCCGAGGAGAAGGAAGTCTTCTGCTGTCTTCATCTCAGGGTCTGGCTCCCCTTCCCAGGCCAGGCTTGGCTAAAGTTATTTCCCTCTGAAAAGCTGCTGAGGGAAGGGGATCCCACAGTTGGGGAGCTTGATTCCTAGCTCAAATGTCAGTTCAAAGCTCCCAGCAGTTCTTTGCTTTGTGTGTGCATGTGGGGGACATTCCTTTGTTAGGGGAAGATACCTCATTTGGGATTGGAGAGCTGGGAGACCATGTGGTTTCCAGGAACAAAAATCCTCTGCTATTCCTATAAAAGCTTGACTTCACTGTGGGCAGAGTTGGATCTTTGCAGATTTTATTTCCTTTTGGAAAGTGCTGCTTTTCTAAGTATGAGTTAGACTGCACTGATATTAAAAATTATTTGTTTTTCTTATGGAGTATGTGTGTGTGTGTGTGTGTGTGTATGTGTTCACAGTTATCCACAGGCAATATATACATAGTATAATATATTATATATTAGATATTTTATACATTGATTTGTATATAGTATATGTTATACATCACTATATGTGGTAATTATATGTTGTATATATAAAATATACACTATATGTTATACATTTTAATATATAACATGTTATATATGACATTATAAATATATACATTATAATATATATAATATAAATATATAACATAATATATATCATATATATAACATTATAATTATTATAATATAATATAATTATCTATGACATTATGATATATATAATATATAGTATATTGTATATTTTCACTTGAATACAATTTGGTAATGAAAACAATTGTCTATTATGTCATTGAGGGGTCAGGACATGACTACACTTATTTTAACTTATTCTGAAAAGACCTTTAATGAAGGTTGAAATTTCAAGAGCTCTTAGCATACAAAAAAGCGTCACAACTTGGCAAATGGCATTGGAGGGGAGGGCATAACCTGATAGGCATCAAAGATGGGAATGTGGGAACACTGGAATAAGAGGGCAGCAAGAAATTTTGCTTGAAAGAAATGAAGATGTTAAAAGGGAGAGTAGGGAATTCAGTAGATAGTGCCTTGATATGTGTGCAGTGAGCTATGTGATTTGCATAAATGAATAGGTCTGAAGCTTGGAATTTACAACAGAATTTGTATTTTAAAGCTAGAAAGAAATTTGGAAAGGAAAAGAACCTTTCTCAAGCAGTGTCTATGCACTGAGCATAACACTTTCATGCATGTATTCTTAGGGGAGGCAATAGCTCTGAAGCTAGAGAAAGATTCAAATCTCTGCTCTGCTACTTTTTTGCTTTGTGACCCTGGGCAAATTAACCTGACTGAGCTCCAGTTTCTTCATGTATAACATGGGGAGAGAAAAACCTTTCTTTGCAAGGGTTTTGTGTGAAATATACAAATTTTTAAAAGTGCATGGAATATTGTATCTACTCTGTGAATGTTAAGTTTTGTATCCCTTTAATAATTTAGAACACTGAGTCTAGAGATTAGGTGCTGTCTTTGAAAATGAGATTTGGCCAAATTTCGGTTTCCTTTCTCCTAGTCTGATTCCCCCCAACCCCCATTACACTTTGTCACCACTGGAGTTTGAATGACCTCTGCTAGGTAACCTGGACACAACTGGTTATGCCAGGCCACCAGGCAGTTTCTAGGAAGGCAACTCTTCCTTTCTGTTTTCTGGAAAAGCCCACAAAGTAGCACTATTGTAGAGACAGCAAGGCAAAAAGACAAAACACTGTCCCCGAAGGTACAGAATTTAGTTCAGTGGTTGAGTTACAGGAGGAAGTGTGAGATATTGTACAGTTGTAAATGGCAGGCACTCAGCAGATCTGAGTGGAACAGTGAAGGCATTTATTGAGGAAAAAGTATTTCTTGGTGAGCCCCTGGGATGGGGAGGCTAAGCCTTTGGGTTATTATGGATATGAGATGAAAGCCATGTTTCAACTTAGAGATAATATTTCCTCCATCATTTCCTGGCATAATTATCTGGACATTAACAAGACACGTGATTGAACTTTGAACTCACCGATTGGAATTTACAGGAAGCAGAAGCTCCAAAAAGTCTGTGAGGTCATTGTCCGCTCCTACCTAAGCACACTGAGAGGCTCCAGTGTTCTCTTAGTCACTCTGGATAGATTTTAAAGGGCATTGGCCCAAGCGCCTTCTCTTTCCCCATTTGCTTTTTATGACAAAATGTACAAGGATGATCATGTCTGTATATTGTACAAATTCAAGAGCCATGTGACTTGTGGTTTTCTGAGCTTCACCAGTAGCTCTTTCCAATGTGTAATATCCACCCTGCTCCTCGGAATAAACCCTTGGAGCAGATATGCAGATGTGTTGATGTGTAGACATGAGACATAGTACCCTCTACCGGGGCTGTGGTCCTGGTGGACAGACGGGAAACAGACACGCTGAGTGGTTTGTTCTCAGACAGCAACTGGAAAGATTGATGTCATTTTATAGTCCATATTTCACAATAAGGCACTAAGCCTGGCTTTCTATCCTCACAGAACTGAACCATGTGCTCAAGCCTTAAAAAGGAAAACTAAAAGCAGAACATGAAGAATATGTTCCATTATAAGCTCAGGAGGGAGGTGAAAAGTTTAAACAAATGAAAAACAGAATAATTGTCAATGGTTGGCTATCGTGAGTAAACATATTGATGCACTCAACCATGAACAAACTGCCAACTGTCTTTTGGGGGCAAAAGAATATACTACATGTTAGAAGGTAGATGTTTAGTTATTTTTCCTTAGCGTGATAAAATGCAGGCTTTCAACCTTCTACCAACTCCTATGTGCTATGGGGAAAGAGCCTTAATAAAGAGTGAAAGAACAGACCCCCGCCACAGGGGCATGAGCTGGTCTAATCAGAGGAGGGAAAAGACCATATTATTTAGGATAAACAAGAAGGGCAGAGCAATTTAATTGGTTCCTGATGTCCCACATAACACAGGCCAGAGCTCTTAAAACCTAGTGGCTTATTTTTATTTGTGAATAGATTTTTTTTTTTTTAAATGGGTTTTCCATCTGTGTTCGTGGAATTCCAGTCAAGAAACTTCCATCCTGGCTGCTTTGATCTTGTGCTCACCTTTGAAAGACATAAAAAGGTCTTCTTTTTCCTTTATGTAAAAGTACTTCCAGCCAATATTTAATACGAAAGTATGAAAGAGATGTTTATCAGACTTGGGACTGGCATATTGAAGCTATTCAGGGGTTGGGGCTTTCTTTCCCTGTTTCGTCTTTTCCCCATACACCCAGGCTTTTTTTTAATCTATCAGCCTAGGTCCCTGGCCTATACTTCCTCTTGTGAGTTTGCACAGCAGAGGGAGGTGGCAATTAATAAAGTTGTTATAAAAGTAAGTGAGAAGGATGGGAATTCAAGGGGGTGGGGCATCGCTGTGTAAGGGAGAAATGTGCATTAATTCAATTGCAAAACCTCTGACTGACAGTGGATGTGATTATTTCAGAGAGCTGACAATTTCAGTACTGTCTGTTTGCCAGATCTTGATGTGAAGTCCAGACTTAGAGGCGGTATTTGGAAGATAATTCTCCGTGGGTGCCGCTGTTACTTTTTCCCCCTTCCTATCTCTAGGAAAGCTATCTGTCTATAAATTATTTAAATTCGGCAAATCAAATAGGTCTCTTTGTGAACTTTTGCAAATAAAACAGAATGTGTTATTTTAAAAACCAACTGATGATGATAAAATAGATCTTTTTTCAGGTGAAAGAAGTTATGTAGTTCTTGGACATAAAGCCTGGTCATCTGAGACGATTCTAGAGCCAACTAACATTTTTCAGTCCACTTTCCACATAATGTTTTTTATAAACGGTGATATTCACCAGTTAACTTACATATAATTACCCTTGTTTCTTATGCAGAGTAAACATGGTTATAGCATTTGTGTTTCTCTTAACATTTAAAGCAAAACACTCCGTGAGAGAGAAATGTCTCCACTTTAAGGAAAATGGGGGTTTGCAAAATAAGTCACAGCAGAATAATTATTTGCACAATGAAAAATTTAATTATTTGAACCCCAGATTACTACAAAATTGCTTTAAATATAAATATATTTTTATTAATCATAATTTAATTAAATGCACCTTCTCAATAACATTGATTGCAATAAAGAACAGTAAATTTCTAAACAGTTTTCTTTTAGCTTTTTGTTTTTAATAAAACCACCACCACAGACTTTGCCTGTATTACCCACTTCTGCAGCCGACAGGCTTTGAAGAGACTGCTTCATTTTCTGCTCACACAGACCTCTAAAACCACGTGGAAGAATTAAGCCTTTTTACACAAGGGCTATAGGATGGAAACTTTCTCAAAAATAAGCAATGAAATTGTGGTGAGGCATAAAGGAGACAGGACAATGTCAGCTTTTAAATAGCCATTTATCACACATTCCAGATGATGGAGCAGAAATGCTGGAGCAACAGGTCAGCTGTTTTCATGCTTCTCCCTGAATCAGAAGGAGGCTACTTTATGGATCCCAGCTGTGCTTATTTTGGGGTTTCCTGGCTCTTTACCATTTTCTAGGTTGTAGTCTACGTGTCCAAAGCTCAGGGGAGATTTTGGCCCAGCAGCTCTTGCCAAAGTTAGTTTTCTTTTCTCTTCCCTTCTTTTCTTTTCTTCTCTCTTTCCTTGCCTTTCCTTCTTTTCTTTTCTTTTTAAAAATTTTATAAAGAGTATCAGATACTTGTAATGTTCCAGATACTGCCATGATGTCCTTAAATGCCAGGTCAAGTCAGGACCGGGCAGGAGAGTCAGAGGAAAACAGAGAGAGAGATAGAGAGAGAGAATGAATGAATGAATGAGAAAAAAGGGAAGAAGAAAGACTAGAGACCAGAAAGTGAGGCCAAGGTGTTCCATTAATTTCCCAAGAAGGAAGAAAGGAAGAGAGAAAGGAAGGAACCAAAGAATCAGGAATTCAGAGGACTGAAGACCTTATCTATTTTTTACTTCTTAAGTTTTAGTGCATATCATAATCATCTGGGAAGCTCGTAAAATGAAGAATCCCAAGACTCGCTGACAGTTTCTGATTTATCTGGGGCTCAGGAATCTGCATTTTAACAAGAAACAACTTAATAGTCTTAATAATGTTGAAGGACAGTAGCTCCCAGGTTTTTAAGCCTGCAGAAGCTGCCTGAAGCGGCTCTGTAGGCATGTAATGAAGTCACAAAAGCAGAAAGAAGAATGAACATTTGAGAGGGAACTAGGGAAACACGGTCAGAGGAGTGTGTTAGGAGTAAAACCAAAGTGACCTCATGAGATGTGGGAGAAAGAGCGTTAAAAGAGGCAGTGAGTACCTATAGAGATTCTTTTTCCCTTCTAACATCCAGATTTGCCTGATGAGATGAAATAGAAGACGGGAAAAGGAGAAGACATAGAAGATGGCCAAGTTGCTGTGCAGGCATTAATTAAATTAGCCAAAACTTAGGGCTGAATTCCTTGATCACTTGATAAGTCCTCTGTCCCAATACTTCTCTTTGAGATATTTATTACACAATAGGGAAATCATAAGAAAGTATTATCAGAAATAAATGACTGATTGAATTCATTTCCCTTATTCCCAGAAGTTCTACTGAGGTGCCTGCCTTTTATTAGAGAGGAAGACAGAACTTCAAAATAGCTGAAGAAAATTGGATCCGGAAGAGATAGGATCGAAAGTTGCCAATAGAAAGATGGAAGGCTGTTATTCCCCACCTCAGAAAAGAAAACTTCAAAACGTCAAAGTTCAAGTGTCCATTTTAAGAGTTTAGAGTTCAAAAATGGTATCTGGTTAGCCACTGATGATTCCAAGATTTCTTTGTATGAGGGACTTGCAGGCAGCAAGAGGTTTGGAAGGGAGCCAGAGTTGGGTTTGTATAGCGCTTTACATAAGTTTGAGAAAGTCAACTGTTCACCTCAAAGAATGAGGGGTGATGGAGCTTATTGGGGGTAGGGTAGGGGGGGTGGCTGAAACCATTCCAGTCTCTTTTTTTTGGCGTACTGATAACCAGACTGCTTCTCCCTGAAGCAGACTCACATAAAGTCTCACTAACATAACTGTGGAACCACATAGAAAATGAAAACTTGGGTCTTAAATAGACTGATAAGCAATTGCCTGCCTTTTGGAGGGGACTTGGCTGACTACAAAGACCTTGAAATAACCTACGCACACCTTACCCCCTGGGAGGGAGCAAGGTGGGCGTTTCTCCCCCACTGCAGCCAACACTCAGCGGCCTGCAGGTCCGCCTGGCGCCCTGGGGCCGCCCACGTGAAGGGGGAATGTCTTGCTCCCCTGCACGGCGCACCCAGGGGTGGGGAGCCGTCTCTCCAAACACCTCCTCTGCTGGTGCTGCGTTATAGCCCTCACACATCATTCATTGTTGAACCTCGCATTGAGCAAGACGAGATAGGGCTTCCCTAGAGCCAGGGAAGCCCGTCTGCAAACTCCACGGTCCTGTTTCCCTGATACGTTTTCTGGATGTTTTTTACTGACCCCTACATGCTAAGAGGAGGAGAGTGAGATCCCCACGATCTGACTGCATCCTTCTTTTTCTCCAAACTCCACTAGAAAAAGAAAGGATGGACTTTTATTCCTTCCTGTGTAGCATGGCCTTTGTTTTCTGAGTTCTCCCGACTTAATACTTGTAGCGGAACTCTACCATCAAGTTAATGATGATGAAAGTGAGATCTCAAAGAATTGAGAAAATCCTTTTCTCTCTGGACAAAGCCATGTGACAGAAGCTGAACACTGACCTTTCTATCTCCAGCATTCCTGCTGTTAAGAGTCCTAATTACCCCCTCACCATCCTCCAAGTCCGATGGCTGCTCAAAAAGGACACACTACATTAGATTATTTCAAAAAGATTGTTCATCTGACACAAATGTTTCTCCAGTTTATCATTTTTAAAGTGTTGCTTGTTTTTATTTAGAGGCATTGTAAATTGCTATAAAATTCCCTTATTGAGTAAACCGAGTGAACTGCCCTCTCAGGACTGTTGCATTTACCTTCCCTTTTACCTGGGAGGCTTACCTCCACCCCTTCCTCACCCCCTTAGCTGCTTTCCTCAGGTCTCTGTTTACGTGCCATCTTTACAAAACGTCTTTCCTGACCATTGGATCTGAAATAAGTGCTCCCCTAATTACTCGGCATTCACTTTTCTCTAATCCTCTTCATAGCACTTATTTCTGCCCGACACATTATCTGCCTTTTGGTTGATTTTCTGTCTCCTCCCATTGGGATGTAAGCTCCTTGAGGGATAGCTATATTTTGTTCACTGCTGTGTCTCCACGGTCTAAAATGGGACTTTTCTGCATTTATTAAGATGTATTTTGTTTCTCCTTTGACCTCATTTTGGGATGACTTATGAATAAAATTACAAGTCACTTTTAAATTCCTAGAAATAATTTTGTGTGGTTATTTTGAACTTTTATAATACTGCCATCTATTTTAAAATGTTGCTTCTGGAATACTTTTATCTATAGTTGTTAGTCAAATTGATTTGTACTTCCTTTTACTACCTCAAGATCTTCTTGTGCTTCCAATAATTTTTGCTCTACATTTTTGACGCGATATTGTTTGACACACCAAGTTTCGTTACTACACCTTTTTGAAAAATTATACCATCGGTTTATCTGAACTGTCCATTTTTATCTCGTTTCATTTTTTTTCCTTGACTATTACTTATTCTGATCTTAATAATGCCATTCTTGAGTTTTTAGACCAGCATTTGCCTAGTATTTTCCTATTCTGCTTATTTTCAAACTTATATTTTCTTTTTGTTTTAGGTCTGCTTCTTTTATTTATTTTAAATTTATCTTATTTATTCTTTTTTTTTTTTTTTTTTTTTTTGGCTGTGTTGGGTCTTTGTTGCCTCACGTGGGCTTTCTCTAGTTGAGGTGAGCGGGGGCTACTCTTCATTGTGGTGTGAGTTTCTCATTGCGGTGCCTTCTCTTGTTGCAGTTGCAGAGCATGGGCTCTAGGCCCGTGGGCTTAGAGCATTGGCAGGCGGATTCTTAACCACTGAGCCACCAGGGAAGCCCTAGGTCTGCTTCTTTTGAACAGCAGATAATTGTTATTTTATTCAAACACTGAACCTTTAAAAAACACTTTTAAAACTTTTTTCATCAATACCTGTACCCACATGTGTTCTTTGGTTATTTAGAAACAATTCTCATATATCATATTTTATATTTAACACTTCAATATATACCTCTAAAGAGAAAATAACTTTAAAAACATAACCACAATACTATTATCACACCTAAACATTAATAATAGTTTCTTAATATCATCAAATACCCAGTCACAATCCAAATTTCCCAATTGTCTCATTTTTAAAAAACAAGATGTATTTGTTTGGATCAGGATCCAACAAATGTCCATACATTGCTATTGGTCAATATGTCTCTTAAGCTCTGTTTAATCTAAAGTTCCACTTGTACCTCTGTATTTTTTCCTTACTCCTCTACCCTTTGTCAAATCTCTCACCTAAAACTGTCCCAAGTTGAGCTGTCAGGAGAGAGCCTTTGGATGGGACTACTGTATATAAAACAGGTAAGCAACAAGGATATACTGTATCACACAGGGAATTATACTTACTATCTTATACTAACCTGTAATGGAGTATAATCTGCAAAAATACTGAATCACTATGCTGTGCACCTAAAACTAACATAACATTGTAACTCAACTATACTTCAATTAAAAAAAAGAAAAAGAAAGAGAGAGCCCCTGGACTTGACAATGAACAGTATTCTTCACTGCTACCCTCCCACTTATTTTACATTTCTCAGGATTCATCAATATGCTGGACCGAGTCTGGTGCAGGTCATGTTTCCCTGCTGCTTCTGCTATGTCTGTAGCTTCACAGTGGTTTCACTAGACAATACGTACAATCAGTGAGAATCATATACAGTCATTTATGTGAACTCTCTGAAAATCCTCACCTTCCTCCTTTCTCCTGGTATAGACTGGGGCTGGGGAAAATGGTGCTATTAGTGGCTAGGGACTGCTGTGTCATCTCTCATTACACTATGTAAGTCTGTTCCTACTTGTTAGTGTTTCTCTTTAGAAAGCACACACACTTGGAATCTCCTTATTTTCAGCTACCAGCCTTAGTAACCCATTTTTGTAAAACTGGAAAAGTTTTCTTCAACACCCTATTAGGTACGTATAACGTTTGATTGTCCATATCTCTCTTTTACATTCTTTATCTTCTCTATTAAAAATTCCACTCCTTTGCTTTTTACTGGGTATTGATAATGATAGCTAACATTTGTTAAGTATTTTATGTATCAGACATTTAGGTTTTGCCTAAATTAATCATTTAATCCTTATGTCACTCCAGTGAAGGAGGCTCAATGTTTAGCTCAATGTTGCAGATGAGGACTTGAAACCTAGAATCAATACTTAGAAAAGATAACTAAAGGAGCGCAAGACGAAATACCTGAAAAGGAGTGGAGCTACAATTTGAGTACAGGTCGTCTAACTACAAAGTCTAGGATCCCATCACAACACTATACTGTGGTTACACTCTGTTCTAGGCGAAGTCTAGCAGTGGATCTAACCCATTAATTTGATTTCCATAAATGTCCATTCTGCCACTTGTCAGTTTTGCTTTTAGTTGTTTATTTATTTATTTACTTGCAATCATATTTTTAAATCTATAAGAATTCATTCTCGCTTTCAGTGACTACTTTCTAATACCATCTAATGGAAACCCATTTTAATTTTAGCTATGCATTATCCTTTAAATCTCATGGGGGGTAGCAGTTACAATTCTTTTGAAGTTCTATTTAGTTTTCCCCCATGACTACTGTTAATGGAGGTCATTTTCTCTGACTCTTCGGAAGAGAACCTGTCTTCTGGTGGCAGATTCTCTTCTTTCATCTAGTTAGTTGTCTCTGTCCACTCACTTATGAGTGAAGGGTTAGAACAGTCAGCACCAGTGGCCACGTGGATTTCCTTAGCAATCTTGCTGGATTGTGTTGAGCACCCCTTGGTAGTCCTCTTCCCTTCCAGCCTTGTGGAGGGCAGGTAGGTGTAAGGATCTTGGATATAAGCTGAGTCAGATGGTCTGGGTCAGAAAACTTTCTCCTTTTCCAGATGTGTCAGCTAGAAGCAGACCTGAGGAACAATCTCAGAGCCATCCCTTTAGGGAGTTCTTGGGGGCCAAAGCCCTACTCAACTTCACTTGTCTCAAATGACGTTCAGGATGAATGATATGCCAGCGGTCTGTGCATGGGCCACTCAGGGTGGCTTTCAACATCCCGCGGTTCGCTCTCTGGGGGCTGACTGATCCTCAACCTGCCACCCACGCAGCCTTTGCTCATGGGATCCCAGGGACACCGATGGCTGGTTCGAAATGTCGTTGCCAGTGGGAAGCAGGAGGGGTTACAATGACTAAGCATGAGTGGGGTTTTATTGATATACTGAGCTGTCCCCCCCCCACCACCTCCCATGGGCTTTTGTGGTAGAAACTTCCACTGAGCAGAATTTTTGACTTCACTCTACTTAAGAAGCCTGCTACCAAGAATTGTCCATGTTATTTATTTGTGCCATCCTCACCAAATGAAGTCTGGAGATAAACACCAGAATTGGCCACTGTCTACAGCTTTATATTCATTTCTGTGGTGTAATGGTTCACCACAGTATCGATTAACCATTATACCACAGTGTTATACCAGTTTACTCAGGGAGGGGAGAGGGCATCTAACCCAAAGGTAGCCAGTCCTACAAGAAAGCCTGGAACAAAACGGTTTTGACCAAACAGGGACAAGCTGGGCCAGTCAGATTCTCACTCTCAAGAATTCAAACGAGGGCTTCCCTGGTGGCGCAGTGGTTGAGAGTCCGCCTGCCGATGCAGGGGACATGGGTTCGTGCCCCGGTCCGGGAAGATCCCACATGCCATGGAGTGGCCTGTGAGCCATGGCCGCTGAGCCTATGCATCCGGAGCCTGTGCTCCGCGATGGGAGAGGCCACAACAGTGAGAGGCTCGCGTAGCAAAAAAAAAAAAAATTCAAATGAGGAAATACGGTGAGATTCAGGCAGTGGCAGGAAGAACAGAAGATAAAAGGGTGTAGAGAGAGATTTTGAGGTACTTTAGGGACCAGGATCAAGTTAAAGTTATGAAGAAGCAGAAAACATTTCATTTAAATCAAAGATGTACAGTCAAGGGTGATGAATTCAGCTGACAGTATGAGAAGCAAGAAGACACAGAGAGAATACAGATTGAGATAGCATTGGAGTCACACTAAAGGCATGCTTTACTGTGAGTATCTATCAACCTGCTTCTCTCAGAGATCCAGTTCCAGTCTCCATGAGATCACACAGAGCAGCAGAGTGCCCCTGGACAATGTATGGCAATTACATCCTTTGACTTTTTGGGGAAGATGATTTGGTTCTTAATCATCAGACCATGAACATTTCAGAAATTGAGAAAATAGAAAAGTGTCAGATATTTTATGGGAAAAAAATTCTCAAGTTTCATTTATTTCCCTCTACTTTATACAGTTAAAATTCCAATGAGAGAGAGAGTATTTTGTTCTGGAACATTCAGTGAGAGTCACTAGCAGAGTAGGTGAAGTCTTCTTGATGATTAAGAATGACACAGACACACCCTTTACAAAATCCAAGCAGGCAAGTCTTTCAGAAATGGATCAAAATGAAGTTCTGTATAATAGCTGAGGGGCTTCTCTCTTAACATTTGAGCAGAGATGTTTTCTCAATATTGTTTTATAAAAGTTTCAGCATGGTTTTCAGAGGAGAAAGCAATAAGGTGATGGCTGCAATAGCCTATAGAACCTAAAGAGAGACAAAAAGACCCTGACCAGAGGGAGTGTAACTAAGGAGACATTGTGGAATGGAAACTATCTGTTATGAAAAAATGGAGAAGGCTATGGTGAAAGATTCAGAAAATAGGAATATTAGAATAGATGCTAAGGTGCTATAGGAAAAAAGAGCCCTAAAATACAGGGGCTTGACTAACATAGTAATGTATTTCTCTGTCAAGAAACAGTCTAGTGCTGAGTGGTCCAGATTGGTGGGAGAGCTTTCTTGTCTTCAGTTAATCATTCAGGAACATTGTTTCTTCCATCTTGCTGCTTCTGCAATCCCTAGGGTGTTGTCCTCATTAATCATTTGAAATTAGATCAAGCTAGAAGGAGAAAGTACAGAGATGGAGGGCAGGCAATTTCCTTTTAAGCAAATGGTATAGAAGTCGCATACATTTCTTCCACTCACACTCTTCCACTTCCATTGGTGAGAACAAATCACCTATCACTGATCATCACTAGTTGCAAAGTAGGCTGCGTAGTGGAGGCTCTAGCTGATCGTCCATGTGCCAGGTAAAATTCCACTATTAAGGAAGAAGAAAAGAAAGGATTTCTGGTAACCACTAGCAGCGTGCCACACCAAGATAATCCCTACTAGGGATTAATTCTCTTCAAAAGTTTGGAAACCCAGGTCAATAATGTCTTTCTCTGAGAGCCCATAGCCATCTTTGTGGGTTGCAAGTCAAAAGGCAAGTCTGTGAAGTCTGGCACAACAGTGCAAATGGAGCCTTTTAGTTACCACCATAAAACTTCAACTATTGTTGAAATTGTTTTCTGTTTGCTTCATCCCCAAAGACTCTGTGTGAAAGTCCAGAATATTTTCTTTGCTTTTCTAAAAGGCACAATCTAGACCCTCTCTTTTAATGCCCTGAAAGATTAGCTCTGCTCAGGGATATCCTCAAATCTCAGCCTCTTGTTTTTCTCCAGAGCCTTCTTCAAGTGCTCCATTGTTTTTTCTCACAAAGGAACACAAGGCAAACTCTCTCCAAAGGGGCCAAGGACTCTTAGTTCTCTCCTTCTGTCAGGACTTCTTAGGTAGCTCAAAAAGCTTAAATAAATATTGGAATTTATTGGCTTATGTAACTTAAAAGCTCAAGGGACAGACTATAGGTACACCTTGATCCAGGGGTTCAAATTATGTCATCAGAATATTATCTCATTCCCTCTATGTCTCTCAGTGCTACTTTTCTGAGTGTTGGTTTACTCCTTTGGCAAGTTCTCATTTGTGTTGGCCTCCAACATTTCAGGCTTTAAGTTTCATAGCTCTGATTGTAGCAGGAAAAGAGAATATACTCCTTTCTCCTCCGCTGAAGCAAAAGTACCCGAGATTATACATCAGTGGCTCTGATAGGATCACTGGCTCATGTTTGAATTAATCAATGTGACTGTGGAATTGAATGCTTTGAATGGTCAGCACCACATCATAGGAGAAGGTTAAGTCAACACAAATCAGTAAAAAGGAATATCAGAGTGCTGTTAGCAGAAGGGAGCATGGATCCTGGGCAACAAAACAACAACAGATATCCACTTCCCTTTCATTTGCCTATGAAGTTGACAAATCCAAACTGGTCTTAGGATGACTCTTAAATACTTGCCTTTGAATAGAGATACTCTAAAGCCCTTTAAACTACTTAGTTTCCCTGAGTCTTCTTCTTGCAGTCATATTCCAAGTGTTTGTCATTATCTTGTCCTCATGTCCTTTAACCCTGAGGGCAGGCATATGCCTTCCTACAAGGACCTACTGATCATGAGTTACATCACAGTAATTGCCATTTTGCAATTATAATTTCTTAAGGTTTTCATTTTGAAGCCCACTTCCATTTTCTGTAACTTCATGCTGTACTTTATTTCTTTTTTAAAAAAATTCTTTCTTATTTATTTTTGGCTGTGTTGGGTCTTCGTTGCTGCGTGCAGGCTTTCTCTAGTTGCGGCGAGCGGGGGCTACTCTTCGTTGCGGTGTGCGGGCTTCTCATTGCGGTGGCTTCTCTTTGTTGCGGAGCATGGGCCCTAGGTGTGTGGGCGCCAGTAGTTGTGGCACACAGCTCAGTAGTTGTGGCTCACAGGCTCTAGAGCACAGGCTCAGTAGTTGTGGCGCACGGGCTTAGTTGCTTCGCGGTATGTGGGATCTTCCCGGACCAGGGCTCGAACCCGTGTACCCTGAACTGACAGGTGGATTCTTAACCACTGTGCCACCAGGGAAGCCCCTGTACTTTATTTCTAATGAAATTTATTACTTAAAAAAACTTCATGTCCCATTTAATATAATGAGGGACACCAAAACTAAAGCAGCCATAGCAAGAGTAATTTGTAAAGGATTTCAGGAAAGAAAACCTCCTTTATTTCTTAAACAGAATAATAGTTGTCTCCAAGATACAATGGAGACTGGTCCTATTGATAGTTGGTTATATATCCTGCCATAGTCTCTAAGGCTTGGAATAGATAAGACGTTTGCCAGATCTTGTTCATATTAATGAGGACTAAGCAGGGAGCAGGGAGTCCAGTTTTACCATTGTTCTCTTGGAACAAGCTAGATTCGTTGGGACTTAAACAATGTAGTGTAGGGTGAGGTAGTTAAGACCATAGACTCTGAGACTTTTTCCCCAGGACTGAAATTCTACATCCACTACTCACTGCCTGTTTGACCTTAAGTAAGTTACTTGACTTCACTATTCCTTAGTTTCTTCAACTGCAAAATAGAAATAATAATAGTATTGACCTCACAGAGTTTATGTGATGCTTCTATGAGTTAATATGTATAAAATGCTTAGAATAGTGTGAGGCCTATGAAAATAAAATAAGAGCCATATAAATGCATAGTAAGAACTTTGTTAGCTCTTATTATTTGATTTTTCATGAATATTCATATATAAATATTTAAATAAACAAAGTGAGGGAAGTATTCAGTAGCAAGTTCCTTGAAGAAACAACTGAAGCACAAAACCCACATTTTCTTTTTATGAATCCCACTTAAATTATCCACATCTGAGTAAGAAAGTGGGAATGACATACTAATGGAAAAACAGGCTAACCTAGGTTCACATTTGAGAGGTGGAATAATTTATGGGAAGGCTCTCAAGGCTTCTAAATGCTGCAATCAAATCACTATATGGAGAAAGCTACAAAATCAAATTCCAAACAATGAAAACATTAGTTTCTTAATGGAACACTTCCAACCATCTGGCATTCATATGTTTGCAGGGAGGTTATTGTGCAGACATAATGACCCAATCCCACCTCTAGGCAAGAAGCTTTCATGAAGGAAGTTTACCCTGGCCATTTGTGGCTGGTTAATATTACCAGAAGAGGTTTTATGGGTTTTTTTGTTTGTTTGTTTTTTTGTTTAAGTGTTCCACTGTTAATGTTTCAAATTCGAACTTTGTTTTCAAGAGAGCACAGAAAGAAGGAACTTCAAATATATTTGTAGAGTGTAAAAGAGTGGGTGGGAGATTTCAGCATCTCAGAAATAAGCTTTTTATTGAAGGCAATTTTTTAAAAGAGGTGCCCTGTTGCATAGGTTGGATTCAGTCTTGATGATAATCTATTATCTCTTCTAAACAGATTTAAATTAAATGTTAGATAATCTTCTCATCTTACTTTAACAACCGATTTTGAATGAAACTTGGAACACAGAAAATAATGACATTTCATTTTTCTTTGAATGAACTGCCAATTTTGTTAGCATATTATCTTTTCTCTCTACTATGGAACTTGACCTACTGTTGAAGGTTCATTCATTCACTTAAGATTAATAATCCAACAAGTATTTACTAAGCCTCTACTAAGTGCTAGGTACTGCATGAGGCATACCTATTTAATAGTGTAAACAGATGAGTTTTTAAGAAATGAAAACAGGTGTGTTATGAAAAGGGCAGTTTGATATAAAATGTTAACAGCATGAGAGATTTTTAAAAAGATGAAAGGAAGAACTGGAAAACAATTTAAAATTCAATGTAAATAAAATCCACACAGGAGTGATTAGAAAGAAAAATATGCTATGGAGAATAGAATCAATCATGTGTGTTTCACACTTTATAAAGTCTCCTAGGATGCAGGGCAAAAGATTTGTTTTTTTTTTTTTTTTTTTTTTTGCGGTATGTGGCCTCTCCCGTTGCGGAGCACAGGCTCCGGACGCGCACGCAGGCTCAGCGGCCATGGCTCATGGGCCCAGCCGCTCTGCGGCATGTGGGATCCTCCTGGACCGGGGCACGAACCCGCGTCCCCTGCATCGGCAGGCGGACTCTTCAACCACTACGCCACCAGGGAAGCCCCAGGGCAAAAGATTTAAAAAAAGGCAAAGAGATAAAAATGACAAGAGAGGAACTGAATGGAGAACAGAGAACAAAGAGCCAGTATATTGATGAGGCTCATCCTGAAGGAGACAGAACAAATGAAGCAAAGCCACAATTACATATATAGTAGAAGAAAACTTTCCTGAGCTTATTGTATAAATTTATAAAATGAATTATAAACTTATTATATAAAGACCTATTTCTGTAGATTTGTAGTTTCTAGGTTACAACATAATTTACTTTTTATTTTTTTGAAGAGAATAGAAAACATTCAAAGATACACAAAAATTAAATATATACTACCCATAAAGCCTGTTGAGAAATGTAAACATTAGTCCAAGTGCCTGAGGTGTATACCAAGTTGAGAACATTTAAAAATTATTATTAAAATTTTTTATTAAAAAGAAAGAATAAAATAAATTCATTAAGCATTCAGCACCAGAAACTAAGGAGATTTACAAAATAAACCCAAGGAAGTCAGTAGGAAGGATTGAACTATGAACAAAACAACTAATGAGATACACAGCAGAAAATGAATAGTGTTGATAAATCCATCCTAGATCTGTTTCTTTTTTTCATAAAGAGTCAAAAAAAATCCTTAGCAAAGCAAATCATTAAAACAAAGCAAAACAAAACAAAAAACACGTAACCTACAGTACTAGGTTAAACAAAGGGGTGAAGACCATAACAATTCCAGTTCAAGCAATTTGAAAATCTCAACAAAAAGACTATTATATGACGATCACTGAAACATAAATAGAAAGATAAATAGGATAGAAACTGTGGAAGATACTTGTGCAGGTTGGGTTCTACGTAGATGCTGAGGCTGAGGTAGAACAAAGAAAGGGTTTATCGGGGAGTAACACCTATGAAAAGAAAAGGTGGAGAAGAAGGATAGGACAGGGGGAGCTACCAGACCATGATACAGACCCAATAAAGTCTTCACTAGCCCAATACCGACCTTGGGAGCTAAGATGGTTCATTAGAGAAGTCCCTCATTAGACAGAAATGGCTGGGTCCTTGTACCACCCCCTCACTCAGCCATTGGCCATGGTTGACCGTGAGAAGAGTGTAATCTTGGCTGTCGCTTTGCTCATTCATTGGCTCAAGGGATGCCCTAAGAAGAATGTGGCCTCACCTTAAATTGCCGACAGCCATGGACCATCTGCTAACCACACTCTTTGCAGCAGGTTTGTGAGTTCTTTCTTGGAATGGATTTGAATGGCACATATCCATGTCTGCTGAGCAGGCTCAGCATTCCTGCTTGTGGGGATGATCAGGAATTCCACCTCTTCCCTCTCCTTTACCAGTTGGAAGAACTACGGAAGGGGGAGGATCATGTTCATTCAAGTTCATCTTGGAATATATTACGATACTCAGTGTAATTTATACTTGCCAAAACCTATCCCTAATGGGTCAGATCCATGACCTGTTAGTCTAAATTTCTACAAGTCAGTTCAGATCTCTCTCTGGGAAAAAGTCCAGTTATTGTTATTGCTGTTTATCTTTTAGCAACTTAAGGTCCTAGAAATGGCTTTTAGATAGCTTTTCAGAGATATTCTTTTCTAGATATTTTCTCAGTAGTTGGAGATTAATTAACGTCATCAGCAAATTCTGTCAAGGCTCAATTGCTATACTTCCTTCCTTCTGATCACTCTGCATCTTCCCAGGGGTTTTAGAGTATCCCGTGTTACTGTCTCAAACCCTCTATAGTCCCTCTGTACTCTGCAAATTAGCAGTGACTTCTGTGAGGTCACCTCTTGTCTGCAGAGCAGTCCTCCCAAGGTTGTGGCCATATTTTATATCAAATTAGCTCCTGTTCTAGGGTTTGTGATCTTTCCATGGCACAGATACAAGGTGGCCAGGGGTTCTTAGCAATCATGGATAAGAACTCCGTATTTAGTGGGTGTTACAGGCTGAATTGTGTCTCCCCCAAACTCTTTTTGAAGGACTTAAACCTCAGCACCTCAGAATGTGACTGTATTTGGAGTCATGGCCTTTAAAGAGGTGATTAAGGTAAAATGAGGTCATAGGGGTGGACCCTAGTCCAACAGGACTATCCTTATAAGAACAGATTAGGGCACAGATGCACACAGACTGAGGGGAGGCCAAGTAAAGACATCTGGAGAAAACCACCATCTGCAGGACTAGGACAGAAGCCTCAGAAGAAAGAACCCTTGATCTTGGACTTCTAGCCTCTAATCAGTGGCAAAATGAATTTCTGTTTTTTAAACCACCCAGTCTGTAGTACTTTGTTATGGCAGCCCTGCCAAACTAATACAGTGGGTATCAATCTCAGCCAATAAACTTAGATATTCAGGAAGGATTTTTCTATATTTCAGATTAAATTCTTATTCTGGATCTCCCATTCCTCATGGTTGGTGGGAAAACATGAGCTCAGTTCTTTTGCAGCTTTCTTCTTTTCTTAGGGAATTATAGTTACACACCCCTATCTAGATCAGTTACCCTTCCCGAGTTTTAGATAATGGCCATGTGTTGGAGGGGCTTCTCTACCATTGGTCTGCAGAGGTTGCCTCTGAGACTTCCTTTGTCCAAGTCCACTGCTGATATGTTACCTGTGAGACATGACCATCTGTGACTAAGCTATGCCATGTTCCATCTACCTAAACACATCTTGCAGTCTTTTCTTCTAAGGCGGTTTGCTTTCTCTCCAACAGAATTGCTGGGAAGCAGGACAGAGGTGCCCTCTGTTCTTCGGATACAGTCTTCTCTCTGTTGCTCTCACATTCCAAGTATACTGTTTTTCCTTCAGGTCTATGCATACTGTTTATGCCTGTAAATCCCCTTCTCCTAAGAGCTTAGGTTTTCTGTAAAGATTTTTGGCTCTTCTGTTTTCTGTTTTGTCATATACTTTCCAGAGCAATGAGCACAGAACATACGGCTATTCAACAATGAGAGAAGGAAAGTAGAAATACAGGGAGAAGAAAACATGGAAAAATATCTCAAAATATAGTTCGGTCATGTAATTATTATATCCCGCTAAAGCCAGAAGACACATACGATTGATTACATAAATATATTTTATGGTTATATAGAATTAGAATCCTAGCCATGGAAAATCACAGGCTTTTTACATAGGAATAATCTACTGACTTGCTTATTATTTAAAAAAAAGTTTTTATTGAAGTATAGTTGATTTACAATGTTGTGTTAGATTCTGGTGTATAGCAAAGTGATCCAGTCATACATGTATATATATTCTTTTTCATTATAGGTTATTATAAGATATTGAATATAGTTCCCTGTGCTATGCAATAGGAACTTGTTGTTTATCCTGACTCGCTTATTATAGTTAATTTTTCTTAGGACATGTGTAGAGTGTATCTTGGTTTTATATAGGAGTACAATCATTCTCTGCTCTTAAGTGTTGTAGTGTTTAATATGTTCAATCACAACAGCAGCCCTCAGAGGCTGTGACGGCTGAATATTATCCCATAATAGTTTGTCTTAGAAAATATCATTGTATGGATAGACCCAGATAATTACACTTGTGTTTTAAAATAGAATATTCAGGTGTAATTTACAAATAATAAGTTACACCAATCTTAAATGTTCAGTTCACTGAGTTTGGACACATATATACACCCATGTTACCACAACACAAAGCAAGATATAGGATAGTTCCCTTACCCCAGGAAGTTGCCTTGTGTGCCTTTCCCCTCACTCCCCATTCCCTATGCAATCATTGTTCGAACATCATAGATAAGTGTTGCCTGTTCTGGAACGTCACAGAAATGAAATCATATAGTATGCACTGTTTTGGATCTAATTCTGTTCAGCATATTGTTGGGATTCATCCATACTCTGCTGTGTATATCAGGAGTCTGTTCCTGATATTGCTGACCAGTCTTCCATTCTTGTCCATTATTGTTTTTTAACCTGTGGAATTTACTCTGCTTCTGGTAGAGTAAATGTTGTCGGAGAAATGAGGGGCATTGGCAGAGGCATTCAGTTAAATGTAACCAGTAGAGTTTGTGCAAAGGTGTAACACGCCCACTTCTGGCGGATGCCCACTCTAGAGGGCAGGTCATCAGAATCTCTACTTTTCTCAGATCAGTCCACAATCTAGGCTATAGGGTGTCATTGAACCCCTGAGATTACAGTCAAAACGTGTATGAATATATATATATATATATATATATATATATATATATAAAATAGGTTAAGCCAAGGTAACTGAGAGATTCCCCAAATTTAGTGGCTCAAAGAACAAAAAATTTCTTTTTCACATAAAAGTCCAGAGAGATGCTCACGTCGGTAGAGAGGCTCTCCTTCATGGGGACGGGAGCGTTCTTCAAGCGTCAGGAGTCATGGCTACCTGTCCTCTTCCATCCGTGGCTTCCAAGGTTGGTGTGGGTATTCCATCAACAGAAGGGACAAAGAACCCGAGGGAGCACACCTGTGAGTAGTTTTTGGTAGTCCTAGAATCAGCAGAAGTCACTTACGCTCAAGTTATACTGGAGAGAACTCAGTTATGTGGCCTCGATTAATTGCAAGAGAGGCTGGGAAATCTAATCTAGCTGGTGCCCCAAAAGGAGAGAATGGATATTGCAGTTGCTTCTGCTGCAATACGTGTATCCTACGTTTACCTGTAAAGCAGTTTCATAGCTTTGATTCAGTTCTGAAAGGGGTCCACATCCAAAAATGTTTCAGAGCCTTCTGTTAAGGGACCACTACCCCACTGCTTCTCCCACCTTGCTCTAGGAGGTATAATAGGCGATCAAGTCAAAACAACAGAAATGACATAAGATACACATGACTTGGGAAAACTCCCTGTCCCACGTTTGCCCAGAGTGGCACAATACTGCTCATATTCCTTGGAACACTCATTGCAGGTCTTGAGGCAGACATCACATCCACTACTAGAACTCATAAGAATCCAGCATATTAGAATCGGCCATATTTTATTTGAAAGAAAAGAGCAGACTCTTTTATGGTTTGTACTTTTTGTACCATTTGTAAGAAATTCTTCTCTACCCTGAAAAGATGAAGATACTCTAAAAATCTGCAAGTTTTACTTTAGGTCTTCACATCATTAGGAACTTATGTTTGTTCACAGCGTGAGGTAGGTATCCCACGTTGTTTTGAAAACATATTTAGAGAGTGCTAAAGAGAATTACAGAGAACATCTCTGATGTAGTATTTTACATGGGCTTATCTCATTTATGCGTGGTTCTGTTTCTGAACCTGCCATTCTCTTTCATGAGGTTATTTACCAGTCTCGGCACCAATCCTACATTATTTCAGTTGGTGAACTTTAGAATATTTTGATACCAGGAGCGACAATTTTCCCTCCTTATGCTTCTTCAGAATTGTCTTAGTTATTCTTGGCCTCTTCTACTCCCACATGAATTGTAGAATCACTTCGTTAAGGTCTATGAAAAACCCTATTACAATTTGGAGTAGATTGCGCTCTGTTTATGGAGTCTTCTCATCCATGAACATGATATGATCTATCCATTTATTGAGGCCTCTTCATGTATTTCAATAAATTTTTATAATTTTCTACATATAGTAAATACAGATACTATACCTTTCTTTTAATTTTTATTCAAGTTAT